>NC_138298.1:10417500-11017500 GCF_965601325.2 Salmo salar
GTTTTTATATAACGTCTCCTAGGTGTACCTGTGGTGTGAGTTGACACAAGTTACGTCCCAAGTCACTTCAGGAAGTTGAAATGAAGGGGCCCCTGAATATCTAATGACATTATAAGATAGGTCATTTACTCTACCCTGAACATATACACAAGTATCCTGTCAGTAGGTGTCCACTGACGAAATATGTAAAAATCCAGAAAATAAGTTATCTTTTCTTTTTGTCTTTTTTTTTACTTAAAGTGTATCACAATAGATTCGGAATCAAAATCACAGCAATTAGCTCACAAAATAACAAGTCAGTAAAAACATGAACACTGCACTCCAATCAAGAACTGTAAATCTGCTTTAAGCTAAAAGTTAATAACTATGTTATGTTTATTCAGGTGCTGCTGCTCTATCCTCATCCACTGTCGCTTCCTCAACCCACTCCTTGAAGTCACAATAACACAAATTGGTCATTATTTTCAGTAAACAAATGATCAAAATGCTGGTTTAACGTCGACTCCCTTCTACATTCCATTTGTACAAGCACAATAATTTAGCTATACTGACCGACTGGATTAAGGTGAAGTAAAATTAAAAAAAAAAAAATATATATATATATATAATAGTGTTCTTTTTAATCATACATTTCTCTTACTCTTGAGCCGAGCTGGTGCATGTTTGAGAGTGTCTGCTATGTTGTCATCTACCTTTTGGTAGGTAGCCTTGGCATGTGCTTTCAGGGACTCTCCTATGTTGTGAAAAGAAATTGAAATGGTACATTCCATGTCATATTATTACTTTTCCACCAATGCTGGCTCATAGAGGTTGGGTATTGTCCCTCTCTTCCCTCTTAGACAGTTTTGGCCATGAGACCTCTCTCCTTCACCTTTCCTTCATCCTCTCTCAGATCATAACAGGTGGTCGGATTTCACATTTAGTTTGTAACTGCCTTGTTACTGATTTAATTCATTTGACATTTTTATAAATACACAATTGACTTACCATCACTTGACCAATAACACTATCTACTTAATAATAAATAACGATCTAAACTTGTGCATTTGCTTACTTGTGACAGCATCATAGATTGATAGCTCATTAAAGGCCCCTCTTCCCTTTCCTGCCCTTCAAGGAGTAGCCAGTCCACAGCTCCTCTGTTCCAATTTTTCTCATCATTCAAGTCCTCGGCATCTGCAACTTCAGAGAATATCACAGATGTCAAACCATTACCACATTTACAGTACACGCTTAACATATTTTCCTGTCCATCCCATACAGTTGGTGGGAACAGAACTTTGAGAAAGTAGGCTTGTTTATCAGATTTCAAACATTTAAAACATCATGTACCTATTGCAGACAGTCTGAGCACTAATGGAGGGATTGTACGCTCCTGGTGTAACTCGGGCAGTTGTTGTTGCCATCCTGTACCTGTCCCACAGGTGTGATGTTCAGATGTACCGATCCTGTGCAGGTGTTGTTACACGTGGTCTGCCACTGCGAGGACGATCAGCTTTCCGTCCTGTCTCCCTGTAGCGCTGTCTTAGGTGTCTCACAGTACGAACATTGCAATGTATTGCCCTGGCCACATCTGCAGTCCTCATGCCTCCTTGCAGCATGCCTAAGGCACATTCATGCAGATGAGCAGGGACCCTGGGCAACTTTCTTTTGGTGTTTTTCAGAGTCAGTAGAAAGGCATCTTTAGTGTCCTAAGTTTTCATAACTGTGACCTTAATTGCCTACCATCTGTAAGCTGTTTAATGTCTTAATGACCGTTCCACAGGTGCATGTTCATTAATTGTTTATGGTTCATTGAACAAGCATGGGAAACAGACCTCTTAAGCATTGGCCCCTTTAAAAAGAAATTGCCTAAAATTACATAGCCAAATCTAACTGCCTGTAGCTCAGGACCTGAAGCAAGGATATGCTTATTCTTGGTACCATTTGAAAGGAAACACTTTGAAGTTTGTGGAAATGTTAAAGGAATGTTGGAGAATATAAAGCATTAGATCTGGTAAAAGATAATACAAAGAAATGTATTTTTTTGTACTATGATCTTTGAAATGCAAGAGAAAGGCCATAATGCATTATGCCTGCCCAGGTGCAATTTAGATTTTGGCCACTAGATGGCAGCAGTGTATGTGCAAAGTTTTAGACTGATCCAAGGATCTATTGCATTTCTGTTCAAAAGTTTGTATCAAGACTGCCCAAATGAGCCTAATTTGTTTATTTTAGAACTTTTCATGTTCAAGACTGTGCACTCTCTTCAAACAATAGCATGGTATTCTTTCATTGTAATAGCTACTGTAAATTGGACAGTGCAGTTGGATTAACAGGAATTTAAGCTTTCTGCCAATATCAGATATGTCCATGTCCTGGGAAGTTTCTTGTTACTTGCAACCTCATGCTAATCACATTAGCCTACATTAGCTCAACCGTCCCGCAGGGGACCCACCAATCCTGAAGTTTAAACCCTTTACAATGAAGATCTGTGAAGTTATTTGGATTTTTACAAATTATCTTTGAAAGACAGGGTCCTGAAAAAGGAACGTTTCTTTTTTTTGCTGAATTTATTTTGTCAGACCGGTTTCCTCTCTTAATCATTGTTGCGCTGGCAAGATATGAGACACTGTTTAAAGTGAACTATTTATCCATCTCTTTGGCTGAAAAGGGTAAACCATTTAACTGATCAACTCACCCCGTCTCTCTTCTCCACCCACTGCTCTGGTACAACTTCAACAGTGTTCTCTTTTACAAAATGCACAACATAGTAACGCTGTGTGCCCTGTGCAGAAAAATAAAACACCAATTCCACACTGTTCAGTCTCTTGATTTACCAGCCAAGATAGTTTGCAAAACTAATACAGCTTGTGAACTTGGCTGTAGCTAAATGGGGCTTGCTACAGGCTGTGCAAGATGGTAAGCACAACACGAGTGCCATGGTCCTCCTCAAGTACAATAGCTCGCTTAACAAGACTGTTCTTTGCACTGAGATGCATTCATGCGCTCCTCGTAGTGGTGCGGAAAGTCCAATACAGTCTTGAGTCACAAGGACTCAGCGTGTAAGATTCCAGATGCTGAAACACCCTGCAGAGGCATCTTCTTGACACACTTTGCACAAGTCGCCTCCTCCATGAACAGACCATCTTCTTTAGTTGTTGCAAGTAGTTCTCAAACTTGATAGCTCTACAGTTGTCAAGGCAGCCGTGTTCGTCCGCATCAGCAGTGTGTTGCCAGGACAACAACCTCTCCCTCAACGTGACCAAGACAAAGGAGATGGTCATGCGCTACAGGAAAATGAGGGCCGAGCACGTCCCCATTCTCATCGATGGGGCTGTAGTAGAGCAGGTTGAGAGGTTCAACTTCCTTGGTGTCCACATCACCAAAAAGCTATCATGGTCGAAACACATCAAGACAGGAAGAGGGCACGACAATACCTATTCCCCCTCAGGAGACTGAAAAGGTTTGGCATGGGACCTTAGATCCACAAAAAGTTATACAGCTGCACCATCGTTATTGTTATTTTGTTGCTCTTTTATTTTATTTTGTAACTATTTTCTTAACCAACTCTTGTTTGTTAAGGGCTTGTAAGTTAGCATTTCACTGTAAGGTCCACACCTGTTGTATTCGGTGCATTTGACAAATACAATTTCTCTCAGCCAGTCATCAGTCATTTGTGTGAGTGCCGTGCTTGTTGAATGTCATTCCCTATAAGCATGCTGAAAGTCTGTTGTTAATTTATTTACAGTAAAATAGCATTGTATCTGGTCAAACACCATTTTTGCTAAAGTTTTACTAAGGGTTGGTAACAGGCTGATTGGTCAGCTCTGAGCCAGTAAAGGGGGCTTTACTATTCTTGGGTAGCGGAAAGACTTTTGCTTCCCTCCAGGCCTGAGGGCATACACTTTCTAGTAGGCTTAGATTTGAAGAAATGACAAATGGGAGTGGTAATATCGTCCGCTATTATTCTCAGTAATTTTTCATCCAAGTTGTCAGACCCCGGTGGCTTGTCATTGTTGATAGACAACAATATTTCTTTTCACTTCTTCCACACTCACTTCCCGGAATTCAAAATTACAACGCTTGTCTTTCATAATTTGATCAGTTATACTTGGATGTGTAGTTTCAGGGTTTGTTGCTGGCATTTCATGGCTAATCTTGTCAGTGAAAAAATTATTTCACTAATTAGCAATATATATGTGGGTTTTGTGATGAATGAATGGAGTGAATTCAATGAATTATGGTGCTGAGTTTGCCTTTTTGCACAACATTTCTCAACTTGCAGTATGTTGGCCAATCGGTTATGCAGCCATTCTTATTTGCCATTCCTTTTGCCTCATCCCTCTCAACCATAATATTTTATTTTTCTCATCAATCCATTGGGATTTAACAGTTTTTAAAGTAATTTTCTTAATTGGTTAATTTCATAAATCTGTCAAGTGCAGCATCTGGTTGCTCCTCATTACACACCACAGACCAACAAATATTTACTACAAAACTTCTTGCAGGACCTCTTATACACTATATTAGGCCCAACCATTGGAACTTTGTTTTTCCTAGATATGGCTGCTATATTGTGATCACTACATCCGATTGATTTGGATACTGTTTTAAAGTAAAAGAGTGTCAAACTATTACTCAAAACCACATCAATAACCTTGGTTCATAGGCACATGATTACTGCACACAATAGCTGTAGAATCAGCAGAGGCATTCAGGGCAGTTAGACGGACATACAATAGTTTACTACCATCATGGGACTTTTGTTAATTGTTTTATTCTATGTTGATACAGCATT
This sequence comes from Salmo salar, assembly GCF_965601325.2. NCBI lineage: Eukaryota > Metazoa > Chordata > Actinopteri > Salmoniformes > Salmonidae > Salmo > Salmo salar. The sequence continues at coordinate 10,422,281 of NC_138298.1, forward strand.
CAACCTACATAATGCATGGTGCATTTACAGTGTATTCGGAAAGTATTCAGACCCCTTGACTTTTTCCACATTTTGTCACGTTACAGCCTTATTCTAAAATGTATTTTTTTTTGAAATTCCTCATCAATCTACACACAATACTCCAATGACAAAGCAAAAACAGGTTTCTAATAATTTTTGCACATTTATTAAAAATGAAAAATCACATTTACATAAGTATTCAGACCCTTTACTCAGGACTTTGTTAAAGCACCTTTGGCAGCGATTACAGCCTCGAGTCTTCTTGGGTGGGACGCTACAAGCTTGGCACACCTGTATTTGGGGAGTTTCTCCCATTCTTCTCTGCAGATCCTCTCAAGCTCTGTCAGGTTGGATGGGGAGAGTTGCTGCACAGCTATTTTCAGGTCTCTTCAGAGATGTTTGATCGGTTTCAAGTCCGGGCTCTGGCCGGGCCACTCAAGGAAATTCAGTGACTTGTCCCGGCTGTGTGCTTAGGGTCATTGTCCTGTTGGAAGGTGAACCTTTGCCCCAGTCTGAAGTCCTGAGCTCTTTAAAGCAGGTTTTAATCAAGGATCACTTTTTGCTCCATTCATCTTTTCCTCGATCCTGACTAGTCTCCCAGTCCATGCCGCTGAACAACATCCCCACAGCATGTTGCTGCCTCCACCATGCTTCATTGTAGGGATGGTGCCAGGTTTCCTCCAAACTTGGCATTCAGGCCAAAGAGAATCTTGGTTTCATCAGATCAGAGAATCTTGTTTCTCATGGTCTGAGTCCTTTAGGTGCCTTTTGGCAAACTCCAAGCGGGCTGTCATGTGCCTTTTACTGAGGAGTGGCTTTCATCTGGCCACTCTACAATAAAGGCCTGATTGGTGGAGTGCTGCAGAGATCGTTGTCCTTCTGGAAGGTTCTCTCATCTCCACAGAGGAACTCTGGACTTCTTTCAGTGACCATCTGGGATTCTTTCAGAGTGTCACCTCCCTGACCAAGGCCCTTCTCCCCCGATTACTCAGTTTGGCTGAGCGGCCAGCTCTAGGAAGAGTCTTGGTGGTTCCAAACTTCTTCCATTTAAGAATGATGTTCTTGGGGACCATCAATGCTGCAGAATTTTTTTGGTACCCTTCCCCAGATCTGCGCCTCAACACAATCCTGTCTCGGAGCTCTACGGACAATTCCTTCAACCTCATGGCTTGGTTTTTGCTCTGACATGCACTGTCAACTGTGAGACCTTATATAGACAGGTGTGTGCCTTTCCTAATCATGTCCAATCAATAGAATTTACCACAGGGGGACTCTAATCAAGTTGTAGAAACATCACAAGGATGATCAATGGAAACAGGATGCACCTGAGCTAAATTTCGAGTCACATAGCAAAGTGTCTGAATACTTATGTAAATAAGGTATTACTGTTTTTTATTTTTAATACATTTGCAAAAATGTCTAAACCTGTTTTCGCTTTGTCATTATTGGGTATTGTGTGTAGATTGATGAGGGGAAAAATTATTTAATACATTTTAGAATACGGCTGTAAGGTAAACAAAATGTGGAAAAGTCAAGGGGTCTGAATACTTCCCAAATGCACTGTAATGTTTAAACAAATTATCAAAACCAAATTCGAAAATCATGATTTGTTTTATTCATCGAACTGAAACCGAACCGACCTCAAAAAGCACTGATCGCTTAGCACTTACTTTTGTATTTTTTTTGTTTCTCTATTTTCTATGAATTTTAAATAATTTTGTCAATTTCTTTTTTTTAAACGTCAATACCTTCCACACTATATGACTTACATGAATGCAACCAACTGTCATTGTTTCATGGCTCCTCCCTCCAATCCACAGCAATTTCTTCTGTAGATTTTGACTTTGTCTATTTAAAAAAAATATATTGACTACATTAAAAATACTTCTTTAAAACTTCAGTAGCTTCCACCCCATATCATTTGCATGAATACAACCAACTATTGTTGGTTCATGGACTTGAAATTACTTGTTATAAAAAATAAAAAAAATAGTGTTAGACTGGTTCTGCCCTTCGTACGCTGTGTTTGGCAGCCCAATTCGGATATTTCTTCCACAAATTGGTCTTTTGACCAATTACATTAGACCTTTTCACATCATATCTTTTTCAGAGGAGATCTGATTGGTCAAAAAGGGGGCTAGGGGCAGGGCTAGGGACCTTGTTGACCAGTGCCCCTTTCAGGATTCTTTAAAGGTCCTGTTAAGTCATCTTGTTTTCCATGTAAGATAGTCTTTGGGCATCAAAAACATGAACCACAATAAGAATATTCAAATAAAATGTTTAGAATTTGAGAAATTGTTGGTTTCTCTCATGCATGTCATATGGAGTAGTTTTAAGTAAGTAGTGGAATTCTAGTGGAAAATGCTAGTGAATAGGATCCAAAACCATTTTAGATGAAAATTTGGTGTGTGGGTGAGACATAAACACAGAAACATATTAGGTTTATACCATATGCATACTTTATTATCAAGTGCCTGGTGTATGTACACTGGAGGCTTCCTTCTGTTGAAGAACAGGCAGAACACGTTTTCTAAGCAAATTAGTATGCAAATCGGTGATGATGAACGTTATGTTCCTCTTTACCGATTTGCATACCTCATTCGGTGAGAAAATATGAAAACAATGTTTTAGAAAAGCACTGTACAGTTACACTCTCAGGCCTACCCACCCATGCAAAATAACCCTCCCTTTTTCCAGTGTGATAGGCTGACATGGATCCGACAACTGCAACAGTTATGAGTACACCTTTAGTATTATTGAGAACTATACTATTCGCTGCGGTGGAACGTATTCATTGCAGTGGTATTTCACCACATAGGCCTGTGTGTGAAAGAAGGACTCCTGTACGCAGAGAAGACTGTTTAGGGCCGCTTCTCAGTGGGGTCAAACCACTAGTAACATCTGACAGAGAAGACTGTTTAGGGCCGCTTCTCAGTGGGGTCAAACCGCTAGTAACATCTGACAGAGAAGACTGTTCAGGGCCGCTTCTCAGTGGGGTCAAACCGCTAGTAACATCTGACAGAGAAGACTGTTTAGGGCCGCTTCTCAGTGGGGTCAAACCGCTAGTAACATCTGACAGAGAAGACTGTTCAGGGCCGCTTCTCAGTGGGGTCAAACCGCTAGTAACATCTGACAGAGAAGACTGTTTAGGGCCGCTTCTCAGTGGGGTCAAACCGCTAGTAACATCTGACAGAGAAGACTGTTTAGGGCCGCTTCTCAGTGGGGTCAAACCGCTAGTAACATCTGACAGAGAAGACTGTTTAGGGCCGCTTCTCAGTGGGGTCAAACCGCTAGTAACATCTGACAGAGAAGACTGTTTAGGGCCGCTTCTCAGTGGGGTCAAACCGCTAGTAACATCTGACAGAGAAGACTGTTTAGGGCCGCTTCTCAGTGGGGTCAAACCGCTAGTAACATCTGACAGAGAAGACTGTTTAGGGCCGCTTCTCAGTGGGGTCAAACCGCTAGTAACATCTGACAGAGAAGACTGTTCAGGGCCGCTTCTCAGTGGGGTCAAACCGCTAGTAACATCTGACAGAGAAGACTGTTTAGGGCCGCTTCTCAGTGGGGTCAAACCGCTAGTAACATCTGACAGAGAAGACTGTTCAGGGCCGCTTCTCAGTGGGGTCAAACCGCTAGTAACATCTGACAGAGAAGCGCTGACCACACAATGTGACAGACTGATGGGAAAGGAAAGGAGTCTGTGTTCACAGTCACATATGTACGGTGGGATTCGGGAATTATTGGATGCCTTGATAAAGATTAGCAAAAAAGACTGTATGAAAGAAATAATACACACCACTGGTGTGCGTGGCCAAAGACCTCTATTTTCATGGCATCTGACTGTAGTGCTGCCTGGAGTTTGTTAAACGGAATTGGCACTTGGATTGAAACCGGTGCTACGGTTCATACGCCATGAAAATAGAACTCTTTCGCCATGCACACCAGCGCTGGGTTTGGCTTTTGAAAGAACAATGCATATGTAGACATTTCCTCATCCCTACTGTAAAATATGGTTGTGGATCTTTGATGTTGACCTGACCTCTTGACCTGAAATCCAATCCGATCCTATTTCACCTTTGATTCCTATCCTTGTGATTGAATACCGACTGGTATTCAAACTCGTTACAAATGATTTCTCTCTTATTCAGTTTTGCTTCCACTTGTCCTGGGTCCTTGTTAAGGTCCTTGTTAAGCATCATGAACTTTACCAAGTACCAGGACGTTTTAGCCAAAAACCTGGTTGTCTCTGCCAGGAGGCTTGAACTTGGCCCCAAGTGAATCCTCCAGCAAGCCAATAACCACAAGCACACATCAAAATCATCCCCAAAGAAATGGTTAATTGACCACAAAATCAACATTTTGCAATGGCCATCTCTGTCTCAGGACTTGAACCCCATTGAAAACCTATGGTTTGAATTAAAAATGGCAGTCCATAAGAGCAGACGAAGGGTATCAAGGATCTGGAAAGATTCTGTATTGAGGAATGGTCTAAGATCTTTCCTATTGTGTTCTCCAATCTCATAAAACATTTTATAGAAAGGCTCAGTGTCGTTATCCTCGCAAGGGGAGGGTACAGGAGTATTGAAAACAGAAGATCCAATTATCGTGACCCCCATCTATTTAAGATTTTTTGTATTACTTGTTAAACAAAATCTCTTACTCTGAACAATTGTGTTAGTATTAAAATAATACATTGTTACATTTTTGGAGCATAAAATATAGTCATCTTTATCAAGGGATCCAATAATTCCCGACCACACTATATACCATTTTTACAGTTTTACACTATAGAAGGACAAATACATTATGTACATTAAGCTAATAACTTGGGTAAACTAATTGCTTATTGAGCCCACATGCCACATACAGTAAGCATATGTCTCTTCAAAGGATGTGACAATAAAACTAGTGCTTAATTTGAGAACAGGATCCGGTACCTCTCAGTTTCTGACTTTATCGTTCTGAAACCTACAGAATTTTACAGGATCCGGTATCTCTCGTGGCATGAACAGTGGCTACCCATCATTCAGGACAGGTGGGGCACAGCTTTGAGCCTCACCTATTTAGCTAGTGGAACTTGTTCAATATCCCTCTGTCATGTGCTTTTCAGTGATCCTTGATTTATTTTGATTTTGGAAAGAAAATAAAACAGTCATTTGGTGGAAGATTTTCCCTTGCTCAGAGAATTTATTTCCATGTGAACTCAATTTCAGACAGCATATTCAACTACCAGTCCTAAAACCTTGTTTCCTGATTTTCACCAACACATCAGGCCTGTTATTATCTAAGAAGAACTGTGATACTCAAGTCAATAGTGTTGTTCTAGGCAACTACATTGTAGAAGTGCTGCACAAATCAACTCATGATTGAATGTCATTGTGAATTGCAGTCCGGCATCAGATTGCAATATCATATATGTACCTCAAGGTTCCGTTTTAGGACCACTATTGTTTTCACTATATATTTTACCTCTTGGGGATGTCATTCGAAAACATAATGTTAAATTTCACTGCTATGCGGATGACACACAGCTGTACATTTCAATGAAACATGGTGAAGCCCTAAAATTGCCCTCGCTAGAAGCCTGTGTTTCAGACATAAGGAAGTGGATGGCTGCAAACGTTCTACTTTTAAACTCGGACAAAACAGAGATGCTTGTTCTAGGTCCCAAGAAACAAAGAGATCTTCTGTTAAATCGGACAATTAATCTTGATGGTTGTACAGTCGTCTCAAATAAAACCGTGAAGGACCTCAGCGTTACTCTGGACCCTGATCTCTCTTTTGAAAAACATATCAAGACTGTTTCAAAGGCAGCTTTTTTCCATCTACGTAACATTGATGCAGAAAGATTAATCAATGCTTTTGTTACTTCTAGGTTGGACTACTGCAATGCTGTACTTTCCGGCTACCCGGATAAAGCACTAAATAAACTTCAGTTAGTGCTAAATACGGCTGCTAGAATCCTGACTAGAACCCCAAAATTTTATCATATTACTCCAGTGTTAGCCTCCCTACACTGGCTTCCTGTTAAGGCAAGGGCTGATTTCAAGGTTTTACTGCTAACCTACAAAGCATTACATGGGTTTGCTCCTACCTATCTTTCCGATTTGGTCCTGCTGTACATACCTACACGTACGCTACGGTCACAAGACGCAGGCCTCCTAATTGTCCCTAGAATTTCTAAGCAAACAGCTGGAGCAGGGCTTTCTCCTATAGAGCTCCATTTTTATGGAATAGTCTGCCTACCCATGTGAGAGATGCAGACTCGGTCTCAACCTTTGTCTTTACTGAAGACTCATCTCTTCAGCGGGTCCTATGATTGAGTATAGTCTGGCCCAGGAGTGTGAAGGTGAACAGAAAGGCTCTGGAGCAACGAACCACCCTTGCTGTCTCTGCCTTGCCGGTTCCCCTCTCTCCACTGGGATTCTCTGCCTCTAACCCTATTACAGGGGCTGAGTCACTGACTTATTGGTGTTCTTCCATGCCGTCCCCAGGAGGGGTGCGTCACTTGAGTGGGTTGAGTCACTGACGTGGTCTTCCTGTCTGGGTTGGCGCCCCCCCTTGGGTTGTGCCGTGGCGGAGATCTTTGTGGGCTATACTCGGCCTTGTCTCAGGATGGTGGTTGAAGATATCCCTCTAGTGGTGTGGGGGCTGTGCTTTGGCAAAGTGGGTTATATCCTTCCTGTTTGGCCCTGTCCGGGGGTATCGTCGGATGGGGCCACAGTGTCTCCTGACCCCTCCTGTCTCAGCCTCCAGTATTTATGCTGCAGTAGTTTATGTGTCGGGGGGCTAGGGTCAGTCTGTTATATCTGGAGTATTTCTCCTGTCTTATCCGGTGTCCTGTGTGAATTTAAGTATGCTCTCTCTAATTCTCTCTTTCTCTCTTTCTTTCTTTCTCTCTCTCGGAGGACCTGAGCCCTAGGACCATGCCTCAGGACTACCTGACATGATGACTCCTTGCTGTCCCCAGTCCACCTGGCTGTGCTGCTGCTCCAGTTTCAACTGTTCTGCCTGCGGCTATGGAACCCTGACCTGTTCACCGGACGTGCTACCTGTCCCAGACCTTGTGTTTTCAACTCTCTAGAGACAGTAGGAGCAGTAGAGATACTCTCAATGATCGGCTATGAAAAGCCAACTGACATTTACTCTTGAGGTGCTGACTTGTTGCACCCTCGACAACTGTGATTATTATTATTTGACCATGCTGGTCATTTATGAACATTTGAACATCTTGGCCATGTTCTGTTATAATCTCCACCCGGCACAGCCAGAAGAGGACTGGCCACCCCTCATAGCCTGGTTCCTCTCTAGGTTTCTTCCTAGGTTTTGGCCTTTCCAGGGAGTTTTTCCTAGCCACCGTGCTTCTACACCTGCATTGCTTGCTGTTTGGGGTTTTTGGCTGGGTTTCTGTACAGCACTTTGAGATATCAGCTGATGTACGAAGGGCTATATAAATACATTTGATTTGATTTGATATGGATGTGGATGTGGTTACTGACATGTTGAACACTTATCCAGGTGTTGTGAGATTTAGTGTGCGACTGTTTTGCAGACCTCCTGGAATACTGCTATTGTGTTGATATTGAGTGTCTCTCTGTCCACAGTACTCTATGCTTCCCAACACAGTCAAGTCTGAGACTCAGCGGGTGAATGGCATCGTGGGACAGTCGTTATCTTTTCCAGAGAGAGTGTTTAAAACTGGATATTTAAGGTATGGAGAAGACACTAATACATTTGTGCTCAATGGACAAAGCCAAATAGATCCAGAAGAGAGATTTTAAAAAATCGTCAGGATTATTCGGTCTGTGGAGAATAAAGATGGAAAGAAGAGGGCACCTAAATTCAACCTCACTCTTTACTGTGTGTGTGTGTGCGTGTGTGCGTGCGTGCGTGTGTGCGTGCGTACGTGATGTTTCCAAACCTCAAGTGACAGAGTGTGACAATGGCTCAGGTAGTGTGCTGTGACTTTGACCTTGTACAGGGGAGAAGAAGAACTAAACCAGACCAGCAGTCCTGATCTCACCACCGATCTACCTCTCCATTTGGAGGGAAAGAACTACAACGCCACCTACAGCTGTGTGGCTCCTATTAGCAATTGGACAGTCCCAAAATGTTGCAGTGAAGATGGTCATCCTAATGATGCAGGTAAAGTATCAATTCTGGGGGGGGGGGGGTTGGCAAGGGGGTGGAGCATCGCAACTTTAAGACCATGTTTAGCCATTGTTCTCTCTCTTATGTCTGGTCTTAACAAGAGATGGTCACGGTTGTTTTATACAGGTATCCTTGATTTATTTGGCGTGGGCTACGGCCAAACAGTAGCCTTTGTTGAGTTAGGTTTAATAAACCGGGAATTCGTAAACTCAAGCCTCTGTCTGGACAACTGTTCATGTATGATCTAGCCTGATAATTACAGTATTATTATCATCTCAGACCTGTTTGATACACTTCTCTAAATGTTTCAAAAGCAGAAGGCACACACGCAAACACACTCACTACAATCATTACGTTATAGATTGGCTTCTATGGTGCCAGAAAGACCGTTCGCAGAGAGACCGGTAGCCATCTTAACAGTAGTCCTGAGTGTTTACAGAACCTGTCCGGGAGATGAGCATCTGTATGTATCTGTCGGTTAGTCACACCCCCACCTTATATTTACTTAACTTTATTTGTCTTCTTAGATTCATCCGAAAGAGTGCAAGTTGACACTGAGTATGCAAACGATTACTTAGAAAAACAAACAGATAACCAGGTTAGTAATAATGCAACAGGCTGATAGACAATAAACCAGTTTTGGCAGCCTTCATGGCTACAACTGTAAGCTTTAGCGCTATGCAAGCATCTTCTATCTGTAGGTCTGACAGACTGAATAATCCCGTCACATTGTCCAAGTGAAGGCAAAAAAAAATGTTCAAGTCTTGATTTGCATAGACCACCTGAGTTTGATACCCGGCCTGATGTCATTGCAACCATATGATATGGTTGGGTTGCACAATGAGAAGCCACACCACACATATGGTATATAGTAATGCCTTTGATCTTCACATTGTCTTTTAGAGCATTTTCAAAGTCTGTGAACTTTTTAAAGTTAGGCTTCGTGTTTCCTCCCACTAGCTTTAGGAATGGTCCTAGGTGTGTTGTGTTGACTGTTGAGCTACCTACTGCAGAACAATGAGAGTAGACAAGAGAGCATCAGGCTTGTCCTGTTTCCTTCCTCTGGCACAAAGTTTATAATAAAGAAGCATAAGATCTTTTTTCTTATTCCTTTTTGTTGCTTTCCCACCCTTTTTCTCTCCCCTCTCTCTTCGCCTTTTTCCCTGTCCTTCTTTCCTGTACCTCTCTTTCTCTCTAGGAATGGTTCTAGATGTGTGTTGTGTTGACTGTTGAGTTACCTACTGCAGAACAATGAGAGTAGACAAGAGAGCGTCTCTTTCCTCTGGCATAAAGTATCTAATAATGAAACTATTATCCATATTATCCTTTTTTTTTGGTGCTTCCCTACCCATTTTCTCTGCCCCTCTTTCCCTATCTCTCACGTGTGCTCCCTCTCCGGCCTCTAGGTCACCAGGCTGCTTGTTATGGCGCGTACCTGTCACCATCGTTACGCGCACCTGCGCATCGTCAGACTCACCTGGACTCCATTACTTCCTTGATTACCTGCCCTATATATGTCACTCCCTTCGGTTCTTTCCCCAGGCGTCGTTGTGTCTGTTCCAGTGTCATGTCTGTGCGTTGTTCGTGGTTGGTATTATGTTACGTTTATTTATTAAAACACTCACTCCCTGAAATTGCTTCCCGACTCTCAGCACACACGTTACAATATCCCTTTTTCCCTGTACCTCTCCTTCCTTCCCTATCTTCCTCCCTCTCCCTGCCTAGGAGGAGCGAAGAGGTATACCAGAACTGGAGTCACATAGAGGCAACCCTGAACTGGCATCAGTTTATGATACACTCCAGTTACATCGCAAGGCTGCCAGCGGGGATGTTGACACGGCATGAAGGAGCGAAATGGGAAGTCACTGAGAGGCTGGAGAGGACGGTGTAACAATTAAACAAAATTTTATTAAAAAAATATTCACCCAGAAAACATTTTAGAGGCACACTTGTTATGGGAGAACATTCCCCTGGAACTGTTGAGCTAATGTTATATTTTCAGGCTTTTTTTGTAGGTCATTCTCACAGACCTGCCAAATAAAGGCCTCGATGACATCCACTGATACAGACCAATTCAATAACTATGCATTGAGTTATTAGCAGGATCAGGATAATCCTTTTTTTAAATGCCTTTTGTACCAAATCCCAATTTATATGTTGAAACAAATGGAACCCATATTTTAATACAATTCACCAGTGTGTTTGCTCGGGGTGCAACTTTGGTTTTAGAAGTGGGGGGGGCATGACTTTTTATTTTATTTTATGATTTTTTTCAAATCCAGTCAGATAAACACTCCAAACAGCCTACCCAGCAGCTTGGAGGCGTCCTCATGGTCCTAAAGCACAAAAATGCTATTTCAGAATGTGGGGGGAACCCCCGTCCCCAGTGAAAGATGTGTCCCTGGTGTTTACTATGCTACTGCTGGGCTAAAGCTTCTTTTCTGTACTGACTGTTCTGTTGTTTAATTGTAGGTCCCTCCCCTGCGTCTTTTTATAGCTGGTAATTGTTTAGCTTGCCAGTGTATAGCAGCTGTTTACATAAAAGGGCAGGCGTTTGAGATAAAGACACCTTCTCCTTAGCAGCAAAGGCTGTTATGGCTCGTGTTCACGAGCATGAGCTAAATTGCCGTGAGCCGCTTAGGCCGCCCAGAGTGGCTCGCTTGTGGGCGTGCTGGCAGCATTACATTTTACATTTTAGTCATTTAGCAGACGCTCTTATCCAGAGCGACTTACAGTAGTGAATGCATACATTTCATACATTTTTACTCTGTACTGGTCCCCCATGGGAATCAAACCCACAACCCTGGCATTGCAAACACCATACTCTACCAACTGAGCCACACGGGAACAGCATATAGCAGCGCGTTCGATTGTGCATCAAGAATTCATCATAGCGAGTTTGTATGAAGGTCTGGTTATGAAATGGTTAAGTAGTTTAATCCGTTATCCATTTTATGAATTTATTCACCGATAAACAGTGTTTAAAATCAGAAAATGTATTTCATTGTTTATTTGCATATACTAGGCACATTTTCTAAAAGACAACATTATTGACACCTTGACACTGAACTAAGAGAATTTGCCTATAAACAGTGATTTCGTCCTCATATCTATTTCCGTCATGAAATTACAAACTGAGGAAACTCTTCGCTATTGCGGCGATCTATCAACGTTGGAACCTGTAGCGACGGAGCTCCATGTGGGTTCACCCTATCCTGATGTCCCACAGCCGGTATATAGAGTACCACCATCTGGTGCAGGAGCTGCGGTTTGACGATGCGATGTTCCACGGCTATTTCAGGCTTGATAAAGCCCAGTTCGATGACCTGCTGTGCAGGATGGGACCTTGCATTGCAAGGGAAGACACAACATTTCAGTGAGCTACTTGTCCTGCTGAATGTCTCGCCATTTGTCTAAGGCAGTGGTTGCCAAACTTTTTGTAGTCCAGTACCCCTTCGAACATTCAACCTCAGCACCAGGGTCAGCACACTCTACAATGTTGTTTTTTGCCATCATTGTAAGCCTGCCACACACACACACTATATGATACATGTATTAAACATAAGAATGAGTGTGAATTTTTGTCACAACCCAGCTCATGGGAAGTGACAAAGGGCTCTTATAGGACCAGGGCACAAATAATATAATAATAATCAATAATTTTGTTATTTGTTCATCATAAATTGTTAATAACTCACAACAGGTTAATGAGAAGGATGTGCTTGAAAGGATGCACATAACTCTGCAATGTTGGGCTGTATTAGAGAGAGTCTCAGTCTTAAATCATTTTCCACACACAGTCTGTGCCTGTATTTAGTTTTCATGCTAGTGAGGGCCTGTAATGCTTAGGCGTAGTGGAGGAGGAATCAGACGCAGGAAGCAGCGATACGGGTGATGGCTTTTAATGAGCGACACAGTGAAACACCTGCCACCCCAAATAGCGAACACAGCGCACACAAAAATCTAAGTGCCCCAAACACAGGGGACAAAACACAGTGAGCGTAAACCCACGCACTAGTGCTAAATACAATACAGCGCGTAACAAAGCAACCAACAGAGAAACAATCCCACACAAAGAGCAGGCGGGCCAACTAGCTAATATAGCCCTGCTAATCAACCCAACTAAGGACAGGTGCAAACAATAACAAAAAGGGGGGAAACAAAAGGAATCAGTGGCAGCTAGTAGGCTGGTGACGACGAATCCACTCTCACTTAGATACGTGGTTGCAAAGTGTCTTAGCGCGATTTGCCAAGGCAAGAAACTCTGAGCGCAGCGCTATCCAGAAATCTAGCAGTGGCTTCTGATTAAATTACATTTTCACAGAACAGCTTGTTGCAATTTTGATGAGGCTCTCTTGTTCAGATATCAGTAAGTGGACTGGAGGCAGGGCATGAAAGGGATAACGAATCCAGTTGTTTGTGTGGTCCGTTTTGGGAAAGTACCTGCGTAATTGCGCACCCAGCTCACTCAGGTACTTTGCTATATCCCATTTGACATTGTCCGTAAGCTTGAGTTAATTTGCACACAAAAAAATCATACAATGTGTCACGTCCTGACCAGCAGATGGAGCTGTTGAAGTAGTTTGGGGGTCAGGACGTGGCAGTCTTGTGTGTGTGTGTTTGATTGTTCTGTGTGTCTTGTGACTCCTGATCAGGAACAGCTGGGGATCGTTGTTCCTGATTGGGAGTCATATATGTAGGAGTTGTTTGTCACTGGGGTTTGTGGGTGGTCGTTTTTACACTGCGTTTATAGCCTGTAAAACTGTTACTGTTGTCACCTTCATTGTTTTTTCAAGTGGATGCTTTACTCTTTTTTGGTAATAAATAACCATGAGTATTCACATACCTGCTGCGCCTTGGTCCATTTATGAAGACAACCGTTACAGAACCACCCACCAAAGGACCAAGCAGCAGAGGAACGAGGAGGAAGGATGGACATGGGCCGAGTTAAGGAGGAGCGTTTCCAGGGCGATGGAAGACTTTAGGAAATTCGAGAGGCAGCCCCAAGAATGTTTTTTGGGGGGGGGGGCACAAGGGCAGTTTTGCGGGGCAAGAATGGAGCCCCAGGCCAGCTCCCCGCACTAGCCTGGAGGTGCGTGTTCCCAATCTGGTACGCCCAGTACCAGCACCACGCACCAGGCTTCAAGTGCGTAAACCCAGCCTCGCCAGTCAACAGTCGCCAGAGCTGCCCGCCAGTCAACAGTCGCCAGAGCTGCCCGCCAGTCAACAGTCGCCAGAGCTGCCCGCCAGTCAACAGTCGCCAGAGCTGCCCGCCAGTCAACAGTCGCCAGAGCTGCCCGCCAGTCAACAGTCGCCAGAGCTGCCCGCCAGTCAACAGTCGCCAGAGCTGCCCGCCAGTCAACAGTCGTCAGAGCTGCCCGCCAGTCAACAGTCGCCAGAGTGGCCAGACTGCCCTGAACGGCCAGAGTGGCCAGACTGCCCTGAACGGCCAGAGTGGCCAGACTGCCCTGAACGGCCAGAGTGGCCAGACTGCCCTGAACGGCCAGAGTGGCCAGACTGCCCTGAACGGCCAGAGTGGCCAGACTGCCCTGAACGGCCAGAGTGGCCCTCCTGCCCTGAACGGCCAGAGTGGCCCTCCTGCCCCCCGGCCCAGCCCGAGTGGCCCTCCTGCCCCCCGGCCCAGCCCGAGTGGCCCTCCTGCCCCCCGGCCCAGCCCGAGTGGCCCTCCTGCCCCCCGGCCCAGCCCGAGTGGTCCGTCTGCCAGGGTCAGCCCGAGTGGCCCGTCTGCCCGGCGCAGCTATCGGCGCCATCAAAGTGGGGGACGCCGAAGGTGGAGCGAGGTCCACGGCCTGCACCTGAGCCACCTCCAGGATAGGTGGGTTGGGGAGGGAGGGTGTAGCACAGTGCCGTCGGTGACGGCAGCCACCCTCCCTTCCCTCCCTTATTGTTTAGGGTTAGTGTTTATGGGTGTTGTTGGGGATTTTGTTTGTTGGTGTTTTTTTTTGTGGTTAGGTGCATTCGGGGTCTGCACCTTGAGGGGGGGGGGGGGGGGGGTACTGTCAGGTCCTGACCAGCAGATGGAGCTGTTGTAGTAGTTTGGGGGTCAGGACGTGGCAGTCTTGTGTGTGTGTTTGATTGTTCTGTGTGTCTTGTGACTCCTGATCAGGAACAGCTGGGGATCGTTGTTCCTGATTGGGAGTCATATATGTAGGAGTTGTTTGTCACTGGGGTTTGTGGGTGGTTGTTTTTACACTGCGTTTATAGCCTGTAAAACTGTTACTGTTGTCACCTTCATTGTTTTTTCAAGTGGATGCTTTACTCTTTTTTTGGTCATAAATAACCATGAGTATTCACATACCTGCTGCGCCTTGGTCCATTTATGAAGACAACCGTTACACAATGATGGAAAGACCTGTGTGTTGTCCTTGTTAATGCAGACAGAAAAGAGCTCCAACTTCTTAATCATAGCCTAAATTTTGTCCTGCACATTGAATATAGTTGCAGAGAGTCCCTGTAATCCTAGATTCAGATCATTCAGGCGAGAAAAAACATCACCCAGATTAGCCAGTGGTGTGAGAAACTCGTCATCATGCAAGCGGTCAGAGAAGTGAAAATGATGGTCAGTAAAGAAAACTTTAAGCTCGTCTCTCAATTAAAAAAACGTGTCAATACTTTGCCCCTTGATAACCAGCACACTTCTGTATGTTGTAAAAGCGTTACATGGTCGCTGCCCATATCATTGCAAAATGCAGAAAATACACAAGAGTTCAGAGGCCTTGCTTTAACAAAGTTAAACATTTTCACTGTAGTGTCAAAATGTCTTTCAAGCTGTCAGGCATTCCCTTGGCAGCAAGAGCCTCTCAGTGGATGCTGCAGTGTACCCAAGTGGCGTCAGGAGCAACTGCTTGCACGCGCGTTACCACTCCACTGTCTCCCTGTCATGGCATTTGCGTCATCAGTACAGATACCAACACATTTTGACCACCAAAGTCCATTTGATGTCACAAAGCTGTCCAGTACTTTAAAAATATGCTGTCTTGGTTTCCAGTGGTTTGCCGAAGAGGATGTCTTCCTTAATTGACCCCCATAAACATAACGGACATATACCAGGAGCTGTGCGTGGCCCGCCACGTCTGTTGACTCATCCAGCTGTAACGAGATGTTTCAAAACATCTCCAGCCATGTCTCTGATGCATCATGAAACAGTGTTGTTTGATGAAGTCATTGTCTGTATAGTTTTTTGGGCCTTTTCCCCCAGCATTGTCCCAGCCATATCCGCAGCAGCAGGAAGAATTAAGTCCTCCACAATAGTATGGGGCTTGCCTGTCCTAGCCACTCGGTAGCTCAACATATAAGACACTTCTAGCCCCTTCTTATTAATGGTATATGTTGCTTTTATACATGTCTTACTACACGAAAGTCATCTTTATTCTCGCTCAAAATACTCCCGTGGCTTATTTTTCAAATTGTCATGTTTCGTTTCTAAATGTCTGCGCAAGAGTGAAGGTTTCCCGCGAGAGAGTAACGGTTAATGTGAATAGATGTTAATTATTTGACAAGGCTACTTGTATTTGACATTGTGGTGTTATTTCGCTGAACACTAGATGGTTTCATTTTATTTTTGCCAGTGAAACGAGCTACTCAGGCGAGAAAAAAACCTCACCCAAATGTATAGCCCCGTTGAAAAATATAAATGTACTGTAAGAAAATGCGAAGAGAATTTTTTGTTAAAAAAAGTAACTCTTATTTGTATGTATTTTTTTCTGTGAATTTTATTTTTATTTGGCGTACCCCCGACGGCATTGCGCGTACCTCTGGGGGTAATACCTGGTCTAAGGTAAATATTGTCAAGCAATTTTAGAATCCTGACATGTTATTATCAATCGATAAATATATAAATGAGTGAGTCAATAGCATCTATGAATAGATCAGAACAAAAACAAATAACATTGTAACACTAAATGTTTCATAGGCTACACTAGAAAACATTCTTTATGGGATTAATTTTCATTAAATGTGTATTGATTATATCTTTGAGGTTACTGATGCTACTGTTGTATTATGGTATTTATATATTCATTTGTGATGCTATCCTTCATATGACCCTGTTGTCACATGCTACACATGCACGTGTGTGCACATGTATCTATCTATCCAATGTTATCATGATTTGTTATGAGAGATATTATACTTTAGTAATCCACAAAAACTTCAGCAAAACACAAAAACAATAAATGAATCAAACGAAACGTGAAGACAGTGAAATGCAAAAACAAGATCCCACAACCACAGGTGGGAAAAATAACTACTTAAATATGATCCCCAATTAGAGACAACAATTACCAGCTGCCTCTAATTGGGAATCATACAAAACACCAACATAGAAAAAGAAACTAGAACACAACATAGATATACTAGATCACCCCCTAGTCACACCCTGACCTACTACACCATAGAGAAACAATGGCTCTCTATGATCAGGGTATGGCAGTACCCCCCCAAAGGTGCTGACTCCGGCCGCAAAACCTGAAACCAAATGGGGAGGGTGGGGGGGTGATTAGTGTCGATCGCGGCTCCGGTGCAGGGCGAAGTACCCACTCAGCTCGCGGATCCGCCAGCATCGGTGGCGGCTCTGGTGTGGGACGAAGAACCTGCTCCTCCCGCGGATCCACCAGCATCGGGGGCGGCTCGGGTGCGGGACGAAGAACCCGCTCAGCTCGTGGATCCACCAGCTTTGGTGGTGGCTCTGGTGCGGGCCGAAGAACCCGCTCATCCCGCAGATCCAACCATGGACCCGGGCTGAACACTGTGCCTGGACTGGACCTCGGTGTCAAGGAAGGCTCCTGCCATGGAGCGGGACTGGACGCCGTATCTGGACTGAGCACCGGCGCAGAAGAAGACTTCGGCCATGGAGCAGGACTGGACGCCGTGCTTGAACTGGGCATCGGAGCAGGGGAAGGCTCCGGCCTTGGAGCTGGACTGGACACCGTGTTTGGAAGCTCCGGACCATTGACCCTCGCTGAAGGTTCAGGACCGTTGACCGTCGCTGGAGGTTCCGGGCCGTGGACCGTCTCAGGAGGTTCCGGACCGTGGACCGTCTCAGGAGGTTCCGGACTGTGGACCGTCTCAGGAGGTTCCGGACTGTGGACCGTCTCAGGAGGTTCCGGACTGTGGACCGTCTCAGGAGGTTCCGGACTGTGGACCGTCTCAGGAGGTTCCGGACTGTGGACCGTCTCAGGAGGTTCCGGACTGTGGACCGTCTCAGGAGGTTCCGGACTGTGGACCGTCTCAGGAGGTTCCGGACTGTGGACCGTCTCAGGAGGTTCCGGACTGTGAAACGTCGCCGGAAGCTCTGGACTGGGAACCGTCGCCGGAAGCTCTGGACTGGGAACCGTCGCCGGAAGCTCTGGACTGGGAACCGTCGCCGGAAGCTCTGGACTGGGAACCGTCGCCGGAAGCTCTGGACTGGGAACCGTCGCCGGAAGCTCTGGACTGGGAACCGTCGCCGGAAGCTCTGGACTGGGAACCGTCGCCGGAAGCTCTGGACTGGGAACCGTCGCCGGAAGCTCTGGACTTTGAAGGAGCACTGGAGGCCTGATGCGTGGAGCCGGCACATGACGTACCAGACTGGGGAGGTGCACTGGAGGCCTGGTGCGTGGAGCTGGCACAGGACGTACTGGGTTGTGGAGATGTACTGGAGACCTAGTGCGTATAGCCGGCATCAATGGTACCGGTTCGATCTGGCACAGAATGTACTGGGCTGTGAAGGCGCACTGGAGACCTGGTGCGTATAGCCAGCATCAATTGTACCGGAACTACGACACACTTCGCACGGTGAGTGCGAGGAGCTGGCACAGGACGTACTGGGCTGTGGAGGCGCACTGGAGACCTGGTGCATAGAACCGGCACACATGGCACCGGACAAATGATACGCTCCTCAAGGCGAATGTGGAGAGCTGGCACAGGACTTACTGGGCTGTGGATGCGTACTGGAGACCTGATGCGTAGAGCCGGCACAGATTTCACCAGACTAATAGCACGCTCCTCAGGACGAGTACGGGGAGCACTGAGATGGCATTAAACTGATTACACGCTCCTTGGGGCAAATGTCGTGCATCTTCCACCAACTCAACAACTCTCTCCGCTCTTTCTCCTCCAATACCGCCATCCACTCTCTGATGGTCTCTGACTCTCTCCGCTCACTCTCCTCCAGTTTCTCCCTCTTCTCCCAGACTGGCTCTGGTTCACTCCTCGGTTCCGCTGACCACCCCTTGTGCCCCCACCCAAACAAATATTTTCGGGCTGTTTTTTGGGCTTTCTATGTGGCCGCGAACCCCGGCGCTGTCGAGTTCCTCCATCATAACCTTCCGTCTGCCGCTCCTGCCAATGAAGGCAATCCTGTCCTGCCAGGATTTCCTCCCAAGTCCAGGATCCCTTCCCATCCAGGATCTCCTCCCAAGTCCAGGATACACTCTCCTCCTGGGCACGCTGCTTGGTCTTGTTGTGGTGGGATCTTCTGTCACGTTCGTCGTAATGATTGGACCAAGGCGCAGCGTGAGTAGTGTTCCACATCTTTATTATAACGTGAAACTTCAGCAAAATACAAAAACAATAAATGAATCAAACGAAACGTCAAGACAGTGAAATGCAAACAGGCACCTACACAAAAACAAGATCCCACAACCACAGGTGGGAAAAATAACTACTTAAATATGATCCCCAATTAGAGACAACGATTACCAGCTGCCTCTAATTGGGAATCATACAAAACACCAACATATAAAAATAAACTAGAACACAACATAGACATAGATATACCAGATCACCTCCTAGTCACGCCCTGACCTACTACACCATAGAGAAACAGTGGCTCTCTATGGTCAGGGTGTGACAGTTTCCAAGCTGTCTTAAACAAAGCATTGAAGAAATATAGGTGGAATTCCACAAAAAAATATTCTCAGTAGGCCCTTATTATCAATAAATATTTAGGCTATAAACTATTTGCATTTCTAAACCATTGATTGAGAAATATAGTTGTTGTGTTTTGATGCTGCCTTTTTACATGCACCGAAACCCCCCCAAAAGTGTTTCACAACACTCTCTTAAAAATTAAAATATTTAGGTTTAACACTGAACTTCTGTGTATTAAATACCTTACATTGGGTTTACATACAAACACCCCCCAAACACCAGATCTCAGCTTACTGACTGCCCTCAAGGATATCTACAGCACCCGGTATCACAGGAAGGCCAAGTATATCATCAAGGACCTCAGTCACCCGAGCCACGGCATGTTCACCTTGCTACCATCTCGAAGGCGAAGACAGTACAGGTGCATCAAAGCTGGGACCGAGAGATTGAAAAAACAGCTTCTATCTCCAGGCCATCAAACTGTTAAATAGTCACCACTAGTCGGCCTCTGCCCTGAACTTAGTCACTGTTACAAACCGGCTGCCACCCGTTACTCTACCCTGCACCTTAGAGACTGCTGCCCTGTGTACAGTGTCTTTGAACACTGATCCCTTTAATGTTTGCATACTGTTTTACCCATTTCATATGTATATACTGAATTATGTATGCTGTACATACCTTTTCTATTCATATACTAAATGTCTAAACACACACACATCATTTACATAAATATATATATTTCATACTCTGACATTGCTCGTTCTGATATTTGTTTTTTGGATTTGTGTGTATTGTTATAATTAGGGGGTAGTTAAACCTTCATCTTACACTACATGTACAAGTGTGAGGTGTGAAATGGAAATTAGATTTTTTTTTTTGCACGTCCCAATCCCACTCCCACCCAGAGAGGAGTGGGGTTCACGGCAAGGGTTCAGCCAATATTGACGGCGACCCTGGAGAAATTAGGGTTAATTGCCTTGCTCAAGGGCAGAACAACAGATTTTTACCTTTCGGTGGCTGGCCCAATGCTCCAAACCGCCAGGTTACCGACAGTATTGCTCTTTTGGAGCTAAAAACATAAGCATTTCACTGCACCTGCGAAAACATCTGCAAAATATGTTCATGCAACCAATCGAATTTGATTTGATTTTTGTTTGGGAACGCTACTTTCCATGGTTTCATTACACAGCCACGCTCTTTGAGACGTTCTACTTTTACAGTGTAGTTTCGCACAGCAGCTGTCCCTAGTCTTTGCTAAGACTCCACCATGGGGAAGAGACAAATAAAGCATTTACCATATCCTTATAAGGTCAAATTCTATACAATGAACACTACTTTATTTGGCATTAACCCTTACTCTGAATCCACACATTTTAATACTTTCAACTAATCTAGTTTGAACAGGTTTTTGGTGCTTGTCACCTTGGCCGTGTGGTTGATGCTATTAGTCAGAGATTGTGTATTTCTCCCTGCCCCCATTATCTAAAGTCTCTGTTTATCTGCAGCTGTATTCTACAGCAAGAAGAAGATAGTTTAAAATCTGAACACATCTCAAACACTAAGACCCTGTCTCTCTTGCCCTCCTGTCTGCATGGCAACCACACTTTCCAGTTTCTGGCTAAGCCTGGCAAATCATTATTACCACACGAATAAATAACTTTCAAATGTTTTAATGCATTTTTTATGACCGTGACTGTGTCTCGGTCATAGCAACGTTTCCTACTGCACTCTGAAATGCCTTACTGACGGAGCTCTCTAATCTGCTCTCTCTCTGGCTCTCTCTCGCTCTCTCATTGTATGTCTGTCTCTCTTTCCTCTCTCTCTCTTTCTCTGTCTCGCCTCTGAAAGTGAGAGGAGGAGCCATATCATGTTAAAATGTCATCATGCAGCTAGGAAGTCTAATCAGTATATATTGTAAAATCTTCATGGAATTTAGCAGACACTTTTATCCAAAGTTGCTTATGTGCATACATTTTACGTACGGGTGGTCTCGGGAATCAAACCCACTATCCTGGGGTTGCAAGGGCCATGAGCTATGGAAGACTATGCTACCCTGAGAACTAACAGAGGACCACTTTGATAACAGGTCCCAGTTGGAAGCCGTCCTATTGCCTCTGACCACAGAACAACAGCTGTCATATGTTCTGCTCATTTCCCTTTTAGTTCAGGTAAAACTAAGTTGAGGTTAAAGGTCAGGCACAGGAGTCCTTCATTTGATTAGTTTACTAGCACAGATCTGACTTGCACAGAATTAGCTGATAGAGGTTGTTTTGGAATGATTGTGATACTGTGGTTGTCTTACCTACTTTTGTTGAATGCACTTACTGTAAGTCCCTCTTGATAAGAGGGTCTGCTAAATGTGGGAGCAGGGGACTGAGAGCATGGTTTGTGGCGTCAGCTCTCTTGCTTGAGACGCTGTGCAGAGATAGAGGAAGGTACCACGTCTCCCATATAAGGAGAACGACAGCGCCTGACCTATATAGGCGACCGACCTCAGAGAGAACAAATAAGAGAACCACACGCTGACGTAAAGAAATCTACATGCACACACACACACGCACTAACAAACACACAGACAATATGGGGGTGTTGTGGGGGTTGATGGAATCGATGTATGTTGACACTCGTTCATTTTGATACATGTGTAGCTTTACTTGAGATATAGCAACCACAAAGCTCCCCCTCGCTCTCTGTTCGTGGGCGTTGCTTTGAGACTAACAACAGGGCCTTATTCAAAGAGCCTTGCAGAGTGATGTACAGAAGAGGTGTCTACAGCATGTTCCGGTCACGTCTGCTCATTATGATTCACACCTGGACTCCGTTACCTTCCTATATGTCACTCTCCCATGTTCACGCACCAGTTGGTACTGTTCCTGTGTATCGGCGTACTGCCTTACGTTAGTGTCGTGTCCTTGGTTTTGTTTTATTTTATTAAAACGTTGCACCTGCTTCCGACTTGCCGCCCCATCATTGCAGTTCTATAAAAGCACGTTTCTATCAGGACCACACCGTGCTCATAGAAAGAGACATGCCACTCTGATCTGATAGACGCAACATGGGTAATAACCTTTCAAATACTCCCCCACAGTATTGAAAATGTATTTGATTTTGAACTGCGTTTATTTGTCTTGACAGATGAACTACCATTCTCTCTAATGGACATTAACATTCAGTGACCTTCACTGTAATCTACATAATACCCGGGCCGTCAGGCAGTTTTCCTTTCTATCTGTTGCATCATATTTCATAGGCTGATTGAAAATATAACGCAATAGATAAGCAGCAGGCGAAGGCTTTATCAATCTGTCATCCAGAGCAGGGTTTCCCAAACTCTTTTTTTTTTTCAGTGTATTTATTAAAACTAAAATCTTTACATGTTTATACACAATTTGGGATTCACCTTTACAACAGTTCCTTGTACTGTATGTCATGTCGTATTACAGCTAAACAATAATACACAATGCTAAACTCAGCAAAAAAAGAAACGTCCCTTTTTCAGGACCCTGTTTTTCAAAGATAATTCGTAAAAATCCAAATAACTTCACAGATATTCATTGTAAAGGGTTTAAACACTGTTTCCCAACCTTGTTCAATGAACCATAAACAATTAATTGACTGTATGTTTGTTTTACTCCATGTGTAACTCTGTGTTGTTGTATGTGTCGAACTGCTTTGCTTTATCACAATTGTAAATGAGAACTTGTTCTCAACTTGCCTACCTGGTTAAATAAAGGTGAAATAAAAAAAATTAAAAAAAATGTATGAACATGCACCTTAAGACACTAACAGCTTACAGACGGTAGACAATTAAGGTCACAGTTATGAAAACTTAGGACACTAAAGAGGCCTTTCTATTGACTCTGAAAAACACCAAGAGAAAGATGCCCAGGGTCCCTGCTCATCTGCGTGAACATGCCTTAGGCATGCTGAAAGGAGGCATGAGGGCTGCAGATGTGGCCAGGGCAATAAATTGCAATGTCCGTACTGTGAGACGCTTCAGACAGCGCTACAGGGAGACAGGACGGACAGCTGATCGTCCTTGCAGTGGCAGACCACGTGTAACAACACCTGCACAGGATCGGTACATCCGAACATCACACCTGCGGGACAGGTACAGGATGGCAACAACAGCTGCCCGAGTTACCCCAGGAACGCACAATCCCTCCATCAGTGCTCAGACTGTCCGCAATAGGCTGAGAGAGGCTGGACTGAGGGCTTGTAGGCCTGTTGTAAGGCAGGTCCTCACCAGACATCACCAGCAACAACGTTGCCTATGGGCACAAACCCACCGTCGCTGGACCAGACAGGACTGGAAAAAGTGCTCTTCACTGACGAGTCGCGGTTTTGTCTCACCAGGGGTGATGGTCGGATTCGCGTTTATCATCGAAGGAAGGAGCATTACACCGAGGCCTGTACTCTGGAGTGCGATCGATTTGGAGGTGGAGTGTCCATCATGGTCTGGGGCGGTGTGTCACAGCATCATCGGACTGAGCTTGTCATTGCAGGCAATCTCAGCGCTGTGCGTTACAAGGAAGACATCCTCCTCCCTCATGTGGTACCCTTCTTGCAGGCTCATCCTGACATGACCCTCCAGCATGACAATGCCACCAGCCATACTGCTCGTTCTGTGCGTGATTTCCTGCAAGACAGGAATGACAGTGTTCTGCCATGGCCAGCGAGGAGCCTGGATCTCAATCCCATTGAGCACATGTTGGATCGGAGGGTGAGGGCTAGGGACATTCCCCCCAGAAATGTCAGGGAACTTGCAGGTGCCTTGGTGGAAGAGTGGGGTAACATCTCACAGCAAGAACTGGCAAATCTGGTGCAGTCCATGAGGAGGAGATGCACAGCAGTACTTAATGCAGCTGGTGGCCACACAAGATACTGACTGTTACTTTTGATTTTGACCCCCTCCCACCTTTGTTCAGGGAAACATTATTCAATTTCTGCTAGTCGCATGTGTCTGTGGAACTTGTTCAGTTTGTCTCAGTTGTTGAATCTTATGTTCATACAAATATTTACACATGTTAAGTTTGCAGAAAATATACGCAGTTGTCATGGGTGTTTGTACGGATGTGAAGTCAGGTGCAGGAGATCAGAAGGTAGTAAATAGGTGCACTTTAATTCCGGTCACAAAATGACAGCACATAACCACATAAGCGTGCCAAAAACACGGAACTTAACAAAAGTATAGCGCCTGACGGTACCCACCTAACAATAAACAATTACACACAAAGACATGGAGGGGAACAGATGACTAAAAACATGCAGTGTGATTATGGAATGAAAACCAGTTGTGTATGGAACAAGACAAAACAATGGACATATGAGAAATGGAGCAGCGATGGCTAGAAAGCCGGTGACGTCAATCGCCGAACGCCGCCAGAACAAGGAGAGGAGCCGACTTTGGCGGAAGTCGTGACAGCAGTAGACATTTCTTTTTTTGAGTTTTCTTTTACTGTATTGCAACACATCAGGGTTAATTTATGAAGAGAATGAGAGAATCCGAGACAGGTACAGTTATATGCAAATAAGATATGATACATTTATAATGTATAAAAAAAATGAAATTACATTTACATAAGCAGTCAGACCCTCTACTCAGTACTTTGGTGAAGCACCTTTGGCAGGGATTACAGCCTCGAGTCTTGTTGAGTATGATGCTAAAAGCTTGGCGCACCTGTATTTGGGGAGTTTGGCCCATTCTTCTTTGCAGATCCTCTTAAGCTCTGTCAGGTTGGATGGGGAGCGTCGCTGCACAGCTATTTTCTTGTCTCTCCAATGATGTTAGATCGGGTTCAATTCTGGCCTCTGGCTGGGCCTCTCAAGGACATTCAGAGACTTGTCCCGAAGCCACTCCTGCGTTGTCTTGGCTGTGTGCTTAGGGTCGTTGTCCTGTTGGAAGGTGACCCTTCGCCCCAGTGTGAGGTCCTTTGCGCTCTGGAGTACGTTTTCATCAAGGATCTCTTTGTACTTTGCTCTGTTCATCTTTCCCTCGATCCTGACCAGTCTCGCAGTACCTGCCGCTGAAAAACATCCCCACAGCATGATGCTGCCACCACCATGCTTCACCATAGAGATTGTATTGGCCAGGTGATGAGTAGTGCCTGGTTTCCTCCAGACGTGACGCTTGGCATTCAGGCCAAAGAGTTCAATCTTGGTTTCAACAGACCAGAGAATCTTGTTTCTCATGGTCTGAGAGTCCTTTAGGTGCCTTTTGGCTTCCGTATGGCCACTCTACCATAAAGGCCTGATTGGTGGAGTGCTGCGGAGATGGTTGTCCTTCTGGAAGGTGATTGCTCAGTTTGGCCGGGCAGCCAGCTCTAGGAAGAGTCTTGGTGGTTCCAAATGTCTTCCATTTAAGAATGATAGAGGCCACTATGTTCTTGGGGACATTCAATGCTGCAGACATTTTTTGGTACCCTTCTCCAGATCTGTGCCATGACACAATCCTGTCTCGGAGCTCTACGGATAATTATTTCAACCTCATGGCTTGTTTTTTTCTGACATGCATGGTCAAGTGTGGGACATTATATAGACAGGTGTGTGCCTTTCCAAATCATGTCAAATCAATTGCATTTACAACTGGTGGACTCCTAACAAGTTGTAGAAACATCTCAAGGATGATCAATGGAGAAAAAAAAACTGTTTTCGCTTTGTCAGAATGGGATATTGGGTGTAGATTGATGAGGGGAAAAAACTATTTAATACATTTTAAAATGAGGCTGTAACGTAGCAAAATGTCGAAAAAGTTAAAGGGTGTGAATACTTTCCGAATGCACTGTATGTAATCAACCCCTTCGTTATGGCAAGCCTAAATAAATTCAGGACAAAATAATGTGCCTAACAAGTCACATGTTACCATGATTTTTGAATGACTACCTCATTTCTGTACCTACAATTGTCTGTAAGGTATGTCAGTCGAGCAGTGAATTTCAAACACAGATTCAACCACAAAGACCAGGGAGGTTTTAGATTGCCTCACAAAGAAGGCCACCTATTGGTAGATGGGTAAAAATATAAAAAACAAACATTTAATATCCCTTTGAGCATGGTGACGTTATTACACTTTGGACGGTGTAGCAATACACCCAGTCACTACAAAGATAGACATTCTTCCTGACTCAGTTGCCAGAGAGGAAGGAAATCACTCAGGGATTTCACGATGAGGCCAATGGTGACTATAAAACAGTCACAGAGTTTAGTGGCGGTGATAGAAAACAGAGGATGGATCAACAACATTGTAGTTCATCCCCAATACTAACCTAAATGACAGCGTGAACAGAAGGAAGCCAGTACAGAATACAAATATTCCAAAACATGAATCTTTTTGCAATGAGACACTAAAGTAAAATTGCAAAAAATGTGGTTAAGAAATTAACTTTATGTCCTGAATGCAAAGTGTTATGTTTGGGACAAATCCAAATCCAACACAGGACATCACTCAGTACCACTCTTCATATTTTAAATTATGGTGGTGGCTACATCATGTTATGGATATGCTTGTCATCGGCAAGATCTTAGGAGTTGTTTAGGATATAAATAAAGGGAATAGAGATAAGCACAGGCAAAATCCTAGAGGAAAACCTAGTTCAGTCTGATTTAACAGAATGGGAGACAAATTCACCTTTCAGCAGGACAATAACCAAAAACAAAGGCCAAATATACACTGGAGTTGCTTACCAAGATGACAGTCAATGTTCCATGAGTGGCCTAGCTACAGTTCTGACTTAAATCGGCTTGAAAAAAGGCTGTCTAGCAATGATCAACAACCAACTTGACAGAGCTTGAAGAATAAGAATAATGTGCAAATATTGTACAATCCAGGTCTGCAAAGCCCTTAGAGACTTACCCCGAAAGACAGCTGTAATCGCTGCCAAAGATGCTTCTACAAAGTATTGTCTCAGGGGTGTGAATATGTAAATAAGATATTTCTGTATTTCATTTTCAATAAATGTGCTAACATTTAAAAAAAAACATGATTTCACTTTGTAATTATGGGGTATTGTGTGTAGATGGGTGAGAATTTAGGCTGTAACACAACAAAATGTGGAATAAGTCAATGGATATGTGTCACAGAAGTTGTCATGTAGAGAAGAGGACCAAGGCGCAGCGGGATTGTGGACACTCATGTTTATTAAAGGAAACATGTAAAGCATCCAACTGAACAAAAAAAACAATAAACAGTACTTACACCGGTAACAGTGTGGCAGGCTCAAACCAACGCAGTGCACACAAACAACCACCCACAACCCCAAAGAAAAACACACACACCTATATAGGACTTCCAATCAAAGGCAACTCAACACACCTGCCTTCAATTGGAAGTCCCAATCACCCACACAACATTTAACAAACACAAACCACCTGCCACATCCTGACCAAGACTAACACAATACACCCTCTGCTGGTCAGGACGTGACAATATGAATACTTTCTGAAGGCACTGAGTGTACAAAACATTAGGAACACCTTCCTAATATTGAGTTGCACCTGCCATCAGAACAGCATTAACTCGCCGGGGCATGGACTCTACAAGGTGTCGAAGTGTTCCACAGGGACGCTGGCCCATGTCGACTCTAACGCTTCCCACAATTGCGTCAAGTTGGCTGTATGTCTTTTGGGTGGTGGACCATTCTTGATACACACAGGAAACTGTTGAGCGTGAAAAACCTAACAGCATTGCTGTTTTTGACACACTCAAGCCGGTGCACCTGGCACCTACTACCATACCCAGTTAAAAGGCACTTACATCTTTTGTCTTACCCATTCACCCTCTGAATGGCACACATACACAATCCATGTCTCAATTGTCTCAAAGCTTAAAAATCCTTCTTTAACCTGTCTCCTCCCCTTCATCTACACTGATTGAAGTGGATTTAACAGGTGACCATGACATCAATAAGGGATAATAGCTTTCACCTGGATTCACCTGGTCAGTCTATGTCATGGAAAGAGTAAGTTTTCCTCATGTTTTGTACACTCAGCGTATATACCATAATAGAACATAGAAGGCTACCATACAAGATGATGCAAACTGTAAACAGTTGACAACGAAATTCTACATTTAGTCCACTAGAAGGTGGTCTTTAACAACCTACAGTACACTACTCTGGTTCATCACTACACAACAAATCTCCTAACCGCTCCCCGTCTCAAGAGCGATGGGTATTGTAGTCTAATGAGCTGATGGCAATAATGGATTATATGATTTCTCACACATACGTGTTCTCCAAGGCCTCCATCTCCACAGGGTGTTGTGATGTTGACGGCAATGTTGTGATTACTGACAGGGTTGGCAACCAATCTTCTCTCTCTAGTACCGGAGGGAGAAACAGGCTGGTGATGAGATCGGGGTGTAATCATTAGTCCAAATTAGTGCAAGTAAAACGACAGGTTCTATTGGACAAATTCAGGTAGGTCCCTCCCTGTTTTGTTTGCTTCCATTTATTAAGAAACGAACACACCCCAGAGGGTCTGGTTGAGTTTATTCTGTCCTCTGTACACCTTTCAGGTTGTTCACAGTGCACACCACTGAACAGCTCCAGCTTTAGAACAATGAACCATTTGTTTGGATGGACGTTAATGCTGCTGTATTTCGACACTGATGGTATGTTTCTTTTGTTACTGATTTACTGTGTATGTGGGAGATGATAGATAAGTAGCCTAAACTTTATTTGTTTTAAAATGTTCAATGTTTTAATTAGTAACTTTAGAAACGTATTTTTGTACGTTTGTTGTGGCTCCTGATAAGGGAGCCTAGGCTAGCAGCTGTAGTGCATGGAGCGCAGACCAAATGTCCCGTGTGGCTCAGTTGGTAGAGCATGGTGTTTGCAACGCCACGGTTGTGATTTCGATTCCCACGGGAGACCAGTACGGGAAAAACAAATGTATGAAATGTATGCATTCACTACTGTAAGTCGCTCTGGATAAGAGCGTCTGCTAAATGACTAAAATGTAAATGTAATTCCCCAAATTGCATTCCCCCCCCCCTTATTAAATGTGTAAAGGGTAAATCATTTAAACAGTGTGTAGCCTGTTGCTAAGACTCAAAATAACATTCCTCTCTCTCTAGAGACATATCCTCCTGTATCCTGTCTGAGCGTTTGATAAATATTTACAGTAAGGGATAGATAATGACAGAGTAGGTTGTTTAACAGAGCTCTTTCATGGGAAGAAAGAGGTGGAGGCTATAAAAGTTTGCGGTCTAAACACCAACTACAGAGTAATACTTTGATGCATAGACTAATTTATGAGAGATTAATGATCTTTTGGAAACAACAGGCTGACAACCTTTTATAATATCTGAGATAGAAACTGTAGCAAGTCATTTGAAACTAAATTTGCATTACTATTTGCTTTTTTTCCAACTGACAGAGCTCACAGCCTCACTGTTTTGACTCATAGTGCCTAATGATTATAGATGTGATAGTAAAACACGCACCTTTATGGTGTTGGGACTTGGGAATTCCCTCAACCATGTTGAATCATTGAAGGGCAACGGACATGGCTTCGTCCCCAAAATGAAGAAATCCTTTCATGGATATCAACGTATAAAAGTCATTAGGTAAAATGAACATTCAAACTCAGTGGTATTAAGCAACATTCGAATGGTGCATTAGATTGTTCTTCTCTAAACAGGAAATGTTGGTGGTTTCCTGTGATTACGTGGTCAGTGGTTCTTTCACATAGATGGATTGAAGAGCGAGAGGCAGGTCGTTGGAACAGGCGATGTACTTTGTTAATAAAAAGGTAATGGTCTGGTCACTGATCTTGAGACACAGTAGCATGATGAATTTCATAGCGTGGGACAGAAAAAACGGTGTTTTTTTGTGTAGGGAATGAAGACGTTCAAGAGCAATAAGAGCTACGCTACATGGCCATAAGTATGTGGACACGTGCTCGTCGAACATTTCATTCCAAAATCATGGGCATTAATATGGAGTTGTTCCCCCCCCCCCCCCCCCCTTTGCCGCTATAACAGCCTTCACTCTTCTGGGAAGGCTTCCCACTAGATGTTGGAAAATTTCTGCGGGGACTTATTTCCATTCTGTCACAAGAGCATTAGTGAGGTCGGGCACTGATATTGGGCGATTAGGCTGGCTTGCAGTCGGCGTTCCAATTCATCCCAAAGGTGTTCGGTGTTGTTGAGGTCAGGGCTCTGTGAAGGCCAGTCAAGTTCTTCTACACGATCTTGACAAATCATTTCTGTATGGACCTCGCTTTGTGCACGGGGGGCATTGTTATGATCAAACAGGAAAGGGCCTTCCCCAAACTGTTGTCACAAAGTTGGAAGCACAGAATTGTCTAGAATTTCATTGTATGCTGTAGTTTAAGATTTCCCTTCTCTGAAACTAAAGGGGTCTAGCTCGAACCATGAAAAACATCCCCAGACCATTATTCCTCCTCCACCAAATTTTACAGTTGGCACTATGCATTCAAGCAGGTAGCGTTCTCCTGGCATCCGTCAAACCCAGATTTGTCTGTCGGACTGCCAGATGGTGAAGCGTGATTCATCACTCCAGAGAATGCGTTTCCACTGCTCCAGAGTCGGAGAGCTTTACACCACTCCAGCCGATGCTTGGCATTGCGCATGGTGATCTTAGGCTTGTGTGCGGCTGCTCAGCCATGGAAACCCATTTCATGAACCTCCCAACGAACAGTTTTTGTGCTGAAGTTACTTCCAAAGGCAGTTTGGAACTCAATAGAGAGTGTTGCAACTGAGGACAGACGCTTTTTAGACAATATGCGCTTTAGCACTAGGCGGTCCCGTTCTGTGAGCTTGTGAGGCCTACCATTTCGCAGCTGAGCCTTTGTTGCTCCTAGATGTTTCCACTTTACAATAACAGCACTTACAGTTGACCAGGGCAGCTCTAGCAGGGCAGAAATTTGACGATCTGACTTGTTGGAAAGGTGGCACCCTATGACCGTTCCACGTTGAACGTCACTGAGCTCTTCAGTAAGGCAATTTTACTGCCATTGTTTGTCTATGGAGATTGTATGGCTGTGTCGATTTTACACACCTGTCAGCAACGAGTGTGGCTGAAATGGCTAAATCGAAGGGGTGTTCACATACCTTTGTCTACATAGTGTAATTAGGGGCCTACTTGTTCAGTAGCCTAATTAAAGTTGGATATTAATTAATTGCAGATTGTAAAATAAATGTTTGATGTAACAGCATACTAATCAGCTACCAATTAATTTTTGTAGAATATGCAAGGGTGTGTATTCATGGATGCAAAGGGTAGACAAGCTTCCTCAAAAGAATAACCAAGAATAAAAGAAACAAAATAATATAGGCCCATCTTTTGTCTCGGTGCCAAACGTCATTGAGAGAACTTCAGTTGTTGCATCTCGTTATGTCTTTGTCCTCCGGTGGCTAGCTAGCTAAAATCAGCCCTTTCCAAAATTAGCCATGGATGTAGATAGGGATTAGGACTTGTTGTTTTACTTCATTCTCAGTACTGGCCAATGATTATAACGGCAATTCTGATCCAACCATAAATTCATACGTTGTGCTCCTGGCCTGAGAGGATGGAAGTTCAACATGTAGCTATCTAGATGTAGTAGGCATATAGACCTACTATAGGCTAACGCCAATTAGCTGGCCTGGCGCATCGTTTCCAATGAAGGGAAGTTAGGCTAGCCAGCAAGCGTTTTAGCCAGGTAGCCTAGAACAACCAAAACTAAAAGCGTCTAGCCTACTGTATGACAGAGTCATAGACCGTTTACAAAATGGAGGATGGCGGCATTGGCGCTTCTCTACAAGTAAGGTGCGTCAACATGTTTTCACGCACACACACACACAGAAATCAGTAACATGGACTGCCACATCATATGTAGCTTACGTTGATTGGACTAAATAGTTGTTTTATATCTTTTAGGTTTCACTGTATTAGACTAAGCATACAGTTGAAGTCGGAAGTTTACATACACTTAGGTTGGAGTCATTAAAACTCGTTTTTCAACCACTCCCCAAATGTCTTGTTAACAAACTATAGTTTTGGCAAGTCGGTTAGGACATCTACTTTGTGCATGACACAAGTAATTTTTCCAACAATTGTTTACAGACAGATTATTTCACTTATAACTCACTGTATCACAATTCCAGTGGGTGAGAAGGTTACACACTAAGTTGACTGTGCCTTTAAACAGCTTGGAAAATTCCAGAAAATGATGTCATGGCTTTAGAAGCTTCTGATAGGCTAATTGACATCATTTCAGTCAATTGGAGGTGTACCTGTGGATGTATTTCAAAGCCTACCTTCAAACTCAGTGCCTCTTTGCTTGACATCATGGGAAAATCAAAAGAAATCAGCCAAGACCTCAGAAAACAAATTGTAGACCTCCACAAGTCTGGTTCATCCTTGGATCATCCTTCCAAATGCCTGAAGGTACCTCGTTCATCTGTACAAACAATAGTACGCAAGTATAAGCACAACGGGACCACGCAGCCATCATACCGTTCAGGAAGGAGACGTGTTCTGTCTCCTAGAGATTAACGTACTTTGGTGCGAAAAGGGCAAATCAATCCCAGAACAACAGCAAAGGACCTTGTGAAGATGCTGGAGGAAACGGGTACAAAAGTATCTATAGGAAAACGAGTCATATATTGACATAACCTGAAAGGCCGCTTAGCAAGGAAGAAGCCACTGCTCCAAAACCGCCATAAATGTCACGTTCGTCGTAGTGAGTGAGTGCTCATCTTAACTTTTATTGAGAACACGACTAATAAATGAACGAACAGTCTTGTAGGCTCACACAGCAGTACAAAGAACAACCTCCCACCATTCCCAAAACAAACATACTCCTAATTATAGGACCTTCAATCAGAGGCAACAATAAACAGCTGCCTCCAATTGAAGGCCCCAATCCCAAATACCTAAACATAGAATTAAACACCCTAGAACAGACATAGAAATATACAAACATAGAACATAGACCAAAACCCCGGAATACATAAATCAAACACCCCTCTACATAAACACACACCCCAAACCATATAAAACAAATACCCCCTGCCACGTCCTGACCAAACAATAATAACAAATAACCCCTTTTCTGGTCAGGACGTGACAGTACCCCCCCCAAAGGTGCAGACGCCGGATGCACCTGACAACAAAAAATATCTACAAAAAGAACCCCTAAATTAAAGGGAGGGAAGGGAGGGTGGCTGCCGTCACCGACGGCTCCCGTGCTACACCCCCCCCTCCCCAAACCTCCTACAGTGGAGGTGGCTCAGGCTCAGGCCTTAGTCCCCTACCTGACCAGTCCACCCCTACCGAATACCTCGGCCTGAAGCATGTCACTGTAGACCCTGGGCTGTACTCTGGGAGCTCCGGACTGTAGGGCGACTCTGGGAGCTCCGGACTGTAGGGCGACTCTGGGAGCTCCGGACTGTAGGGCGACTCTGGGAGCTCCGGACTGTAGGGCGACTCTCTCGGTTCCGGACTGTAGGCCGTCTCTCTCGGTTCCGGACTGTAGGCCGTCTCACTCGGTTCCGGACTGTAGGCCGTCTCTCTTGGTTCCGGACAGTGGGCCGTCTCTCTTGGTTCCGGACAGTGGGCCGTCTCTCTACGGGGCACTGTCGCCGGAAGCTCTGGACGAGGCACTGTTGCTGGAAGTTCTGGACGAGGCACTGTTGCCGGACACTCTGGACGAGGTACTGTCGTCGGAAGCTCGGGACTGGGCTGACGCACTGGAGGCCTGGTGCGTGGGGCTGGCTTAGGGCGCGCCAGACTAAGGACACACACCACAGGGCTAGTGCGAGGAACAGGAGCAGGATGAGCTGGACTGGGCTGACGCACTGGAGGCCTGGTGCGTGGGGCTGGTAGTGGAGGTACCAGACTGGAGACACGCACCCCAAGGCTAGTGCGAGGAGCAGGAACAGGACGTACTGGACTGGGCTGATGCACTGGAAGCCTAGTGCGTGGGGCTGGTGCTGGAAGTGTCAGACTGGAGACACGCACCTCAAGGCTAGTGCGAGGAGCGGGAACAGGTTACACTGGGCCGTGAAGACGCACTGGCGGTCTTGAGCGCAGTACTGGCTCCACCCTTACTGGCTGGATGCCCGCTTCCCCCTGGCAAATGCGGGGCGCTTGCACCGTGCACACCGGCCTGTGAACACTTGGCCTCGACGCCGTGAGCATCACTACAAAGCACGGGACCTGACCAGTAATAGGCTGCCTCCAATAAGCACGGGGAGTTGGCTTGGTGCTTAATCCTGGCCCAGCCAATCTACCCGTGTGCCTTGGGGCTGCCTCTCAGGCTTAAACGCCAACCGTGTACCACTGTAACAGTCCCGGTCTTCGTTCCACCTTCGCCGGTCCTCTCTTGCTGTCTCCACCTGTCTCCATGGCAAGGTCTTGTCCCCTGCCATTATCTCCTCCCATGTCCAAGATGTCCTCCACTCCCTTTTCTCCCTGGCCCAGGATCCTTCCTCCTCCTGGGCCCGCTGCTTGGTCCGTGGTTGGTGGGAGGTTCTGTTACGGTCGTCGTAGTGAATGGACCAAGGCGCAGCGGGTTGAGTGCTCATCTTAACTTTTATTGAGAACACGACTAATAAACAAAACAATAAACGAACGAACAGTCTTGTAGGCTCACACGGAAGTACAAAGAACAACCTCCCACCATTCCCAAAACAAACATACTCCTAATTATAGGACCTTCAATCAGAGGCAACGATAAACAGCTGCCTCCAATTGAAGGCCCCAATCCCAAATACCTAAACATAGAATTAAACACCCTAGAACAGACGTAGAAATATACAAACATAGACCAAAACCCCGGAATACATAAATCAAACACCCCTCTACATAAACACACACCCCGAACCATATAAAACAAATACCCCCTGCCACGTCCTGACCAAACAATAATAACAAATAACTCATTTTCTGGTCAGGACGTGACAATAAAAAAAGCCAGACTACGTTTGTACCTGCACATGGGGACAAAGATCGTACTTTTTGGAGCAATGTTCTCTGGTCTGATGAAACAAAAATAGAACTGTTTGGCCATAATGACCATCATGTTAGGAGGAACAAAGTGGGAGGCTTGCAAGCCGAAGAACACCATCTCAACCGTGAAGCATGGGGGTGGCAGCATCGTTGTGGGGGTGCTTTGCTGCAGGAGGGACTGGTGCACTTCACAAAATAGATGGCATCATGAGGGGGGAAAATTATGTGCATATATTGAAGCAACATCTCAAGACATCAGTCAGGAAGTTAAAGCTTGGTCGCAAATGGGTCTTCCAAATGGACAATGACCCCAAGCATACTTCCAAAGTTGTAGCAAAATAGCTTAAGGACAACAAAGTCAAGGTATTGGAGTGGCCATCACAAAGCCCTGACCTCAATGCTATAGAAAATGTGTGGGCAGAACTGAAAAAGTGTGTGCGAGCAAGAAGGCCTACAAACCTGACTCAGTTACTCCAGCTCTGTCAGGAGGAATGGGCCACAATTCACCCAATTTATTGTGGGAAGCTTATGGAAGATTACCCGACACGTTTGACCCAAGTTAAACAATTTAAAGGCAATGCTACCAAATATTAATTGAGTGTATGTAAACTTCTGACCCACTGGGAATGTGATGAAAGAAATAAAAGCTGAAATAAACCATTCACTCAACCATTATTCTGATCTTTCACAGTCTTAAAATAAAGTGGTGATCCAAACTGACCTAAGACAGGGACTTTTTATTCAGATTAAATGTCAGAAATTGTGAAAAACGGAGTTTAAATCTAGTTGGCTAAGGTGTATGTAAACTTCTGACTTCAACTGTAGATGAATAGATGTTGAAATGTCGACGCTGATATGGGGCTGGAATAAGGGAGGAAGCGCCTGTTTTCTTTGGGACTTCACATCAAATTGTATTTGTCACATGTGCCAAATACAACACCTTACAGTGAAATGCTTACTTACAAGCCCTTAACCAACAATGCAGTTTTAAGATAAATATCTAAGAAATAAAAGTAGCAAATAATTAAAGAGCATGTGCGGGGGTCAATGTGCTGGGGCACCGGTTAGTCAAGGTAATTGAGGTAATATGTACATGTAGGTAGAGTTATTAAAGTGACTATGTATAGATAATAAGTGTTACAGCAGCGCAAAAAAAGAGGGGGGCCATACAAATAGTCTGGGTAGCCATTTGATTAGATGTTCAGGAGTCTTATGGCTTGGAGGTAGAAGCTGTTTAGAAGCCTCTTGGACCTAGACTTGGCGCTCCGGTATCGCTTGCTGTGCAGTGGCAGAGAGAACAGTCTATGACTAGGTTGGCTGGAGTCTTTGACAATTTTTAGGGCCTTCCTCTGACACCACCTGGTATAGAGGTCCTGGATGGCAGGAAGCTTGGCCCCAGTGATGTACTGGGCCGTACGTACTACACTCTGTAGTGCCTTGCGGTCGGAGGCCGAGCATTTGGCATACCAGGCAGTGATGCAACCTGTCAGGATGCTCTCGATGGAGCAGCTGTACAACCTTCTGAGGACCCATGCAAAATCTTTTCAGTCTCCTGAGGAGGAATAGGTTTTGTCGTGCCCTCTTCACGACTGTCTTGGTGTGCTTGGACCATGTTAGTTTGTTGGTGATGTGAACACCAAGGAACTTGAAGCTCTCAACCTGCTCCACTATAGCCCTCTCCATGAGAATGGGGGCGCACTCGGGTCTTCCTTTTCCTGTAGTCCACAATCATCTCCTTTGTCTTGATCATGTCGAGGGAGAGGTTGTTGTCCTGGCACCACACGGCCAGGTCATTGACCTCCTCCCTATAGGATGTCTCATCGTTGTCGGTAATCAGGCCGACCACTGTTGTGTCATCAGCAAACTTAATGATGGTGTTGGAGTCATGCCTGGCCATGCAGTCATGAGTGAACAGGGAGTACAGGAGGGGACTGAGCATGCAACCCTGAGGGGCCCCCATGTTGAGGATCAGAGTGGCGGATGTGTTGTTACCTATCCTTACCACTGTCAGGAAGTTCAGTATCCAGTTGCAGAGGGAGGTGTTTAGTCCCAGGGTCCTTAGCTTAGTGATGAGCTTCGAGGGCACTATGGTGTTGAACGCTGAGATGTAGTCAATGAATAGCATTCTCACATAGGTGTTTCTTTTGTCCAGGTGTGAAAGGGCAGTGTGGAGTGCAATAGAGATGGCATCATCTGCGGATCTGTTAGGGCAGTACATAAACTGAAGTGGGTCTAGGGTTTCTGGGATAATGGTGTTGATGTGAGCCATGACCAGCCTTTCAAAGCACTTCATGGCTACATACGTGACTGCTTCGGGTCGGTAATCATTTAGGCAGGTTACCTTAGTGTTCTTGGGCACAGTGACTATGGTGTTCTGCTTGTAACATGTTGGTATTACAGACTCAAACAGGGACAGGTTGAAAATGTCAGTGAAGACACTTGCCAGTTGGTCAGCGCATGCTCGGAGTACATGTCCTGGTAATCCATCTGGCCCTGTGGCCTTGTGAATGTTTACCTGTTTAGGTCTTACTCACATCGGCTGCGGAGAGCGTGATCACACAGTCGTCCGGAACAGCTGATGCTCTCATGCATGTTTCAGTGTTACTTGCCTCAAAGCTAGCATAGAAGTAATTTAGCTCGTCTGGTAGGCTTGTGTCACTGGGCAGCTCTCAGCTGTGCTTCTCTTTGTAGTCTGGCATAGTGTGCAAGCCCTGCCACATCCGACGAGCGTCGAAGCCAGTGTACTCAAGGGCAGAACAACAGATTTTTACCTTTCGGTGGCTGGCCCAATGCTCCAAACCGCCAGGTTACCGACAGTATTGCTCTTTTGGAGCTAAAAACATAAGCATTTCACTGCACCTGCGAAAACATCTGCAAAATATGTTCATGCAACCAATCGAATTTGATTTGATTTTTGTTTGGGAACGCTACTTTCCATGGTTTCATTACACAGCCACGCTCTTTGAGACGTTCTACTTTTACAGTGTAGTTTCGCACAGCAGCTGTCCCTAGTCTTTGCTAAGACTCCACCATGGGGAAGAGACAAATAAAGCATTTACCATATCCTTATAAGGTCAAATTCTATACAATGAACACTACTTTATTTGGCATTAACCCTTACTCTGAATCCACACATTTTAATACTTTCAACTAATCTAGTTTGAACAGGTTTTTGGTGCTTGTCACCTTGGCCGTGTGGTTGATGCTATTAGTCAGAGATTGTGTATTTCTCCCTGCCCCCATTATCTAAAGTCTCTGTTTATCTGCAGCTGTATTCTACAGCAAGAAGAAGATAGTTTAAAATCTGAACACATCTCAAACACTAAGACCCTGTCTCTCTTGCCCTCCTGTCTGCATGGCAACCACACTTTCCAGTTTCTGGCTAAGCCTGGCAAATCATTATTACCACACGAATAAATAACTTTCAAATGTTTTAATGCATTTTTTATGACCGTGACTGTGTCTCGGTCATAGCAACGTTTCCTACTGCACTCTGAAATGCCTTACTGACGGAGCTCTCTAATCTGACTCTCTCTATCTGGCTCTCTCTCGCTCTCTCATTGTATGTCTGTCTCTCTTTCCTCTCTCTCTCTTTCTCTGTCTCGCCTCTGAAAGTGAGAGGAGGAGCCATATCATGTTAAAATGTCATCATGCAGCTAGGAAGTCTAATCAGTATATATTGTAAAATCTTCATGGAATTTAGCAGACACTTTTATCCAAAGTTGCTTATGTGCATACATTTTACGTACGGGTGGTCTCGGGAATCAAACCCACTATCCTGGGGTTGCAAGGGCCATGAGCTATGGAAGACTATGCTACCCTGAGAACTAACAGAGGACCACTTTGATAACAGGTCCCAGTTGGAAGCCGTCCTATTGCCTCTGACCACAGAACAACAGCTGTCATATGTTCTGCTCATTTCCCTTTTAGTTCAGGTAAAACTAAGTTGAGGTTAAAGGTCAGGCACAGGAGTCCTTCATTTGATTAGTTTACTAGCACAGATCTGACTTGCACAGAATTAGCTGATAGAGGTTGTTTTGGAATGATAGTGATACTGTGGTTGTCTTACCTACTTTTGTTGAATGCACTTACTGTAAGTCCCTCTTGATAAGAGTGTCTGCTAAATGTGGGAGCAGGGGACTGAGAGCATGGTTTGTGGCGTCAGCTCTCTTGCTTGAGACGCTGTGCAGAGATAGAGGAAGGTACCACGTCTCCCATATAAGGAGAACGACAGCGACTGACCTATATAGGCGACCGACCTCAGAGAGAACAAATAAGAGAACCACACGCTGACGTAAAGAAATCTACATGCACACACACACACGCACTAACAAACACACAGACAATATGGGGGTGTTGTGGGGGTTGATGGAATCGATGTATGTTGACACTCGTTCATTTTGATACATGTGTAGCTTTACTTGAGATATAGCAACCACAAAGCTCCCCCTCGCTCTCTGTTCGTGGGCGTTGCTTTGAGACTAACAACAGGGCCTTATTCAAAGAGCCTTGCAGAGTGATGTACAGAAGAGGTGTCTACAGCATGTTCCGGTCACGTCTGCTCATTATGATTCACACCTGGACTCCGTTACCTTCCTATATGTCACTCTCCCATGTTCACGCACCAGTTGGTACTGTTCCTGTGTATCGGCGTACTGCCTTACGTTAGTGTCGTGTCCTTGGTTTTGTTTTATTTTATTAAAACGTTGCACCTGCTTCCGACTTGCCGCCCCATCATTGCAGTTCTATAAAAGCACGTTTCTATCAGGACCACACCGTGCTCATAGAAAGAGACATGCCACTCTGATCTGATAGACGCAACATGGGTAATAACCTTTCAAATACTCCCCCACAGTATTGAAAATGTATTTGATTTTGAACTGCGTTTATTTGTCTTGACAGATGAACTACCATTCTCTCTAATGGACATTAACATTCAGTGACCTTCACTGTAATCTACATAATACCCGGGCCGTCAGGCAGTTTTCCTTTCTATCTGTTGCATCATATTTCATAGGCTGATTGAAAATATAACGCAATAGATAAGCAGCAGGCGAAGGCTTTATCAATCTGTCATCCAGAGCAGGGTTTCCCAAACTCTTTTTTTTTTTCAGTGTATTTATTAAAACTAAAATCTTTACATGTTTATACACAATTTGGGATTCACCTTTACAACAGTTCCTTGTACTGTATGTCATGTCGTATTACAGCTAAACAATAATACACAATGCTAAACTCAGCAAAAAAAGAAACGTCCCTTTTTCAGGACCCTGTTTTTCAAAGATAATTCGTAAAAATCCAAATAACTTCACAGATATTCATTGTAAAGGGTTTAAACACTGTTTCCCAACCTTGTTCAATGAACCATAAACAATTAATTGACTGTATGTTTGTTTTACTCCATGTGTAACTCTGTGTTGTTGTATGTGTCGAACTGCTTTGCTTTATCACAATTGTAAATGAGAACTTGTTCTCAACTTGCCTACCTGGTTAAATAAAGGTGAAATAAAAAAAAAAAAAAAAATGTATGAACATGCACCTTAAGACACTAACAGCTTACAGACGGTAGACAATTAAGGTCACAGTTATGAAAACTTAGGACACTAAAGAGGCCTTTCTATTGACTGAAAAACACCAAAAGAAAGATGCCCAGGGTCCCTGCTCATCTGCGTGAACATGCCTTAGGCATGCTGAAAGGAGGCATGAGGGCTGCAGATGTGGCCAGGGCAATAAATTGCAATGTCCGTACTGTGAGACGCTTCAGACAGCGCTACAGGGAGACAGGACGGACAGCTGATCGTCCTTGCAGTGGCAGACCACGTGTAACAACACCTGCACAGGATCGGTACATCCGAACATCACACCTGCGGGACAGGTACAGGATGGCAACAACAGCTGCCCGAGTTACCCCAGGAACGCACAATCCCTCCATCAGTGCTCAGACTGTCCGCAATAGGCTGAGAGAGGCTGGACTGAGGGCTTGTAGGCCTGTTGTAAGGCAGGTCCTCACCAGACATCACCAGCAACAACGTTGCCTATGTGCACAAACCCACCGTCGCTGGACCAGACAGGACTGGAAAAAGTGCTCTTCACTGACGAGTCGCGGTTTTGTCTCACCAGGGGTGATGGTCGGATTCGCGTTTATCATCGAAGGAAGGAGCATTACACCGAGGCCTGTACTCTGGAGTGCGATCGATTTGGAGTGTCCATCATGGTCTGGGGCGGTGTGTCACAGCATCATCGGACTGAGCTTGTCATTGCAGGCAATCTCAGCGCTGTGCGTTACAAGGAAGACATCCTCCTCCCTCATGTGGTACCCTTCTTGCAGGCTCATCCTGACCTGACCCTCCAGCATGACAATGCCACCAGCCATACTGCTCGTTCTGTGCGTGATTTCCTGCAAGACAGGAATGACAGTGTTCTGCCATGGCCAGCGAGGAGCCTGGATCTCAATCCCATTGAGCACATGTTGGATCGGAGGGTGAGGGCTAGGGACATTCCCCCCAGAAATGTCAGGGAACTTGCAGGTGCCTTGGTGGAAGAGTGGGGTAACATCTCACAGCAAGAACTGGC
Source organism: Salmo salar (assembly GCF_965601325.2). NCBI lineage: Eukaryota > Metazoa > Chordata > Actinopteri > Salmoniformes > Salmonidae > Salmo > Salmo salar. The sequence goes on from NC_138298.1 coordinate 10,463,857, forward strand.
AAATCTGGTGCAGTCCATGAGGAGGAGATGCACAGCAGTACTTAATGCAGCTGGTGGCCACACAAGATACTGACTGTTACTTTTCATTTTGACCCCCTCCCACCTTTGTTCAGGGAAACATTATTCAATTTCTGCTAGTCGCATGTGTCTGTGGAACTTGTTCAGTTTGTCTCAGTTGTTGAATCTTATGTTCATACAAATATTTACACATGTTAAGTTTGCAGAAAATATACGCAGTTGTCATGGGTGTTTGTACAGATGTGAAATCAGGTGCAGGAGATCAGAAGGTAGTAAATAGGTGCACTTTAATTCCGGTCACAAAATGACAGCACATAACCACATAAGCGTGCCAAAAACACGGAACTTAACAAAAGTATAGCGCCTGACTGTACCCACCTAACAATAAACAATTACACACAAAGACATGGAGGGGAACAGATGACTAAAAACATGCAGTGTGATTATGGAATGAAAACCAGTTGTGTATGGAACAAGACAAAACAATGGACATATGAGAAATGGAGCAGCGATGGCTAGAAAGCCGGTGACGTCAATCGCCGAACGCCGCCAGAACAAGGAGAGGAGCCGACTTTGGCGGAAGTCGTGACAGCAGTAGACATTTCTTTTTTTGAGTTTTCTTTTACTGTATTGCAACACATCAGGGTTAACTTATGAAGAGAATGAGAGAATCCGAGACAGGTACAGTTATATGCAAATAAGATATGATACATTTATAATGTATAAAAAAAATGAAATTACATTTACATAAGCAGTCAGACCCTCTACTCAGTACTTTGGTGAAGCACCTTTGGCAGGGATTACAGCCTCGAGTCTTGTTGAGTATGATGCTAAAAGCTTGGCGCACCTGTATTTGGGGAGTTTGGCCCATTCTTCTTTGCAGATCCTCTTAAGCTCTGTCAGGTTGGATGGGGAGCGTCGCTGCACAGCTATTTTCTTGTCTCTCCAATGATGTTAGATCGGGTTCAATTCTGGCCTCTGGCTGGGCCTCTCAAGGACATTCAGAGACTTGTCCCGAAGCCACTCCTGCGTTGTCTTGGCTGTGTGCTTAGGGTCGTTGTCCTGTTGGAAGGTGACCCTTCGCCCCAGTGTGAGGTCCTTTGCGCTCTGGAGTACGTTTTCATCAAGGATCTCTTTGTACTTTGCTCTGTTCATCTTTCCCTCGATCCTGACCAGTCTCGCAGTACCTGCCGCTGAAAAACATCCCCACAGCATGATGCTGCCACCACCATGCTTCACCATAGAGATTGTATTGGCCAGGTGATGAGTAGTGCCTGGTTTCCTCCAGACGTGACGCTTGGCATTCAGGCCAAAGAGTTCAATCTTGGTTTCAACAGACCAGAGAATCTTGTTTCTCATGGTCTGAGAGTCCTTTAGGTGCCTTTTGGCTTCCGTATGGCCACTCTACCATAAAGGCCTGATTGGTGGAGTGCTGCGGAGATGGTTGTCCTTCTGGAAGGTGATTGCTCAGTTTGGCCGGGCAGCCAGCTCTAGGAAGAGTCTTGGTGGTTCCAAATGTCTTCCATTTAAGAATGATAGAGGCCACTATGTTCTTGGGGACATTCAATGCTGCAGACATTTTTTGGTACCCTTCTCCAGATCTGTGCCATGACACAATCCTGTCTCGGAGCTCTACGGATAATTATTTCAACCTCATGGCTTGTTTTTTTCTGACATGCATGGTCAAGTGTGGGACATTATATAGACAGGTGTGTGCCTTTCCAAATCATGTCAAATCAATTGCATTTACAACTGGTGGACTCCTAACAAGTTGTAGAAACATCTCAAGGATGATCAATGGAGAAAAAAAAACTGTTTTCGCTTTGTCAGAATGGGATATTGGGTGTAGATTGATGAGGGGAAAAAACTATTTAATACATTTTAAAATGAGGCTGTAACGTAGCAAAATGTCGAAAAAGTTAAAGGGTGTGAATACTTTCCGAATGCACTGTATGTAATCAACCCCTTCGTTATGGCAAGCCTAAATAAATTCAGGACAAAATAATGTGCCTAACAAGTCACATGTTACCATGATTTTTGAATGACTACCTCATTTCTGTACCTACAATTGTCTGTAAGGTATGTCAGTCGAGCAGTGAATTTCAAACACAGATTCAACCACAAAGACCAGGGAGGTTTTAGATTGCCTCACAAAGAAGGCCACCTATCGGTAGATGGGTAAAAATATAAAAAACAAACATTTAATATCCCTTTGAGCATGGTGACGTTGTTATTACACTTTGGACGGTGTAGCAATACACCCAGTCACTACAAAGATAGACATTCTTCCTGACTCAGTTGCCAGAGAGGAAGGAAATCACTCAGGGATTTCACGATGAGGCCAATGGTGACTATAAAACAGTCACAGAGTTTAGTGGCGGTGATAGAAAACAGAGGATGGATCAACAACATTGTAGTTCATCCCAAATACTAACCTACATTTTACATTTTACATTTTAGTCATTTAGCAGACGCTCTTATCCAGAGCGACTTACAGTAGTGAATGCATACATTTCATACATTTCTTTTCCTGTGCTGGCAACTCAACACACCTGCCTTCAATTGGAAGTCCCAATCACCCACACAACATTTAACAAACACAAACCACCTGCCACATCCTGACCAAGACTAACACAATACACCCTCTGCTGGTCAGGACGTGACAATATGAATACTTTCTGAAGGCACTGAGTGTACAAAACATTAGGAACACCTTCCTAATATTGAGTTGCACCTGCCATCAGAACAGCATTAACTCGCCGGGGCATGGACTCTACAAGGTGTCGAAGTGTTCCACAGGGACGCTGGCCCATGTCGACTCTAACGCTTCCCACAATTGCGTCAAGTTGGCTGTATGTCTTTTGGGTGGTGGACCATTCTTGATACACACAGGAAACTGTTGAGCATGAAAAACCTAGCAGCATTGCAGTTTTTGACACACTCAAGCTGGTGCACCTGGCACCTACTACCATACCCAGTTAAAAGGCACTTACATCTTTTGTCTTACCCATTCACCCTCTGAATGGCACACATACACAATCCATGTCTCAATTGTCTCAAAGCTTAAAAATCCTTCTTTAACCTGTCTCCTCCCCTTCATCTACACTGATTGAAGTGGATTTAACAGGTGACCATGACATCAATAAGGGATAATAGCTTTCACCTGGATTCACCTGGTCAGTCTATGTCATGGAAAGAGTAAGTTTTCCTCATGTTTTGTACACTCAGCGTATATACCATAATAGAACATAGAAGGCTACCATACAAGATGATGCAAACTGTAAACAGTTGACAACGAAATTCTACATTTAGTCCACTAGAAGGTGGTCTTTAACAACCTACAGTACACTACTCTGGTTCATCACTACACAACAAATCTCCTAACCGCTCCCCGTCTCAAGAGCGATGGGTATTGTAGTCTAATGAGCTGATGGCAATAATGGATTATATGATTTCTCACACATACGTGTTCTCCAAGGCCTCCATCTCCACAGGGTGTTGTGATGTTGACGGCAATGTTGTGATTACTGACAGGGTTGGCAACCAATCTTCTCTCTCTAGTACCGGAGGGAGAAACAGGCTGGTGATGAGATCGGGGTGTAATCATTAGTCCAAATTAGTGCAAGTAAAACGACAGGTTCTATTGGACAAATTCAGGTAGGTCCCTCCCTGTTTTGTTTGCTTCCATTTATTAAGAAACGAACACACCCCAGAGGGTCTGGTTGAGTTTATTCTGTCCTCTGTACACCTTTCAGGTTGTTCACAGTGCACACCACTGAACAGCTCCAGCTTTAGAACAATGAACCATTTGTTTGGATGGACGTTAATGCTGCTGTATTTCGACACTGATGGTATGTTTCTTTTGTTACTGATTTACTGTGTATGTGGGAGATGATAGATAAGTAGCCTAAACTTTATTTGTTTTAAAATGTTCAATGTTTTAATTAGTAACTTTAGAAACGTATTTTTGTACGTTTGTTGTGGCTCCTGATAAGGGAGCCTAGGCTAGCAGCTGTAGTGCATGGAGCGCAGACCAAATGTCCCGTGTGGCTCAGTTGGTAGAGCATGGTGTTTGCAACGCCACGGTTGTGATTTCGATTCCCACGGGAGACCAGTACGGGAAAAACAAATGTATGAAATGTATGCATTCACTACTGTAAGTCGCTCTGGATAAGAGCGTCTGCTAAATGACTAAAATGTAAATGTAATTCCCCAAATTGCATTCCCCCCCCCCTTATTAAATGTGTAAAGGGTAAATCATTTAAACAGTGTGTAGCCTGTTGCTAAGACTCAAAATAACATTCCTCTCTCTCTAGAGACATATCCTCCTGTATCCTGTCTGAGCGTTTGATAAATATTTACAGTAAGGGATAGATAATGACAGAGTAGGTTGTTTAACAGAGCTCTTTCATGGGAAGAAAGAGGTGGAGGCTATAAAAGTTTGCGGTCTAAACACCAACTACAGAGTAATACTTTGATGCATAGACTAATTTATGAGAGATTAATGATCTTTTGGAAACAACAGGCTGACAACCTTTTATAATATCTGAGATAGAAACTGTAGCAAGTCATTTGAAACTAAATTTGCATTACTATTTGCTTTTTTTCCAACTGACAGAGCTCACAGCCTCACTGTTTTGACTCATAGTGCCTAATGATTATAGATGTGATAGTAAAACACGCACCTTTATGGTGTTGGGACTTGGGAATTCCCTCAACCATGTTGAATCATTGAAGGGCAACGGACATGGCTTCGTCCCCAAAATGAAGAAATCCTTTCATGGATATCAACGTATAAAAGTCATTAGGTAAAATGAACATTCAAACTCAGTGGTATTAAGCAACATTCGAATGGTGCATTAGATTGTTCTTCTCTAAACAGGAAATGTTGGTGGTTTCCTGTGATTACGTGGTCAGTGGTTCTTTCACATAGATGGATTGAAGAGCGAGAGGCAGGTCGTTGGAACAGGCGATGTACTTTGTTAATAAAAAGGTAATGGTCTGGTCACTGATCTTGAGACACAGTAGCATGATGAATTTCATAGCGTGGGACAGAAAAAACGGTGTTTTTTTGTGTAGGGAATGAAGACGTTCAAGAGCAATAAGAGCTACGCTACATGGCCATAAGTATGTGGACACGTGCTCGTCGAACATTTCATTCCAAAATCATGGGCATTAATATGGAGTTGTTCCCCCCCCCCCCCCTTTGCCGCTATAACAGCCTTCACTCTTCTGGGAAGGCTTCCCACTAGATGTTGGAAAATTTCTGCGGGGACTTATTTCCATTCAGTCACAAGAGCATTAGTGAGGTCGGGCACTGATATTGGGCGATTAGGCTGGCTTGCAGTCGGCGTTCCAATTCATCCCAAAGGTGTTCGGTGTTGTTGAGGTCAGGGCTCTGTGAAGGCCAGTCAAGTTCTTCTACACGATCTTGACAAATCATTTCTGTATGGACCTCGCTTTGTGCACGGGGGGCATTGTTATGATCAAACAGGAAAGGGCCTTCCCCAAACTGTTGTCACAAAGTTGGAAGCACAGAATTGTCTAGAATTTCATTGTATGCTGTAGTTTAAGATTTCCCTTCTCTGAAACTAAAGGGGTCTAGCTCGAACCATGAAAAACATCCCCAGACCATTATTCCTCCTCCACCAAATTTTACAGTTGGCACTATGCATTCAAGCAGGTAGCGTTCTCCTGGCATCCGTCAAACCCAGATTTGTCTGTCGGACTGCCAGATGGTGAAGCGTGATTCATCACTCCAGAGAATGCGTTTCCACTGCTCCAGAGTCGGAGAGCTTTACACCACTCCAGCCGATGCTTGGCATTGCGCATGGTGATCTTAGGCTTGTGTGCGGCTGCTCAGCCATGGAAACCCATTTCATGAACCTCCCAACGAACAGTTTTTGTGCTGAAGTTACTTCCAAAGGCAGTTTGGAACTCAATAGAGAGTGTTGCAACTGAGGACAGACGCTTTTTAGACAATATGCGCTTTAGCACTAGGCGGTCCCGTTCTGTGAGCTTGTGAGGCCTACCATTTCGCAGCTGAGCCTTTGTTGCTCCTAGATGTTTCCACTTTACAATAACAGCACTTACAGTTGACCAGGGCAGCTCTAGCAGGGCAGAAATTTGACGATCTGACTTGTTGGAAAGGTGGCACCCTATGACCGTTCCACGTTGAACGTCACTGAGCTCTTCAGTAAGGCAATTTTACTGCCATTGTTTGTCTATGGAGATTGTATGGCTGTGTCGATTTTACACACCTGTCAGCAACGAGTGTGGCTGAAATGGCTAAATCGAAGGGGTGTTCACATACCTTTGTCTACATAGTGTAATTAGGGGCCTACTTGTTCAGTAGCCTAATTAAAGTTGGATATTAATTAATTGCAGATTGTAAAATAAATGTTTGATGTAACAGCATACTAATCAGCTACCAATTAATTTTTGTAGAATATGCAAGGGTGTGTATTCATGGATGCAAAGGGTAGACAAGCTTCCTCAAAAGAATAACCAAGAATAAAAGAAACAAAATAATATAGGCCCATCTTTTGTCTCGGTGCCAAACGTCATTGAGAGAACTTCAGTTGTTGCATCTCGTTATGTCTTTGTCCTCCGGTGGCTAGCTAGCTAAAATCAGCCCTTTCCAAAATTAGCCATGGATGTAGATAGGGATTAGGACTTGTTGTTTTACTTCATTCTCAGTACTGGCCAATGATTATAACGGCAATTCTGATCCAACCATAAATTCATACGTTGTGCTCCTGGCCTGAGAGGATGGAAGTTCAACATGTAGCTATCTAGATGTAGTAGGCATTTAGACCTACTATAGGCTAACGCCAATTAGCTGGCCTGGCGCATCGTTTCCAATGAAGGGAAGTTAGGCTAGCCAGCAAGCGTTTTAGCCAGGTAGCCTAGAACAACCAAAACTAAAAGCGTCTAGCCTACTGTATGACAGAGTCATAGACCGTTTACAAAATGGAGGATGGCGGCATTGGCGCTTCTCTACAAGTAAGGTGCGTCAACATGTTTTCACGCACACACACACACAGAAATCAGTAACATGGACTGCCACATCATATGTAGCTTACGTTGATTGGACTAAATAGTTGTTTTATATCTTTTAGGTTTCACTGTATTAGACTAAGCATACAGTTGAAGTCGGAAGTTTACATACACTTAGGTTGGAGTCATTAAAACTCGTTTTTCAACCACTCCCCAAATGTCTTGTTAACAAACTATAGTTTTGGCAAGTCGGTTAGGACATCTACTTTGTGCATGACACAAGTAATTTTTCCAACAATTGTTTACAGCCAGATTATTTCACTTATAACTCACTGTATCACAATTCCAGTGGGTGAGAAGGTTACACACTAAGTTGACTGTGCCTTTAAACAGCTTGGAAAATTCCAGAAAATGATGTCATGGCTTTAGAAGCTTCTGATAGGCTAATTGACATCATTTCAGTCAATTGGAGGTGTACCTGTGGATGTATTTCAAAGCCTACCTTCAAACTCAGTGCCTCTTTGCTTGACATCATGGGAAAATCAAAAGAAATCAGCCAAGACCTCAGAAAACAAATTGTAGACCTCCACAAGTCTGGTTCATCCTTGGATCATCCTTCCAAATGCCTGAAGGTACCTCGTTCATCTGTACAAACAATAGTACGCAAGTATAAGCACAACGGGACCACGCAGCCATCATACCGTTCAGGAAGGAGACGTGTTCTGTCTCCTAGAGATTAACGTACTTTGGTGCGAAAAGGGCAAATCAATCCCAGAACAACAGCAAAGGACCTTGTGAAGATGCTGGAGGAAACGGGTACAAAAGTATCTATAGGAAAACGAGTCCTATATTGACATCACCTGAAAGGCCGCTTAGCAAGGAAGAAGCCACTGCTCCAAAACCGCCATAAATGTCACGTTCGTCGTAGTGAGTGAGTGCTCATCTTAACTTTTATTGAGAACACGACTAATAAATGAACGAACAGTCTTGTAGGCTCACACAGCAGTACAAAGAACAACCTCCCACCATTCCCAAAACAAACATACTCCTAATTATAGGACCTTCAATCAGAGGCAATAATAAACAGCTGCCTCCAATTGAAGGCCCCAATCCCAAATACCTAAACATAGAATTAAACACCCTAGAACAGACATAGAAATATACAAACATAGAACATAGACCAAAACCCCGGAATACATAAATCAAACACCCCTCTACATAAACACACACCCCAAACCATATAAAACAAATACCCCCTGCCACGTCCTGACCAAACAATAATAACAAATAACCCCTTTTCTGGTCAGGACGTGACAGTACCCCCCCCCCCCCAAAGGTGCAGACGCCGGATGCACCTGACAACAAAAAATATCTACAAAAAGAACCCCTAAATTAAAGGGAGGGAAGGGAGGGTGGTTGCCGTCACCGACGGCTCCCGTGCTACACCCCCCCTCCCCAAACCTCCTACAGTGGAGGTGGCTCAGGCTCAGGCCTTAGTCCCCTACCTGACCAGTCCACCCCTACCGAATACCTCGGCCTGAAGCATGTCACTGTAGACCCTGGGCTGTACTCTGGGAGCTCCGGACTGTAGGGCGACTCTGGGAGCTCCGGACTGTAGGGCGACTCTCTCGGTTCCGGACTGTAGGCCGTCTCTCTCGGTTCCGGACAGTGGGCCGTCTCTCTACGGGGCACTGTCGCCGGAAGCTCTGGACGAGGCACTGTTGCTGGAAGTTCTGGACGAGGCACTGTTGCCGGACACTCTGGACGAGGTACTGTCGTCGGAAGCTCGGGACTGGGCTGACGCACTGGAGGCCTGGTGCGTGGGGCTGGCTTAGGGCGCGCCAGACTAAGGACACACACCACAGGGCTAGTGCGAGGAACAGGAGCAGGATGAGCTGGACTGGGCTGACGCACTGGAGGCCTGGTGCGTGGGGCTGGTAGTGGAGGTACCAGACTGGAGACACGCACCCCAAGGCTAGTGCGAGGAGCGGGAACAGGACGTACTGGACTGGGCTGATGCACTGGAAGCCTAGTGCGTGGGGCTGGTGCTGGAAGGCTAGTGCGAGGAGCGGGAACAGGTTACACTGGGCCGTGAAGACGCACTGGCGGTCTTGAGCGCAGTACTGGCTCCACCCTTACTGGCTGGATGCCCGCTTCCCCCTGGCAAATGCGGGGCGCTTGCACCGTGCACACCGGCCTGTGAACACTTGGCCTCGACGCCGTGAGGATCACTACAAAGCACGGGACCTGACCAGTAATAGGCTGCCTCCAATAAGCACGGGGAGTTGGCTTGGTGCTTAATCCTGGCCCAGCCAATCTACCCGTGTGCCCCCCCCCCCCAAAAAAATGTCTTGGGGCTGCCTCTCAGGCTTAAACGCCAACCGTGTACCACTGTAACAGTCCCGGTCTTCGTTCCACCTTCGCCGGTCCTCTCTTGCTGTCTCCACCTGTCTCCATGGCAAGGTCTTGTCCCTTGCCATTATCTCCTCCCATGTCCAAGATGTCCTCCACTCCCTTTTCTCCCTGGCCCAGGATCCTTCCTCCTCCTGGGCCCGCTGCTTGGTCCGTGGTTGGTGGGAGGTTCTGTTACGGTCGTCGTAGTGAATGGACCAAGGCGCAGCGGGTTGAGTGCTCATCTTAACTTTTATTGAGAACACGACTAATAAACAAAACAATAAACGAACGAACAGTCTTGTAGGCTCACACGGAAGTACAAAGAACAACCTCCCACCATTCCCAAAACAAACATACTCCTAATTATAGGACCTTCAATCAGAGGCAACGATAAACAGCTGCCTCCAATTGAAGGCCCCAATCCCAAATACCTAAACATAGAATTAAACACCCTAGAACAGACGTAGAAATATACAAACATAGACCAAAACCCCGGAATACATAAATCAAACACCCCTCTACATAAACACACACCCCGAACCATATAAAACGAATACCCCCTGCCACGTCCTGACCAAACAATAATAACAAATAACTCATTTTCTGGTCAGGACGTGACAATAAAAAAAGCCAGACTACGGTTTGTACCTGCACATGGGGACAAAGATCGTACTTTTTGGAGCAATGTTCTCTGGTCTGATGAAACAAAAATAGAACTGTTTGGCCATAATGACCATCATTATGTTAGGAGGAACAAAGTGGGAGGCTTGCAAGCCGAAGAACACCATCTCAACCGTGAAGCATGGGGGTGGCAGCATCGTTGTGGGGGTGCTTTGCTGCAGGAGGGACTGGTGCACTTCACAAAATAGATGGCATCATGAGGGAGGAAAATTATGTGCATATATTGAAGCAACATCTCAAGACATCAGTCAGGAAGTTAAAGCTTGGTCGCAAATGGGTCTTCCAAATGGACAATGACCCCAAGCATACTTCCAAAGTTGTAGCAAAATAGCTTAAGGACAACAAAGTCAAGGTATTGGAGTGGCCATCACAAAGCCCTGACCTCAATGCTATAGAAAATGTGTGGGCAGAACTGAAAAAGTGTGTGCGAGCAAGGAGGCCTACAAACCTGACTCCGTTACACCAGCTCTGTCAGGAGGAATGGGCCAAAATTCACCCAATTTATTGTGGGAAGCTTATGGAAGATTACCCGACACGTTTGACCCAAGTTAAACAATTTAAAGGCAATGCTACCAAATATTAATTGAGTGTCTGTAAACTTCTGACCCACTGGGAATGTGATGAAAGAAATAAAAGCTGAAATAAATCATTCACTCAACCATTATTCTGATCTTTCAGTCTTAAAATAAAGTGGTGATCCAAACTGACCTAAGACAGGGACTTTTTATTCAGATTAAATGTCAGAAATTGTGAAAAACTGAGTTTAAATCTAGTTGGCTAAGGTGTATGTAAACTTCTGACTTCAACTGTAGATGAATAGATGTTGAAATGTCGAAGCTGATATGGGGCTGGAATAAGGGAGGAAGCGCCTGTTTTCTTTGGGACTTCAAATCAAATTGTATTTGTCACATGTGCCAAATACAACACCTTACAGTGAAATGCTTACTTACAAGCCCTTAACCAACAATGCAGTTTTAAGATAAATATCTAAGAAATAAAAGTAGCAAATAATTAAAGAGCATGTGCGGGGGTCAATGTGCTGGGGCACCGGTTAGTCAAGGTAATTGAGGTAATATGTACATGTAGGTAGAGTTATTAAAGTGACTATGTATAGATAAGTGTTACAGCAGCGCAAAAAAAGAGGGGGGCCATACAAATAGTCTGGGTAGCCATTTGATTAGATGTTCAGGAGTCTTATGGCTTGGAGGTAGAAGCTGTTTAGAAGCCTCTTGGACCTAGACTTGGCGCTCCGGTATCGCTTGCTGTGCAGTGGCAGAGAGAACAGTCTATGACTAGGTTGGCTGGAGTCTTTGACAATTTTTAGGGCCTTCCTCTGACACCACCTGGTATAGAGGTCCTGGATGGCAGGAAGCTTGGCCCCAGTGATGTACTGGGCCGTACGTACTACACTCTGTAGTGCCTTGCGGTCGGAGGCCGAGCATTTGGCATACCAGGCAGTGATGCAACCTGTCAGGATGCTCTCGATGGAGCAGCTGTACAACCTTCTGAGGACCCATGCAAAATCTTTTCAGTCTCCTGAGGAGGAATAGGTTTTGTCGTGCCCTCTTCACGACTGTCTTGGTGTGCTTGGACCATGTTCGTTTGTTGGTGATGTGAACACCAAGGAACTTGAAGCTCTCAACCTGCTCCACTATAGCCCTCTCCATGAGAATGGGGGCGCACTCGGGTCTTCCTTTTCCTGTAGTCCACAATCATCTCCTTTGTCTTCATCATGTCGAGGGAGAGGTTGTTGTCCTGGCACCACACGGCCAGGTCATTGACCTCCTCCCTATAGGATGTCTCATCGTTGTCGGTAATCAGGCCGACCACTGTTGTGTCATCAGCAAACTTAATGATGGTGTTGGAGTCATGCCTGGCCATGCAGTCATGAGTGAACAGGGAGTACAGGAGGGGACTGAGCATGCAACCCTGAGGGGCCCCCATGTTGAGGATCAGAGTGGCGGATGTGTTGTTACCTATCCTTACCACTGTCAGGAAGTTCAGTATCCAGTTGCAGAGGGAGGTGTTTAGTCCCAGGGTCCTTAGCTTAGTGATGAGCTTTGAGGGCACTATGGTGTTGAACGCTGAGATGTAGTCAATGAATAGCATTCTCACATAGGTGTTTCTTTTGTCCAGGTGTGAAAGGGCAGTGTGGAGTGCAATAGAGATGGCATCATCTGCGGATCTGTTAGGGCAGTACATAAACTGAAGTGGGTCTAGGGTTTCTGGGATAATGGTGTTGATGTGAGCCATGACCAGCCTTTCAAAGCACTTCATGGCTACATACGTGACTGCTTCGGGTCGGTAATCATTTAGGCAGGTTACCTTAGTGTTCTTGGGCACAGTGACTATGGTGTTCTGCTTGTAACATGTTGGTATTACAGACTCAAACAGGGACAGGTTGAAAATGTCAGTGAAGACACTTGCCAGTTGGTCAGCGCATGCTCGGAGTACATGTCCTGGTAATCCATCTGGCCCTGTGGCCTTGTGAATGTTTACCTGTTTAGGTCTTACTCACATCGGCTGCGGAGAGCGTGATCACACAGTCGTCCGGAACAGCTGATGCTCTCATGCATGTTTCAGTGTTACTTGCCTCAAAGCTAGCATAGAAGTAATTTAGCTCGTCTGGTAGGCTTGTGTCACTGGGCAGCTCTCAGCTGTGCTTCTCTTTGTAGTCTGGCATAGTGTGCAAGCCCTGCCACATCCGACGAGCGTCGAAGCCAGTGTAGTACGATTCGATCTTAGTCCTGTATTGATGTTTTGCCTGTTTGATGGTTCATCAGAGATTTCTTATAACCTCCTTGAAACTGGCAGCTCTACCCTTTAGCTCAGTGCGGATGTTGCCTGTAATCCATGGCTTCTGGTTGGGGTATGTACGTACAGTCACTATGGAGACAACGTCATTGATGCAGTTATTGATGAAGCCAATGACTGATGTGGTGTACTCCTCAATGCCATCGGAAAAATCCCAGAACCTATTCCAGTCTGTGCTAGCAAAACAGTCCTGTAGCTTAGCATTTGCTTCATCTGACCACTTTTTTATTGACCGAGTCACCGGTGCTTCCTGCTTAAATTTTTGCTTGTAAGCAGGAATCAGGAGGATAGAATTATGGTCAGATTTGCCAAATGGACGGCAAGGGAGAGGTTGTACGCATCTCTGTGTGTGGAGTAAAGGTGGTCTAGAGTCTCCCCCCCCCCCCCCCCCCCCCCCTCTGGTTGCGCATTTAACATGCTGATCGAAATGAGGTAAAACAGCTTTAAGTGTTTAAGTGTGACTTGTGGTAACTCTCTGTAGTTCTAAATAAATAGTTGTTTAGTAGTCCGAAAATGTCGGAAATATTAACTTGCTTGACCATGCTGTAGGTCATGTAACTGTTTGTTACATGTAATATGTTTTGTGGACTTCACCTGACAGATGTTGCTCTCCGGTTTTGTGATGAAACAAAAGGTGTGGTTGAATACCGTAATTTCCGGACTATTGAGCGCACCTGAATATAAGCCGCACCCACTGAATTAAAAATTCTTCACCCAGATTAGCCAGTGGTGTGAGAAACTCGTCATCATGCAAGCGGTCAGAGAAGTGAAAATGATGGTCAGTAAAGAAAACTTTAAGCTCGTCTCTCAATTAAAAAAACGTGTCAATACTTTGCCCCTTGATAACCAGCACACTTCTGTATGTTGTAAAAGCGTTACATGGTCGCTGCCCATATCATTGCAAAATGCAGAAAATACACAAGAGTTCAGAGGCCTTGCTTTAACAAAGTTAAACATTTTCACTGTAGTGTCAAAATGTCTTTCAAGCTGTCAGGCATTCCCTTGGCAGCAAGAGCCTCTCAGTGGATGCTGCAGTGTACCCAAGTGGCGTCAGGAGCAACTGCTTGCACGCGCGTTACCACTCCACTGTCTCCCTGTCATGGCATTTGCGTCATCAGTACAGATACCAACACATTTTGACCACCAAAGTCCATTTGATGTCACAAAGCTGTCCAGTACTTTAAAAATATGCTGTCTTGGTTTCCAGTGGTTTGCCGAAGAGGATGTCTTCCTTAATTGACCCCCATAAACATAACGGACATATACCAGGAGCTGTGCGTGGCCCGCCACGTCTGTTGACTCATCCAGCTGTAACGAGATGTTTCAAAACATCTCCAGCCATGTCTCTGATGCATCATGAAACAGTGTTGTTTGATGAAGTCATTGTCTGTATAGTTTTTTGGGCCTTTTCCCCCAGCATTGTCCCAGCCATATCCGCAGCAGCAGGAAGAATTAAGTCCTCCACAATAGTATGGGGCTTGCCTGTCCTAGCCACTCGGTAGCTCAACATATAAGACACTTCTAGCCCCTTCTTATTAATGGTATATGTTGCTTTTATACATGTCTTACTACACGAAAGTCATCTTTATTCTCGCTCAAAATACTCCCGTGGCTTATTTTTCAAATTGTCATGTTTCGTTTCTAAATGTCTGCGCAAGAGTGAAGGTTTCCCGCGAGAGAGTAACGGTTAATGTGAATAGATGTTAATTATTTGACAAGGCTACTTGTATTTGACATTGTGGTGTTATTTCGCTGAACACTAGATGGTTTCATTTTATTTTTGCCAGTGAAACGAGCTACTCAGGCGAGAAAAAAACCTCACCCAAATGTATAGCCCCGTTGAAAAATATAAATGTACTGTAAGAAAATGCGAAGAGAATTTTTTGTTAAAAAAAGTAACTCTTATTTGTATGTATTTTTTTCTGTGAATTTTATTTTTATTTGGCGTACCCCCGACGGCATTGCGCGTACCTCTGGGGGTAATACCTGGTCTAAGGTAAATATTGTCAAGCAATTTTAGAATCCTGACATGTTATTATCAATCGATAAATATATAAATGAGTGAGTCAATAGCATCTATGAATAGATCAGAACAAAAACAAATAACATTGTAACACTAAATGTTTCATAGGCTACACTAGAAAACATTCTTTATGGGATTAATTTTCATTAAATGTGTATTGATTATATCTTTGAGGTTACTGATGCTACTGTTGTATTATGGTATTTATATATTCATTTGTGATGCTATCCTTCATATGACCCTGTTGTCACATGCTACACATGCACGTGTGTGCACATGTATCTATCTATCCAATGTTATCATGATTTGTTATGAGAGATATTATACTTTAGTAATCCACAAAAACTTCAGCAAAACACAAAAACAATAAATGAATCAAACGAAACGTGAAGACAGTGAAATGCAAAAACAAGATCCCACAACCACAGGTGGGAAAAATAACTACTTAAATATGATCCCCAATTAGAGACAACAATTACCAGCTGCCTCTAATTGGGAATCATACAAAACACCAACATAGAAAAAGAAACTAGAACACAACATAGATATACTAGATCACCCCCTAGTCACACCCTGACCTACTACACCATAGAGAAACAATGGCTCTCTATGATCAGGGTATGGCAGTACCCCCCCAAAGGTGCTGACTCCGGCCGCAAAACCTGAAACCAAATGGGGAGGGTGGGGGGGTGATTAGTGTCGATCGCGGCTCCGGTGCAGGGCGAAGTACCCACTCAGCTCGCGGATCCGCCAGCATCGGTGGCGGCTCTGGTGTGGGACGAAGAACCTGCTCCTCCCGCGGATCCACCAGCATCGGGGGCGGCTCGGGTGCGGGACGAAGAACCCGCTCAGCTCGTGGATCCACCAGCTTTGGTGGTGGCTCTGGTGCGGGCCGAAGAACCCGCTCATCCCGCAGATCCAACCATGGACCCGGGCTGAACACTGTGCCTGGACTGGACCTCGGTGTCAAGGAAGGCTCCTGCCATGGAGCGGGACTGGACGCCGTATCTGGACTGAGCACCGGCGCAGAAGAAGACTTCGGCCATGGAGCAGGACTGGACGCCGTGCTTGAACTGGGCATCGGAGCAGGGGAAGGCTCCGGCCTTGGAGCTGGACTGGACACCGTGTTTGGAAGCTCCGGACCATTGACCCTCGCTGAAGGTTCAGGACCGTTGACCGTCGCTGGAGGTTCCGGGCCGTGGACCGTCTCAGGAGGTTCCGGACCGTGGACCGTCTCAGGAGGTTCCGGACTGTGGACCGTCTCAGGAGGTTCCGGACTGTGGACCGTCTCAGGAGGTTCCGGACTGTGGACCGTCTCAGGAGGTTCCGGACTGTGGACCGTCTCAGGAGGTTCCGGACTGTGGACCGTCTCAGGAGGTTCCGGACTGTGGACCGTCTCAGGAGGTTCCGGACTGTGGACCGTCTCAGGAGGTTCCGGACTGTGGACCGTCTCAGGAGGTTCCGGACTGTGAAACGTCGCCGGAAGCTCTGGACTGGGAACCGTCGCCGGAAGCTCTGGACTGGGAACCGTCGCCGGAAGCTCTGGACTGGGAACCGTCGCCGGAAGCTCTGGACTGGGAACCGTCGCCGGAAGCTCTGGACTGGGAACCGTCGCCGGAAGCTCTGGACTGGGAACCGTCGCCGGAAGCTCTGGACTGGGAACCGTCGCCGGAAGCTCTGGACTGGGAACCGTCGCCGGAAGCTCTGGACTTTGAAGGAGCACTGGAGGCCTGATGCGTGGAGCCGGCACATGACGTACCAGACTGGGGAGGTGCACTGGAGGCCTGGTGCGTGGAGCTGGCACAGGACGTACTGGGTTGTGGAGATGTACTGGAGACCTAGTGCGTATAGCCGGCATCAATGGTACCGGTTCGATCTGGCACAGAATGTACTGGGCTGTGAAGGCGCACTGGAGACCTGGTGCGTATAGCCAGCATCAATTGTACCGGAACTACGACACACTTCGCACGGTGAGTGCGAGGAGCTGGCACAGGACGTACTGGGCTGTGGAGGCGCACTGGAGACCTGGTGCATAGAACCGGCACACATGGCACCGGACAAATGATACGCTCCTCAAGGCGAATGTGGAGAGCTGGCACAGGACTTACTGGGCTGTGGATGCGTACTGGAGACCTGATGCGTAGAGCCGGCACAGATTTCACCAGACTAATAGCACGCTCCTCAGGACGAGTACGGGGAGCACTGAGATGGCATTAAACTGATTACACGCTCCTTGGGGCAAATGTCGTGCATCTTCCACCAACTCAACAACTCTCTCCGCTCTTTCTCCTCCAATACCGCCATCCACTCTCTGATGGTCTCTGACTCTCTCCGCTCACTCTCCTCCAGTTTCTCCCTCTTCTCCCAGACTGGCTCTGGTTCACTCCTCGGTTCCGCTGACCACCCCTTGTGCCCCCACCCAAACAAATATTTTCGGGCTGTTTTTTGGGCTTTCTATGTGGCCGCGAACCCCGGCGCTGTCGAGTTCCTCCATCATAACCTTCCGTCTGCCGCTCCTGCCAATGAAGGCAATCCTGTCCTGCCAGGATTTCCTCCCAAGTCCAGGATCCCTTCCCATCCAGGATCTCCTCCCAAGTCCAGGATACACTCTCCTCCTGGGCACGCTGCTTGGTCTTGTTGTGGTGGGATCTTCTGTCACGTTCGTCGTAATGATTGGACCAAGGCGCAGCGTGAGTAGTGTTCCACATCTTTATTATAACGTGAAACTTCAGCAAAATACAAAAACAATAAATGAATCAAACGAAACGTCAAGACAGTGAAATGCAAACAGGCACCTACACAAAAACAAGATCCCACAACCACAGGTGGGAAAAATAACTACTTAAATATGATCCCCAATTAGAGACAACGATTACCAGCTGCCTCTAATTGGGAATCATACAAAACACCAACATATAAAAATAAACTAGAACACAACATAGACATAGATATACCAGATCACCTCCTAGTCACGCCCTGACCTACTACACCATAGAGAAACAGTGGCTCTCTATGGTCAGGGTGTGACAGTTTCCAAGCTGTCTTAAACAAAGCATTGAAGAAATATAGGTGGAATTCCACAAAAAAATATTCTCAGTAGGCCCTTATTATCAATAAATATTTAGGCTATAAACTATTTGCATTTCTAAACCATTGATTGAGAAATATAGTTGTTGTGTTTTGATGCTGCCTTTTTACATGCACTGAAACCCCCCCAAAAGTGTTTCACAACACTCTCTTAAAAATTAAAATATTTAGGTTTAACACTGAACTTCTGTGTATTAAATACCTTACATTGGGTTTACATACAAACACCCCCCAAACACCAGATCTCAGCTTACTGACTGCCCTCAAGGATATCTACAGCACCCGGTATCACAGGAAGGCCAAGTATATCATCAAGGACCTCAGTCACCCGAGCCACGGCATGTTCACCTTGCTACCATCTCGAAGGCGAAGACAGTACAGGTGCATCAAAGCTGGGACCGAGAGATTGAAAAAACAGCTTCTATCTCCAGGCCATCAAACTGTTAAATAGTCACCACTAGTCGGCCTCTGCCCTGAACTTAGTCACTGTTACAAACCGGCTGCCACCCGTTACTCTACCCTGCACCTTAGAGACTGCTGCCCTGTGTACAGTGTCTTTGAACACTGATCCCTTTAATGTTTGCATACTGTTTTACCCATTTCATATGTATATACTGAATTATGTATGCTGTACATACCTTTTCTATTCATATACTAAATGTCTAAACACACACACATCATTTACATAAATATATATATTTCATACTCTGACATTGCTCGTTCTGATATTTGTTTTTTGGATTTGTGTGTATTGTTATAATTAGGGGGTAGTTAAACCTTCATGTTACACTACATGTACAAGTGTGAGGTGTGAAATGGAAATTAGATTTTTTTTTTTGCACGTCCCAATCCCACTCCCACCCAGAGAGGAGTGGGGTTCACGGCAAGGGTTCAGCCAATATTGACGGCGACCCTGGAGAAATTAGGGTTAATTGCCTTGCTCAAGGGCAGAACAACAGATTTTTACCTTTCGGTGGCTGGCCCAATGCTCCAAACCGCCAGGTTACCGACAGTATTGCTCTTTTGGAGCTAAAAACATAAGCATTTCACTGCACCTGCGAAAACATCTGCAAAATATGTTCATGCAACCAATCGAATTTGATTTGATTTTTGTTTGGGAACGCTACTTTCCATGGTTTCATTACACAGCCACGCTCTTTGAGACGTTCTACTTTTACAGTGTAGTTTCGCACAGCAGCTGTCCCTAGTCTTTGCTAAGACTCCACCATGGGGAAGAGACAAATAAAGCATTTACCATATCCTTATAAGGTCAAATTCTATACAATGAACACTACTTTATTTGGCATTAACCCTTACTCTGAATCCACACATTTTAATACTTTCAACTAATCTAGTTTGAACAGGTTTTTGGTGCTTGTCACCTTGGCCGTGTGGTTGATGCTATTAGTCAGAGATTGTGTATTTCTCCCTGCCCCCATTATCTAAAGTCTCTGTTTATCTGCAGCTGTATTCTACAGCAAGAAGAAGATAGTTTAAAATCTGAACACATCTCAAACACTAAGACCCTGTCTCTCTTGCCCTCCTGTCTGCATGGCAACCACACTTTCCAGTTTCTGGCTAAGCCTGGCAAATCATTATTACCACACGAATAAATAACTTTCAAATGTTTTAATGCATTTTTTATGACCGTGACTGTGTCTCGGTCATAGCAACGTTTCCTACTGCACTCTGAAATGCCTTACTGACGGAGCTCTCTAATCTGACTCTCTCTATCTGGCTCTCTCTCGCTCTCTCATTGTATGTCTGTCTCTCTTTCCTCTCTCTCTCTTTCTCTGTCTCGCCTCTGAAAGTGAGAGGAGGAGCCATATCATGTTAAAATGTCATCATGCAGCTAGGAAGTCTAATCAGTATATATTGTAAAATCTTCATGGAATTTAGCAGACACTTTTATCCAAAGTTGCTTATGTGCATACATTTTACGTACGGGTGGTCTCGGGAATCAAACCCACTATCCTGGGGTTGCAAGGGCCATGAGCTATGGAAGACTATGCTACCCTGAGAACTAACAGAGGACCACTTTGATAACAGGTCCCAGTTGGAAGCCGTCCTATTGCCTCTGACCACAGAACAACAGCTGTCATATGTTCTGCTCATTTCCCTTTTAGTTCAGGTAAAACTAAGTTGAGGTTAAAGGTCAGGCACAGGAGTCCTTCATTTGATTAGTTTACTAGCACAGATCTGACTTGCACAGAATTAGCTGATAGAGGTTGTTTTGGAATGATAGTGATACTGTGGTTGTCTTACCTACTTTTGTTGAATGCACTTACTGTAAGTCCCTCTTGATAAGAGTGTCTGCTAAATGTGGGAGCAGGGGACTGAGAGCATGGTTTGTGGCGTCAGCTCTCTTGCTTGAGACGCTGTGCAGAGATAGAGGAAGGTACCACGTCTCCCATATAAGGAGAACGACAGCGACTGACCTATATAGGCGACCGACCTCAGAGAGAACAAATAAGAGAACCACACGCTGACGTAAAGAAATCTACATGCACACACACACACGCACTAACAAACACACAGACAATATGGGGGTGTTGTGGGGGTTGATGGAATCGATGTATGTTGACACTCGTTCATTTTGATACATGTGTAGCTTTACTTGAGATATAGCAACCACAAAGCTCCCCCTCGCTCTCTGTTCGTGGGCGTTGCTTTGAGACTAACAACAGGGCCTTATTCAAAGAGCCTTGCAGAGTGATGTACAGAAGAGGTGTCTACAGCATGTTCCGGTCACGTCTGCTCATTATGATTCACACCTGGACTCCGTTACCTTCCTATATGTCACTCTCCCATGTTCACGCACCAGTTGGTACTGTTCCTGTGTATCGGCGTACTGCCTTACGTTAGTGTCGTGTCCTTGGTTTTGTTTTATTTTATTAAAACGTTGCACCTGCTTCCGACTTGCCGCCCCATCATTGCAGTTCTATAAAAGCACGTTTCTATCAGGACCACACCGTGCTCATAGAAAGAGACATGCCACTCTGATCTGATAGACGCAACATGGGTAATAACCTTTCAAATACTCCCCCACAGTATTGAAAATGTATTTGATTTTGAACTGCGTTTATTTGTCTTGACAGATGAACTACCATTCTCTCTAATGGACATTAACATTCAGTGACCTTCACTGTAATCTACATAATACCCGGGCCGTCAGGCAGTTTTCCTTTCTATCTGTTGCATCATATTTCATAGGCTGATTGAAAATATAACGCAATAGATAAGCAGCAGGCGAAGGCTTTATCAATCTGTCATCCAGAGCAGGGTTTCCCAAACTCTTTTTTTTTTTCAGTGTATTTATTAAAACTAAAATCTTTACATGTTTATACACAATTTGGGATTCACCTTTACAACAGTTCCTTGTACTGTATGTCATGTCGTATTACAGCTAAACAATAATACACAATGCTAAACTCAGCAAAAAAAGAAACGTCCCTTTTTCAGGACCCTGTTTTTCAAAGATAATTCGTAAAAATCCAAATAACTTCACAGATATTCATTGTAAAGGGTTTAAACAGTGTTTCCCAACCTTGTTCAATGAACCATAAACAATTAATTGACTGTATGTTTGTTTTACTCCATGTGTAACTCTGTGTTGTTGTATGTGTCGAACTGCTTTGCTTTATCACAATTGTAAATGAGAACTTGTTCTCAACTTGCCTACCTGGTTAAATAAAGGTGAAATAAAAAAAAATTAAAAAAATGTATGAACATGCACCTTAAGACACTAACAGCTTACAGACGGTAGACAATTAAGGTCACAGTTATGAAAACTTAGGACACTAAAGAGGCCTTTCTATTGACTGAAAAACACCAAAAGAAAGATGCCCAGGGTCCCTGCTCATCTGCGTGAACATGCCTTAGGCATGCTGAAAGGAGGCATGAGGGCTGCAGATGTGGCCAGGGCAATAAATTGCAATGTCCGTACTGTGAGACGCTTCAGACAGCGCTACAGGGAGACAGGACGGACAGCTGATCGTCCTTGCAGTGGCAGACCACGTGTAACAACACCTGCACAGGATCGGTACATCCGAACATCACACCTGCGGGACAGGTACAGGATGGCAACAACAGCTGCCCGAGTTACCCCAGGAACGCACAATCCCTCCATCAGTGCTCAGACTGTCCGCAATAGGCTGAGAGAGGCTGGACTGAGGGCTTGTAGGCCTGTTGTAAGGCAGGTCCTCACCAGACATCACCAGCAACAACGTTGCCTATGTGCACAAACCCACCGTCGCTGGACCAGACAGGACTGGAAAAAGTGCTCTTCACTGACGAGTCGCGGTTTTGTCTCACCAGGGGTGATGGTCGGATTCGCGTTTATCATCGAAGGAAGGAGCATTACACCGAGGCCTGTACTCTGGAGTGCGATCGATTTGGAGTGTCCATCATGGTCTGGGGCGGTGTGTCACAGCATCATCGGACTGAGCTTGTCATTGCAGGCAATCTCAGCGCTGTGCGTTACAAGGAAGACATCCTCCTCCCTCATGTGGTACCCTTCTTGCAGGCTCATCCTGACCTGACCCTCCAGCATGACAATGCCACCAGCCATACTGCTCGTTCTGTGCGTGATTTCCTGCAAGACAGGAATGACAGTGTTCTGCCATGGCCAGCGAGGAGCCTGGATCTCAATCCCATTGAGCACATGTTGGATCGGAGGGTGAGGGCTAGGGACATTCCCCCCAGAAATGTCAGGGAACTTGCAGGTGCCTTGGTGGAAGAGTGGGGTAACATCTCACAGCAAGAACTGGCAAATCTGGTGCAGTCCATGAGGAGGAGATGCACAGCAGTACTTAATGCAGCTGGTGGCCACACAAGATACTGACTGTTACTTTTCATTTTGACCCCCTCCCACCTTTGTTCAGGGAAACATTATTCAATTTCTGCTAGTCGCATGTGTCTGTGGAACTTGTTCAGTTTGTCTCAGTTGTTGAATCTTATGTTCATACAAATATTTACACATGTTAAGTTTGCAGAAAATATACGCAGTTGTCATGGGTGTTTGTACAGATGTGAAATCAGGTGCAGGAGATCAGAAGGTAGTAAATAGGTGCACTTTAATTCCGGTCACAAAATGACAGCACATAACCACATAAGCGTGCCAAAAACACGGAACTTAACAAAAGTATAGCGCCTGACTGTACCCACCTAACAATAAACAATTACACACAAAGACATGGAGGGGAACAGATGACTAAAAACATGCAGTGTGATTATGGAATGAAAACCAGTTGTGTATGGAACAAGACAAAACAATGGACATATGAGAAATGGAGCAGCGATGGCTAGAAAGCCGGTGACGTCAATCGCCGAACGCCGCCAGAACAAGGAGAGGAGCCGACTTTGGCGGAAGTCGTGACAGCAGTAGACATTTCTTTTTTTGAGTTTTCTTTTACTGTATTGCAACACATCAGGGTTAACTTATGAAGAGAATGAGAGAATCCGAGACAGGTACAGTTATATGCAAATAAGATATGATACATTTATAATGTATAAAAAAAATGAAATTACATTTACATAAGCAGTCAGACCCTCTACTCAGTACTTTGGTGAAGCACCTTTGGCAGGGATTACAGCCTCGAGTCTTGTTGAGTATGATGCTAAAAGCTTGGCGCACCTGTATTTGGGGAGTTTGGCCCATTCTTCTTTGCAGATCCTCTTAAGCTCTGTCAGGTTGGATGGGGAGCGTCGCTGCACAGCTATTTTCTTGTCTCTCCAATGATGTTAGATCGGGTTCAATTCTGGCCTCTGGCTGGGCCTCTCAAGGACATTCAGAGACTTGTCCCGAAGCCACTCCTGCGTTGTCTTGGCTGTGTGCTTAGGGTCGTTGTCCTGTTGGAAGGTGACCCTTCGCCCCAGTGTGAGGTCCTTTGCGCTCTGGAGTACGTTTTCATCAAGGATCTCTTTGTACTTTGCTCTGTTCATCTTTCCCTCGATCCTGACCAGTCTCGCAGTACCTGCCGCTGAAAAACATCCCCACAGCATGATGCTGCCACCACCATGCTTCACCATAGAGATTGTATTGGCCAGGTGATGAGTAGTGCCTGGTTTCCTCCAGACGTGACGCTTGGCATTCAGGCCAAAGAGTTCAATCTTGGTTTCAACAGACCAGAGAATCTTGTTTCTCATGGTCTGAGAGTCCTTTAGGTGCCTTTTGGCTTCCGTATGGCCACTCTACCATAAAGGCCTGATTGGTGGAGTGCTGCGGAGATGGTTGTCCTTCTGGAAGGTGATTGCTCAGTTTGGCCGGGCAGCCAGCTCTAGGAAGAGTCTTGGTGGTTCCAAATGTCTTCCATTTAAGAATGATAGAGGCCACTATGTTCTTGGGGACATTCAATGCTGCAGACATTTTTTGGTACCCTTCTCCAGATCTGTGCCATGACACAATCCTGTCTCGGAGCTCTACGGATAATTATTTCAACCTCATGGCTTGTTTTTTTCTGACATGCATGGTCAAGTGTGGGACATTATATAGACAGGTGTGTGCCTTTCCAAATCATGTCAAATCAATTGCATTTACAACTGGTGGACTCCTAACAAGTTGTAGAAACATCTCAAGGATGATCAATGGAGAAAAAAAAACTGTTTTCGCTTTGTCAGAATGGGATATTGGGTGTAGATTGATGAGGGGAAAAAACTATTTAATACATTTTAAAATGAGGCTGTAACGTAGCAAAATGTCGAAAAAGTTAAAGGGTGTGAATACTTTCCGAATGCACTGTATGTAATCAACCCCTTCGTTATGGCAAGCCTAAATAAATTCAGGACAAAATAATGTGCCTAACAAGTCACATGTTACCATGATTTTTGAATGACTACCTCATTTCTGTACCTACAATTGTCTGTAAGGTATGTCAGTCGAGCAGTGAATTTCAAACACAGATTCAACCACAAAGACCAGGGAGGTTTTAGATTGCCTCACAAAGAAGGCCACCTATCGGTAGATGGGTAAAAATATAAAAAACAAACATTTAATATCCCTTTGAGCATGGTGACGTTGTTATTACACTTTGGACGGTGTAGCAATACACCCAGTCACTACAAAGATAGACATTCTTCCTGACTCAGTTGCCAGAGAGGAAGGAAATCACTCAGGGATTTCACGATGAGGCCAATGGTGACTATAAAACAGTCACAGAGTTTAGTGGCGGTGATAGAAAACAGAGGATGGATCAACAACATTGTAGTTCATCCCAAATACTAACCTACATTTTACATTTTACATTTTAGTCATTTAGCAGACGCTCTTATCCAGAGCGACTTACAGTAGTGAATGCATACATTTCATACATTTCTTTTCCTGTGCTGGCAACTCAACACACCTGCCTTCAATTGGAAGTCCCAATCACCCACACAACATTTAACAAACACAAACCACCTGCCACATCCTGACCAAGACTAACACAATACACCCTCTGCTGGTCAGGACGTGACAATATGAATACTTTCTGAAGGCACTGAGTGTACAAAACATTAGGAACACCTTCCTAATATTGAGTTGCACCTGCCATCAGAACAGCATTAACTCGCCGGGGCATGGACTCTACAAGGTGTCGAAGTGTTCCACAGGGACGCTGGCCCATGTCGACTCTAACGCTTCCCACAATTGCGTCAAGTTGGCTGTATGTCTTTTGGGTGGTGGACCATTCTTGATACACACAGGAAACTGTTGAGCATGAAAAACCTAGCAGCATTGCAGTTTTTGACACACTCAAGCTGGTGCACCTGGCACCTACTACCATACCCAGTTAAAAGGCACTTACATCTTTTGTCTTACCCATTCACCCTCTGAATGGCACACATACACAATCCATGTCTCAATTGTCTCAAAGCTTAAAAATCCTTCTTTAACCTGTCTCCTCCCCTTCATCTACACTGATTGAAGTGGATTTAACAGGTGACCATGACATCAATAAGGGATAATAGCTTTCACCTGGATTCACCTGGTCAGTCTATGTCATGGAAAGAGTAAGTTTTCCTCATGTTTTGTACACTCAGCGTATATACCATAATAGAACATAGAAGGCTACCATACAAGATGATGCAAACTGTAAACAGTTGACAACGAAATTCTACATTTAGTCCACTAGAAGGTGGTCTTTAACAACCTACAGTACACTACTCTGGTTCATCACTACACAACAAATCTCCTAACCGCTCCCCGTCTCAAGAGCGATGGGTATTGTAGTCTAATGAGCTGATGGCAATAATGGATTATATGATTTCTCACACATACGTGTTCTCCAAGGCCTCCATCTCCACAGGGTGTTGTGATGTTGACGGCAATGTTGTGATTACTGACAGGGTTGGCAACCAATCTTCTCTCTCTAGTACCGGAGGGAGAAACAGGCTGGTGATGAGATCGGGGTGTAATCATTAGTCCAAATTAGTGCAAGTAAAACGACAGGTTCTATTGGACAAATTCAGGTAGGTCCCTCCCTGTTTTGTTTGCTTCCATTTATTAAGAAACGAACACACCCCAGAGGGTCTGGTTGAGTTTATTCTGTCCTCTGTACACCTTTCAGGTTGTTCACAGTGCACACCACTGAACAGCTCCAGCTTTAGAACAATGAACCATTTGTTTGGATGGACGTTAATGCTGCTGTATTTCGACACTGATGGTATGTTTCTTTTGTTACTGATTTACTGTGTATGTGGGAGATGATAGATAAGTAGCCTAAACTTTATTTGTTTTAAAATGTTCAATGTTTTAATTAGTAACTTTAGAAACGTATTTTTGTACGTTTGTTGTGGCTCCTGATAAGGGAGCCTAGGCTAGCAGCTGTAGTGCATGGAGCGCAGACCAAATGTCCCGTGTGGCTCAGTTGGTAGAGCATGGTGTTTGCAACGCCACGGTTGTGATTTCGATTCCCACGGGAGACCAGTACGGGAAAAACAAATGTATGAAATGTATGCATTCACTACTGTAAGTCGCTCTGGATAAGAGCGTCTGCTAAATGACTAAAATGTAAATGTAATTCCCCAAATTGCATTCCCCCCCCCCTTATTAAATGTGTAAAGGGTAAATCATTTAAACAGTGTGTAGCCTGTTGCTAAGACTCAAAATAACATTCCTCTCTCTCTAGAGACATATCCTCCTGTATCCTGTCTGAGCGTTTGATAAATATTTACAGTAAGGGATAGATAATGACAGAGTAGGTTGTTTAACAGAGCTCTTTCATGGGAAGAAAGAGGTGGAGGCTATAAAAGTTTGCGGTCTAAACACCAACTACAGAGTAATACTTTGATGCATAGACTAATTTATGAGAGATTAATGATCTTTTGGAAACAACAGGCTGACAACCTTTTATAATATCTGAGATAGAAACTGTAGCAAGTCATTTGAAACTAAATTTGCATTACTATTTGCTTTTTTTCCAACTGACAGAGCTCACAGCCTCACTGTTTTGACTCATAGTGCCTAATGATTATAGATGTGATAGTAAAACACGCACCTTTATGGTGTTGGGACTTGGGAATTCCCTCAACCATGTTGAATCATTGAAGGGCAACGGACATGGCTTCGTCCCCAAAATGAAGAAATCCTTTCATGGATATCAACGTATAAAAGTCATTAGGTAAAATGAACATTCAAACTCAGTGGTATTAAGCAACATTCGAATGGTGCATTAGATTGTTCTTCTCTAAACAGGAAATGTTGGTGGTTTCCTGTGATTACGTGGTCAGTGGTTCTTTCACATAGATGGATTGAAGAGCGAGAGGCAGGTCGTTGGAACAGGCGATGTACTTTGTTAATAAAAAGGTAATGGTCTGGTCACTGATCTTGAGACACAGTAGCATGATGAATTTCATAGCGTGGGACAGAAAAAACGGTGTTTTTTTGTGTAGGGAATGAAGACGTTCAAGAGCAATAAGAGCTACGCTACATGGCCATAAGTATGTGGACACGTGCTCGTCGAACATTTCATTCCAAAATCATGGGCATTAATATGGAGTTGTTCCCCCCCCCCCCCCTTTGCCGCTATAACAGCCTTCACTCTTCTGGGAAGGCTTCCCACTAGATGTTGGAAAATTTCTGCGGGGACTTATTTCCATTCAGTCACAAGAGCATTAGTGAGGTCGGGCACTGATATTGGGCGATTAGGCTGGCTTGCAGTCGGCGTTCCAATTCATCCCAAAGGTGTTCGGTGTTGTTGAGGTCAGGGCTCTGTGAAGGCCAGTCAAGTTCTTCTACACGATCTTGACAAATCATTTCTGTATGGACCTCGCTTTGTGCACGGGGGGCATTGTTATGATCAAACAGGAAAGGGCCTTCCCCAAACTGTTGTCACAAAGTTGGAAGCACAGAATTGTCTAGAATTTCATTGTATGCTGTAGTTTAAGATTTCCCTTCTCTGAAACTAAAGGGGTCTAGCTCGAACCATGAAAAACATCCCCAGACCATTATTCCTCCTCCACCAAATTTTACAGTTGGCACTATGCATTCAAGCAGGTAGCGTTCTCCTGGCATCCGTCAAACCCAGATTTGTCTGTCGGACTGCCAGATGGTGAAGCGTGATTCATCACTCCAGAGAATGCGTTTCCACTGCTCCAGAGTCGGAGAGCTTTACACCACTCCAGCCGATGCTTGGCATTGCGCATGGTGATCTTAGGCTTGTGTGCGGCTGCTCAGCCATGGAAACCCATTTCATGAACCTCCCAACGAACAGTTTTTGTGCTGAAGTTACTTCCAAAGGCAGTTTGGAACTCAATAGAGAGTGTTGCAACTGAGGACAGACGCTTTTTAGACAATATGCGCTTTAGCACTAGGCGGTCCCGTTCTGTGAGCTTGTGAGGCCTACCATTTCGCAGCTGAGCCTTTGTTGCTCCTAGATGTTTCCACTTTACAATAACAGCACTTACAGTTGACCAGGGCAGCTCTAGCAGGGCAGAAATTTGACGATCTGACTTGTTGGAAAGGTGGCACCCTATGACCGTTCCACGTTGAACGTCACTGAGCTCTTCAGTAAGGCAATTTTACTGCCATTGTTTGTCTATGGAGATTGTATGGCTGTGTCGATTTTACACACCTGTCAGCAACGAGTGTGGCTGAAATGGCTAAATCGAAGGGGTGTTCACATACCTTTGTCTACATAGTGTAATTAGGGGCCTACTTGTTCAGTAGCCTAATTAAAGTTGGATATTAATTAATTGCAGATTGTAAAATAAATGTTTGATGTAACAGCATACTAATCAGCTACCAATTAATTTTTGTAGAATATGCAAGGGTGTGTATTCATGGATGCAAAGGGTAGACAAGCTTCCTCAAAAGAATAACCAAGAATAAAAGAAACAAAATAATATAGGCCCATCTTTTGTCTCGGTGCCAAACGTCATTGAGAGAACTTCAGTTGTTGCATCTCGTTATGTCTTTGTCCTCCGGTGGCTAGCTAGCTAAAATCAGCCCTTTCCAAAATTAGCCATGGATGTAGATAGGGATTAGGACTTGTTGTTTTACTTCATTCTCAGTACTGGCCAATGATTATAACGGCAATTCTGATCCAACCATAAATTCATACGTTGTGCTCCTGGCCTGAGAGGATGGAAGTTCAACATGTAGCTATCTAGATGTAGTAGGCATGTAGACCTACTATAGGCTAACGCCAATTAGCTGGCCTGGCGCATCGTTTCCAATGAAGGGAAGTTAGGCTAGCCAGCAAGCGTTTTAGCCAGGTAGCCTAGAACAACCAAAACTAAAAGCGTCTAGCCTACTGTATGACAGAGTCATAGACCGTTTACAAAATGGAGGATGGCGGCATTGGCGCTTCTCTACAAGTAAGGTGCGTCAACATGTTTTCACGCACACACACACACAGAAATCAGTAACATGGACTGCCACATCATATGTAGCTTACGTTGATTGGACTAAATAGTTGTTTTATATCTTTTAGGTTTCACTGTATTAGACTAAGCATACAGTTGAAGTCGGAAGTTTACATACACTTAGGTTGGAGTCATTAAAACTCGTTTTTCAACCACTCCCCAAATGTCTTGTTAACAAACTATAGTTTTGGCAAGTCGGTTAGGACATCTACTTTGTGCATGACACAAGTAATTTTTCCAACAATTGTTTACAGACAGATTATTTCACTTATAACTCACTGTATCACAATTCCAGTGGGTGAGAAGGTTACACACTAAGTTGACTGTGCCTTTAAACAGCTTGGAAAATTCCAGAAAATGATGTCATGGCTTTAGAAGCTTCTGATAGGCTAATTGACATCATTTCAGTCAATTGGAGGTGTACCTGTGGATGTATTTCAAAGCCTACCTTCAAACTCAGTGCCTCTTTGCTTGACATCATGGGAAAATCAAAAGAAATCAGCCAAGACCTCAGAAAACAAATTGTAGACCTCCACAAGTCTGGTTCATCCTTGGATCATCCTTCCAAATGCCTGAAGGTACCTCGTTCATCTGTACAAACAATAGTACGCAAGTATAAGCACAACGGGACCACGCAGCCATCATACCGTTCAGGAAGGAGACGTGTTCTGTCTCCTAGAGATTAACGTACTTTGGTGCGAAAAGGGCAAATCAATCCCAGAACAACAGCAAAGGACCTTGTGAAGATGCTGGAGGAAACGGGTACAAAAGTATCTATAGGAAAACGAGTCATATATTGACATAACCTGAAAGGCCGCTTAGCAAGGAAGAAGCCACTGCTCCAAAACCGCCATAAATGTCACGTTCGTCGTAGTGAGTGAGTGCTCATCTTAACTTTTATTGAGAACACGACTAATAAATGAACGAACAGTCTTGTAGGCTCACACAGCAGTACAAAGAACAACCTCCCACCATTCCCAAAACAAACATACTCCTAATTATAGGACCTTCAATCAGAGGCAACAATAAACAGCTGCCTCCAATTGAAGGCCCCAATCCCAAATACCTAAACATAGAATTAAACACCCTAGAACAGACATAGAAATATACAAACATAGAACATAGACCAAAACCCCGGAATACATAAATCAAACACCCCTCTACATAAACACACACCCCAAACCATATAAAACAAATACCCCCTGCCACGTCCTGACCAAACAATAATAACAAATAACCCCTTTTCTGGTCAGGACGTGACAGTACCCCCCCCAAAGGTGCAGACGCCGGATGCACCTGACAACAAAAAATATCTACAAAAAGAACCCCTAAATTAAAGGGAGGGAAGGGAGGGTGGCTGCCGTCACCGACGGCTCCCGTGCTACACCCCCCCCTCCCCAAACCTCCTACAGTGGAGGTGGCTCAGGCTCAGGCCTTAGTCCCCTACCTGACCAGTCCACCCCTACCGAATACCTCGGCCTGAAGCATGTCACTGTAGACCCTGGGCTGTACTCTGGGAGCTCCGGACTGTAGGGCGACTCTGGGAGCTCCGGACTGTAGGGCGACTCTGGGAGCTCCGGACTGTAGGGCGACTCTGGGAGCTCCGGACTGTAGGGCGACTCTCTCGGTTCCGGACTGTAGGCCGTCTCTCTCGGTTCCGGACTGTAGGCCGTCTCACTCGGTTCCGGACTGTAGGCCGTCTCTCTTGGTTCCGGACAGTGGGCCGTCTCTCTTGGTTCCGGACAGTGGGCCGTCTCTCTACGGGGCACTGTCGCCGGAAGCTCTGGACGAGGCACTGTTGCTGGAAGTTCTGGACGAGGCACTGTTGCCGGACACTCTGGACGAGGTACTGTCGTCGGAAGCTCGGGACTGGGCTGACGCACTGGAGGCCTGGTGCGTGGGGCTGGCTTAGGGCGCGCCAGACTAAGGACACACACCACAGGGCTAGTGCGAGGAACAGGAGCAGGATGAGCTGGACTGGGCTGACGCACTGGAGGCCTGGTGCGTGGGGCTGGTAGTGGAGGTACCAGACTGGAGACACGCACCCCAAGGCTAGTGCGAGGAGCAGGAACAGGACGTACTGGACTGGGCTGATGCACTGGAAGCCTAGTGCGTGGGGCTGGTGCTGGAAGTGTCAGACTGGAGACACGCACCTCAAGGCTAGTGCGAGGAGCGGGAACAGGTTACACTGGGCCGTGAAGACGCACTGGCGGTCTTGAGCGCAGTACTGGCTCCACCCTTACTGGCTGGATGCCCGCTTCCCCCTGGCAAATGCGGGGCGCTTGCACCGTGCACACCGGCCTGTGAACACTTGGCCTCGACGCCGTGAGCATCACTACAAAGCACGGGACCTGACCAGTAATAGGCTGCCTCCAATAAGCACGGGGAGTTGGCTTGGTGCTTAATCCTGGCCCAGCCAATCTACCCGTGTGCCTTGGGGCTGCCTCTCAGGCTTAAACGCCAACCGTGTACCACTGTAACAGTCCCGGTCTTCGTTCCACCTTCGCCGGTCCTCTCTTGCTGTCTCCACCTGTCTCCATGGCAAGGTCTTGTCCCCTGCCATTATCTCCTCCCATGTCCAAGATGTCCTCCACTCCCTTTTCTCCCTGGCCCAGGATCCTTCCTCCTCCTGGGCCCGCTGCTTGGTCCGTGGTTGGTGGGAGGTTCTGTTACGGTCGTCGTAGTGAATGGACCAAGGCGCAGCGGGTTGAGTGCTCATCTTAACTTTTATTGAGAACACGACTAATAAACAAAACAATAAACGAACGAACAGTCTTGTAGGCTCACACGGAAGTACAAAGAACAACCTCCCACCATTCCCAAAACAAACATACTCCTAATTATAGGACCTTCAATCAGAGGCAACGATAAACAGCTGCCTCCAATTGAAGGCCCCAATCCCAAATACCTAAACATAGAATTAAACACCCTAGAACAGACGTAGAAATATACAAACATAGACCAAAACCCCGGAATACATAAATCAAACACCCCTCTACATAAACACACACCCCGAACCATATAAAACAAATACCCCCTGCCACGTCCTGACCAAACAATAATAACAAATAACTCATTTTCTGGTCAGGACGTGACAATAAAAAAAGCCAGACTACGTTTGTACCTGCACATGGGGACAAAGATCGTACTTTTTGGAGCAATGTTCTCTGGTCTGATGAAACAAAAATAGAACTGTTTGGCCATAATGACCATCATGTTAGGAGGAACAAAGTGGGAGGCTTGCAAGCCGAAGAACACCATCTCAACCGTGAAGCATGGGGGTGGCAGCATCGTTGTGGGGGTGCTTTGCTGCAGGAGGGACTGGTGCACTTCACAAAATAGATGGCATCATGAGGGGGGAAAATTATGTGCATATATTGAAGCAACATCTCAAGACATCAGTCAGGAAGTTAAAGCTTGGTCGCAAATGGGTCTTCCAAATGGACAATGACCCCAAGCATACTTCCAAAGTTGTAGCAAAATAGCTTAAGGACAACAAAGTCAAGGTATTGGAGTGGCCATCACAAAGCCCTGACCTCAATGCTATAGAAAATGTGTGGGCAGAACTGAAAAAGTGTGTGCGAGCAAGAAGGCCTACAAACCTGACTCAGTTACTCCAGCTCTGTCAGGAGGAATGGGCCACAATTCACCCAATTTATTGTGGGAAGCTTATGGAAGATTACCCGACACGTTTGACCCAAGTTAAACAATTTAAAGGCAATGCTACCAAATATTAATTGAGTGTATGTAAACTTCTGACCCACTGGGAATGTGATGAAAGAAATAAAAGCTGAAATAAACCATTCACTCAACCATTATTCTGATCTTTCACAGTCTTAAAATAAAGTGGTGATCCAAACTGACCTAAGACAGGGACTTTTTATTCAGATTAAATGTCAGAAATTGTGAAAAACGGAGTTTAAATCTAGTTGGCTAAGGTGTATGTAAACTTCTGACTTCAACTGTAGATGAATAGATGTTGAAATGTCGACGCTGATATGGGGCTGGAATAAGGGAGGAAGCGCCTGTTTTCTTTGGGACTTCACATCAAATTGTATTTGTCACATGTGCCAAATACAACACCTTACAGTGAAATGCTTACTTACAAGCCCTTAACCAACAATGCAGTTTTAAGATAAATATCTAAGAAATAAAAGTAGCAAATAATTAAAGAGCATGTGCGGGGGTCAATGTGCTGGGGCACCGGTTAGTCAAGGTAATTGAGGTAATATGTACATGTAGGTAGAGTTATTAAAGTGACTATGTATAGATAATAAGTGTTACAGCAGCGCAAAAAAAGAGGGGGGCCATACAAATAGTCTGGGTAGCCATTTGATTAGATGTTCAGGAGTCTTATGGCTTGGAGGTAGAAGCTGTTTAGAAGCCTCTTGGACCTAGACTTGGCGCTCCGGTATCGCTTGCTGTGCAGTGGCAGAGAGAACAGTCTATGACTAGGTTGGCTGGAGTCTTTGACAATTTTTAGGGCCTTCCTCTGACACCACCTGGTATAGAGGTCCTGGATGGCAGGAAGCTTGGCCCCAGTGATGTACTGGGCCGTACGTACTACACTCTGTAGTGCCTTGCGGTCGGAGGCCGAGCATTTGGCATACCAGGCAGTGATGCAACCTGTCAGGATGCTCTCGATGGAGCAGCTGTACAACCTTCTGAGGACCCATGCAAAATCTTTTCAGTCTCCTGAGGAGGAATAGGTTTTGTCGTGCCCTCTTCACGACTGTCTTGGTGTGCTTGGACCATGTTAGTTTGTTGGTGATGTGAACACCAAGGAACTTGAAGCTCTCAACCTGCTCCACTATAGCCCTCTCCATGAGAATGGGGGCGCACTCGGGTCTTCCTTTTCCTGTAGTCCACAATCATCTCCTTTGTCTTGATCATGTCGAGGGAGAGGTTGTTGTCCTGGCACCACACGGCCAGGTCATTGACCTCCTCCCTATAGGATGTCTCATCGTTGTCGGTAATCAGGCCGACCACTGTTGTGTCATCAGCAAACTTAATGATGGTGTTGGAGTCATGCCTGGCCATGCAGTCATGAGTGAACAGGGAGTACAGGAGGGGACTGAGCATGCAACCCTGAGGGGCCCCCATGTTGAGGATCAGAGTGGCGGATGTGTTGTTACCTATCCTTACCACTGTCAGGAAGTTCAGTATCCAGTTGCAGAGGGAGGTGTTTAGTCCCAGGGTCCTTAGCTTAGTGATGAGCTTTGAGGGCACTATGGTGTTGAACGCTGAGATGTAGTCAATGAATAGCATTCTCACATAGGTGTTTCTTTTGTCCAGGTGTGAAAGGGCAGTGTGGAGTGCAATAGAGATGGCATCATCTGCGGATCTGTTAGGGCAGTACATAAACTGAAGTGGGTCTAGGGTTTCTGGGATAATGGTGTTGATGTGAGCCATGACCAGCCTTTCAAAGCACTTCATGGCTACATACGTGACTGCTTCGGGTCGGTAATCATTTAGGCAGGTTACCTTAGTGTTCTTGGGCACAGTGACTATGGTGTTCTGCTTGTAACATGTTGGTATTACAGACTCAAACAGGGACAGGTTGAAAATGTCAGTGAAGACACTTGCCAGTTGGTCAGCGCATGCTCGGAGTACACGTCCTGGTAATCCATCTGGCCCTGTGGCCTTGTGAATGTTTACCTGTTTAGGTCTTACTCACATCGGCTGCGGAGAGCGTGATCACACAGTCGTCCGGAACAGCTGATGCTCTCATGCATGTTTCAGTGTTACTTGCCTCAAAGCTAGCATAGAAGTAATTTAGCTTGTCTGGTAGGCTTGTGTCACTGGGCAGCTCTCAGCTGTGCTTCCCTTTGTAGTCTGGCATAGTGTGCAAGCCCTGCCACATCTGACGAGCGTCGAAGCCAGTGTAGTACGATTCGATCTTAGTCCTGTATTGATGTTTTGCCTGTTTGATGGTTCATCAGAGATTTCTTATAACCTTCTTGAAACTGGCAGCTCTACCCTTTAGCTCAGTGCGGATGTTGCCTGTAATCCATGGCTTCTGGTTGGGGTATGTACGTACAGTCACTATGGAGACAACGTCATTGATGCAGTTATTGATGAAGCCAATGACTGATGTGGTGTACTCCTCAATGCCATCGGAAAAATCCCAGAACCTATTCCAGTCTGTGCTAGCAAAACAGTCCTGTAGCTTAGCATTTGCTTCATCTGACCACTTTTTTATTGACCGAGTCACCGGTGCTTCCTGCTTAAATTTTTGCTTGTAAGCAGGAATCAGGAGGATAGAATTATGGTCAGATTTGCCAAATGGACGGCAAGGGAGAGGTTGTACGCATCTCTGTGTGTGGAGTAAAGGTGGTCTAGAGTCCCCCCCCCCCCCCCCTGGTTGCGCATTTAACATGCTGATCGAAATGAGGTAAAACAGCTTTAAGTGTTTAAGTGTGACTTGTGGTAACTCTCTGTAGTTCTAAATAAATAGTTGTTTAGTAGTCCGAAAATGTCGGAAATATTAACTTGCTTGACCATGCTGTAGGTCATGTAACTGTTTGTTACATGTAATATGTTTTGTGGACTTCACCTGACAGATGTTGCTCTCCGGTTTTGTGATGAAACAAAAGGTGTGGTTGAATACCGTAATTTCCGGACTATTGAGCGCACCTGAATATAAGCCGCACCCACTGAATTTTTAAAAAATTCTTATTTTGAACATAAATAAGCCGCACATGTCTGTAAGCCGCAGGTGCCTACCGGTACATTGAAACAAATTTACCCAGGCGTTAACGAAACACGGCTTGTAACTAAAATAAATAGGCTTTAACGAAACACGGCTTGTAACATTTTTTTTAAAATTAAACAGTAGCAGTAAACAGTAGCCTACTCCAAGAAAGTCATTGCTCCAGACCAAGCTCCCGTGCAGCAGCTCTATTTCCTTTTCCAACAGCCAGATCAATCGCCTTCAACTTGAAAGCTGCATCATATGCATTTCTCCGTGTCTTTGCCATGATGAGGGTGACAAAATGACTACCGTAATCAGAATGATGGGAAGTTTGAGCGCGCTCGATTTAATCTAAACAGTAAACAAAAAAGTTGTTTGACCTTAACCCGTTCGGCAATTTCATTGGTCTAATGAAAGCTTCATGCCGCCAAAAAACTGAGCACGTCACAGAATGTGTTTTTTTATTTTTTTATTTTTTTATTTGAAAGCGGGAAAAATCCATATTAGCTGCATCATTGTTTAAGCCGCGAGGTTCAAAGCGTGGGGAAAAAGTAGCAGCTTATAGTCCGGAAATTACGGTATATCTGTTATTATGTCTTCTTATTGTCTCGGCCGTTGGCCTATAGGCCTTTATTCGGTCCTACATAGGACCTTGATTCTGTCCTATGTAGCAAAATTTGAAATAGTTTTTTTTCATTTGATAAAATTAGAGACACAGAGCTAGAAAATGGTTTATCATACACTGCATTTGAGGAACAATGGGAAAGTAATTCTGTCTCTTTTACAGGTGAGCCCTGAATTACATAAATTACAGAAAATACACACAGGAAAAGAAAAATGCAAGCAGAAAGAAAGAAAAAAATAAAGACATTCATCAGTAAAAAGGTCCTCAATCAGCTTTCTGAATTGGCCTAGAGGCACCAAAACATAATATTTCAGAACATTTTGAAGATTGTTCCACAAATAAGGTGCAAAAAAGCTAAAAGCTGTTTTAGCTAACGCAGCAGAGACCAAAGGAATTTCCAGGGTTAGCCATCCCTGAGACCTGGTGCGGTAACTCGTATGTCTAAAGTTTAGTAATCATATCAGAGGGCCTACGTGATATCAGAGGGCCAATCAACTTTCTGGTAAAGAATGCAGTGTTGACTGCTAAAATTGTTGCCTGTAATAAAGCGCAGTGCGCTATGATAAACCGCATCTAACGACTTTAATGAAGTAGCAGCTGTGTTGAAATCGATGATTTCGCCATAGTCTAGGACCGATAGGAACGTCGACTGAATAATCTGCTTTATCCTATTTATTGAGAGGCAGGACCTATTTCTATGAAAGAGCTCATTTTTATTCTCGGCTTCTTAACGAGCTCATAAACGCTTTTTAAAAGACCCTTGACCTGTCATTTTGCCTGCCCCCTGTCCTAGTAATTAACTTTTGTTACTTTGACACTGTCTGCATCTGGGTCTTCTCCTGAAACGTGATAGCACCTGTATTTGGGGAGTTTCTCCCGCTCTTCTCTGCAGATCCTCTCAAGCTCTGTCAGGTTGGATGGGGAGCATTGCTGCACAGCTATTTTCAGGTCTCTCCAGAGATGTTCGATCGGGTTCAAGTCTGGGCTCTGGCTGGGCCACTCAAGGACATTCAGAGACTTGTCCCGAAGCCACTCCTGCTTTGTCTTTGCTGTGTACTTACAGTCGTCCTGTTGGAAGGTGAACCTTCACCCCAGTCCGAGGTCCAGAGCCCTCTGGAGCAGGTTTTCATCAAGGATTTCATATGTCTGTACTTTGCTCCGTTCATCTTTCCCTCGATCCTGACTAGTCTCCCATTCTCTGCCGCTGAAAAACATCCCCACAGCATGATACTGCCACCACCATGCTTCACCATAGGGATGGTGCCAGGTTGTATCCAGACGTGGCACTTGGAATTCAAGCAAAATAGTCCAACCAGAAAATCTTGTTTCTCATGGTCTGAGTCTTTAGTTGCCTTTTGGCAAACTCCAAGCGGGCTGTCAGGTACCATTTACTGAGGAGTGGCTTCTGTCTGGCCACTCTACCATAAAGGCCTAATTGGTGGAGTGCTGCGGAGATGGTTGTCCTTCTGGAAGGTGATTGCTCAGTTTGGCCGGGCAGCCAGCTCTAGGAAGAGTCTTGGTGGTTCCAAATGTCTTCCATTTAAGAATGATAGAGGCCACTATGTTCTTGGGGACATTCAATGCTGCAGACATTTTTTGGTACCCTTCTCCAGATCTGTGCCATGACACAATCCTGTCTCGGAGCTCTACGGATAATTATTTCAACCTCATGGCTTGTTTTTTTCTGACATGCATGGTCAAGTGTGGGACATTATATAGACAGGTGTGTGCCTTTCCAAATCATGTCAAATCAATTGCATTTACAACTGGTGGACTCCTAACAAGTTGTAGAAACATCTCAAGGATGATCAATGGAGAAAAAAAAACTGTTTTCGCTTTGTCAGAATGGGATATTGGGTGTAGATTGATGAGGGGAAAAAACTATTTAATACATTTTAAAATGAGGCTGTAACGTAGCAAAATGTCGAAAAAGTTAAAGGGTGTGAATACTTTCCGAATGCACTGTATGTAATCAACCCCTTCGTTATGGCAAGCCTAAATAAATTCAGGACAAAATAATGTGCCTAACAAGTCACATGTTACCATGATTTTTGAATGAGTACCTCATTTCTGTACCTACAATTGTCTGTAAGGTATGTCAGTCGAGCAGTGAATTTCAAACACAGATTCAACCACAAAGACCAGGGAGGTTTTAGATTGCCTCACAAAGAAGGCCACCTATCGGTAGATGGGTAAAAATATAAAAAACAAACATTTAATATCCCTTTGAGCATGGTGACGTTGTTATTACACTTTGGACGGTGTAGCAATACACCCAGTCACTACAAAGATAGACATTCTTCCTGACTCAGTTGCCAGAGAGGAAGGAAATCACTCAGGGATTTCACGATGAGGCCAATGGTGACTATAAAACAGTCACAGAGTTTAGTGGCGGTGATAGAAAACAGAGGATGGATCAACAACATTGTAGTTCATCCCAAATACTAACCTAAATGACAGCGTGAACAGAAGGAAGCCAGTACAGAATACAAATATTCCAAAACATGAATCTTTTTGCAATGAGACACTAAAGTAAAATTGCAAAAAATGTGGTTAAGAAATTAACTTTATGTCCTGAATGCAAAGTGTTATGTTTGGGACAAATCCAAATCCAACACAGGACATCACTCAGTACCACTCTTCATATTTTAAATTATGGTGGTGGCTACATCATGTTATGGATATGCTTGTCATCGGCAAGATCTTAGGAGTTGTTTAGGATATAAATAAAGGGAATAGAGATAAGCACAGGCAAAATCCTAGAGGAAAACCTAGTTCAGTCTGATTTAACAGAATGGGAGACAAATTCACCTTTCAGCAGGACAATAACCAAAAACAAAGGCCAAATATACACTGGAGTTGCTTACCAAGATGACAGTCAATGTTCCATGAGTGGCCTAGCTACAGTTCTGACTTAAATCGGCTTGAAAAAAGGCTGTCTAGCAATGATCAACAACCAACTTGACAGAGCTTGAAGAATAAGAATAATGTGCAAATATTGTACAATCCAGGTCTGCAAAGCCCTTAGAGACTTACCCCGAAAGACACAGCTGTAATCGCTGCCAAAGATGCTTCTACAAAGTATTGTCTCAGGGGTGTGAATATGTAAATAAGATATTTCTGTATTTCATTTTCAATAAATGTGCTAACATTTAAAAAAAAACATGATTTCACTTTGTAATTATGGGGTATTGTGTGTAGATGGGTGAGAATTTAGGCTGTAACACAACAAAATGTGGAATAAGTCAATGGATATGTGTCACAGAAGTTGTCATGTAGAGAAGAGGACCAAGGCGCAGCGGGATTGTGGACACTCATGTTTATTAAAGGAAACATGTAAAGCATCCAATTGAACAAAAAAAAACAATAAACAGTACTTACACCGGTAACAGTGTGGCAGGCTCAAACCAACGCAGTGCACACAAACAACCACCCACAACCCCAAAGAAAAACACACACACCTATATAGGACTTCCAATCAAAGGCAACTCAACACACCTGCCTTCAATTGGAAGTCCCAATCACCCACACAACATTTAACAAACACAAACCACCTGCCACATCCTGACCAAGACTAACACAATACACCCTCTGCTGGTCAGGACGTGACAATATGAATACTTTCTGAAGGCACTGAGTGTACAAAACATTAGGAACACCTTCCTAATATTGAGTTGCACCTGCCATCAGAACAGCATTAACTCGCCGGGGCATGGACTCTACAAGGTGTCGAAGTGTTCCACAGGGACGCTGGCCCATGTCGACTCTAACGCTTCCCACAATTGCGTCAAGTTGGCTGTATGTCTTTTGGGTGGTGGACCATTCTTGATACACACAGGAAACTGTTGAGCATGAAAAACCTAGCAGCATTGCAGTTTTTGACACACTCAAGCTGGTGCACCTGGCACCTACTACCATACCCAGTTAAAAGGCACTTACATCTTTTGTCTTACCCATTCACCCTCTGAATGGCACACATACACAATCCATGTCTCAATTGTCTCAAAGCTTAAAAATCCTTCTTTAACCTGTCTCCTCCCCTTCATCTACACTGATTGAAGTGGATTTAACAGGTGACCATGACATCAATAAGGGATAATAGCTTTCACCTGGATTCACCTGGTCAGTCTATGTCATGGAAAGAGTAAGTTTTCCTCATGTTTTGTACACTCAGCGTATATACCATAATAGAACATAGAAGGCTACCATACAAGATGATGCAAACTGTAAACAGTTGACAACGAAATTCTACATTTAGTCCACTAGAAGGTGGTCTTTAACAACCTACAGTACACTACTCTGGTTCATCACTACACAACAAATCTCCTAACCGCTCCCCGTCTCAAGAGCGATGGCTATTGTAGTCTAATGAGCTGATGGCAATAATGGATTATATGATTTCTCACACATACGTGTTCTCCAAGGCCTCCATCTCCACAGGGTGTTGTGATGTTGACGGCAATGTTGTGATTACTGACAGGGTTGGCAACCAATCTTCTCTCTCTAGTACCGGAGGGAGAAACAGGCTGGTGATGAGATCGGGGTGTAATCATTAGTCCAAATTAGTGCAAGTAAAACGACAGGTTCTATTGGACAAATTCAGGTAGGTCCCTCCCTGTTTTGTTTGCTTCCATTTATTAAGAAACGAACACACCCCAGAGGGTCTGGTTGAGTTTATTCTGTCCTCTGTACACCTTTCAGGTTGTTCACAGTGCACACCACTGAACAGCTCCAGCTTTAGAACAATGAACCATTTGTTTGGATGGACGTTAATGCTGCTGTATTTCGACACTGATGGTATGTTTCTTTTGTTACTGATTTACTGTGTATGTGGGAGATGATAGATAAGTAGCCTAAACTTTATTTGTTTTAAAATGTTCAATGTTTTAATTAGTAACTTTAGAAACGTATTTTTGTACGTTTGTTGTGGCTCCTGATAAGGGAGCCTAGGCTAGCAGCTGTAGTGCATGGAGCGCAGACCAAATGTCCCGTGTGGCTCAGTTGGTAGAGCATGGTGTTTGCAACGCCAGGGTTGTGATTTCGATTCCCACGGGAGACCAGTACAGGAAAAACAAATGTATGAAATGTATGCATTCACTACTGTAAGTCGCTCTGGATAAGAGCGTCTGCTAAATGACTAAAATGTAAATGTAATTCCCCAAATTGCATTCCCCCCCCCTTATTAAATGTGTAAAGGGTAAATCATTTAAACAGTGTGTAGCCTGTTGCTAAGACTCAAAATAACATTCCTCTCTCTCTAGAGACATATCCTCCTGTATCCTGTCTGAGCGTTTGATAAATATTTACAGTAAGGGATAGATAATGACAGAGTAGGTTGTTTAACAGAGCTCTTTCATGGGAAGAAAGAGGTGGAGGCTATAAAAGTTTGCGGTCTAAACACCAACTACAGAGTAATACTTTGATGCATAGACTAATTTATGAGAGATTAATGATCTTTTGGAAACAACAGGCTGACAACCTTTTATAATATCTGAGATAGAAACTGTAGCAAGTCATTTGAAACTCATTTGCATTACTATTTGCTTTTTTCCAACTGACAGAGCTCACAGCCTCACTGTTTTGACTCATAGTGCCTAATGATTATAGATGTGATAGTAAAACACACACCTTTATGGTGTTGGGACTTGGGAATTCCCTCAACCATGTTGAATCATTGAAGGGCAACGGACATGGCTTCGTCCCCAAAATGAAGAAATCCTTTCATGGATATCAACGTCAAAGTCATTAGGTAAAATGAACATTCAAACTCAGTGGTATTAAGCAACATTCGAATGGTGCATTAGATTGTTCTTCTCTAAACAGGAAATGTTGGTGGTTTCCTGTGATTACGTGGTCAGTGGTTCTTTCACATAGATGGATTGAAGAGCGAGAGGCAGGTCGTTGGAACAGGCGATGTACTTTGTTAATAAAAAGGTAATGGTCTGGTCACTGATCTTGAGACACAGTAGCATGATGAATTTCATAGCGTGGGACAGAAAAAACGGTGTTTTTTTGTGTAGGGAATGAAGACGTTCAAGAGCAATAAGAGCTACGCTACATGGCCATAAGTATGTGGACACGTGCTCGTCGAACATTTCATTCCAAAATCATGGGCATTAATATGGAGTTGTTCCCCCCCCCCCCCTTTGCCGCTATAACAGCCTTCACTCTTCTGGGAAGGCTTCCCACTAGATGTTGGAAAATTTCTGCGGGGACTTATTTCCATTCAGTCACAAGAGCATTAGTGAGGTCGGGCACTGATATTGGGCGATTAGGCTGGCTTGCAGTCGGCGTTCCAATTCATCCC
Organism: Salmo salar; assembly: GCF_965601325.2. Lineage (NCBI taxonomy): Eukaryota > Metazoa > Chordata > Actinopteri > Salmoniformes > Salmonidae > Salmo > Salmo salar. The sequence goes on from NC_138298.1 coordinate 10,507,340, forward strand.
AAAGGTGTTCGGTGTTGTTGAGGTCAGGGCTCTGTGAAGGCCAGTCAAGTTCTTCTACACGATCTTGACAAATCATTTCTGTATGGACCTCGCTTTGTGCACGGGGGGCATTGTTATGATCAAACAGGAAAGGGCCTTCCCCAAACTGTTGTCACAAAGTTGGAAGCACAGAATTGTCTAGAATTTCATTGTATGCTGTAGTTTAAGATTTCCCTTCTCTGAAACTAAAGGGGTCTAGCTCGAACCATGAAAAACATCCCCAGACCATTATTCCTCCTCCACCAAATTTTACAGTTGGCACTATGCATTCAAGCAGGTAGCGTTCTCCTGGCATCCGTCAAACCCAGATTTGTCTGTCGGACTGCCAGATGGTGAAGCGTGATTCATCACTCCAGAGAATGCGTTTCCACTGCTCCAGAGTCGGAGAGCTTTACACCACTCCAGCCGATGCTTGGCATTGCGCATGGTGATCTTAGGCTTGTGTGCGGCTGCTCAGCCATGGAAACCCATTTCATGAACCTCCCAACGAACAGTTTTTGTGCTGAAGTTACTTCCAAAGGCAGTTTGGAACTCAATAGAGAGTGTTGCAACTGAGGACAGACGCTTTTTAGACAATATGCGCTTTAGCACTAGGCGGTCCCGTTCTGTGAGCTTGTGAGGCCTACCATTTCGCAGCTGAGCCTTTGTTGCTCCTAGATGTTTCCACTTTACAATAACAGCACTTACAGTTGACCAGGGCAGCTCTAGCAGGGCAGAAATTTGACGATCTGACTTGTTGGAAAGGTGGCACCCTATGACCGTTCCACGTTGAACGTCACTGAGCTCTTCAGTAAGGCAATTTTACTGCCATTGTTTGTCTATGGAGATTGTATGGCTGTGTCGATTTTACACACCTGTCAGCAACGAGTGTGGCTGAAATGGCTAAATCGAAGGGGTGTTCACATACCTTTGTCTACATAGTGTAATTAGGGGCCTACTTGTTCAGTAGCCTAATTAAAGTTGGATATTAATTAATTGCAGATTGTAAAATAAATGTTTGATGTAACAGCATACTAATCAGCTACCAATTAATTTTTGTAGAATATGCAAGGGTGTGTATTCATGGATGCAAAGGGTAGACAAGCTTCCTCAAAAGAATAACCAAGAATAAAAGAAACAAAATAATATAGGCCCATCTTTTGTCTCGGTGCCAAACGTCATTGAGAGAACTTCAGTTGTTGCATCTCGTTATGTCTTTGTCCTCCGGTGGCTAGCTAGCTAAAATCAGCCCTTTCCAAAATTAGCCATGGATGTAGATAGGGATTAGGACTTGTTGTTTTACTTCATTCTCAGTACTGGCCAATGATTATAACGGCAATTCTGATCCAACCATAAATTCATACGTTGTGCTCCTGGCCTGAGAGGATGGAAGTTCAACATGTAGCTATCTAGATGTAGTAGGCATATAGACCTACTATAGGCTAACGCCAATTAGCTGGCCTGGCGCATCGTTTCCAATGAAGGGAAGTTAGGCTAGCCAGCAAGCGTTTTAGCCAGGTAGCCTAGAACAACCAAAACTAAAAGCGTCTAGCCTACTGTATGACAGAGTCATAGACCGTTTACAAAATGGAGGATGGCGGCATTGGCGCTTCTCTACAAGTAAGGTGCGTCAACATGTTTTCACGCACACACACACACAGAAATCAGTAACATGGACTGCCACATCATATGTAGCTTACGTTGATTGGACTAAATAGTTGTTTTATATCTTTTAGGTTTCACTGTATTAGACTAAGCATACAGTTGAAGTCGGAAGTTTACATACACTTAGGTTGGAGTCATTAAAACTCGTTTTTCAACCACTCCCCAAATGTCTTGTTAACAAACTATAGTTTTGGCAAGTCGGTTAGGACATCTACTTTGTGCATGACACAAGTAATTTTTCCAACAATTGTTTACAGACAGATTATTTCACTTATAACTCACTGTATCACAATTCCAGTGGGTGAGAAGGTTACACACTAAGTTGACTGTGCCTTTAAACAGCTTGGAAAATTCCAGAAAATGATGTCATGGCTTTAGAAGCTTCTGATAGGCTAATTGACATCATTTCAGTCAATTGGAGGTGTACCTGTGGATGTATTTCAAAGCCTACCTTCAAACTCAGTGCCTCTTTGCTTGACATCATGGGAAAATCAAAAGAAATCAGCCAAGACCTCAGAAAACAAATTGTAGACCTCCACAAGTCTGGTTCATCCTTGGATCATCCTTCCAAATGCCTGAAGGTACCTCGTTCATCTGTACAAACAATAGTACGCAAGTATAAGCACAACGGGACCACGCAGCCATCATACCGTTCAGGAAGGAGACGTGTTCTGTCTCCTAGAGATTAACGTACTTTGGTGCGAAAAGGGCAAATCAATCCCAGAACAACAGCAAAGGACCTTGTGAAGATGCTGGAGGAAACGGGTACAAAAGTATCTATAGGAAAACGAGTCATATATTGACATAACCTGAAAGGCCGCTTAGCAAGGAAGAAGCCACTGCTCCAAAACCGCCATAAATGTCACGTTCGTCGTAGTGAGTGAGTGCTCATCTTAACTTTTATTGAGAACACGACTAATAAATGAACGAACAGTCTTGTAGGCTCACACAGCAGTACAAAGAACAACCTCCCACCATTCCCAAAACAAACATACTCCTAATTATAGGACCTTCAATCAGAGGCAACAATAAACAGCTGCCTCCAATTGAAGGCCCCAATCCCAAATACCTAAACATAGAATTAAACACCCTAGAACAGACATAGAAATATACAAACATAGAACATAGACCAAAACCCCGGAATACATAAATCAAACACCCCTCTACATAAACACACACCCCAAACCATATAAAACAAATACCCCCTGCCACGTCCTGACCAAACAATAATAACAAATAACCCCTTTTCTGGTCAGGACGTGACAGTACCCCCCCCAAAGGTGCAGACGCCGGATGCACCTGACAACAAAAAATATCTACAAAAAGAACCCCTAAATTAAAGGGAGGGAAGGGAGGGTGGCTGCCGTCACCGACGGCTCCCGTGCTACACCCCCCCCTCCCCAAACCTCCTACAGTGGAGGTGGCTCAGGCTCAGGCCTTAGTCCCCTACCTGACCAGTCCACCCCTACCGAATACCTCGGCCTGAAGCATGTCACTGTAGACCCTGGGCTGTACTCTGGGAGCTCCGGACTGTAGGGCGACTCTGGGAGCTCCGGACTGTAGGGCGACTCTGGGAGCTCCGGACTGTAGGGCGACTCTGGGAGCTCCGGACTGTAGGGCGACTCTCTCGGTTCCGGACTGTAGGCCGTCTCTCTCGGTTCCGGACTGTAGGCCGTCTCACTCGGTTCCGGACTGTAGGCCGTCTCTCTTGGTTCCGGACAGTGGGCCGTCTCTCTTGGTTCCGGACAGTGGGCCGTCTCTCTACGGGGCACTGTCGCCGGAAGCTCTGGACGAGGCACTGTTGCTGGAAGTTCTGGACGAGGCACTGTTGCCGGACACTCTGGACGAGGTACTGTCGTCGGAAGCTCGGGACTGGGCTGACGCACTGGAGGCCTGGTGCGTGGGGCTGGCTTAGGGCGCGCCAGACTAAGGACACACACCACAGGGCTAGTGCGAGGAACAGGAGCAGGATGAGCTGGACTGGGCTGACGCACTGGAGGCCTGGTGCGTGGGGCTGGTAGTGGAGGTACCAGACTGGAGACACGCACCCCAAGGCTAGTGCGAGGAGCAGGAACAGGACGTACTGGACTGGGCTGATGCACTGGAAGCCTAGTGCGTGGGGCTGGTGCTGGAAGTGTCAGACTGGAGACACGCACCTCAAGGCTAGTGCGAGGAGCGGGAACAGGTTACACTGGGCCGTGAAGACGCACTGGCGGTCTTGAGCGCAGTACTGGCTCCACCCTTACTGGCTGGATGCCCGCTTCCCCCTGGCAAATGCGGGGCGCTTGCACCGTGCACACCGGCCTGTGAACACTTGGCCTCGACGCCGTGAGCATCACTACAAAGCACGGGACCTGACCAGTAATAGGCTGCCTCCAATAAGCACGGGGAGTTGGCTTGGTGCTTAATCCTGGCCCAGCCAATCTACCCGTGTGCCTTGGGGCTGCCTCTCAGGCTTAAACGCCAACCGTGTACCACTGTAACAGTCCCGGTCTTCGTTCCACCTTCGCCGGTCCTCTCTTGCTGTCTCCACCTGTCTCCATGGCAAGGTCTTGTCCCCTGCCATTATCTCCTCCCATGTCCAAGATGTCCTCCACTCCCTTTTCTCCCTGGCCCAGGATCCTTCCTCCTCCTGGGCCCGCTGCTTGGTCCGTGGTTGGTGGGAGGTTCTGTTACGGTCGTCGTAGTGAATGGACCAAGGCGCAGCGGGTTGAGTGCTCATCTTAACTTTTATTGAGAACACGACTAATAAACAAAACAATAAACGAACGAACAGTCTTGTAGGCTCACACGGAAGTACAAAGAACAACCTCCCACCATTCCCAAAACAAACATACTCCTAATTATAGGACCTTCAATCAGAGGCAACGATAAACAGCTGCCTCCAATTGAAGGCCCCAATCCCAAATACCTAAACATAGAATTAAACACCCTAGAACAGACGTAGAAATATACAAACATAGACCAAAACCCCGGAATACATAAATCAAACACCCCTCTACATAAACACACACCCCGAACCATATAAAACAAATACCCCCTGCCACGTCCTGACCAAACAATAATAACAAATAACTCATTTTCTGGTCAGGACGTGACAATAAAAAAAGCCAGACTACGTTTGTACCTGCACATGGGGACAAAGATCGTACTTTTTGGAGCAATGTTCTCTGGTCTGATGAAACAAAAATAGAACTGTTTGGCCATAATGACCATCATGTTAGGAGGAACAAAGTGGGAGGCTTGCAAGCCGAAGAACACCATCTCAACCGTGAAGCATGGGGGTGGCAGCATCGTTGTGGGGGTGCTTTGCTGCAGGAGGGACTGGTGCACTTCACAAAATAGATGGCATCATGAGGGGGGAAAATTATGTGCATATATTGAAGCAACATCTCAAGACATCAGTCAGGAAGTTAAAGCTTGGTCGCAAATGGGTCTTCCAAATGGACAATGACCCCAAGCATACTTCCAAAGTTGTAGCAAAATAGCTTAAGGACAACAAAGTCAAGGTATTGGAGTGGCCATCACAAAGCCCTGACCTCAATGCTATAGAAAATGTGTGGGCAGAACTGAAAAAGTGTGTGCGAGCAAGAAGGCCTACAAACCTGACTCAGTTACTCCAGCTCTGTCAGGAGGAATGGGCCACAATTCACCCAATTTATTGTGGGAAGCTTATGGAAGATTACCCGACACGTTTGACCCAAGTTAAACAATTTAAAGGCAATGCTACCAAATATTAATTGAGTGTATGTAAACTTCTGACCCACTGGGAATGTGATGAAAGAAATAAAAGCTGAAATAAACCATTCACTCAACCATTATTCTGATCTTTCACAGTCTTAAAATAAAGTGGTGATCCAAACTGACCTAAGACAGGGACTTTTTATTCAGATTAAATGTCAGAAATTGTGAAAAACGGAGTTTAAATCTAGTTGGCTAAGGTGTATGTAAACTTCTGACTTCAACTGTAGATGAATAGATGTTGAAATGTCGACGCTGATATGGGGCTGGAATAAGGGAGGAAGCGCCTGTTTTCTTTGGGACTTCACATCAAATTGTATTTGTCACATGTGCCAAATACAACACCTTACAGTGAAATGCTTACTTACAAGCCCTTAACCAACAATGCAGTTTTAAGATAAATATCTAAGAAATAAAAGTAGCAAATAATTAAAGAGCATGTGCGGGGGTCAATGTGCTGGGGCACCGGTTAGTCAAGGTAATTGAGGTAATATGTACATGTAGGTAGAGTTATTAAAGTGACTATGTATAGATAATAAGTGTTACAGCAGCGCAAAAAAAGAGGGGGGCCATACAAATAGTCTGGGTAGCCATTTGATTAGATGTTCAGGAGTCTTATGGCTTGGAGGTAGAAGCTGTTTAGAAGCCTCTTGGACCTAGACTTGGCGCTCCGGTATCGCTTGCTGTGCAGTGGCAGAGAGAACAGTCTATGACTAGGTTGGCTGGAGTCTTTGACAATTTTTAGGGCCTTCCTCTGACACCACCTGGTATAGAGGTCCTGGATGGCAGGAAGCTTGGCCCCAGTGATGTACTGGGCCGTACGTACTACACTCTGTAGTGCCTTGCGGTCGGAGGCCGAGCATTTGGCATACCAGGCAGTGATGCAACCTGTCAGGATGCTCTCGATGGAGCAGCTGTACAACCTTCTGAGGACCCATGCAAAATCTTTTCAGTCTCCTGAGGAGGAATAGGTTTTGTCGTGCCCTCTTCACGACTGTCTTGGTGTGCTTGGACCATGTTAGTTTGTTGGTGATGTGAACACCAAGGAACTTGAAGCTCTCAACCTGCTCCACTATAGCCCTCTCCATGAGAATGGGGGCGCACTCGGGTCTTCCTTTTCCTGTAGTCCACAATCATCTCCTTTGTCTTGATCATGTCGAGGGAGAGGTTGTTGTCCTGGCACCACACGGCCAGGTCATTGACCTCCTCCCTATAGGATGTCTCATCGTTGTCGGTAATCAGGCCGACCACTGTTGTGTCATCAGCAAACTTAATGATGGTGTTGGAGTCATGCCTGGCCATGCAGTCATGAGTGAACAGGGAGTACAGGAGGGGACTGAGCATGCAACCCTGAGGGGCCCCCATGTTGAGGATCAGAGTGGCGGATGTGTTGTTACCTATCCTTACCACTGTCAGGAAGTTCAGTATCCAGTTGCAGAGGGAGGTGTTTAGTCCCAGGGTCCTTAGCTTAGTGATGAGCTTTGAGGGCACTATGGTGTTGAACGCTGAGATGTAGTCAATGAATAGCATTCTCACATAGGTGTTTCTTTTGTCCAGGTGTGAAAGGGCAGTGTGGAGTGCAATAGAGATGGCATCATCTGCGGATCTGTTAGGGCAGTACATAAACTGAAGTGGGTCTAGGGTTTCTGGGATAATGGTGTTGATGTGAGCCATGACCAGCCTTTCAAAGCACTTCATGGCTACATACGTGACTGCTTCGGGTCGGTAATCATTTAGGCAGGTTACCTTAGTGTTCTTGGGCACAGTGACTATGGTGTTCTGCTTGTAACATGTTGGTATTACAGACTCAAACAGGGACAGGTTGAAAATGTCAGTGAAGACACTTGCCAGTTGGTCAGCGCATGCTCGGAGTACACGTCCTGGTAATCCATCTGGCCCTGTGGCCTTGTGAATGTTTACCTGTTTAGGTCTTACTCACATCGGCTGCGGAGAGCGTGATCACACAGTCGTCCGGAACAGCTGATGCTCTCATGCATGTTTCAGTGTTACTTGCCTCAAAGCTAGCATAGAAGTAATTTAGCTTGTCTGGTAGGCTTGTGTCACTGGGCAGCTCTCAGCTGTGCTTCCCTTTGTAGTCTGGCATAGTGTGCAAGCCCTGCCACATCTGACGAGCGTCGAAGCCAGTGTAGTACGATTCGATCTTAGTCCTGTATTGATGTTTTGCCTGTTTGATGGTTCATCAGAGATTTCTTATAACCTTCTTGAAACTGGCAGCTCTACCCTTTAGCTCAGTGCGGATGTTGCCTGTAATCCATGGCTTCTGGTTGGGGTATGTACGTACAGTCACTATGGAGACAACGTCATTGATGCAGTTATTGATGAAGCCAATGACTGATGTGGTGTACTCCTCAATGCCATCGGAAAAATCCCAGAACCTATTCCAGTCTGTGCTAGCAAAACAGTCCTGTAGCTTAGCATTTGCTTCATCTGACCACTTTTTTATTGACCGAGTCACCGGTGCTTCCTGCTTAAATTTTTGCTTGTAAGCAGGAATCAGGAGGATAGAATTATGGTCAGATTTGCCAAATGGACGGCAAGGGAGAGGTTGTACGCATCTCTGTGTGTGGAGTAAAGGTGGTCTAGAGTCCCCCCCCCCCCCCCCTGGTTGCGCATTTAACATGCTGATCGAAATGAGGTAAAACAGCTTTAAGTGTTTAAGTGTGACTTGTGGTAACTCTCTGTAGTTCTAAATAAATAGTTGTTTAGTAGTCCGAAAATGTCGGAAATATTAACTTGCTTGACCATGCTGTAGGTCATGTAACTGTTTGTTACATGTAATATGTTTTGTGGACTTCACCTGACAGATGTTGCTCTCCGGTTTTGTGATGAAACAAAAGGTGTGGTTGAATACCGTAATTTCCGGACTATTGAGCGCACCTGAATATAAGCCGCACCCACTGAATTTTTAAAAAATTCTTATTTTGAACATAAATAAGCCGCACATGTCTGTAAGCCGCAGGTGCCTACCGGTACATTGAAACAAATTTACCCAGGCGTTAACGAAACACGGCTTGTAACTAAAATAAATAGGCTTTAACGAAACACGGCTTGTAACATTTTTTTTAAAATTAAACAGTAGCAGTAAACAGTAGCCTACTCCAAGAAAGTCATTGCTCCAGACCAAGCTCCCGTGCAGCAGCTCTATTTCCTTTTCCAACAGCCAGATCAATCGCCTTCAACTTGAAAGCTGCATCATATGCATTTCTCCGTGTCTTTGCCATGATGAGGGTGACAAAATGACTACCGTAATCAGAATGATGGGAAGTTTGAGCGCGCTCGATTTAATCTAAACAGTAAACAAAAAAGTTGTTTGACCTTAACCCGTTCGGCAATTTCATTGGTCTAATGAAAGCTTCATGCCGCCAAAAAACTGAGCACGTCACAGAATGTGTTTTTTTATTTTTTTATTTTTTTATTTGAAAGCGGGAAAAATCCATATTAGCTGCATCATTGTTTAAGCCGCGAGGTTCAAAGCGTGGGGAAAAAGTAGCAGCTTATAGTCCGGAAATTACGGTATATCTGTTATTATGTCTTCTTATTGTCTCGGCCGTTGGCCTATAGGCCTTTATTCGGTCCTACATAGGACCTTGATTCTGTCCTATGTAGCAAAATTTGAAATAGTTTTTTTTCATTTGATAAAATTAGAGACACAGAGCTAGAAAATGGTTTATCATACACTGCATTTGAGGAACAATGGGAAAGTAATTCTGTCTCTTTTACAGGTGAGCCCTGAATTACATAAATTACAGAAAATACACACAGGAAAAGAAAAATGCAAGCAGAAAGAAAGAAAAAAATAAAGACATTCATCAGTAAAAAGGTCCTCAATCAGCTTTCTGAATTGGCCTAGAGGCACCAAAACATAATATTTCAGAACATTTTGAAGATTGTTCCACAAATAAGGTGCAAAAAAGCTAAAAGCTGTTTTAGCTAACGCAGCAGAGACCAAAGGAATTTCCAGGGTTAGCCATCCCTGAGACCTGGTGCGGTAACTCGTATGTCTAAAGTTTAGTAATCATATCAGAGGGCCTACGTGATATCAGAGGGCCAATCAACTTTCTGGTAAAGAATGCAGTGTTGACTGCTAAAATTGTTGCCTGTAATAAAGCGCAGTGCGCTATGATAAACCGCATCTAACGACTTTAATGAAGTAGCAGCTGTGTTGAAATCGATGATTTCGCCATAGTCTAGGACCGATAGGAACGTCGACTGAATAATCTGCTTTATCCTATTTATTGAGAGGCAGGACCTATTTCTATGAAAGAGCTCATTTTTATTCTCGGCTTCTTAACGAGCTCATAAACGCTTTTTAAAAGACCCTTGACCTGTCATTTTGCCTGCCCCCTGTCCTAGTAATTAACTTTTGTTACTTTGACACTGTCTGCATCTGGGTCTTCTCCTGAAACGTGATAGCACCTGTATTTGGGGAGTTTCTCCCGCTCTTCTCTGCAGATCCTCTCAAGCTCTGTCAGGTTGGATGGGGAGCATTGCTGCACAGCTATTTTCAGGTCTCTCCAGAGATGTTCGATCGGGTTCAAGTCTGGGCTCTGGCTGGGCCACTCAAGGACATTCAGAGACTTGTCCCGAAGCCACTCCTGCTTTGTCTTTGCTGTGTACTTACAGTCGTCCTGTTGGAAGGTGAACCTTCACCCCAGTCCGAGGTCCAGAGCCCTCTGGAGCAGGTTTTCATCAAGGATTTCATATGTCTGTACTTTGCTCCGTTCATCTTTCCCTCGATCCTGACTAGTCTCCCATTCTCTGCCGCTGAAAAACATCCCCACAGCATGATACTGCCACCACCATGCTTCACCATAGGGATGGTGCCAGGTTGTATCCAGACGTGGCACTTGGAATTCAAGCAAAATAGTCCAACCAGAAAATCTTGTTTCTCATGGTCTGAGTCTTTAGTTGCCTTTTGGCAAACTCCAAGCGGGCTGTCAGGTACCATTTACTGAGGAGTGGCTTCTGTCTGGCCACTCTACCATAAAGGCCTAATTGGTGGAGTGCTGCAGAGATGGCTGTTCTTTTGGAAGGTTCTCCCATCTCCACAGAGGAATTCTAGAGCTCTGTCAGAGTAATCATCGGGTTCTTGGTCACCTAGCTGACCAAGGCCCTTCTCCCCCAATTGCTCAATTTGGCGAGGCAGCCAGCTCTAGGAAGAATCTTGGTGGTTCCACACTTCTTCCATTTAAGAATGATGGAGGCCATTGTGTTCTTGGGGACCTTCAATTCTGCAGAAAAATGTTGGTAACCTTCCCCGGATCTGTGCCTCAACATAATCCTGTCTCGGAGCTCTACGGACAATTCCTTCAACCTCATGGCTTGGTTATTGCTCTGACATGCACTGTCAACTGTGGGACCTTATATTGACAGGTGTGTGCCTTTCCAAATCATGTCCAATCTATTGAATTTACCACAGGTGGACTCCAATCAAGTTGGAGAAACATCTCAAGGATGATCAATGGAAACAGGATGGACCTGAGCTCAATTTCGAGTCTCATAGCATAGGGTCTGAATACTTATGTAAATAAGGTATTTCTGTTTTTTACTTTTAATAAATGTGCAAAAATTACCACAAACCTGTTTCCACTTTGTCATTATGTGGTATTGTGTGTAGATTGCTTAGGAAATTGTCACAGTATCCACAGAAAATGGTGCCCCTCCTCGGCCGGGCGGGGCTCAGACCGGTCGTCGTCGCCGGTCTACTAGCTGCCGCCGATCTGTGTTTATTGTGTTTTGTCTGTCTAGGTCCGCACCTGTTGTCATTTCTGTCATTAGTGGGGGGGTATTTAGTTTGTTCCTTTGGGGTTGTGTGTTGTGCGGGATTGTTTGTTTGTCAGCGGGTTTACACTGTGGCGTGTCTTCTCTATCGTTTTTATATTGGAGGATTTATTTTCTCGCCGGGCTGCGCCCCGTGCGTGATTTTCCCTTTATGGATTACCTGTTTCCCTTTTGGGTATTGTGCACTCCCAGTGCCTTTTGATCACCTAGTGTTTGGGTGTGAATAAACTTCGAGCTACTGGACGATATCTCTTGCATTTGACTCTACTCCTTCCTCCTGCCCTAAGTACCCGTGACAGAATCCCGCACCAATTATTATGGAGTCAGCAGGACCCGAAGCAACTTCAGTAGCTGAGCAGGTGTCGCAGCACGCCAGCCTCCTCCACCACCTAGGCTCGGCGATGGACCAAGTACTGACCCGACTGGAGAGCTGGGAGAGAGGTACCTCCTCCACCAGACCAGCTCCAGTGGCTCAGCTGGCGCCCCTACCGACACCCCCTGAAGTGGGCTCGAGTGGGATTCGGATTACGCCACTGAGGGAATTTGATGGGACGGCCGCTGGGTGTAAGGGGTTCTTACTCCAGATCGAACTGTACCTGGCGACCGTCCGCCCCTCTCCCTCCGACGAGGAGAAAGTGAGCGTCCTTGTCTCCTGTCTTACGGGTAGAGCCCTGGAATGGGCAAACGCGGTTTGGGAGGGCCCAGACTCGGCTCGGGGCGACTACCCGGAGTTCACCCGTCGCTTCCAGGCGGTATTCGATCATCCCCCGGAGGGCAAGGCGGCGGGTGAGAGACTGTTTCATTTGAGACAGGGGACGAGGAGCGCTCAGGACTTCGCCTTGGAGTTCCGGACTCTCGCCGCGGGATCGGGGTGGAATGAGCGGGCCCTGATGGATCACTATCGCTGCAGTCTAAATGAGGATGTCCGTCGGGAGCTGGCTTGTAGGGACCACGCCATCACCCTCGACCAGCTGGTGGATTTATCCATCAGGCTGGACCACCTACTGGCTACCCGGGGACATTCTAGTCGGGGTCTGTTCATTCCACCTCCCAGCCCTCCTGCTCCACTGCCCATGGAGATGGGAGGAGCTGCTCCAAGGAAGACCGGAGGGGGGGGCCTCTGCTGCACCCACTGTGGACGCAGAGGACACACTGCGGACCAGTGCTGGAGGGGTCCCCCCAGGAGTCCGGAGGGCAGGCAGAGCACTCCATCGACCCCCCCAGGTGTGTCAGCACCAGACACACCCAGAGCCCCCTGTCGACCACATGTACACTTCTGTTTGTTTTCCCGATTTTTATTTTTTTATGTTTTATTTTATTTTTTTCCCTCACTCCCAGTATAAGGCACTAGTCGATTCAGGTGCAGCTGGGAGTTTTATGGACCGTGGGGTCGCTAATAGGTTAGGGATTCCCCTGGTTCAGCTGGACCACCCCTTCCCTGTGCACGCCCTAGATAGTCGACCGCTAGGGTCCGGCCAAGTGGGGGAGGTTACTGTGCCACTGGTTATGATGACGTGGGGGGGTCATGTGAAACGTATCAGCCTATACCTCATCGACTCCCCGGCGTTTCCGGTGGTACTGGGACTCCCCTGGCTAGCCACTCACAACCCTCAGATTTCGTGGAGACAGAGGGCTCTTAAGGGGTGGTCAAGGGAGTGCTCAGGTAGGTGTGTAGGAGTTTCCATCGGTGCAACCACGGTGGAGAGTCCAGACCAAGTCTCTACCGTGCACATTCCTTCTGAATATGCCGATTTGGCTATCGCCTTCAGTAAAACGAAGGCGACTCAATTACCACCCCATCGACAGGGGGATTGTGCGATAAACCTCCAAGCTGACGCGGTCCTTCCTAGGAGTCATTTGTATCCTCTGTCTCAGGAGGAGACAGTAGCTATGGAGACATACGTCGCGGAGTCCTTGAGACAGGGATACATACGGCCATCTAAATCACCCGTCTCCTCAAGTTTCTTTTTTGTGAAGGAGGGAGGCCTGCGCCCGTGCATTGACTATAGAGGTCTAAATTCCATCACAGTGGGGTTCAGTTACCCACTACCTCTCATTGCTACGGCAGTGGAGTCATTCCACGGGGCACGCTTCTTCACCAAACTAGATCTCAGGAGTGCGTATAATCTGGTGCGTATCCAAGGGGGAGATGAGTGGAAAATCGCATTTAGTACCACATCTGGCCATTATGAGTACCTCGTCATGCCGTATGGGCTAAAAAATGCTCCCGCTGTCTTCCAATCCTTTGTGGACGAGGTTCTCCGAGACATGCTCGGACAGGGGGTGGTGGTGTACATCGATGACATCTCGATCTACTCCGCCACCCGCGCCAAGCATGTGGATTTGGTGCGCAGAGTGCTTGGGCGGCTGCTGGAGCATAACCTATACGTCAAGGCTGAGAAATGTGAGTTCTCTAGACGAGCCGTCTCTTTCCTAGGATATCGCATTTCCACCACAGGGGTGGTGATGGAATGTGACCGCGTTACGGCTGTGCGTAATTGGCCTACCCCTACCACGGTGAAGGAGGTGCAAAGGTTTTTGGGGTTCGCCAATTATTACCGGAGGTTTATCCGGGGTTTTGGTCAGGTGGCAGCTCCCATTACCTCACTGCTGAAGGGGGGTCCGGTGTGGCTGCGGTGGTCGGCGGAGGCGGACAGGGCCTTCCGTCATCTGAAGGTTTTGTTTACTGACGCTCCGGTGCTGGCGCATCCGGATCCCTCTTTGCCATTCGTAGTGGAGGTGGACGCGTCCGAAGCTGGGGTAGGAGCAGTTCTGTCACAGCGTTCGGGCGCTCCTCTGAAGCTCCGCCCCTGCGCTTTCTTTTCTAGGAAGCTAAGCCCGGCGGAGCGCAACTACGATGTGGGGGACAGGGAGTTGTTAGCCGTGGTCAAGGCTTTGACAGTGTGGAGACATTGGCTTGAGGGGGCACGTCACCCTTTTCTCATCTGGACCGACCACCGTAACCTGGAGTACATCCGGGCAGCGAGGAGACTGAATCCTTGTCAAGCCAGGTGGGCTATGTTCTTTACTAGGTTCCAGTTCACCCTTTCATACATTCCGGGTTCTCGGAACCGGAAGACCGACGCACTGTCGCGTCTCTATGACACCGAGGAGAGGACCATCAATCCCGCTCCCATACTCCCTGCGTCCTGTCTAGTGGCGTCGGTAGTATGGGAGGTGGATGCGGACATCGAGCGGGCGGTTCAGTCAGAACCCATTCCGCCTCAATGTCCCGCAGGTCTGAGGTTCGTTCCGCTTGGTGTTTGCGATCGCCTGATCCCATGGGCCCACACTTTACCCTCCTCGGGTCATCCTGGGGTGGAACGGACAGTGCGAGGCCTGAAAGGGAAGTACTGGTGGCCCACCTTGGCTGAGGATGTAAGACACTATGTCTCTTCCTGTTCAGTGTGCGCCCAGTGCAAGGCTCCTAGGCACCTGCCTCGAGGGAAACTACAGCCCCTCCCCGTTCCACAGCGACCTTGGTCTCACCTCTCGGTGGATTTCCTAACGGATCTCCCGCCATCTCAGGGGAACACGACGATCCTGGTTGTTGTGGATCGTTTCTCGAAGTCCTGCCGTCTGCTCCCGTTGCCCGGTCTTCCTACGGCCCTACAGACCGCGGAGGCCCTATCTTCCGGCACTACGGGGTGCCCGAGGACATCGTATCTGCTCGAGGTCCCCAGTTCACCTCCAGAGTGTGGAGGTCGTTTATGGAGAGGCTGGGGGTCTCGGTCAGCCTGACCTCGGGTTTTCACCCCGAGACTAATGGGCAGGTAGAACGCATCAACCAGGATGTGAGCAGGTTTATGCGGTCATATTGCCAGGACCGGCCAGGGGAGTGGTCGAGGTTCGTGCCATGGGCCGAGATGGCCCAGAACTCTCAACGCCACTCCTCCACTAACTTGTCACCTTTTCAAGTTGTATTAGGTTATCAGCCGGTCCTGGTGCCTTGGCAGCAGAGCCAGACGGAGGCTCCTGCGGTGGAGGAATGGGTACAGCGCTCTCAGGAGACCTGGAGGGCTGTCCAGGAGGGCCTGAAGCGGGCCATCGGGCGACAGAAGGAGAGCGCTGACCGCCGCCGCAGTGAGGCTCCCGTATACAATCCAGGGGATAGAGTCTGGCTCTCGACCCTCAACCTGCCCCTCCGCCTGCCCTGCCGGAAGCTGGGTCTGCGATTTGTGGGGCCGTTCAAAGTCCTGAGGAGAATAAACGAGGTGTGTTATAGGTTACAACTCCCTTCATATTACCGCATTAACCCCTCGTTTCATGTGTCTCTCCTCAGGCCGGTGATAGCTGGTCCACTGCAGGACGCTGAGGTGCGGGAGGTCCCTCCGCCCCCCCTGGACATCGGGGGGGCCCCGGCGTACACAGTCCGGGCCATCCTGGACTCCCAACGTCGGGTAGGGGGCCTGCAGTACCTCGTGGACTGGGAGGGGTACGGCCCGGAGGAGAGGTGCTGGGTTCCGTTGGAGGACATTTTGGATCCCACTATGCTCCAGGAGTTCCATCGTCTCCGTCCGATCCGGCCGGCGCCTCGCCCTCCGGGTCGTCCCCGAGGCCGGCGTCGGCGCGCTGCGGGAGCCGCGCGTCAGGGGAGGGGTACTGTCACAGTATCCACAGAAAATGGTGCCCCTCCTCGGCCGGGCGGGGCTCAGACCGGTCGTCGTCGCCGGTCTACTAGCTGCCGCCGATCTGTGTTTATTGTGTTTTGTCTGTCTAGGTCCGCACCTGTTGTCATTTCTGTCATTAGTGGGGGGGTATTTAGTTTGTTCCTTTGGGGTTGTGTGTTGTGCGGGATTGTTTGTTTGTCAGCGGGTTTACACTGTGGCGTGTCTTCTCTATCGTTTTTATATTGGAGGATTTATTTTCTCGCCGGGCTGCGCCCCGTGCGTGATTTTCCCTTTATGGATTACCTGTTTCCCTTTTGGGTATTGTGCACTCCCAGTGCCTTTTGATCACCTAGTGTTTGGGTGTGAATAAACTTCGAGCTACTGGACGATATCTCCTGCATTTGACTCTACTCCTTCCTCCTGCCCTAAGTGACAGGAAATAGTTTCTTTAATCCATTTTAGAATAAGGCTGTAACGCAACAAAATGTGGAAATAATCAAGGGGTCTGAATACTTTCCGAAGGCACTGTACGTAGTTTTACCTGCATTCAATACTAATTTCAGGTCAATAACGTTTTTCTGTAATAAAATGAAGGCAGACTGTAGTT
Source organism: Salmo salar (assembly GCF_965601325.2). NCBI lineage: Eukaryota > Metazoa > Chordata > Actinopteri > Salmoniformes > Salmonidae > Salmo > Salmo salar. Next base: position 10,523,783 of record NC_138298.1, read on the forward strand.
CAGATAGAGCCTGGTCAACCATGGGGGCAATTGGCAGTTTTTGTGTTGTTGATTGGGACTTCCAATTGAAGGCAGGTGTGTTGAGTTGCCTTTGATTGGCAGTCCTATATAGGTGTGTGTGTTTTTCTTTGGGGTTGTGGGTGGTTGTTTTTGCACTGCGTTTAATAGCCTGCAGAACTGTTGCTGTTGTCACCTTTATTGTTTTGTCAAGTGGATGCTTTACTCCTTTTTTGAAATTAAATATGAGTATTCACATACCTGCTGCGCCTTGGTCTTCTCTCCATGACAACTGTTGTTACAGCAATAACATCCACAACAGTATCATCGGCATACAAGTGCAGGCACATATTTTTTATAGACAAGGCGATTTTGTTAATGTAAACAACAAAAAGTACAGGACCCAAAATCGACCCCAGCAGGAGACCTTTTGTAATATCCAGGAAACCTGATTTAACACCATTAGTAGATGCACGTTGAGTTTTATCTGTTAAGTCGTTTTTAAAACAGTTACATGCAGCCTGGTCTAGGCCTTTGAATTAGTAGTGAGTGATCAACAGTATCGAAAGCCTTTGACAAGTCAATGAAGAAGGTGGCTCAATGTTGCCTTTTATCCACACAATTAATCACATCATTTATAACTAGGGATGCAACAGAGATAGTGCTTTGACCTGGTCTAAAACCCGACTGATGTACATTTTAGAATACATTTTTATCAAAGATAAGAAAGATCTTAATCACGGATTGTAATATTTTAGCTAGGCAAGAAAGTTTAGAAGTAGGCCGATAATAATTTAGGTCACAAGGGTCACCACTTTTGTGTAGAGGGAGTACATGGGCCGCCTTCCAAACCTTGGGGATAGTACCAGATATAGTCATCCGGTTAAAAATATGGGTTAATTATTCAGCAATCAGGGGGCAGAGACCTGGAGCAAAAATAGATCAAACATATCAGCCCCAGGGGACATTTTTACGTCTTAAGCAAGTGTAACGATCGTCTGGAAGAGGGGACCAAGATGCAGCGTGGTAAGTGGTCATAATGATTTTTAATGATACACTTCAAAAAAACAAACGGGGAAACCGAAAGCCAACAGTTCTGTCCGTGCAAACCACACAACAGAAACAACTACCCACAAAACCCCAAAGGAAAACAGGCTGCCTAAGTATGATTCCTAATCAGAGACAACGATAGACAGCTGCCTCTGAATAGGAACCCTACTCGGCCCAAAATAAAGAAATACAAAAACATAGAAAAGGGAACATAGAACGCCCACCCATGTCACACCCTGGCCTAACCAAAAACAGAGGATAAAACCCTCTCTATGGCCAGGGCGTTACAGCAAGGCATCTAGCACATCACAGATAGTACATTTGCTGATATGAAAACAAAGATTCACTAGAAGATGATGTGTTAATCATCGAGTCGGCTAGAGGCTGGCATAGGGAAAAGCAGTTCATTGACTTACCAGGGTTAATTAAACCACAGTTTCTCTCAAATAAAAAGCCTGCCTAGATAAAATGATGATTAAAAGCATCTTCTTATCCCCTTCTCAGTTAAGATGACAGAGTCAGACAGAACTTGCTTAGGCAGGGAAGAGGAGGAATTTGTACGCTTTAGTGCATTTCCTGTTTTCCAAAATGTTTAAGGATCACCAGCCGAGTCAGAGAGAGAGCTTAAAAAGTAGCTTGATTTAGCTTTCTTAATTGATATAGTAGATATGTTTCTCAATGGTCTAGAAAATGACCAGTCCACTCCAGCGTCAGTTTCCTTGCCTTGGACCAGGCCTGATTTTTCATCTGATTGAGCTCAGATAGCTCAGAAGAAAACCAAAGGTTGGATCTATCTTTCACTCTGAATTGTTTAAAAGGGGCGTGTTTATCTGCCAGAAAAATAAATATGGAGGAGACATTTTTACAGGAGACAGTGGCTAAATCAGACGAGAACATGTCATGTAAAAACCCTTGAGGAGAGAACTTTTAAAAATGTATCTTCTTAATTTAACCAGGATTAGTAATTTTCTGTTTTGTGTCTCTAACACATACTATGTGACATGATCACATTGTCGTGAAAATGCAACACCATGTCGTGGAAATTACCATCAGGGACACCTGAAGTCAATCTTAAATGAATCATTGTTTATTATCAACACGGTGGAGAGGTTCCAACCAACTCAATACACCAAGTATACATATCGATCAGGAGCTCCAACTGGGTTTTACATTCTAAAATACGTACACAAGGGATCTGTAGACTCAGAGGTGACTGAATCTCTCAATGCTTAACCATTGTTTACATAGCTCTTACCACAATCGGGTTGCGGTGACTGCCCCTGAGACTTGTCAAAATACAAAGCCTGTAGTTTAAGAGCTAGGTCATTCTAAACTTGGCAAACAAAAAACAACCTTCAATTCTCACTCAAAGCTCTTATCCTTTAATACACCAAGGGGCTGTCATCACTCCTGCTATTGAAATGGGAGGGAGTAAAGTATTATCTGGCCTAGCAAAAGACAGTGGGCCTGTGTGTTAGTATAATGCAAACAATGCATGTTCCATCCCACCTAGAAATCATATTGACTTTTACAGGGAAGAGAGAACACATGTTATAACAGTTTCACACCAACGCTGATAAGAATGAGATTGGGGCAAGGTTAGCCCAAAATACATTCTAGAGGCTCTCCTCTCATTTTAGGGCATCGCTCTGTCACTCCTTCTCGTCTTTCCAAATCATAATTAGAACCCAATCAATTAATGAATTATCCAACCCAAATTTAGAATCACTCGAAGACCCTCAACTTAGCACACACCGACACTTGAAGAATGTACATTTATGTTGACATACAGTTTATTCATCTTATATTTCTATCATTAACTTCTTTCGGCCCCCATTTGTGGTAATGGCAGACTGGTATCTCAGTGCATTCTTAGTCTAAATTACTATAACATCCGCAGTGTGCAGACCTCCACAATCAACCTGATATCCCAAATAAACAATTTGACAAACCTAAATCAATTACAGGCACGGTTGACGACCCCCCTCCTTCACGTCCCTTGATAATGTCCCAATTTCAATATCTGGGGAATAATCCGATTTTCCCAAGAGACGAATCTCTCACCTGAGCCGCCACCATCCTTTACGGTCCATTATGTCAATTTTTCTGACCAGTACACCAGAAGCATGAGAGAAGTTTGGACGGGATCTCTCTCCATGCTCACTCCACGTGGACTCATGTCGCACTCCTGAGAGAAGGCGTGAGAAAAAAGGCAGTTGATAGCCTCAACTGGCTGGTGTGTACAGGTTGCTGGTTTCAGGTGGTGAGGATCATCGTGAACGCCATTATCGCCATTACTTCAGCCGGTTAGAGGGGGTGAGGTTCACACTGTTCTCGGCAGAATTATCCCTTCCATGCATCTAGATACCATCTGTTGTCACCTTTGCAATCACCTCGACAGAAGACAAACCAGGACAACATTTTAGTTTAGGGCATTTCTGATTCAGGAAATCCAGACAAACTATTCACTAAATGACAAATTATTCACTGTATGACAAATGATTGGTAATACAAATGTCTAAGACAAATGTCAAAGAGAGTAGCAGCACACAGTTGAAACCATCCCCCTCCAAATTGGCTTATTCTCCCGTACCATCTTGGCAACCTCACTGCAGAGTTACAGGGTGAGGGAGATAATGGCAAATCCTTAGGGAGAAATTCCAACCATCCAGCAGACCCAATCTGGTGATATTTGTATTGAAACAAGACAAAAACAAATAAACAACCCAACAACAGCAATACACTTCCTCATATAAAACTAGAGGTGGGGAAAACTTCAATCAACACCATAGTGCCCTCAAAGCTCATCACTAAGCTAAGGACCCTGGGACTAAACACCTCCCACTGCAACTGGATCCTGGACTTCCTGACAGGCTGCCCCAGGTGGTAAGGATAGGCAACAACACATCTGTCATGCTAATCCTCAACACTGGGGCCCCTCAGGGGTGCATTCTCAGTCCCCTCCTGTACTCCTGGTTACCCATGACTGCATTGCCAAGCACGACTCCAACACCATCATTAAGTTTGCCGATGACACAACAGTGCTAGGCCTGATCACCGACAACGATGAGACAGCCTATAGGGAGGAGGTCAGAGACCAGGCAATGTGGTCCCAGGATAACAACCTCTCCCTCAACGTGATCAAGACAAAGGAGATGATTGTGGACTACAGGAAAAGGAGGACCATGCATACCCCCATTCTCATCGACGGGGCTGTAGTGGAGCAGGTTGAGATGCTCAGTCTCCGACCGCAAGGCACTACAGAGTGTAGTGCATATGGCCCAGTACATCACTGGGGCCAAGCTGTCTGCCATCCAGGATCACTATACCAGGCAGTGTCAGAGCAAGGCGCTAAAAATTCAGCCACCCTAGTCAGACTGTTCTCTCTGCTACATCACAGCAAGCGGTACCGAAGTGCCAAGTCTATGTCCAAAAGGCTTCTTAACAGCTTCTAGCCCCAAGCCATAAGACTCCTGAACCCCCCCCCCCCCCCTCTTTTACACTGCTGCTACTCTCTGTTTATTATCTATGCATAGTCACTTTACCTCTACTTACATGTACATATTACCTCAATTACCTCGACTAACCTGTGCCCCGCACATTGACTCTGTACTGGTACACCCTGTATATAACCTCGCTACTGTTATTTTGTTGTTGCTCTTTAATTATTTACTATTTTTCTATTTTCTTATTTAAAATGTTTTCTTTGGTTTATTTTAGTAAATACTTTGTTACTTTATTTTTTATAGCTTATGGTTTATTCGCCGTTAGTCAGCACCTCAACATAAAATCATTTTCTCTGGGTGTGCGCTAGCTCATGTTTTTTATTCAAGTAAATACTTTCTTTTTCTTAAAACTGCATTGTTGATTAAGGGCTTGTAAGTAAGCTTTTCACTTGAAGGTCTACACCTGTTGTATTCGGCGCATGTGACGGATAAAACTTGATTTGTTTTAGTAGGTGCTGGAGATGTCTGGGTCAGCTGAGATGAGATTGGCCTCCTCTCTCTTCTTGGAGATGTGGGGGGGGGGGGCTTTGTTGCTGACCTGGTTTGATTGTGGAACTCTGCCTAACGTGGCATTCTTCAGGTCCTTGGCAAAGATTCTGACTCCCTCATGGTCCAGTTGTACATGGTCATACAAGTGTTCACATGTCAGGGTGTGGTGGTGAGAGATGCTGACATTTGGTTGTGAGGAGCAGCTCCGTGGTGATTTCTTGGTAGACATTTTGGATAATTTGCCAGGGGAGATCTTTCCTTGGTAGAAGGGTGGATATATCACGTTTCTCCTTGGAAACAGGGTGTGTGCTTTCTCTGCCAACTTTCTCACTTCCTCAGCTACTCTTTCACCTTTTGTGCACAGGTCATTTGTCCAAGTATGTATGAGAAGGTTGTCAGGATTTTCCAGCTTGACTTGATAGAGCAGTTGTAGTGCACTGTCAGTTGTGGTACACCAGCATTTAGCCATCTGGTATGTGGGGAATAGTCTCCTATCTTCCAGATACATCCTATTAGAGTCTAACAGAACGGGAGTTTTGGGAGGTATCCTGGGTTGAACTGGATCCTGTCCTCGGGAGGTGTTCAGCTGAACATGGTCAGACTGCTGGGAGGTTGGTGAGGCAGGGTAGGGTGTGGCAGGCTGGGAGTTTGGCAGGTCAGGGTAAGTTGTGGCAGGCTGGGAGGTTGGCAGGTCGAGGTGGACCCTGTAAAATGTAAAAACAATGTTGTAACACTCCTGGGCCTACTCACCCAAGCAAAATAGCCTTCCTTTTCCCAGTGCAATTTCACTTTTAGAAATCCAAAGACCCCTATCAGGTCTACATTGATCTGACAATTGTAAGAATTATAAGAGTCACGAGTAGACCTTTAGTGTTACTGACAACTATTCTGTTCGCTGCAGTGAAAAGTATTAATTGCAGTGGAAACATATTTCACCACATAGGCCTGCATGTGAGACAGGACTCCTGTATGCAGGCAAGACTGTGTGGGGCTGCTTCTCAGTGTGGTCAAACCACTAGCATGACATAAAAAGGCCGAACACACAATGTGACAGACTGAGGAAACGAGTCAGTGTTCACAAGCAGAGACACGGTCACATATTAATATGATTTGAACTTACAACTGCAGGAGGTTGACTGCCTGCTGGCCCCTGGTCTTCTTCCATAACATCATTGATGTGTCCTCATACAATGCCTTCGCGATATGGAACAAGATCAACCCTACCTGGATGGCTCATAAGAGGAACAAGAGGAGGGTGTTCCTGGAGCAGCTGGGAAAGGCACTTGTAACCCCACACATTCAAAGAAGGGAGCGGCTCCCCCGCACAGCAGCCTCTGCAGCGCTTGTGAAAGCTGTTCAGGGGGCTGAATATTGTCCTGATCCGCCTGAAGCTAAAGCTGGGGCAGGCAAGAGGAGGAGATGTCAATTCTGCCCTCCCAAAAGAGGACTGTAAAACAAATACTATGTGCTGCCCATGTGAGAAATACATCTGCAAAGTCCATGCACACACACTTGCATACTGTCCTACATGTGCTAGTTAGAATTGATTGATATATGTTCTTCAAGTTTTTGTTTTGTATCTATATTATTTTATTCATATTTATTGTTGTTGTTTATACACCTTGTGGGTGGGGGGGCAATGGTTAAAAAATGGGATAAGACTAGTATTTTGTAGTTGATTTCCTCATTGTACAGTATATAAGGATATATCACTATGTTGCCAAAAAAGTTCAAGACTGTTATTGTTTCCCTTCAATAAAATGCTTTCAAAACTACTTTCTGCATGTTTCTGCTACTTTCTTAGGCTATACGAGTGCTATCTCTTGCTATAAAATGTATGTTTACACCTATGCAGTACCTTTAGCAATAATAATAAACTTCTACTTAGTGAGGAAAACAACTATGACAGGTGTTTTGTAATAAAAATGTGTGGTGTCAACTGATTAAATGCAGTATTTCTACATTGTGAAGAGGGAAAACTCAGATATTCACAAAGTTTCTTCAGGTTGTTTCTTCATGCAAAATAGATTTAGGGTTTAAAATTCAATTAAGCTGCTTTATTTTAGGGGTTTAGTGAAGGCAGATAATATTTTACCCTTAAGACAAGGGGAGTATACAGAATGTTAAGACTACACAAGGGTTAATTTGAGTCGTTTTTTGGGGGGGGGGTCTGTATTTTACTTTACTATTTATCTTTTTGACAACTTTTACTTTACTCCACTACATTCCTAAAGAAAATAATGTACTTTTTTCTCCATACATTTTCCCTGGCACCCAAAAGTACTCATTACATTTTGAATGCTTAGCAGGACAAAACAATTGTCCAAATCACACACTTATTAAGAGAACATGCCTGGTCATCCCTACTGCCTCTGATCTGGCAGACTCACTAAACACAAATGCTTAGTTTGTAAATTAAGTGTGAGTGTTGGAGTGTGCCCCTGGCTATCTGTAAATAAAAAATAAAAAAAGACAATCGTGCCTTCTGGTTTGAAATTATTTATATTTTTACTTTTGATACTTAAGTATATTTTTGTAATTACATTTATTTTTGATACTTAAGTTGATTTAAAACCAAGTACTTTTAGACTTTTACTCTAGTAGTATTTCACTGGGTGACTTTCACTTTTACTTGAGTCATTTTTAATTAAGGTATCTTTACTTTTACTCAAGTATGACAATTGGGTACTTTTTCCACCACTGATTATTGATATACATTACTTCTGTTTAGAAGATAATTACATTTTAGTAATTTAGCAGTCACTTTTCAACAGTCTGCAGCTGCTTATAATCAGAATATTTTTGCAGTGTCCATATGTACAGAATTCCTCCCTTTTCCCTACTACTAGTAGGACAACCGTCATGCCCCTCATCTCTTTTTCTGTGTTGTCAACACAAAACCTTGTTTCAACAAATAACACATAGGCTAACACCTGCATTAGTCCTCTGTCATGCTGCAATGTTCCCCTGACCCTGAAATTCAAAGAATACAATCTAGGCTATTTAAGAGGCTGTCGTGGAAAATGACGTTGGGTGGTAATGAAATATCTCTGTAAAGTCATGTGTTTTTTAAGTGATATCCTTGACTTTTATTTTGGAGAAAAAAACAACAGTCAATTGGGGAAGAACTTCCCTCACTCAGAGAAACCATTTCCATGTGAACTTAATTTCTGACTAAATATTAAACTACTCATCCTAGCAATTATTTCCTGACCCCAACCATCACATTAGGCCTGTAAATAACTAAGGACTGTGATGACTACATTGCAGACTTGCAGCAAAACATGTACTAATGATTGTATGTCATTGTCATCTTCAGTGCAGTCTGGCATCAGATCGCAAAATCACATGCATGCAGTTACTGACATGTTAAACACTTATCCAGGTGTTGTGAGATTTAGTGTGCAACTGTTTTACAGCCCTCGCTGGAATGCAGTCGTTGTGTTGATATTGAGTCTCTCTCTGTCCACAGTACTCTGTGTTTCCCAACCAACAGTCCAGTCTGAGACTCAGCGGGTGAATGGCATCGTGGGACAGTCGTTCTCTTTTCCAGAGAGGGTGATCAAGTCTGCCAATTTACTTTACGGAGAACTTGGCAGTATTGCAAATGTGTACCCTGGTAAAGAAGGCAAAATCACCCTCGGGAAGAGATTTGAAAATCGTATCAACTTGAACAGTGATACAAGATACTTCACTCTGTCAGACCTTAAGATAGACGATGCTGGGGTTTATACTGTGGAGAATACAGATGAAGGGGAAAAAAACAAATTTGAGCTCACTGTATACAGTAAGTGTGTGTGTGTGTGTGTGTGTGTGTGTGTGTGTGTGTGTGTGTGTGTGTGTGTGTGTGTGTGTGTGTGTGTGTGTGTGTGTGTGTGTGTGTGTGTCGTCGTCGTCGTGCGTGCGTGTATATTACATAAACATTAAATATAGGTTCCAATTCCAATGTATTCATAATTTTTCTTCCAGATTTTGTTTCCAAACCTCAGGTGACAGAGTGTGACAGCAGCTCCTGTAGTGTGGTGTGTTGTGTGCACAACGAAAAAGAGGTGACCTTGACCTTGTACAGGGGAGAGGAATTACTAAACCAGACCAGCAGTCCTGATCTCACCAAAGATCTATCTCTCCGTTTGGAGGTAGAGGGAAAGGACTACAACTCCACTTACAGCTGTGTGGCTTTTAACCCTATCAGTAATGAGACAGTTCCTATCCCAAAATGTTGCAGCAAAGATGGTCATCCTAATGATGCAGGTAAGAGCAATTGTGAATGAAAGCCATCTGGAAAATAGCAATTACCAAGTGAAAGTGAAGTGTAGTTGAGCTCATTCAAAACATTTTACAAAACTCATTTCCTTGTGTCATTTATTTCAGACAGTGATGAGAGGGGTCGGGGTATTCTTATTATTGCTGTAATCTGCGTTTTGGTTGCCTTGGGGCTGGTTGGACTTGCAATCTATCTAAAGAAGAGTAGAAATGGACAACCAAAAGGCAGGTATTTATCTTTTAGAGGTGTGAGGTCACCCCCCAAAGTCAAAGCATGCTTAGCCTTTTTTCATGTATCTTTTAATATACATTTTTTTGATCAAGGGTAGTGTTTTGGAAAAGGTAGGAAATGTTTGCTTGAACACAGGATGCAGTTCAAATAAAGTGGCACATCTTCCACACTTCCTCTGCTTGTTCAGACAGTGTCATTATTCCAGGCAACTTCTCTAAATGTTGAAAAAGCAGAAGGCGCGCACACACAGACACTCTCTCTGACAATGATTACCTGAATAGCTTTGCTTTTCTGACACCAAAAAGACTGTAAGCACAGAGACTGATACCCATAGTATCAAATGAGTCCTGAGTTTACAGGACCTGTCCTGGGCGGTGACCTGTCCTGAGTGTTTCTGTCAGTTAGTCACACCTCACCTTAGGCCAATATTTACTTTCCTTTATGTCTCTTCATAGATTCATCTCAAAAAGTCCAAGTTGACATTGTGTATGCAACGATAACTCCTAAAAAACAAGCAGATAATCAGGTTAGTAAAAATGCTACAGGCTGATAGCTTGTCTGCTGTCAGGCTGACAGCAGCATTTGCAGCCCTCATGGCGACAGGTGTAGGCTTTAGCTCTGTGCCAGGCATTAATGTGGTCTTGAGTTGCACAGACCACATGAGTATGATACGCAGCCTTATGTCATTGCAACCAGTTTTGCCCATATGATATGGTTGGTTTGCACAATGAGAAGCCACACAGCACAAATGGTATATAGTAATGCCTTTGATCTACACATAGTCTTTATCAGTATTTGCAAAGTCTGTGGGCTTTTAAAGCTTGCCCTTGTGGTTCCTCCCACTAGCTTTAGGAATGGTCCTATGTGTGTTGTGTTGACTGTTGAGTTACCTACTGCAGAACAAAGAGGATAGACAAGAGAGCATGTCCTGTTTCTAATAAAGCATAAGATCATTTTTTTGGTTTGTTACTTTCCTACCCCTTTAATCTCCCCTCTCTCTGCCCTGTCCCTCTCTGTCCTTCCCTCCCTCCCTCCCCTACCTCCCTCCCACTCCCTACACCTACTTCCCTCGCACTCCCTTTCCCTGTCTTTCCCTGTCCCTCTCCATCTCTCCCACTCCCTCCCGTACCTCCCTCCCTCCCTTCCTCCCACTCCCTCCCTCCCACTCCCTTTCCCTGTCACTCTCCATCCTTCCCTCCCGTACCTCCCTCCCTCACCCTGCCTAGGAGGAGCGAACAGGTGTACCAGAACTGGATTCACTTAGAGACAAACCAAAACTGACATCAGTTTATGATACACTCCAATCACATCGTATGGCTGCCAGCGGGGATGTTGACACAGCATGAAGAAGCAAAGCGGGAAGTCACTGAGAAACCGACATGATAATTCACATCCTGGAGAGGACGGCATATCATGAAGAGGATGTTGAAACAAAATGAAAGTAAAAAAATATTCACCCAGAAAACCTTTTAGAGACACAGTTGTTGAGAAACTTCCCCTGAAACTTTTGAGCTGATGTTATAATTTCAGGCTTTCTTTGTAGGTCATTCTCACAGACCTTCTGTCAAACAGGGGTCTTGAAGACATCCACTGGTACGGACCAATTCCATAACTATGCATTGAGTTAGTAGCAGGATCTGTATAATCACTCTTTTCAAGTGCCTTTTGTCCCAAATCCCAATTTATAGGTTCAAACAAATGGAACTTATATTTTAATCCAATTCCCTAGTGTGTTTGCTATGCTACTGCTGGGCCAAAGCTTATTTTAAGTACTGACTGTTCTGTTGTTTAAATGTAGGTCCCTCCCCGTATCGATTTATAGCTAGTTATTGTTTAGCTTGCCAGAGGATAGCAGCTGTGTACATATTGTAAAAAGAGCAGGCGTTTGAGATAAAGCCACCTACTCCTTAGAAGCAATGGCTGTTAGGCTACTTTAGAAAAACAAAAGGTCCATAGATGTATTTTTTCCTTTCACCATGTACGTTGTATTGAAACATTTCTGAGGGTTGATCTTGATTTGCCGTTTGATCTTCAGTGACATTTTCCTCTTCTTAGCGTTTTTCACAAAATGTAGGTCTGGGCTGAATTGTAACTCTTAATTAGCTCATTTTGTTTATTATGATGGACCATCTATTGGTTATCCCTATCTATGTGTTTAAAAAATATATATTTAACCTTTATTTAACTAGGCGAGTCAGTTAAGAACACATTCTTATTTACAATGACGGCCTACCAAAAGGCAAAAGGCCTCCTGCGGGGATGGGACAAAACACACATCATGACAAGAGAGACACTACAACCCTACATAAAGAGAGACCTAAGACGACAACATAGCATGGCAGCAACACATGACAACACAACATGGTAGCAACACCACGTGGCAGCAGCACAACATGGCAACAGCACAAAACATGGTACCAATATTGTTGGGCACAGACAACAGCACAAAGGGCAAGAAGGTAGAGACAACAACACATTACGCGAAACAGCCACAACTGTCAGTAAGAGTGTCCATGATTGAGTCTTTGAATGAAGAGATGGAGATAAAACTGTCCAGTTTGAGTGTTTTTTTCAGCTCGTTCCAGTCGCTAGCTGCAGCAAACTGAAAAGAGGAGCGACCCAGGGATGTGTGTGCTTTGGGGACCTTTAACAGAATGTGACTGGCAGAACGGGTGTTATGTGGAGGATGAGGGCTGCAGTAGGTATCTCAGATAGGGGGGAGTGAGGCCTAGGAGGGTTTTATAAATAACCAACAACCAGTGGGTCTTGTGATGGTTGTACAGAGATGACCAGTTTACAGAGGAGTATAAAGTGCAGTGATGTGTCCTATAAGGAGCATTGGTGGCAAATCTAATGGCCGATGGTAAAGAACATCTAGCCGCTCGAGAGCACCCTTACCTGCCGATCTATAAATTACGTCTCCGTGATCTAGCATGGGTAGGATGCTCATCTGAATCAGGGTTAGTTTGACAGCTGGGGCGAAAAAGGAGCGATTACAATAGAGGAAACCAAGTCTAAATTGAACCTTAGCCTGCAGCTTTGATATCTGCTGAGAGAAGGACAGTGTACCATCTAGCCATACTCCCAAATACTTGTATGAGGTGACTACCTCAAACTCTAAACCCTCAGAGGCAGTAATCACACCGGTGGGGAGAGGGACATTCTTCTTACCAAACCACATGACCTTTGTTTTGGAAGTGTTCAGAACAAGGTTAAGTGCAGAGAAATATGGAACGCCGTTCGGGTGTTTACACGTCAAACGACACAATTCTATAAGGTCCTAATCCAGGCACTTGTCATCTCCCGTCTGGATTATTGCAACTCGCTGTTGGATGGGCTCCCTGCCTGTGCCATTAAACCCCTACAACTCATCCAGAACGCCGCAGCCCGTCTGGTGTTCAACCTTCCCAAGTTCTCTCACGTCACCCCGCTCCTCCGCTTTCTCCACTGGCTTCCAGTCGAAGCTCGCATCCGCTACAAGACCATGGTGCTTGCCTACGGAGCTGTGAGGGGAACGGCACCTCCGTACCTTCAGGCTCTGATCAGGCCCTACACCCAAACAAGGGCACTCCGTTCATCCACCTCTGGCCTGCTCGCCTCCCTACCTCTGAGGAAGCACAGTTCCCGCTCAGCCCAGTCAAAACTGTTCGCTGCTCTGGCACCCCAATGGTGGAACAAGCTCCCTCACGACGCCAGGACAGCGGAGTCAATCACCACCTTCCGGAGACACCTGAAACCCCACCTCTTCAAGGAATACCTGGGATAGGATAAAGTAATCCTTCTAACCCCCCCCCTTAAAAGATTTAGATGCACTATTGTAAAGTGGTTGTTCCACTGGATATTATAGGTGAATGCACCAATTTGTAAGTCGCTCTGGATAAGAGCGTCTGCTAAATGACTAAAATGTAAAATGTAAAATGTATAATAGAATGTTGTGTGTGATGAATTTGCACATGCAAGCCAAGCGCCACCACTACTATCAGTAGCATTGTCAAAGCGGTACAAAAAGTCTGCAAACAAGCACACACTGGCCACGAATGATGTGTTAACAATACTGCATTGGTAATAAGGCATTATTTGTTCGACCGCAACTTCTTTGGTATTTAGCTAGCTTTAGCATAGCTAGCACCAATACAACTTGTCGTTTTGCTGTGTTTTTTGGGGAAGAACATTTTTTGCATCAAATCCATCAGCTAGCTTGGGGAAGGGTAGGTGCGCGAGACAACTTTACCAGCATCATAGCGATATGTATCGATTAATCGTTGTGATATATGAAAGATGAGTGATAGTGTAATCAATGTGTAATAACTACGTAAAAAATGTATGAACGCGTTAAATTATTATGTGACGTGCAGTCATATTCAGGTCCTGATTGGTCAACAAGCTTATTTGACACATCAAATAGTGTTATTTAACGTGTATCTTCTTTGACACATAAAGACCCAAACGGCGTTCCATAGAGAAAGCTTGTTGGACACTAAGAAAACTTTGGTGTAGATCGTTTAACACAAAATCCGGGGAGGGGCCAGCTGAGTAAAAGACTGTATCATCTGCATATAAATTGTCATGACGTTGCCCTCTTTGGGTACAGCGAGCACAGTTGACCCCCTCCCCCTGCACCTCCCCCTGCACTTCTTCACCATCTCCCTCTGTCTCCTACACCCAGGCTGCTGTGGTCAGAAGGGGTCGTAAATTCCTAAGAAAATATCCCACCTCATGGCCACAGTATAAAGAGACACAGTTTCAAAAAGGCTTTACAACGAAAGAAAAACATTAGATTATGTCAGCAGAGTACCAAGCCAGAAATAATCAGACACCCATTTTTCAAGCCAGCATATAATGTCACCAAAACCCAGAAGACAGCTAAATGCAGCACTCACCTTTGATGATCTTCATCAGATGACAACCCTAGGACATTATGTTATACAATACATGCATGTTTTGTTCAATCAAGTTCATATTTATATCAAAAACCAGCTTTTTACATTAGCATGTGACGTTCAGAACTAGCATACTTCCGGGGAATTCGCTAACATTTTACTAAATTACTCACGATAAACGTTCACAAAAAGCATAACAATTATTTTAAGAATTATAGATACAGACCTCCTCTATGCACTCGATATGTCCGATTTTAAAATAGCTTTTTGGTGAAAGCACATTTTGCAATATTCTAAGTACATAGCCCAGGCATCACGGGCTCGCTATTTAGACACCCGGCAAGTTTAGCACTCACCATAATCATATTTACTATTATAAAAGTTTCATTACCTTTTGTTGTCTTCGTCAGAATGCACTCCCAGGACTGCTACTTCAATAACAAATGTTGGTTTGGTACAAAATAATCCATCGTTATATCCGAATAGCGGCGTTTTGTTCGTGCGTTCCAGACACTATCCGAAATGGTAAAGAAGGGTCGTGCGCATGGCGCAATTCGTGACAAAAAAATTCTAAATATTCCATTACCGTACTTCGAAGCATGTCAACCGCTGTTTAAAATCAATTTTTATGCAATTTTTCTCGTAGAAAAGCGATAATATTCCGACAGGGAATCTCCTTTTCGGCAAACAGAGGAAAAAATCACAAAGGCGGGGGCGGTCGGGTCACGCGCCTAAGCCCAGTGTCCCTTGATCGGCCACTTGAGAAAGGCGATAATGTGTTTCAGCCTGGGGCTGGGATGACGACATTCTGTTTTTTCCCGGGCTCTGAGCGCCTATGGACGACGTAGGAAGTGTCACGTTAGAGCAGAGATCCTTAGTAAAAGATAGAGATGGAAAAGAAGTTCAAGAAATGGTCAGACAGGCCACTTCCTGTAAAGGAATCTCTCAGGTTTTGACCTGCCATTTGAGTTCTGTTATACTCACAGACACCATTCAAACAGTTTTAGAAACTTTAGGGTGTTTTCTATCCATATGTAATAAGTATATGCATATTCTAGTTACTGGGTAGGAGTGGTAACCAGATTAAATCGGGTATGTTTTTTATCCAGCCGTGTCAATACTGCCCCCTAGCCCTAACAGGTTAACTCTGTAGTGCCTTCTCAGCTGACCCACACTCCCCTTTTGTCTAACAAGCCGCCATGCCGGTTTAGCCCACTAGGGCACATTCTGCTATCATTTCCTTGTAACCATATCTGTTTGTTATGCATTTCTGTGAATTACTTAGATTAGTAAATAAATGATTTTAAGACAAATGATGTATGGATTACTCATAGTGAAGACTGGGTTCGTGCAGATAACCAACAATTTACGACGTTTGGAATGAGACTGACGAGGTAAATAACACATCATTAATCAGGAGACTAATCGATCAGATATTATAATATCTGAAAGTTATATTAGGAAAATTATAACTTTGTAATCTGAATATTTTCCTTGGTGCCCAGACCTTCTAGTTAATTACAGTTACACGATTAATCAGTTTAATCGCGTAATAATAATTACAGAGAGTTATTTGATAAACATGTCTTCTGTTTTAATGATGCCAAAGACACGACAAAATGGATGAGAGGGCTTCCTACTGCCTGAGTGAGCTATGTTGTTGATGTAAATTGAGAAGAGCGTGGGGCCTAGGATCGGGCCTTGGGGTACTCCCTTGGTGACAGGCAGTGGCTGAGACAGCAGATGTTCTGACTTTATACACTGCACTCTTTGAGAGAGGTAGTTAGTAAACCAGGCCAAAGACCCCTCAGAGACACTAATACTCCTTAACCGGCCCACAAGAATGGAATGTTCTACAGTACTAAAAGCTTTGGCCTAGTCAATAAAAATAGCAGCACAACATATGTAGCACATCATCCCTTAAAAATACAATCACTCCCTCCTGCAGACTCCTGCTGACACTCCTGCAGACACTATACACTCTCCTTCTATCAGAGCATTTTGTGGTCCACCTACATTAGTGCAACCTTTGTATGGATCTGTGCCTGCAAAGATTACTGTGACCCGAAAATATCAAATCTGTCGATACCATAGTGAGTTGTTGCACTCTAGGCCATTTCATTTTTATGCCACTCGATTTCTGAGTAGTTACTGAGACTGAAAATGAAGACATATTTACCCTTTTCACTATTTTAAAATAACCTCATGACTTATTCAAACTGATGAAAATAAAAATGTTGTACTGAGCTTCAATATATTAAGTCAAAGGCTTACCCATTCCTTTCATTTAAAGTCATACATTGTGTATATTTCCTGATTTTTAACAGTCATCAATACATCAATACCCATGCTTGCAATATATACATGTTTTACGTACCCTATCGCAACCCAAAATATGATTACTCTATTCTCCATTCATGTTTTTGTTGTCATTTAAATCTTTGTAAACAAAGTATGTATTGCTTCAGAATACCTGTGTAAACTGTCATTCCTTGAAGCCAAAGCTGTCTCTATGAGTTTGAGAGGGGAAACATTTCTCCAGAGACATTTCTCCAGAAACACAACTTCAGATTGTGGTTTTAATGTAGCCTACTTCTAGGGTCAAATAGGAGGGATCACGATAATTGTTTGGTGGTTTCTCTATTTTAGTGACTTTAATTGTGTGTGACCTTTTGTCATGTCACTTTGCATGCCAGGTAGCCGCACATTTGTAGACAATAATGACTGTAAACAGTGATTTACTCATTTGTATTTCAAAATCCTATACAATTTCAAGCATTGTTTAGAGAAAACGTTGGCCTTTTCTTCCAATCCTTTTCCCCCATCTAGTGGTTGAATGTTTTATATTTCAGTATACTGTAAATATTGCACAAAGTTTTGTTCTGAGACAGTGTACTGTAAATTGTGTAAGTGTAGCTTAAATCATGTGCAACCAAAAAGTTATCTTACCTTTCTATGCTTTCGACTGTGATCACGCATGTTTGTGCCATTTATTGTAACGTTATTGTGAGTAACAATTAAAACAGTTGTGAAATATGCCATGGCGATGCTATTTTTATTGTTTATATCACATTTGGTAGCAAAACATGAGATGCCTCGTTGATCATTCTGTGTAGCCTATGTATGTTCATTTTAATATTGTTATATTACTGTGTTAGTGATTTTGTATTATAGATATGTTGTGGTGTAATAATATGTTGTGTTATGTACTGTTTTATTTTGTATGTAATTGCGTAATGGTGATTGGACCCCAGGAAGAGTAGCTGCTGCCTTGGCAACAGCTGATGGGGACCCGGAATAAATACAAATGCAAATGTCATTTTCCAAGAAATTCAGATTGCGCAATGTTGTAATTTGTTAAATTCTAATGTTTCATTACAGGAAATGAGTAACATTCCTGTATAAAACACACATTAGCTTTCAGTCTGTAAGTTTATTTATTTTTATTTAACTTTTATTTAACTAGTCAAGTCAGTTAAGAACAAATTCGATTGAAGAAGTCTCATTTCATACAAACGCATTTTCATCCACTTTCCCTCTCCTCGCCACCTCTCCTTAATTACTTTTGACCTTTTTCAAAAGCCCATAGAGGACTGCGGAGAGAGAACGCAAGAGTTGAGCAAATCCAATTGAGAAAAGGATCCCTTGTGTTTATGCTAGAGACTTTCTGTTTATTTGCGTGGGCTGCGTCACATTGAAAAGGGTGCAAACAAGGTCATGCATTGCATTTATCTGTTCCTCTGTTGCATCTCAGGTTTGTCCTATTAGCTGTAAATCAGGGTTGACTCCCATTCAACTCATGATTTGGAATTCACCACACCCCTGCACTCTCTAAAGGATGTAGAATTAGAATTTATGTTTGAGTAACAGGAAGTGAATTTAATTCAGTGCAATCAAATATTGTCTATTATATTGACAAGATAGTCAAGTGAACATTCTTAACAATGGAAATACATGTCCTCAAACATGGAATGCAGGTGGGAGGAGGCGAGATGAGTCCTCTATCTATCTCTATGACAACAAGCACAACTCTGATATAAAGTAGTTTTTTTCAAAGTTGCCGAAATGCAATGTGCATTCATAACAACCTAACCATTACGAAACTTATATTAGATCAAATAAGTCTCACGTAGCAAATTAGTAATTACATTTTTTGTTGACCAAATTCAAAACTCATTGACCTCAACACAAAATGTTCTCACTTCGTGGGTTTATTTTCGTGGACAGATTTTGTGGGCAGAGTAAACCTCTTGTTTCGTCTCTTCCTCTCTGGTGCAATTAAAATAAATTCCACTAAGTTATTAAACAGGAGAGTTTCATTGAATCGGAAAGGTCACTCTTCCAGATACCAAAGAATAAAACACTTTTCTCTGGAAAAAAATGTCATATACTCTTTTAACCTTAGTGCTTAGAATAGCCAATTAATTATACTTCCACCAAATTTGTTTGGCTTCTTTTTGTAAGACCTAAGGCCAGGGTCAACTTGTGGGTTAAACTTATGTATTCTGGGAAATGTAGAATTTTTCCAATATTGAACGAAATGTGAGTGATGAATTAAATATAATTACTTTGAATATTTGCATGAAAATCTATTGTTTCAACAATATTTTATATGCTTGTACTGTATATAACGGCATGTTTGATGTTTTATGTAGAAGTATATTTGTATAGACTACTACACCTAATATGTATAAACTACTACACCTAATAACAATACAACACCCGTTCTGCCAGTCACATTCTGTTAAAGGTCCCCAAAGCACACACATCCCTGAGTCGCTCCTCTTTTCAGTTTGCTGCAGCTAGTGACTGGAACAAGCTACAACAAACACTCAAACTGGACAGTTTTATCTCCATCTCTTCAAAGACTCAATCACAGACAGTCTAACTGACAGTTGTGGCTGCTTCGCGGGATGGATTATTGTCTACCTTCTTGTCTTTGTGCTGTTGTCTGTGCCCAATAATGTTTGTACCATGTTGTGCTGTTGCCATGTGTTGCTGCCATGCTATGTTGTTGTCTTAGGTCTGTCTTTATGTAGTGTTGTGGTGTCTTGTCGTGATGTGTGTTTTGCCCTATATTTCTATGTTTAATCCCTGCCCCAGTCCCCGCAGAAGGCCTTTTTGTCACGAATGCTAGGAGTGGTGGTAGGAGTCAGGCGCAGAGAGCAGAGGTAAGGAAAAATGAGATTTATTTTCTCTGGTACGACACGGTCAACGCCAACACAACAGGCGTGTGAACAAAATTACCAACCCATACACAACGAGCACACAGTCCGGAAAGAAAATAATCCAAGCAGATCGCCAGCACATCAAACAAGCACACTGACGATAAAATAATCCCGCACAAACCTGGGCGGGGCTAAACAGGCTTAAATAACCACAAATCAACACACACAAATAAGGAACAGGTGCAAACAATAAGACATACCAACAGAAAAGGAAAAAGGGATCAGCGGCGGCTAGTAGGCCGGCGACGACGACCGCCGCGCGCCGCCCGAGCAGGCAGGGGAGCCACCTTCGGTGGGATTCGTGACATTACCCCCCTCCTGACACGCGGCTCCCGCAGCGCGCCGCCACCGGCCTCGAGGACGACCCGGAGGACGAGGCGCAGGGCGATCCCCATGAAGGCGGTGGAAATCCCTCAGTAGTGAGGGGTCCAAAATGTCCTTCCTAGGTACCCAGCACCTCTCTTCCGCGCCGTACCCCTCCCAGTCGACGAGGTACTGTAGGCCCCCCACCCGACGTCTGGAGTCCAGAATGGCGCGTATCGTATACGCCGGGGACCCCCCAATGTCCAGAGGGGGTGGAGGGACCTCCGGCACCTCACCTTCCTGCAGGGGACCAGCCACCACCGGCCTGAGGAGAGACACATGAAATGAGGGGTTAATACAGTAGTAAGATGGAAGTTGTAACCGGTAACACACCTCATTTATCCTCCTCAGGACTTTAAACGGCCCTACACACTGCGGGCCCAGCTTCCGGCAGGGCAAGCAGAGGGCTAGGTTTCGAGCCGAGAGCCAGACTCGATCCCCTGGTGCAAACACAGGCGTCTCACTGAGGTGCTGGTCAGCACTCTTCTTCTGCCGTCCACTCGCCTTAGTGAGTGCATCTTGGACGGCTCTCCAAGTATCCTTTGAGCGCTGCACCCACTCCGCCACCGCAGGAGCCTCGGTCTGGCTCTGGTGCCAAGGAGCCAGGACCGGCTGGTAGCCCAACACGCACTGAAACGGTGACATATTGGTTGATGAGTGACGGAGGGAGTTTTGGGCTACCTCTGCCCATGGGACGTATCTCGCCCACTCCCTGGGCCGGTCCCGGCAATACGTCCTTAGAAACCTACCCACCTCTTGGTTCACTCTCTCCACCTGCCCATTACTCTCGGGGTGGAAACCCGAGGTCAGGCTGACCGAGGCCCCCAATCGTTCCATGAACGCCCTCCAAACTCTGGACGTGAACTGGGGACCCCGATCAGAAACGATGTCCTCGGGCACCCCGTAGTGACGGAAGACATGGGTAAACAGGGCCTCTGCAGTCTGCAGAGCCGTAGGGAGACCGGGCAACGAGATGAGACGGCAGGACTTCGAGAACCGATCCACAACGACCAGGATTGTGGTGTTCCCCTGAGATAAGGGAAGGTCGGTGAGGAAGTCCACTGACAAGTGCGACCACGGCCGTTGTGGAACGGGGAGGGGCTGTAATTTCCCTCTAGGCAGGTGTCGAGGACCCTTGCTCTGAGCGCACACCGAGCAGGAGGAAACATAAAACCGCACATCCTTTACCATGGTGGGCCACCAGTACTTTCCCCTCAGGTGCCGCACTGTCCTCTCGATCCCAGGGTGACCCGAAGAGGCGAGATTATGGGCCCATCGAATCAATCGATCACGGACACCAAGCGGCACGTACTGAACACCTGCTGGACACTGCGATGGTGCAGGTTCCAACCATAACGCCCGCTCGATCTCCGCGTCCACCTCCCATACCACCGGTGCTACCAAGCACGACACTGGAAGGATGGGAGTTGGATCGATGGCCCTCTCCTCGGTGTCATATAGGCGGGACAGTGCGTCGGCCTTCATGTTTAATGAACCTGGCCGATAGGAGATTGTGAACCGGAATCTAGTAAAGAACATGGCCCACCTGGCCTAACGCGGATTCAGTCTCGAGAGATTACGGTGGTCAGTCCAGATGAGGAAAGGGTGCTTAGCCCCCTCAAGCCAATGTCTCCACACTTTCAGAGCCTTGACTACAGCTAACAACTCCCGGTCCCCCACGCCGTAGTTCTGCTCCACCGGACCGAGCTTCCTAGAAAAGAAAGCGCACGGGAGGAGTTTTGGTGGCATGCCCGAGCGCAGTGATAGCACGGCCCCCACCCCAGTCTAGGACGCATCCACCTCCACTATGAATGCCAAAGAGGGGTCCGGATGAGCCAGCACGGGAGCGTCGGTAAACAGCTCCTTCAGATGACTGAAAGCTCTGTTCGCCTCTGCTGACCAGCGCAAGTGCGCCGGACCCCCCTTCAGCAGTGAGGTAATGGGAGCAGCCACCTGACCAAAGCCCCGGATAAACCTCCGGTAGTAATTGGCAAACCCTAAGAACCGCTGCACCTCCTTTACCGTGGTCGGAGTCGGCCAATTACGCACAGCCTTAACGCGGTCACACTCCATCACCACCCCCGAGGTGGAAATGCGATACCCCAGGAAGGAAACGGCTCGTTTGGAAAACACACATTTCTCAGCCTTAACGTACAGGTCATGCTCCAGCAGTCGCCCAAGCACCTTGCGCACCAGGGATACATGCGCGGCGCGTGTGGCGGAATAGATCAGGATGTCATCAATATACACCACCACACCCTGCCCGTGCAGGTCCCTGAGAATCTCATCGACAAAGGATTGAAACACGGCTGGAGCATTCTTTAACCTGTTAGGGCTAGGGGGCAGTATTGACACGGCTGGATAAAAAAACATACCCGATTTAATCTGGTTACCACTCCTACCCAGTAACTAGAATATGCATATACTTATTACATATGGATAGAAAACACCCTAAATTTTCTAAAACTGTTTGAATGGTGTCTGTGAGTATAACAGAACTCATTTGGCAGGCAAAACCCTGAGACATTTTCTGACAGGAAGTGGATACCTGATGTGTTGTATTACCTTTAAACCTATCCCATTGAAAAACACAGGGGCTGAGGAATATTTTGGCACTTCCTATTGCTTCCACTAGATGTCACCAGCCTTTACAAAGTGTTTTGAGTCTTCTGGAGGGAGATCTGACCGAACAAGAGCCATGGAACGATGATGGCCCATTAGACACCTGGCGCGCGAGTTCATGTTGGGTACCCTCGTTCCAATACGTTATAAAAGAGTATGCATTCGTCCACCTTGAATATTATTCATGTTCTGGTTAAAAAAGGCCCTAATGATTTATGCTATACAACGTTTGACATGTTTGAACGAACGTAAATATATTTTTTCCCCTCGTTCATGACGAGAAGTCCGGCTGGCTTAGATCATGTGCTAACAAGACGGAGATTTTTGGACATAAATGATGAGCTTTTTTGAACAAAACTACATTTGTTATGGACCTGTGATACCAGGATGTGACATCTGATGAAGAGAATCAAAGGTAATGGATTATTTACATAGTATTTTCGATTTTAGATCTCCCCAACATGACGTCTAGTCTGTATCGCAACGCGTATTTTTCTGGGCGCAGTGCTCAGATTATTGCAAAGTGTGATTTCCCAGTAAGGTTATTTTTAAATCTGGCAAGTTGATTGCGTTCAAGAGATGTAAATCTATAATTCTTTAAATGACAATATAATATTTTACCAATGTTTTCTAATTTTAATTATTTAATTTGTGGTGTTGAATTGACTGCCGGTTATTGGAGGGAAACGATTTCCTCAACATCAATGCCATAGTAAAACGCTGTTTTTGGATATAAATATGAACTTGATAGAACTAAAAATGCATGCATTGTCTAACATAATGTCCTAGGAGTGTCATCTGATGGAGATTGTAAAAGGTTAGTGCATCATTTTAGCTGGTTTTATGGTTTTGGTGACCCTGTCTTTGAATTGACAAAACATTACACACAACTCTTGTAAATGTACTGTCCTAACATACTCTAAATTTATGCTTTCGCCGTAAAACCTTTTTGAAATCGTAAAACGTGGTTAGATTAAGGAGATGTTTATCTTTCAAAGGGTGTAAAATAGTTGTATGTTTGAAAAATTTGAATTTTGACATTTATTTGGATTCAAATTTGCCGCTCTTGAAATGCACCTGCTGTTGATGGAGTGCACCACGGGTGGGACGCTAGCGTCCCACCTAGCCCATAGAGGTTAACCCATACGGCATGACGAGGTACTCATAGTGGCCCGATGTGGTACTAAATGCGGTTTACCACTCGTCTCCTCCCCGGATACGCACCAGATTGTAAGCGCTCCTGAGATCCAGTTTCGTGAAAAAACGCGCTCCGTGAAATTATTCCACCGCCGTAGCGATGAGAGGTAGCGGGTAACTAAACCCCACTGTGATGGAATTTAGACCTCGATAATCAATGCACGGATGCAGACATCCATCCTTTTCTTCACGAAAAGAAACTTGAGGAGACGGGTGACATGGAGGGCCGAATGTACCCCTGTCTCAGAGATTCCGTGACATATGTCTCCATAGCCAGCGTTTCCTCTTGTGACAATGGGTACACTTGACTCCTGGGAAGTGTAGCGTTTACCTGGAGGTTTATCACGCAATCCCCTCGTCGATGAGGTGGTAATCGGGTCGCCCTCTTCTTACAGAAGGCGATAGCCAAATCAACATATTCAAAGGGAATGTGCACAGTGGAAACCTGGTCTGGACTCTCCACCGTCGTCGCACCGATGGAAACTCCTTTACACCTGCCTGAACTCTCCTCTGACCATGGTCAGCTATCTAAGGAGTGCACGGGGAAAGGTTGGTCCAACGACACCAGGGGAATCCCTAGCCTTACAGCGAGCCCACGATCCATAAAGTTTCCAGCTGTGCCTGAATCGACTAGCACCTTATGCTGGAAAGAGGGAGAAAACTCAGGGAAAGTTATAAGTACAAACATATGACCAACAGGGAGCTCTGGGTGAGGTTGGTGCTTACTCACCTGGGGTGAACGAGGAGTGCTCTGCCTGCCATCCCGATTCCCAGAGGAGCTCCTCCAGCACCGGTCGGCAGTGTGTCCTCTCCGACCACACCGGGTACAGGAGGAGCCTCCTCCTCCGGTTCCCCTCGATGCTGCCCCCCCTAGCACCATAGGGATGAGAGCTGGAGGGCCTGGAGGTGGAACCAACAGGGCCCGGTCTGGACGCCCATGGGCAGCCAGCAGGTTGTCGAGATGAATGGATATGTCAATAAGTTCATCCAGGGAGAGGGTAGTGTCCCGACAGGCTAGCTCCCGGCGGACGTCCTCCTGGAGGCTGCAACGATAGTGGTCCATCAGGGCCCTGTCGTTCCACCCCGCTCCAGCAGCCAAGGTCCGGAACTCCAGAGCAAAGTCCTGTGCGCTCCTCGTCTCCTGCCGCAGGTGGAACAGCCGTTCACCCGCCGCCCGGCCTTCTGGTGGGTGGTCGAACACGGCCCGGAAACGGCGGGTGAACTCGGGGTAGTGATCACTTGCCGAGTCTGGGCCATACCACACTGCGTTGGCCCACTCCAGGGAATGACCCGTTAAGCAGGAGACGAGGACGCTCACGCTCTCCTCTCCGGAGGGAGTCGGACGAACAGTAGCCAGGTACAACTTCAGCTGCAGCAGGAACCCCTGGCACCCAGCCGCTGCTCCATCATACTCCCTGGGGAGAGCCAGGCGTAGGGCCCCGGGTCCGGACGCCGGAGGAGGGGTAGCAGGTGGAGGGGGAAGAGGAGCTGGGGATGCGGTAGGGAGGCCACTCCTCTCCCATCGGTCCATCCTCTCCATCATCTGATCCATAGCTGAACCGATCCGGTAGAAAATGCTGGTATGATGGAGGACCCTTTCCTCCATCAATAGGAGAGGAGGCGCAGCTGCTCCTGCTGACTCCATAAGTCGTGCGGGATTCTGTCACGAATGCTAGGAGTGGTGGTAGGAGGCAGGCGCAGAGAGCAGAGGTAAGGAAAAATGTGATTTATTTTCTCTGGTACGACACGGTCGACGCCAACACAACAGGTGTGTGAACAAAATTACCAACCCATACACAACGGGTACACAGTCCAGAAAGAAAATAATCCAAGCAGATCGCCAGCACATCAAACAAGCACACTGACGATAAAATAATCTCGCACAAACCTGGGCGGGCTAAATAGGCTTAAATAACCACAAATCAACACACACAAATAAGGAACAGGTGCAAACAATAAGACATACCAACAGAAAAGGAAAAAGAGATCAGCGGCGGCTAGTAGGCCGGCGACGACGACCGCCGAACGCCGCCCGAGCAGGCAGGGGAGCCACCTTCGGTGGGATTCGTGACATTTTTGCCTTTTGGTAGGCCGTCATTGTAAATTAGAATTTGTTCTTAACTGACTTGCCTAGTTAAATAAAAGTTTTTTTAAAAGATAATACGATAATAATAATATAGAATAGTAGAGGCATTTTAATTTAACTGAATTCATTTATATTTCCTTTAATTAAATTCCTTATCATGTTTACTAATTCGATTCGAATTCAATTCAAATTCAAGAATTTAATTGGAATTTGAGGCATTCTCAATTCAGTTCTTAATTGAGCCCAACCCTGTTTTGCTATGGAAGATTGACAGTATTGTTTAAAAAATAAACTGATATTCCCATTCAAGTCAGCGTTGTCTGATAGGTGTGTGGCCCTCCAACCATCTTTGAGGTACCATTTGAAAGTTGAAACTTCTATTGTATTCCCATTTTAGTACATTTAACTGCCAAAACATGACTCCCACCCTGTATTCAAGAGCATGCTGAATTGAGCCCAACCCTGCTGTGAATCTCTTCTGGGAAGACTTCACATTTGTACCCTATAGATTGTGACATTAGCCTGGCTCAGACTGGAATGACGGACTCTGGCCAAAAGGGGGATACCCTGCCACACACCGAGGGAGAACATACAACCCTTAGTCAGAGGAGTGAATGTAAGTACTGAATCTCTTCATGATTTTCATATGCCTGGACCTACAGTGCATTCGGAAAGTATACAGACCCCTTTACATTTTCCAAATTTTGTTACGTTACAGCATTATTCTAAAATTGATTAAATTATAATTTTTTCCTCACACAATACCCTATAATGACAAAGCGAAAACAGGTTTTTAGAAGAAGAAAAAAACAGAAATACCATATTTACATTTTATTCAGACCCTATGAGACTCGAAATTGAGCTCAGGCGCATCCTGTTTCTATTGATCATCCTTGAGGTGTTTCAACAACTTGATTGGAGTCCACCTGTGGTAAATTCATTTGATTGGAAATGATTTGGAAAAGTCTCACAGTTGACAGTGCATGTCAGAGCAAAAGGTTGAAGGAATGAGGTCGAAGGAATTGTCTGTAGAGCTGCGAGACAGGATTGATCTGGGGAAGGGTACCAAAACATTTCTGTAGTATGGAAGGTCCCCAAGAACAGAGTGGCCTCTATCATTCTGAAATGGAAGAAGTTTGGAACCACCATGACTCTTCCTAGAGCTGGCCGCCCGGCCAAACTTAGCAATCGGGGGAGAAGGGCCTTGGTCAGGGAGGTAACCAAGAACCCGATGGTCACTCTGACAGAGCTCGAGAGTTCCTCTGTGGAGATGGGAGTACCTTCCAGAAGGACAACCATCTCTGCAGCACTCTACCAATCAGGCCTTTATGGTAGAGTGGCCAGATGGAAGCCACTCCTCAGTAAAAGGCACATGACAGCCCGCTTGGAGTTTGCCAAAAGGCCTCTAAAGGACTCTCAGACCATGAGAAACAAGATTCTCTGGTCTGTTGAAACCAAGATTGAACACTTTGGCTGGATTGCCAAGCGTCACGTCTGGAGGAAACCTGGAACCATCCCTACGGTGAAGCATGTTGGTGGAAGCTTCATGCTGTGGGGATTTCTTTCAGTGGCAGGGACTGGGAGACTAGTCAGGATCGACGGAAAGATGAACGGAGTGAAATACAGATGAGAACCTGCTCCAGATTGCTCAGGACCTCCGACTGGGGGTGAAGATTCACCTTCCAACAGGACAACGACCCTAAGCACACAGCCAAGACAACACAGAAGTGGCTTCAGGACAAGTCTCTGAATGTCCTTGAGTGGCCCAGCCAGAGCCCGGACTTGAACCCGTTCGAACATCTCTGGAAAGACCTGGAAATAGCTGTGCAGCGACTCTCCCCATCCAACATGACAGAGCTTGAGACAATCTGCAGAGAAGAATGTTTAGAAACTCCCCAAATACAGGTGTGCCAAGCTTGTAGTGTCATACCTAAGAAGACTAGAGCCTGTAATCACTGCCAAAGGTCCTCCAACAAAGTGTTGAGTAAAGGGTCTGAATACTTATGTAAATGTGATATTTCAGTTTTTTTGTTTTTTTATAAATGTGCAAGAATTTCTCAAAACCAGTTTTTGCTTTGTCATTATGGGGTATTGTGTGTAGATTGTAAAATGATTTAGTCAATTTTAAAATAAGGCTGTAACGTAACTAAATGTGGAAAAAGTCAAGGTGTCTGAATACTTTCCGAATGCACTGTATATACTGAATCTACTTCGTACTGACATTGCTTCTGTAGCTCATCTCACTGTACACACAACAGTTAGAGCTAAGTTCACTAGAGACAATAGATTTAGTTTAATTGAGAATGTTTCTCTCTTGTAGGCATACATACATGCATACATACATACGGTATCTCTTCATTATTTAGGCAAAAATGCCTAAACAATCTAATCTGAATTCCCTGTCTCTCTCTCTCTCTCTCTCTGTGTGTGTGTTCCAGCAGTAGGGAGGAGTCAGAGAGAAGCTCCAATCAGAGCTTAGAGGGAGGTGCACGTCATTGTGTGATGGAACCCCAGCAGTACAGGAGGTGCAGAGCCACTGCCTCACACACGCCTATGTGGAACTCCTCATCACAGAGGGCAACGTCCAATGGTCTGACGACAGACATGCTGCCTCGCGATCCGTAAGGCCACCATCAGATATGCCTACTGCCAATGAGGAAGCAAGAAACAAGCTTGACGACGTCTTCAAACCGCCTCTATCTCCGGATCGGCCTCAAGTAAAAGCCGTCCTGAAGAAGGAACCCGCGGGCTCAGGGAAGATGGCGAGTGTCCAGAAGTTTGTTTTGAACTGGGCTAAGGACAGAGCCAAATCAGGACGTCGACTTCATGTTTGTCTTTCCCTTCAGTGAACTCAATTGGCTGATAGACCGGTGCTTCAGTCTGAGTGACCTCATCAACCACTTCCACTCATCCATGACGTCGGAGAGCGAGACCCCTCTGCGTCCTGTGCCAGATACCGTTGTGCTGTGAGATGTTGGCGGCCATTTTAGAAAACACTGAGGAGGGAGAGTGTGTAGAGACAGACACTCTGACACAACTATACACTCACTTTTTGCTTGTTCAGATCGGTTTGAAGAACAATCAAAATGGTGAACATTCAGAATCAATCAGAGAGGTTGTTCATAAGCTATGGAAGCTTGGTTTTCTACAACTGGAGAGAGGAAGCCTCATATTCAGCGAGAGGGATGGGAAGGAACACGGAATCGACGTCTCCAAAAGTTCCCCATTCCATACGTTGTCTAGGCCGCTCATCGCAGGGTGTGAGATGTACCTGGAGGAAATGTACCACTTTGCGTACACGGCATTCAAGACTACCTAGCTGCTATGCACGTGTTTCTCACCTACATAAACAAAAGAAGAAACATACTACTCCAAAATACTACAATCTTTGATCGATTGAAAAGGACGTTCAGGAGAGCAACTCTTTTACACATCCGCAGATGCTCCGTGGACAGGTTTTTTTTTACGGAATACGCAAGGAACTTATGACCTCTTCCTCTGCTTCCTCCTTGGCCTCTCAACAACACCCAACCAGACTCTTTTAGATCTATCATGTCTAGGAAAAAGTTTAAAGGTCACAGGCTCCAAGGGGATCACAGAGATCACGGCAGAGTACATCAAGCAGGTGATCGAAGCTGAGTCTTACCCTCAGACCACCCCAACGCTTTTCCGTGGTCTGCGAGAGCTGGGGGACACCTCGCTGGGCAGGGAGGTCCGACGATACCTGGCCTCCGAGTCCCGTGGGGGTTCCTGCTGGAGCCCGACCAATGCTGGGAGCTGGCGGACATGCTTTGCGCAGGCGTGGAGATGGAGGGGGAAGTGTTTAGGGAGATGGAATGTTTGAGTTGGACTCGTCGGATAAGCATGCAGGGCTTTTGGAGGATGCAGACCGTACTGAGAAACAGACACTGACAGGTCTACTAGAAAGACATCAATGCTGTATGAATGGTCTACTAGGGAGACATCGCCACGGACTATACTGCCATATCTACCAAATTTAGAGTTTAGAGAGATGTATTGGTACATTAGGAAGGTAGGTTTGAGTTTTTTATATGTAGAGAGAGAAAAAAAGTGATGATTGCAATCCATGTTTATGGCTCTGAGTAGTGGGTAGTAGTGGTTACTGAAAAATATTTCAGTTAATCAATTAATCGATTCTTCAAACAAACTTTATTTGCTTAGGGTTTGTACAAACTGACTTGCCGTTCACATGGCAGACTTGCCGTTCATAGCGCTTTTGAGGTTGGTCATAGTGCCAATAGACTCCAGGTAGAAGTGCCACATCAGAGCACTTCCCCATTTGTTAGGTACCTTCTTTACCGCCACCACCCTGAACAGCTCGTAGGGTGGCACCAGGACATTGAGGCCTGAAGAGGAGCGGCAGTGGTGCGAGTGCGAGCGGGGCAGGATGGTCAGGTCAAAGCTGGAGCAGTACCGCCGCGTGGACTCCAGGACGAAGTGCCTGGTGCGCACCTGATCCCCCACCTCCCCTCACAAGTTGTCCCTGTGCCCGCTGTCAGCATACACCAGCAGGCAGCCCTTCCCATCCTGCTCCAACTCTACCTCCACCTCCTCCCCCCCTATCAGGAGCCGCAGGGCATCAGTCAGCAGGAAGTGGAGGGACTTGAACAGGAAGTACCGACGGTAGACATTGGCGTCGGGGCCCAGAGATCTGGCTTCCACGGAAGGTGCGGTTGTATGTGTTTGTGTAGAGGGTCAGCGCTGTGACATGGAGGTCAGTGAGGTTCGCCATGGTCATTTTGTAGTGTTCAGCATGCGACCAGGCGGTGGAGAAAGGGCCTGGCCTGGCGTTCCCTGGTCAGCAGGTCGCCTGCGGTGATGTTCCCCGTCATCTCCTCCCTGCACGGCGGGTAGCGGTCGTCCACCAAGCTCAGTTCCATGTTCAACCGCTCCTCGTCACTGGCACTGCTGAGGACAGCTATACAGCATTAGAATCATTCTGGCACTGCTGAGGACAGCTATACAGCATTAGAATCATTCTGGCACTGCTGAG
Organism: Salmo salar; assembly: GCF_965601325.2. NCBI lineage: Eukaryota > Metazoa > Chordata > Actinopteri > Salmoniformes > Salmonidae > Salmo > Salmo salar. The sequence continues at coordinate 10,554,710 of NC_138298.1, forward strand.
GACAGCTGTACAGTGTTAGAATCATTCTGGCACTGCTGAGGACAGCTGTACAGTGTTAGAATCCTTCTGCAGCTGCAGATGACAGCTATAAAATGTTACAATCATTCTGGCACTGCCGTGGAGAGCTATACAGTGTTAGAATCATTCTGGCACTGCCGTGGGGAGCTATACAGTGTTAGAATAATTCTGACAGCTATGCAGTCATATATATACTGTATATGGCTACATATATAAATACAAAGCTCTGGCTTCCTGTAAATTGTGTCACCAATATATTCAAATAATATGTACAACTGGGGTCACCCACCTCTGCACTGTTGACTGTAGTGAGCATTGTTGCCAAGAGCAACATGACTCCTGTCAAGTATTCCATAATAATGCAGGTTGACAGCAAAACAACCTGTTGATAGAATGTAGAAAAATAATCACACATTTCCTAATACTGGTATTTTTACAATGAAGCAACATGACTGATGAATCTTGGTCAGTCAGTCATAACTGCTAGAACATGAGGTTGATCACCTAATGTGGAGTTGAAACACAATGTGTATATAATTCAATAGACTTTCAAATGTTGTGTTTTCTGATTATTATCCATTGGGGTGGTGTGTGTCTGTACCAGCAAGTGTGTGTCCTTACCGGATCTCTGTCCTCTTTGTCCAATCCCCGTCCCAGATAGTTTTAGCTGACACTTTAGGTCTATCCTGTTAAGTCAGGCTCTGAGACAAACAGCTTCACAGAAATCACCTTACAATAAATGAATGATCTGAGCTTGTGCTGGGTCGGACACTAGTGTAGACTACCCACAGATACAAACTCTTCTCTTGAAGCCAACCTCCTTCACTGTGTGTATCCCAGTAGTCATCGGTGGCATCCTCTCCTCTGCTTCAAATGCACTGATCTGAAACATGGGATAGGTGAAAGTAATATTGTGGATGTATTTGCTTTCAGCAGTTCTGTTTTTTACCCACAAGAATTCAGATGAAGGAAAGGAGACAGATTCAACTAGTGTTTGACCCAGCATGCACTGACCCTTAATGCCCACACATGAATTGGCCAACATTACCCACACTCACTCTCTCCCAATCCTTGCGAGTTGGTTTCCCAAAGTCCAGAAAAATATATATTGTGCATGCCATAACTTAATATAACTTTTAAAATCGTGGGTGTATTTTATATGGTGACAGACTTAAAAATATGTATATACAACCCAACAAAAAAAATCACATGAGCAAATTAACAATCAATGCATTTATTTTCAGAATGCTGGATACAACAAAGCAAGAATGTAGGACACACTGAATATAATCACTGCTGTTTTCTTAGCTTACGAAATGTACAAAGCATTAAGAACACCTTCCTAATATTGAATTGCACCCCCTTATGCCTCAATTCGTCAGGGCATGGACTCTACAAGGTGTCGAAAGCATTCCACAGGGATCCTGGCCGATGTTGACTCCAATGCTTCCCATAGTTGTGTCAAGTTGGCTGGATGTCCTTTTGGGTGTTGGACCATTCTTGATATACACAAGAAACTGTTGAGCGTGAAAAACCCAGCAGCGTTGCACACATACACAATCAATGTCTCAAGGCTTAAAAATTCCTTTAACCTGTCTCCCCTTCATCTACACTGATTGCAGTGGATTTAACAGCTGACATCAATAAGGGACATAGCTTTCACCTGGTCAGTCTATCTATGTCATGGAAAGAGCAGGTGTTCATAATGTTTTTACATCTGCTCCTGCCACGCCCTCTACTTCTCATCCTGTCTCCCTAACCTGCCGTCACTCCCCCAGTGCTCTCTCCCTCTTTTTGTGTGGGTGTATGTTATTGTGTGAGTGGAGACAGGTGTGCTGGAGGCAGAGCGGATCCCCACCAGCTGCACCATGTTCCATAATCAAGACCTCTACAAATACTCAGCCCTGCCACACTGCTAGATCGTAGCATCTGCTCAGTCAGTCTGCATTTCAAGCCATTTGTTCCTGCTTAGAGCTTGTTATCCTGTTGTGCAAGTTTTCCCCCCTAGCCTGACACTGCTTTTCTCTCCGCTACAGTTACGTCCGCTCTGACTTTGGTCCCTCGTCTCATCAGTCCTTCTTCCCTGCACTGCCCCCCCCCCGCTCTACTGCTTCTTTGGATTCCGCTCCAGACCTGCTTACCCTGCCCCTACTTTCCTTGTCTCAGCCTCGGTTCCTGGTTCCCTGCTACCCGCCCAGGCTTCCCCTGGCCTGCACCCCATCCCCCCAATTTTCAATAAATATCCCTGTCTCATCTGAATCTGCACTTGGGTTCACCTGTTCTGCCCCCCCTAACAAATGTTTTGTACACTGTTTTTTCTATAATATTATCACTTGACATTAACTCAATTATAGTTTGTGCATACTACATTAGCTATAATATTGCAGTACTAATTGCTTTTCAATAAAACCAAAATCAAATGTACTGATGTTGATTATATTATTCAAATAACATTTTAGTCAATCTAGGATAAAGCGAGTGCCAACTCAAAAGGACAATTGCATTAGATTTTTGTACAGTGAAAGGATGTTATCGTACATTATGAAACATTCACTGTGCTCTCGCATACCTACTGATTAGTCTGTGAGCAAGGCTTGTCACTCCATGACTGAATAGATCCAAATTAGGGTGAATTATTGAAACTGTTAAAAGTCACACAATCCTCACTACCCAGATGATAATTTGTCTGTCTTCAGAAAATAAGAACGAATATGTTAAGAGTGTAACATCCGTCGTTAGGAATGGACCAAGGCGCAGCGGGAATGTGGATACTCATGTTTATTGATGATAAACAAGTAAAGCATCCACATGAAAACCAACAAAACAATACTCACGCCGGAAACAGTGTGACAGGCTAAACAAGCAGTGATCACAAACAACTACCCACAATCCCAACGAAAAACACACCCTTCTATATAGGACTCCCAATCAAAGGCAACTCAACACACCTGCCTTCAATTGGGAGTCCTATCCCCAACACAAACCCTTAACATACAAACAACCTGCCACATCCTGACCACAACTGATACAATACCTCCCTCTGCTGGTCAGGACGTGACAAAGAGGGAGATTATATTAAGTCTTCAGCATTTAGTACAAGAACCAAATATCTACAAGATCCATCTGTATTTTACTCACTGTATTGATTGTAGTGGGAGTTGTTCCATCCACCCATTTCCAGGTCCCTTCCTTCACTGACTCAGTCAGACCAATCCAGAATTTCAGATTGTTACCCAATTTATTCAGAAACACCTGGGGAAAACATAGTTGGTATGTTTATCTCTGCCTGTCTGTATCTGTCTCTCTCCCTCTTTTTCACCTGTTTGTCTCTACTATTTACGATCTCAAGGTCCGCTCCTCTATTCATTCTGCTATGCTCTGACTCCAAGTTCTCTCCTCAAAAGAGAGGTAATAACAGCTAGACTTGAATCTCCTACCAACCGACAGGACAGCATCCTGCAGAAGGAGAGCATGTCAGTCAATACAGTCATATAACTTCAATATATCATAATACCTTTTTCACGTCAACTCAAATTCACAGTTATTAGCACAATATACATACTCACCCAGTTCTTCTGAAATCGTTCTTTCCAGCTCTGACATTTTCCTTTGTAACTGGTATTTCTCTTCAGCCAAGGTGTTAAAACGGGTCTGTAACTGGTCTCTGTCAATATTCAAGGCATTGAAAGAAGTCTCCAGCTGGTCACTCTCCTTACGTCAGGTTTTCGGAACTAGTCTGATGATATTCCTTCTCTGAAGTATGTTTGGCCGTTAGAAGAGAAAGAGTTCTGGACAGGTGATTGTAGTCATCGTCATCTGTGATGGAACAGAGAACAAATGTATCATTTTATGTTTCTTTACACACCACACACACACACACACACACACACACACACACACACACACACACACACACACACACACACACACACACACACACCCTACCACCTGTGATTGTTGAATACTCAGTCTACAGAGAGACTTATGACTGCGGTCAGCAAGAGAACACACAGCAGTCCCAGAGAAACTGGGGCCAGTCAGTAAGGCTGACAGTTCTGATTCCCAAGTTTCAGTCCTGCAGGTGTAGAAAAACAAATGTAACATACACCTGACTTGGTACTACTGTATGTATCATAGTCTTTCCAGCGGACCAGTTTCTCCCTCATAAACCAATGCTGTTCTGATACCAAGAGGAACTAATGCTGTGGTCTTCAACCACACACAGACAGACAGTAATAGCAATTCTGTCCTTCTCTACTACCATTTCCATGAAATTACTTGGTTCCAATTTAAAAGGAATTTGTTTTTGAGAAAAGGGGCCTAGCCCTAAGAAGATTTGTTAACTAAAGTCAGATAATGTAATAATGAGACTTGCTCCCTCTGCTAGAACACTTTCCCTTTGTCTAAGTTACTGACTCAATATCCTGTTATTTAGCAGTAGACTGAACTAAGCTGTGAGAGACGAGCAAGACAAATGGTTTAGATTCTTTTGAGAAACAGTGTTGCGACAATGAGCACTGGGAAAGGGAGTGACATTTCTCAGCAAGACCTCACCACAGGCCAACCGCAGCCTCTCAGTTCCATAGTTCTTTGGCTGTACCTTTGGGTCATCAACCAATGCTTCCCCACGGCTATTGTTCTCTCTGGTTGTCACACCACCTAAAAGGGAGTTGTACTTTCTAGAAAAGCTGAGACCCAACTCAATTTCTTTGGGCTTTTAACTCTGCACCTTTTGAGTGATTGTTAACCGCTCCAGATTTACAAATCTTACAATAAAATAAGTTGTTTTGAAGAATCTGCAATCTCTTCCTTTTTGGTTAGAGTTTCCACGACAGAGCCAAAATTAATTACTAAGTAGCCTATAATTATCATCCCATCTGACAAAGAAACAAATCCAAATTGAAGCATGGCACTTGCCTTGTTCGCAATTTACTGCTAGATGATTAGACTTGACACTGCATGTCACTTCACTACATTAGCTTTCAGATCAGAGTTGCACTTTCATAATACTATGGTTCTTTATAAGCAACTCTATATTATATCAATTCAATCATTACAAATTATAACTACAATCATTACTATTCAGAACTAATGTTATACTGTAATTTATTTAAATTACACTACAACAATAATTTGTGATAATACAACTTCTAACTCAAAATGAAATTCAGATATTATTCTCCCATTGTGGACGTAATTCATTATGCTATGACACTTTAGGTGTGCTCTCACATACCCATTGAGTAATCCCTGAGCAAAGCTGGTGTAATGCGTGTATATGGGAGGCGAAGTCAAGTGCAGGAGAGCGGCGTATAATAAACAGGTGCACTTTAATACCGGTTAACAAACGACAGCACATAACACATACAAGTGCCAAACACACAGTCTAAAACAAAAGTGCAACGCCTGACAATCATCCACGTAACAAATAACAATCACTCACAAATACAACATGGGGAACAGAGGGTTAAATAATAAACAAGTGATTGGTGAGTGAAGCCAGGTGTGATAAGACAAAGACAGAACAAATGGAAAATGAAAAGTGGATCGGCGGTGGCTAGAAAGTCGGTGACGTCGACCGCCGAACGCCGCCCGAACAAGGAGAGGGACCGAATTCGGCGGAAATCGTGACAGCTGGTCATTCCCTAACTCAATAGTTGCCCAGGGCACAGACAGATCAATAAACCTGTTGAAGACCACAGAATCCTCGTCCCCACCGGCATTATTAGGTTCTCCTCCTCTCCAGAACCTAATAACCTGTTCAGCAGAAAATCATTTCAACATGATATTAGTACAAGAATCAATACGCTTCAAAAAAGAAACAAGTATATGTAACGAAGTGCGCTGAGAGTCGGGAAGCAAGTTCAGGGAGTGAGAGATTTAATCAATAAACGAAACGTAAAACAAACACACGAACAACGCACAGACATGAAACAGAAACAATGACGCCTGAGGAAGGAACCAAAGGGATTGACATATATAGGGAAGGTAATCAGGGAAGTGATGGAGTCCAGGTGAGTCTGACGACGTGCAGGTGCGCGTAACGATGGTGACAGGTGCGCGCCATAACGAGCAGCCTGGTGACCTAGAGGCCGGAGATGGAGCACATGTGAAAGTATAGGTAAATATTACTCACATTGTTGTTCCATCCACCCATTTCCAGATCCCTTCCCTCTCTGAGTAAGAGACAGACCTATCCAGAAATGCACATCTTTCCCAGTTTGTTTAGAAACACCTGATAATAACATACAGTTGAAGTCAGAAGTTTATATACACCTTAGCCAAATACATTTCATCTCAGCATTTCACGATTCCTGACATTTAATCCTAGTAAAAATTCCCTGTTTTAGGTCAGTTAGGATCACCACTTTATTTTAAGAATGTGAAATGTCAGAATAATAGTAGAGAGAATGATTTATTTCAGCTTTTATTTCTTTCATCACATTCCCAGTGGGTCAGAAGTTTACATACACTCAATTAGTATTTGGTAGCATTGCCTTTAAATTGATTAACCTAGGTCAAACGTTTTGGGTAGCCTTCCACAAGCTTCCCACAATTGGTTGGGTGAATTTTGACCCATTCCTCCTGACAGAGCTGGTGTAACTGAGTCAGGTTTGTAGGCCTCCTTGCTCGCACACGCTTTTTCAGTTCTGCCCACAATATATACACATCATTTTCCTCCCTCATGATGCCATCTATTTTGTGAAGTGCACTAGTCCCTCCTGCAGCAAAGCACCCCCACACCATGATGCTGCCACACCATGATGCTGTCTGTCTGTCTGTCTGTTTCTCTCTCTCATTAGTTATTTCCCACTTTGTTTCTGCTCCTCCGCTCTCTCACCTGTTCCTCTCCGCTGTTTATGATCACCAGGTCTGCTCCTCCCCTTATACAGTCTGCTCTGCTCTCACTCCAAGTTTTACTCTCAGTTGAAAGGTAATAACATCTACATCCGAATCTCCTCCAGCCATCAGGACAGCATCTTGCAGAAAGAAAATACGGTGATGAATATAGTCATACATACAGAAAATAATTATTCAACATGTCGTAATCAACTCAAATTCCCAGTTATTATCATGGAATTGATACTCACCCAGGTCTTCTGATATATTTTTGTCCTGCTCTGAAATTGTCCTTTGTAATTGTCCTTTGTTTCTGTGATCCAGCATGGCCAGGTATGGGTCAGCACCTGCTCTCTTAGCTTTTGCCATCAGTCTTTTGGCTGTTTTCACTGCCGAATCCACTTTCCCATTACTTTGCGGGTATCCTGGAGACGATGTTTTGTGTGTAAAGTCCCAAGCCTTGCTGAAACTTGGGAACCCGTCTGAAGAGTACTGGGACCATTGTCTGAGTACAGGATGTCAGGTATCCCATAGCGTGCAAAGTGTGTCTTCAGTTTTCAAATGACCGTTTTCGACTGTGTTCTCCAAATGGTCCACCTCCCAGAAGTTGGAGAGATAATCAACTGTGACCATGTAGTCTCTGTCATTGAACTGGAACAGGTCAGTCCCTATTTTTTTCCCAGGGACACTTTGGTGCTTCGTGTGGCCTCAATGTTTCTTTCTGCTGCTTCATACCCCATGCAGTGCAGGTGCTACATTGTGCCATGTATGTTCTCAGCTGTGCATTCATGCCTGGCCAGTAGACACACTCGCAAGCTCTTCTCAGACATCCCTCTGTTCCTATGTGTGAGGAATGGATTCTCTGCATTATCTCTGACCTGAGGGTAGTAGGCACAACGACTCGCTCACCTCTGAAGATAACTCCATTTTGCACACTCAGCTCATCTCTGTTGTGAAAATACATGGCTACTTCCAAAGGTACATGCCCTTTCACTTCAGGCCACCCCTGCGGGATCACATTTTTCAATGTCTGGAGCTCCCGGTCCAGCTCAGTGGCTCTCTGGATGTGCTTTAGTCTCTCACTTGACACAGGGAGGTAGTGTATCAAATTGATTGATTCCACTTCGACCTCCACAGGGCCTCTGTTGTCTTGTTCTATGGGGTACACCCTGCTCAGGGTGTCGGCCAGCACCACACGTTTTCCCGGAACGTATCGGAGACTGACCTCGTAGTTTTGGAGTCTCATGAGCATGCGTTGTAGTCTTTTTGGTGCGCTGAGGAGAGGCTTTGTCATGACGCTCTCTAGAGGCTTGTGATCTAACTGCACTTCCACAGTTCGTCCATATGTGAATTGGTGGAACCTCTCCATGCCAAACACCACTGCAAGCAGCTCCTTCTCTATCTGTGCATACCCTTTTCAGTCTCTGTCAGCGCTCTGCTGGCGTATGCTATTGGTTGTCCTCCCTGCATCAGGGATACTCCTAACCCACTCTCTGAAGCATCACACTGTAGTACAAGCTGCTCTGTTGGGTTGTAGTATTTCAGCACAGGGGTCTGTGCAATGGTATCCCTGATTTTATTGAAAGCCTGCTCATGTCTCTCTGACCACTCCCACCGTGAGTCCTTGTGTGTTAGCTGTCGCAGTGGCTCGCAGAGCTCCATGGCGTGGCTGCAGAACTTGGCTAGGTAGTTTACCATGCCCAGGAAGCGCTGCACCCCCTGCACATCTGTAGGCCTAGGCATCTGTTTGATGGCTGTCACTTTTCCTGGGTCCACTTTCAACCCCTCTGATGTTAGCAGGTGGCCAATGTAGGGCACTTCCTTCAGCCTGGGCTGCAGCTTCTCCGGATTCAGCTTGATATTGAGCTTCCTGCATCTGTCCAGGAGCATTTTCAGGTTTTTGTCATGGACCAGAGTCGCCGCTTCATCATTGTCTTCTTCTTCCACAAGCAGGATGTCATCTGCAATGATTTTGACTCCTGGAAGACCTTCCATTGCCTGGTTCAACTTCCTCTGAAAGATCTCTGGGGCTGGACTGATTCCCATTGGCAGGAGCAGCCACCTGTAGCGTCCCATGGGAGTAGAGAAAGTGGTGAGATAGCTGGATTCCTCCTCCAGTTCCACATGCCAAAATCCGTTTTTTTTACATCACAAACAGAGAACACGCGTGCTCTGTTCAGATCTGGCAGCACGTCTTCAATAGTGGGAAGTGGGTAATGGCTCCCCTTGAGTGCCTTGTTGAGAGGTTTCGGATCAATACACACTCTTAGTTTTCCAGACGGTTTCTTCACTACGATCAGGCTGCTGATCCAATCTGTGCTTTTTTCCCCAACTGCTTTTATCATCCTTCTTTTCTCTAGACCACTGAGCTCCTCTTTGAGTGGTTTATATAGTGCTACTGGCACTCTTCTCTTTGGCAGCTGGACGGGATCCACTCGCTCATCCACTTCCAGCTTCAGTTTGCCGGGTAAGCATCCATCTCCCTGGAATACATCAGTGTACTCCTGTTTAATTTACTCTTTAGTCCAGGATCCTGTTGTTTCCTCGATGGCCAGGATGTTGTGATGCTGCACAGTAATCAACTCCATTGCCTGGATAGCCTTACTGCCAAGAATGGGCCTGTGCACATTCTTGTTGACTTCTTATTGCGTGGATTGATCTCTTTTGTACTGCCCACACATAGGGTCTCACAAATCTCTCCGCCTTCTTCCCCAATGAGATAATACAGCAGCTTCACTTTGTAGTCCTCGGGTTTTTCTCTCATTGTAAGAGCCATGTACAAATTGAATTCCTTTTTCCATCTTTTCCAGGCCAGTGCTAAATTACAATCATCAAAGTCTATTTTTCCCGGAGATTTCAGTGCATTTTCCATGGCGATTTATTTGTAGAATGGAATGTTAGCTACTCACGAATCTGCATGTATCCAATAGCCAGATAGCTTTTATCATAGAGTCACTCACGATAGCCAGCTAACGTAGACGTGCGGCGCGATGACAGCCCGTAAACGCGGCACTTTTTCAAACTGCCGCCTGGGATGTATTCTTCATTTACATTGATGAGATCCAGGTTCTTTTGAGTACCGCTGCCACCATGTTTCAATATGCTTTGTGTTGTAGTCACGACAAACAAAGATATATAGTGTCAGGTTGCGTCGATTCAATCTGGTATTGGAATAAAACAGTTAACACAGAGTAACTTCTGATTTCTTTGTACTTTAATCCCGCTCACTGCTGGCCTGTCAGAGGGAGGATGAGCGTGGTTTAAATTTACTCATCCTATCGTTGGCGTGCAGGTTGGTCCCAACCTCGAGAGACGCCTCCTGTTACCGGGCGTAGTTATTATCTTTGGCAGTCGATTTATCTTGTGACTGCACAATGCACAGTTCTCTAAAACCCCGACACCCCTCCGCATATACATTTCACCCATATCCTGCCCTTATCTTTTAACAAGCTCTTCCACATCCCTGATTCACAGCATCTGCATTCTTTCCATATGACTCACCATCCCATGAGCCCCTTCCTCTCACACAGCAGTATGCTCTTATCATATAGAGTATAAACTTAATATTATAGCATAGCTTCTTTGTTATATTATATAGGTTATGCAAACAAATAGTTGGTCAAACCCTAACAATAGTTAAGCAAACTTTTCTAGGCATGTTGTCAACCAGCACATTAATAAAGTAAGTAACAACTGGTTTCCGTTTCCTGTGTAACGTCAATATGAGTAACATCAATATTGCTACACATTCAACTAAGGAAGTTAAAGACAACCACATATCACAGTCATTGCAAGGAAAATCCGTGCAAAATCAGTGCCGGTGAGAAAAACAGGTGCGAGTGCAGAAAGACAAATACAAGAGTAATGTGCTATAAGTATTGAGTAAAAATAATCATGAAACATAATAATAAAACTATTTAATTTACCCCTGAGAAATGATCTATGGACCTCAGGGTTGGGGTCAATTTCATTTCAATTTAGTCATTTCTCAAAGCTTTTCCTCTAAGAAAAATGTCAATTTGAATGTCAGTTTACTTCCTGCCCCCAACCCTGATGGACAAACAGCAGCACAAGGGCTACAATGACTACTATCTCTACAACTTCCATAAAATGGCCAAAACGGTCAAAGTGATGACCAGGGAAACCCCTAGGATGACGCTAAAGACTTTGCAGCATCTGGTACACCGTTTTCTCAGCAATAGTCCTGACTGGGACGTGGTCGGGTCCTGCTCTGGATCCCAAGGGTTCCGGACCAAATTGTCCCAAGTTGTCTGGTCTGGATGAGATTGTTTTGAGGGTTATATATATTGTGTGTGTATATATATATATATATATATATATACTGCTCAAAAAAATAAAGGGAACACTAAAAAAACACATCCTAGATCTGAATGAATGAAATCATCTTATTAAATACTTTTTTCTTTACATAGTTGAATGTGCTGACAACAAAATCACACAAAAATAATCAATGGAAATCCAATTTATCAACCCATGGAGGTCTGGATTTGGAGTCACACTCAAAATTAAAGTGGAAAACCACACTACAGGCTAATCCAACTTTGATGTAATGTCCTTAAAACAAGTCAAAATGAGGCTCAGTAGTGTGTGTGGCCTCCACGTGCCTATATGACCTCCCTACAATGCCTGGGCATGCTCCTGATGAGGTGGCAGATGGTCTCCTGAGGGATCTCCTCCCAGACCTGGACTAAAGCATCCGCCAACTCCTGGACAGTCTGTGGTGCAACGTGGCGTTGGTGGATGGAGCGAGACATGATGTCCCAGATGTGCTCAATTGGATTCAGGTCTGGGGAACGGGCGGGCCAGTCCATAGCATCAATGCCTTCCTCTTGCAGAAACTGCTGACACACTCCAGCCACATGAGGTCTAGCATTGTCTTGCATTAGGAGGAACCCAGGGCCAACCGCACCAGCATATAGTCTCACAAGGGGTCTGAGGATCTCATCTCGGTACCTAATGGCAGTCAGGCTACCTCTGGCGAGCACATGGAGGGCTGTGCGGCCCCCCAAAGAAATGCCACCCCACACCATGACTGACCCACCGCCAAACCGGTCATGCTGGAGGATGTTGCAGGCAGCAGAACGTTCTCCACGGCGTCTCCAGACTCTGTCACGTCTGTCACATGTGCTCAGTATGAACCTACTTTCATCTGTGAAGAGCACAGGGCGCCAGTGGCAAATTTGTCAATCTTGGTGTTCTCTGGCAAATGCCAAACGTCCTGCATGGTGTTGGGCTGTAAGCACAACCCCCACCTGTGGACGTCGGGCCCTCATACCACCCTCATGGAGTCTGTTTCTCACCGTTTGAGCAGACACATGCACATTTGTGGCCTGCTGGAGGTCATTTGCAGGGCTCTGGCAGTGCTCCTCCTGCTCCTCCTTGCACAAAGGCGGAGGTAGCGGTCCTGCTGCTGAGTTGTTGCCCTCCTACGGCCTCCTCCTGATGTACTGGCCTGTCTCCTGGTAGCGCCTCCATGCTCTGGACACTATGCTGACAGACACAGCAAACCTTCTTGCCACAGCTCGCATTGATGTGCCATCCTGGATGAGCTGCACTACCTGAGCCACTTGTGTGGGTTGTAGACTCCGTCTCATGCTACCACTAGAGTGAAAGCACCGCCAGCATTCAAAAGTGACCAAAACATCAGCCAGGAAGCATAGGAACTGAGAAGTGGTCTGTGGTTACCACCTGCAGAACCACTCCTTTATTGGGGGTGTCTTGCTAATTGCCTATAATTTCCACCTGTTGTCTATTCCATTTGCACAACAGCATGTGAAATTTATTGTCAATCAGTGTTGCTTCCTAAGTGGACAGTTTGATTTTACAGAAGTGTGATTGACTTGGAGTTACATTGTGTTGTTTAAGTGTTCCCTTTATTTTTTTGAGCAGTATATATATGGGGGGGGGGGCAGCTTGCCTGTTTTGCATGTTATTTTGGTATTAATGCGTGTCACATATCAGTTTGCAAACAATGTAAAAAAATATATATATGTCATTGAGTTATTAGAGCCGAATACAAACAGGCAGCTCCAAAATGCAGGGGTTTCAGCCTAGCTCAGTGCTATCTGTGGTGTTGGGGCAGGCCAGCAGAAAATAGGAATATTGCATTGTGATTATCTCAGTGTTTTGTCACTCATGGGACACTACGTTACCCGCCTTTAGTAAGGGGAGACAGTAGGAATGTGAGCCCTCTGGTGTCCTGCCATATACTTAGACTAGAAGTGCCCTTCCAAGAAGGATCAAGGTCATTGGCCACAGAAATGACATCAAATCACGTTATATGTACAGTAGCTTTGATTGGACTGATGATGTCAGCATCTTACTTTCACAATCTTAGCTAGCAGTCATCATCATGATTCATGAATCAAGTCAACTGGCAAGTCCTTTTTAATCCTTGTCATATCAAGAGAAAATATAGATAAAACGTATAGGTGCTCATCAGCCATTGGACACAAACATTACACAACAATTTGGAAATCGCAAATTCAACAATGAGTTGTTTGGAAGGAATCGGTGACAGTGGCTAACCAGAAGTCAGACTGGGAAAATATGTTTTGAACGGTCATCCAACACAGAAGTGTAAATCTTTTTCTTTGATGACAAAATTTGCCAACGAAGGACCACCGCGCACAACAAGGTGAATCCAAAAATGTCTTATATGCTGCAAAAATGATGTAATATGCCAGGGAGATATGGTCAGCCATATCAGCTATGTTTTTTAAAAAGGCAGTAAACTAGGCTGAATGAATTGTTTTGCTGCCAGACAAGGCTCCGCTGATAGCCAGGTGTAGCAGTGGTAAGGATTCACTCCATTTTGCTGAAAAGCAAGCTCTGCTGTTGGGACAGCTTTATGAAGACCCTAACAGTTTGTGGGCACCTCTTGTCGCTGTTATAGTGCAATTAATGTATTGTTTAGCGTTGTGTATTGGCTTTGCTGACATGCATCTAAAAAAAAAAATGTGTTTGCTCCACCAAGATTTACATGCATATAGTCATGTTCATAACACACTGTTGCATAGGTAAACCCTACGCACACGCAAGCACGGACACACACACACACACACACACACACACACACACACACACACACACACACACACACACACACACACAGTGCTTGACTTGGGCAGGAGCTCACCGGAGCTGAGGACCTCAAATTTTCCACTGCTTGAGCTCTTGTTCCTCTTATAGAATATTTGTTCAAAAGTATTGTGGCACTCCAGCACCTAAATATAAACAGTACCTGCACTGAAAATGAGTACCAACACCGATTTTGGTCTAAGTCAAGCACTGCATAGACATACACAGACACACGCACAGCCTGCCTCGTCATTACTTTTTGAAGATGTGGTGACAAGTCTGCGTCTGTGACAGATTGATTATTCACATAGACTTATGCAATGGACTGATTGTTGCCTAGGTAAGAGGTGAGAGGGAGGGACTACCATGGAAGGGTTCATCAGGCTGAGGAAACCACACTGGAAATTGTCATAAGAACCCTGCTCAGGACTATGTGAGTTTTCATGTCTGTATTAGCTTTACTGTGTACTGAGTACTGTAAGTGCACAATAGTGTTTCAGGTCACTTTGAAGGCAAGATTAAAATGTATGTCAATGGACCTTGCACCTAGTCAAACATAATAATAAATTGCATGCACTTAAACGTTGTGGTGAATCGTGCGTCGCAGTCTCTCCCTGTGTGCGTACTCGTGCACATAGACTTGGCCGCGATCACGCGAACCCCAATGCTGCGTAATTTGCGCGCCGCCTTCCACCAGAGACACTTGGGAGAATTGTACCTTTCGCGGACTGAAGATAACGTTACATGTTCCGTTTTCAGGTGAGCAGTGTTTAGATTACCTCTGGCAATTTCTCTATACAGTTTAGCTAGCGTTCCCTCAAGACGAGTTGAAATGTGGCCATTTTCTGGGGGATTTTGCCTTTTACTTATCGACTCCGTTGACAAAATTCCTCCGTGCGGCCTACCAAGCTTTCCCTGGCTAATTGTCCCCGGCACCTTGTCCCCCACCGTCACGGTCCTGGGTGTCCAGTGAATGGAGTATGGACATGGCTGTCGGGTTCAACATTTTACCTTAAAAGAAAAATACTAAAGAATGGTGGATTTTTATTAGGAAATGTTCCAAGTTCGATACTATCGACGTGGATCCCGTGTGATGTAACCTAGCTAGCTAGTTTGCGCAGCCTTCCCCTGCTAACGTTAGCTAGCTTTTCTGGTTCGCTATTTTGTCTGGGAAATATTGTCTTGCTAGGTGATAAGATGGCTAGCTAAGTCGCTAGCTAGGTGGCTCATGTTTGACAGTACATTAAAAGGTTCAGAAGTATAATAGCTATGCCACTTTTCTTTGGAATGGAAATACAGTGTATTGTTGACAAGTGAGTCGATTGATAAAGCCAAGGTGACTTGGATCACTCTGCCTGTGAAATACTGGACTGTTCTCCCACCGAATTATCTTCTAAACTAACGTTAACATTTTCATAGACGTTAATGTCTTAACAGTAACGTTACATCTTTGGGCTAGCTACTTCAACTAGCTGGCAGCATTGACTTCCTCCATCCACGTGGGTTCACGAAATACTCACAATATAATATGTACAGGGTTCTAATCATTCGCTATCAAATTGAGGGAAAGCTGTAATTTCGTTCCTATTGCACCCAGTCTCACCTGCGGATGAAGTCAATATTTTTTCCTGAGGAGCTTGCTAAGAAACCTGCTTAGACTATAATTATCTAAAAAAGAATTTGACATTTGTTGAAAAACAATATTTTGCATGAGGAAAAACAACATTCTAGACTTATTTCTTAAATCTTTAAATTTCTTGACCTCATCGCATCCCCTCCCTTCAACAACAACCAATATATCTCTTGTTGCTTCTCTTTCTCTCCCATAGCTCCTTTCTGTCATCCTTCCATATCTCTCTCATACCTTCTTTCTCTCTCCTATCCCTCTCGTCCGCCTTCCTCTCTCTCATCCCTCCCTCCTTACTCTCTCTCATCCCTCCCTCCTTACTCTCTCTCATCCCTCCCTCCTTACTCTCTCTCATCCCTCCCTCCTTACTCTCTCTCATCCATCCCTCCTTACTCTCTCTCATCCATCCCTCCCTCCTTACTCTCTCTCATCCATCCCTCCCTCCTTACTCTCTCTCATCCATCCCTCCCTCCTTACTCTCTCTCATCCATCCCTCCCTCCTTACTCTCTCTCATCCATCCCTCCCTCCTTACTCTCTCTCATCCATCCCTCCCTCCTTACTCTCTCTCATCCATCCCTCCCTCCTTACTCTCTCTCATCCATCCCTCCCTCCTTACTCTCTCTCATCCATCTCTCCCTCCTTACTCTCTCTCATCCATCTCTCCCTCCTTACTCTCTCATATCCCTCCCTCCTTACTCTCTCATATCCCTCCCTCCTTACTCTCTCATATCCCTCCCTCCTTACTCTCTCATCCCTCCCTCCTTACTCTCTCATCCCTCCCTCCTTACTCTCTCATCCCTCCCTCCTTACTCTCTCATCCCTCCCTCCTTACTCTCTCTCATCCATCCCTCCCTCCTTACTCCCTCTCATCCCTCTCTCCTTACTCCCTCTCATCTCTCTCTGTTCTCTCTCCCTCCAGTCCCTTGATGAAGATTGTACCACGGAGAAGGAGGAGGGGCTGGTAGAAGAAGAAGATGAGATTGACCAGTTTAATGACGACACCTTCGGAGATGGGGCCATCGGTGAGTCACTTGCCCATCTTTCACCAACTGACTGACAAAACACATTAAACTGAATAATCTAACAAAATATTAATATTTTATACAACTAAAATGAAATACAAACTAGCAAACCGGGCCTGAAAACTAACTGAAACTAAACTGAATTTAAAAAAATTATGGGCAAATATAAAATAATAAACTTGGGCCATTGGACGTCCCCTTTAGCCTTGTGAGGGAAATGTCCTCTGTATAATCACAAATACAACTCGCACACTTTACAGTTTTGGAAACATTTGAAGCGAAACTTTCATATGAACATGGGGGAAAAAATGTAAAATACAAAAGATGCACTTAATGAACGTAGTTTAGCAAAGTTGCACACAGCTCTGTTTTGACTAACACCTGCTTCTGACCAGAAATATGGAAATGCAAGTGCAAGGTGAGAGGATGTTTGGTACCTCGGCGGGGGATGCAACTTTGCTAAACCGCGTACAGTAAGTGTAGCTTTTGTATTTGAAAGATTATTTCTCGCTGGTACTAAAGTTAAGTTCCAATGGTTTCTAAAACCGTAAGCAAGGATTACGTTAAAACAAAGCGTCAGGATTGTAGTTCACATGGAGCATCTGAGAACACCCCCCGCTGTTTCGCCTAGGTTAAAGCTGCTTTTGAGAAACAGGCCCATAAAGAATAGGAAGTTCACGCATTGTAACTTTTTCTGTTTTGTAGGACTGTCTCAACTAAGAAAAAAGTTGTCTTCTTTCGACCAATCGATAAAATCAACTATGTGTAGGCTACTGAGCTTGTCTGATGCTTTGAGCACACTGTGATTAAATAATTTAGACATGCAAATGAAGAGAACCTGTTCCCGACTCTCCCTCCCACTGCGTCTGGCCTTCGCGGATTCTGCTGTTACGCTCCTAATAGGCTACACCAGGCATCGGCAGCCTATTCCATTTGGAGTGCCAATTTATCTTACCATTTCTACCGATCTGCGTGCCAGTTATGATTTTTATATGCACATTTTCGTGGAACAGTTTAATTTATAATAAAGTGTTCATATCGCAGTCATCATGTGGTTAATCAAAATTCTAAAAGTAACTTCTATAGCCAACTATGTAAAAATATCCTATAAATCCCAATGGCTAGGTATGGCCTGTCTGCCACGAACTTGAAACATTGTATCAACTATTAATAACTTGGGTCGCTTGAAGCTGGCACGAGCAAACATGCAACATTGCATAAAATATTCTGTACCCTCAGTTTCCTGCTCTAGACCGACATAGCTGTAGGTGTAACAGTATAACTTCCGTCCCTCTCCTCGCCCCTACCTGGGCTCGAAACAGGGACCCTCTGCACACATCAACAACTGACACCCACAAAGCATCGTTACCCATCGCTCCACAAAAGCTGCGGCCCTTGCAGAGCAAGGGGAACAACTACTTCAAGGTCTCGGAGCGAGTGACATCACCGATTGAAACGCTATTAGCGCGCACCACCGCTAACTAGCTAGCCGTTTCACATCGGTTACATAGGCTGTTTTGTGCAAGGGATAAGTAGTAATCAGGTAGGCCTATTTTATGACATTTCCACCAGATCAGAGCATGATATTTAATTCCCCTTTCGTGCTGAGTGGCTATCAAAAGGGAGAGAGCTGGGGAACTATTGTCATTCTCAATGAATGTAAAAACAGACTGTTTACTTGCTGTTTGAAGTGAAGAAAAAATTGCTTTGAAGTTCCACAGTGGTGGTGAGTTAACATTTCTGATGGTCTTATCAGATCTCCAAATGGGCACATTTATAGGCCTACATTTATGCACAGGCTAGGGAGCCTGGGCCTACTTCTATGTATAACTCTAACAGATTATCACCTGGACACCTGCTTGAGGCTAGCAATCAGTAGCTACAGTGGTTTCTCCACTAAAAGTTTTGTGATAATGCTACGGGACTTAGAGGTAATTTGTGGTTTAGTACGGTACCCTGTGTCACCACTTCATTGCTCCAGACCAGCGCAAGGGGGAGTTGGAGCACTGATTATGCTTTTGGGTCCTACTGTGTCTCTGACAATGAATGGGCAACATAAACCTAAATAGAAACTGATAATTGTGCACAACTTCAGTATTACTTACTAAAACTGTTGTTACACTAAGGTTTTTATTTTATTTTAAGATTATTTTGCTCATACTGTAGTACTGTAGCCCACTCCCGACCAGTCACGTTGTACAGCGCCTGTGTGGCGCAACGGTCTAAGACACTGCATAGCAGTACAAGCTGTGTTGCTACAGATGCTGGTGCTGGCCTTGACTGGGAGACACATGAGATGACTGTAGGTTTTCGGTTTCTTTCCCTCTAAAAACAGAAATAATTCTAAATAATAAACAGGCTTTTTTAAATTTTACAATTAGTAACAATGTCTCACCCCATGTTCAAGAATGGCCTTTTTCTCACTCACTTTAGGTTATTTGAAAACTAAATCTCCAAAATGTTATTATTTTTTTTAAACAAAGCTATTCTTATTTCTTATTATTAATTTAGAATTATATAAAAGCCCCTTGGATATTGTCACAGATATATTATTAACCCTGTTATTAGCAGGACAATATACAGTTGAAGTCGGAAGTTTACGTACACTTAGGTTGAAATCATTAACTCATTTTTCAACCATTACACAAATTTCGTGTTAACAAACTATAGTTTTGGCAAGTCGGTTAGGACATCTACTTTGTGCATGACACAAGTCATTTTTCCAACAATTGTTTACAGACAGATTATTTCACTTAATTCACTGTATCACAATTCCTGTGGGGCAGAAGTTTACATACACTAAGTTGACTGTGCCTTTAAACAGCTTGGAAAATTCCAGAAAATGATGTCATGGCTTTAGAAGCTTCTGACATCATGGGAAAATCTAAATAAATCAGCCAAGACCTCAGAAAACTAATTATAGACCTCCACAAGTCTGGTTCATCCTTGGGAGCAATTTCCAAACGCTTGAAGGTACCACGTTCATCTGTACAAACAATAGTACGCAAGTATAAACACCATGGGACCACGCTGCCGTCATACCGCTCAGGAAGAAGACACGTTCTGTCTCCTAGAGACACCCTTCCACACTGGGTAGCCCACCCTTCCACACTGGGTAGCCCACCCTTCCACACTGGGTAGCCCACCCTTCCACACTGGGTAGCCCACCCTTCCACACTGGGTAGCACAGAGCAACACATTTTAGGGGCATTGCACTAATAATGGTGCTGACTAGGGAAACGTTCCCGCTGTTCTGTTCTTAGTGCCAGTCTGCACGTTCAAACTAAAACAATGTAACCAAGAATGGCATCTTAATGCTTTCGTTAATAAAATAATGATGATAAATACTCTTTCAAAATGCCAATGTTTATTTAGTTATGGATCCATAACAAATTACTATGGGAATAAATCACTGAATTACAGAAATATTGGAACAAAGTTGTCTAATGGATGTAAACAAATTGGTGCTTACCGGAAAATATTTTTTCAAACACACATGTTGTACAATGCCATTATGGCTATTAGCAGGTAGTTGGACAATCGACTTGCCTAGAAGGAGGGTGGAGGGAGAACTCTATCGTCAAATGTATTTCTTAGTATCACAACCGGCCGTGATTGGTTGCCAATTTCAGTTTAATTCACCAGAAAAAGTAGACCGCGTTAGGAAGAGGGTCTGGGCACCCCTGGTCTAACCTATTCTACTATATTTAACATTGCTCGCCCAAATATTTATATATTCGTAAATCCTTTACTTTAGATTTGTGTGTGTTGTGAAATTGTTAGATATTACTTGTTAGATATTATTTTACTGTTGGAGCTAGAAACACAAGCATTTCGCTACACCCGCAATAACATCTGCTAAACACGTGTATTTGACAAATACATTCGATTTTGATTTTTGGAATTATGTAGTAACCAATAAAGTGTTCAACAAATCAAAATATATTTGAGATTCTTCAAAGTAGCCACCCGTTGCCTTGATGACAGCTTTGCACACTCTAGGCATTCTCTCAACCAGCTGCATGAGGTAGTTAGCTGGAATGCATTTCAATTAACAGGTGTGCCTTGTTAATTTGTTGAATTTCTTTCCTCAATGCGTTTGAGCCTATCAGTTGTGGTGTGACAAGGTAGGCGGGGTATACAGAGAGAGCCCTATTTGGTAGAACACCAAGGCCATATTATGGCAAGAACACCTCAAATAAGCAAAGAGAAATGACCGTCCATCATTACTTTAAGACATGAAGGTCAGTCGCAAAAACCATCAAGGGCTATAATGAAGCTGGCTCTCATGAGGACCGCCACAGGAAAGGAAGACCCAGAGTTACCTCTGCTGCAGAGGATAAGGTCATTAGATTTAACAGCCTTAGAAATTGCAGCTCAAATAAATGCTTCAGAGTTGAAGTAATAGGCACATCTCAACATCAACTGTTGAGAAGAGACTGTGTGAATCAGGCCTTCATGGTCGAATTGCTGCCAGGAAACCACTACTAAAGACACCAATAAGAAGAGGAGACTTGCTTGGGCCAAGAAACATGACCAATGGACATTAGACAGTGGAAATCTGTCCTTTGGTCTGATGTCCAAATTTGAGATTTTTCTTTCCAACCGCTGTGTCTTTGTGAGATGCAGATTAGGTGAATGGATGATCTCCACATGTGTGCTTCCCACTGAAGCATAGAGGAGGTGTGATGGTGTGGGTGTGTTTTGCTGGTGACACTCAGTGATTTATTTATAATTCAAAGGCTCACTTAACCAGCATGGCTACCACAGCATTCTGCAGCGATACACCATCCCATCTGGTTTGCACTTAGTGGGACTGTCATTTGTTTTTCAACAGGACAATGACCCAACACACCTCCAGACTGTGTAAGGGCTATTTGGCCAAGGAGGAGAGTGATGGAGTGCTGCATCAGATGACCTGGCCTCCACAATCACCCGGCCTCAACCCAATTGGGATGAGTTGGACTGCAGAGTGAAGGAAAAGCAGCCAACAAGTGCTCAGCATATGTGAGAACTCCTTCAAGACTGTTGGAAAAGCATTCCAGGTGAAGCTGGTTGAGAGAATGCCAGGAGTGTGCAAAGCTTTCATCAAGGCAAAGGGTGGCTACTTTGAAGAATCTGAAATATAAACATGTTTTGTTTAACTGTTTTTTTGGGGGGTTACAACATGATTCCATATGCTTTATTTCGTAGTTTTGATGTCTTCACTATTCTACAATGTAGAATATAGTAAAGGGAAAACCCTTGAATGAGTAGGTGTGTCCAAACTTTTGACTGGTACTGTATATTTTAGACTGCTTGACTAAAGAAATCTTGGTTGACCAACAGCCTATCGACCAAACAGTCAACTAAATGGGGTGAGCCCTACTGTTTTGAGACTGTCAGAATGCAAGGCACATGGTTAGCTTAGCTATAGCATGTCGTTTGATGACATACTAAGAGCATGAAAGACGGAGCCAACCACAAACTCTTCTTATTCTGAATGACAAAGGCACAGAAGGCGTTACCATCTACTGAAGCACCTCCGCAACGTGTTATATTCTCGCCATTAGAAGCAAACTCCTTTGTCAGCGACTCTTTCGTCCGCGCCCATGTGTGCGCGATTGGCACTAAACGGCTGCTGGATGTTTTCATATGTTTTCTGTGCTTCGGATTGGACACCTAGTCCACTATTGCGCAACACCCATCAGTATTTTCTTTTCCTTTATTCATGATGTTTAGAATGACGACAAATGAGTCGTCTAGTGGGCTTTAAAAATAATATATCTGGTAATCAGGTCATGAAATGCCAGGACAAAGTTTTTGTCCTAGATTTATTGTTAGACCCAATTTGTATCGCCTTTAATGTCAATTAATACATGGTGGGCAATCGAATTGGGAATGTGACTTGATTCAATTTGAATAATGTGAATAACCTGATGGTGAGAGCCCAGTAACAAATTGACTGTTGTAGTCCCCTTAAACATCAGCTGTTGTTACATTGTCTCTAAAATCACGGTCTCCATTTCTATAGTTATGTGAGTCTTTTGAAAAATTGAAACCTCCAAATGTTGGCCTTTTTACCAGAATTTTGTTCCTGCATGAACTGTTGTATTTTCATAACTGTTCAAAATATGAGGCTACAGCACGTTCCACGAAAGCATCATTTACACTGCAAATCTGCAGTGCACACACTATATCCAACATATAGCCAAGCCTTTTGTGCATACAATACATGCAGGATATGCAAGTCTGCTTTAGCTAGCTTCAATGCTGTGGTCATGGTAAAATCACAGTTGTGGTAAATTTGTCAGTGACAAAGGGAAAAAAAGCAGAAACACAACGGCACCCAAGGTTAGTAAAAAATATCGTCCTTTACCTCATCGCTAATGTTACCATTCACAGTTAATATCCCCCATTTGTCAGTCAGTCTTTATTACTTGGATGGATGACACCTGTGATAATGGAATGACTTATTACCTCCTACAGACGATGACTGGCAGGAGGAGCACAAGCGTCTAGCCGAGCTCGAAGAACAAAAGAACGACGGACTCGGAGGTTTAGGACTAGGGGCACTAGGGATGGGGGGAATGGGAGGAGGAAACGCCTCCGCTGTTCACCTTCCTCCTCCCGCCAGCCGCGTCCCCCACCCGTCTTCCCTCCCCCCACCACATCACTCTCTCTCTTCGATGCCCCCTCCGGGCCTGGAGGAGAGGGGGGGAGGCGACCTAGCCGAGTCCCTAGCCATGTTGATTCTCGGGGCGGACCCGGCCATCGCCAGTGTGGGTGGTCCAGCCGGGCCTGGTGACCGGTCCACTGGTCTCCCTCCTCCCCCTTCCATCCCCCAGCAGCACCACCACCCCTCCCAGCTCCCTCCACACCACCAGCTGACCACGTCGGGGCTACCCCCCGGCCCACCGCACCCCTCCCTGCTTAGCTACCAGCAGCATCAGCACCTCCTACGCCGAGGGGCAGCCCCCATGCAACAGGTGAGACAGTCTAGTATATTATACTGTAGTAATGCTGCAGATCATTGTATCTTGTGCAGTGGTTCTCAAGCCTCTCCTGGGTACCCCCAGCCGTTCCATGTATTTTATCTATGCCAGAGTTAGGCACACCTGACTCAGCTTTTCAACTAAATAGCAAACTCTTGACTAGGTGAATAAGGTGAGCTGGTTCAGAGCTATAACATCATTTTGAAAAATCTGGGGGTTTCCAAGGAGAGGTTTGAGAACCGCTGATCTAGTATTCTGTAGCTCTATATGCTGCAGAACTATGTTATAGTTCCTTCTCCAAACCCTATCAGCTCGTTCAATGAGGGACGATAATTATTTATCACTAGGGGAGCAGTGCCTTCTGACACGCCTTCTCTTCCTCTGCTTCTCTCTTTCAGATGAACTCTCACAATATCTGGGAGAACAACATGGGATTTGGGCCTGTGAGCATCACCCCTGGACTAATCACTCAAATGGAGGTAAGATACCTGCCTGTTTTGAAACAGGCTGTAACAGGATGTACTTCCTGAATTTGTCAAATAAGAAATAAGAACATTGCTTTTCGGTTACGAACTGTTTAGCTACGTTGTGCCTTGCTGAATGTGGCCCTGTACTTTACATGAAAAACAACATAGCTGGCACATTTGCCCTCTGAATGACTTACCATATCTTGTTTAAACCAATTGTATTCATTATTGATTGTAGACTTTGATCCAAAAGTTAAACTCTCTTCTTCCCCATCTTTCCAGGACAGTCCACTTATGTCTATCATCAAAGAAGTGGGGCTGCCCAATCGGCCCCCGCCAATGACGAGCGAGGATGGGCGGGACTTGTCGGAAAGGGCCCCCCCGCCTCGCTCGTCCTCTCCCGTGATTGGTAGCCCACCAGTGAGGGCTGTGCCTATCGGGACTCCACCCAAGCAGCCGATGAGTCATGCTTTGAATCATCATCAGCAGCAGGTCAGTGGGAGAATTCTGCCCTTTCTCCCTCTTTTTAGTAATCATTATGGACTGTTACCTCATCTTCTGTCTGTATGCAAAGTACTCCCACTTATATTTTAAATAGTTATTTGTGTAATTTTGGCTATTCCTTGTGAACTGTGTATGCCCTTCTCAGTGTAGTTTTGTATAACATGGAATTGTTCTGCAGAAGTAACTAATGTTCATAGTTATTAGACCAGTGATCTCAAACTTCCAGTTCACAGGCCACATCTGGCCCCCGTGGCCCACGGGCCTGGAGTTTGAAACCACTGTATTAGACTATTAGTAACTGCTTGATCCTCCTGTTTCTGCCTCTACTCTCTTCCTATCTGTTGCAAAGCTGGAGTTAACCCTCTCTCTGTGTACAGTTATAGGCTAATGAGTTGTATTGAAACCCTCTCTCTACTGTGTGTTGCAGATCCACCACCCCACCGCCGTTCATGTGCGAGCCCCGGTCCACCACCAACACCGCTACCCCCCTTCCTTCCCCGAGCGCATCTCTCCCAACACCCTCTTAAACATCGCTGTGAGTCCTACCTCTCCGGCCTTCGCTTAATTTATTAGGTGGGGCATGTGAAGTTGTGGAATGTAAAGATTTTTTTATTTTGTTGGTCTGTTGTGGTGTTCTTGACCAATTGTTGAATGAGTGTTGACTTCTCATGGTCAGTTACTTCCGTGAGGGTGGATATATAAGTACAAAATATTAATTATTCCATAGCAGCTATCTTGGTTTTGGCTCAATAGCTTGGCTCATGGATGGACTCTCTAGCTCACTGCAGATGCCGGTTCCAGGTCAGTGTTGGTTCTGAGTTGGGTTCTCTCTCTCTGTTAGAACTCTCCTCTGTGTCGTCCTCCGTTCCCGGCCGGCGTGGGCCCCGTTCTGTCCCAGATCCAACGCGCCCAGATGCTCAACTCTCAGGTGAGACTCAACCAGTGGCAACCTGTCATTCAGGTCAGGTGGGGCAGCGTTTAGTATGTTATTTTGGCATTAATGTGTCACATATCAGTTTACAAACAATGTAAAAAAAATTGTCATTGAGTTAATAAAGCTGCATACAAACATGGTCTCTTTTTTGCTTTCTTGAGTAAGGCAGCTCCAAAATGCAGGTGTTTCAGCATAACTTGGTGTTTGCTGTGGAGGTGGGGCAGCCAGGCGAAAATACGGAGCGTAGGGGTTGGTAATGTACTCTAGTTGCGCTGTGATTGGCTCAGTGTTCTGTCACTCATGGGGACACTACGGCACCGCAAAATCTACAGGGAGAACTCGAAAATTCAAGGCGCTTGGGTGCTGCCATAGAGTTACATTAGAAGTGCCCATCCAAGAAGGCTCAAGGTCATTGGCCACAGATAAAATTAGGTCAAATCACGTTATGTCTACAGTAGCTTTGATTGGACTGATCATGTCAACAACATACTTTCAAAATCTTAGCTAGCAGTCATCATCATGATTCATGAATCAAGTCTACTGGCAAGTCCTTTTTAATCCTTGTCATATGAAGAGAAAATATAGATAAAATGTATCGGTGCTCATCGGCCATTGGACACAAACATTACACAACAAGTTGGAAATCGCAAATTCAACAATGAGTGGTTTGTAAGGAATCAGTGGCTAACTGCAAGCATTGCAAAGCAAACATTAGCCTGCTATTCAGTGGAGTAAACATTCAACATTGGCCATGCTGTCAATTCAACATGACTTCTACCGCTTTCAAAACAACTGGAAACTCGTAACTGGGAAAAATCTGACTTCAGTGAGTTAACGACAACTGGGAACTCTGGGGAAAAAACGAGCTCCGACTGGGAAAATACATTTTGAACGGTCATTCAAGTCAGGAACTCTGCCTCTTTCTAGAGCTCCGACCTGAAGATCACTAACGTCATGATTCAACCTTGTTTTTTTCGGAGTTCTCAGTTGTCTCGAAAGTACCATGAATCCAGAGAATGCCAGACTTTGATGACTAAATTTGCCCACCAAGGACCGCCGCGCCACCTTCCAGTTCAAGTGAGCACAGAACCAACAAGGTGAGTCCAAAAATGTATTGTATGCTGCTGCATAAATGATATAATATGCCAGGGAGATATGTATACTGTAGTTAAGAAAGTAATACTAAGTATGTTAGTAGCCCATGTGCCTCACCATAATAATTTGGTCCCTGAGCCTGTTTCAGATAAATGTCATCGAATATTGTAAATGCTTTCATTGTCTGCTTCTATGCCTCCTTTATCCTGTGGTTCTGACTTGGTGTACAGGGAGAATATTGTAAGAACGGCCCATGTTCTGAATTCTGTTGCTATATGTTTCTGAACAAATGGTTATAATCGACTATGTCCGTCCTAGCTCGCTCATTTGTATTAATCGAAATTACGGATTGCCACTTATTCGCTCGTCGTCCCCTTATGCTACAGTTTGTACATCTCAATTGTCATTAGTAACCACATTTGTTTAAGCAATTCGGTCATATCAGCTATTTTTTTTAAAGGAAATAAATGAGACTGAAGGAACTGTTTCGCTGCAAGACAAGGCTCCGCTGATAGCCAGGTGTAACAGTTATAAAGCTGTCCCAACACCTTACGTAGGTTCTAACAGTTTGTGGGCACCGTCTGGCAACGTTATAGTCCAGTGATGTGTAGTGGCTTTGCTGGTATGCATCTAAAAACATTTTTGGGAGTTTGCCCCACCAACACTTACATGCTAAAATAGTCACTGGACTCAACACCTGGACTAAACACTCACCTGTGTTCTCATCTGTACACCTGAATGCACTCGCCTTGAGCCGTCTCACTCACAAATTTGGCAACTGGGGTGTATTAATTCGTAAGTGCACACCATACCAAAAAGTGTTGCAACATATTGGCTAATGAGGGGAACTCTGGGTAGTGTACTATGCTTTGTGTGCATGTGGGGTGGTGGTGAGAGATGTCCGATTGGCTTGTTGCGCTGTGTTTAATCTGAAATTTGTCCCAAATACCTTCTTTCCCATTAGATCAGACCACTGTAAAATGTAATTTTGGTGGTTTTATGCTTCTGTAACACATTTTTTGTCTTAATGTTTCATCATTTTATCTTATATTGCTGGTAACTTTTGATGTGGTTTTTGTTATTTTTTTTTTCATGTAATATTTCTGCTTATATAAGTCTAGTAAAAAAATTAAATCAATAAACATATTGTTAAAAAGTGTTACAACGGAAATGAGCAATTCTATAATAAGGTCATTTAGTTTCTCCCTGTTTCAGACCTTTTGCTTCCGATTGGTGCGTAGGGAAATCACCGCATGCTCACTCCCTATGAGCAGAAATGTTTCACATGTACAACATATCTATGAACGTCTATACATACTGTTATGTGAAATGGGTGTTTGCATAAACACACAAGGGAACATTTTGTCTGAAGAGATCCTTGAATTGTACACACCTCTCACTCTATCTTGGTTCGTGCAGGTGACTGTGACCACCTCAGACCAATTGGCAGTACGCCCAGAACGTTGCTCTGGGATCCTTCTCAGTTTCAAGGTCCTAACTTTGAGAGAAGCCTCGTCAGTCAAATGCAGGAACCAACGTTAATAATGTAAATCATGCTTATATAACTTGTTTGTGGAGCAGTATATAAGGACTGAAAGGGAACCCCCCCCCCCCCCCTTTCAGAATTTTCATCAAGCTTTGATTGAACTTCCCTGACGTGGTGGTGATAATAAATTGATTCATTTACATTGAGTTTGAGTCCTTAAATTTCCACGACACACATTCAATGACAGCCTCCCTTCCTTTCCTCTAAAATATATATTTTTTGTTTCTTTCCTTCTCCCTCTCTCAGGTTGCTGGCTTCCCCAGGGGCTGTCAGGGTCCCCCGTTTCTGCCTGGTGGCGGAGGCTTCAGGCCCTTCTTCGGCCAGCCCCCTCCCCACAGGATGGGTCCCCACCCCGGCGGGCCCCCTCTCAACCACGTCCCCTGTCCCATCATTCGGCACAACACCACGCACCTGCACCCCCAGCACCGCCGCATGCTCACCCAGAGGATGCAGAGTAGAGGAGGGTATGTAGACTGAAGTGTGTGTGTGTGTAAATCATTTGAGTTGTCCCAGCATCCGCATGTCTCCTCCATATCTATCCACAGTGCTGTTGCCATAAACTACTGCACAAATTTCCTTGAATTTCTAATGCTTTACGTTCAGCTAACCTGCATCTGAAGCAGCTGTGGAGCCTCTTTCTCACTTTGCCTCCCCTATCGTCTTTCTCCCCAGTGAGCGTGGCGGGCGTGTGGGGGACTGGCGGAGCAGGGACCCCTACAGTAACTTGATGACCCAGAGGGAGAAGGAGTGGGTGGCCAAGATCCAGATGATGCAGCTGCAGAGCACTGATCCCTACCTGGATGACTACTACTACCAGGTCAGTACAGCCAAGTCAATGGAAAAAGCGCGGCCCTGTTCATTAGGTACCAAACGGAACATAATGGACTGAAATTGGGTGTGAGTAGTTGGTCCTATAAGAAACGCCTGTTTTTGTTTTCTGATGCAAAATCGTAACTTTTTTTTCTTCTGTGGGTCCTAATGAACATTACCCCAGGTTGTATTCACTAGGTGCAAAGGAACCAATGCAATAGTCCCAAAAGTGTAAACCTGGCCTATTTAGGAAGCAATGCAATAGTCCCCAAAGTGCAAACCCTGCCCATTTGGTACACCAGGTAGTGTGCCAAACGCTATTTAACTGCGCAAGAAAATTGATTGAAATGGGGAATGGCTACCTGGACTTGGCCCAATTAACGCTTGTCATTTTCCGCTGTAAAATGTTTTGCTACGGTGTTCCCTAATAAACATTACCCAGGTCAGTGCAGGGTTATGTGCAGGAGGGCGTGACGTTCTGAACAAGGCAGAAAGAAATGTCAGTTATAAACCTGACGCAACCTCTTGCAGAGATGCATGTCGGCTTTAGACAGTCTGTTTCTATCCGAACGTTCCATTACCTTCTGTCCTACTGACCAACCTAAAATTAGATTAAATAGAAATGGCATTTATTAAGCTGACACGAGTCTTTACATTGTGTTTCCATCTGATCGTTACCAGGCCGGATGGACCAATCCAGAATGGGATAAGGAGGGAGCATGTCAAAAACAAGTTCATAATGTACACCAGGGAAACAACTGTTCCAGTCCTGTCATTCAGATCCTTTATTAGTTCCACTTGGCGGTCATCCTCAATCTAATCCCTGTTCACCTGCTTCTAGGGACCAATAGGTCTTGCTATCCTTTGACCTTTGCTGTCAGAGCTCCACCTTTTAATTGAGTGTTAATAAATAGTTTTACTATGGATTATCCTGATAGTTTTTTTCAGTAGTTGTCCCTGTTTATGGTGGATTAAATGCAGAAATATGTAACTAAATGGATGCCAATTTTGTGTTGCCTGGCAGAATTACTTTGAGAAGATGGAGAAGAGGCAGGAGCGAGACAGAGACGGCGTGAGGAAGGAGCACACCACCAAACTCATCACCCCCCAGGTGGCCAAGCTGGAACACACCTACAGACCAGGTAACGCATGAATGATTATCATAAAACTAGGATGATACATGATCAATTATGAAATCCAGACCCGAGTTCAAATAGTATTTGTTTTCAGTTAAATAGTGTTTGGCACACAACCTGGTGTACCAAATGGGCAGGATTTGCACTTTGGGGACTGTTGCGTTGGTTCCTTTGCACCAGGCAAGCTCAATCAAGTATTAAAAAGAGAACCAGTACTATTTTAACCAAGGATTTGATCAAATGAATAATCATCACACCACCTTGTGTGTTTTTGAGGATGTATCTGTGACATGCATGTGTATCGTTCTTCTTCCCTCCCCTCCCCCCCCCCCCCCCACAGTGCAGTTTGCAGGCTCGCTGGGTAAGCTGACTGTGTCCAGCGTCAACAACCCCAGGAAGATGATCGACACGGTGGTGACTAGTCGCACTGACGACGAGGTACGTATTACACACACATACACCACAATCTCTCCAGACTCGCGTGTCTCACGAGTTCTGCCATTCTATCTCCTGCTGTTTTTGTCTCTGACGTATGTTCCCCGTTCCTTATCACACTCTGTTCTTATTATATTGTTTTTGTCTCGCTATCCAGATGTTACTGTCAATTGTTTGGTCTATCCTTCCTGCATTGATATGAAGACAGGACAACATTAGTTATTTTCAGGAACTTGTTGGTTCCTTTTTTCTAGGCTCCGTTATTTACTTAACAAATAAGAAATAATCAAAATGTGCACTTATAAATCATAACAATTTTTATCAAAATACAGCTGTAGACAGAAGTCAAAGATCAAACATACAACTGATGTCTCTCCTGAGTTCTGAAAAATAGGAAAAGTCCAAGTTTCTTTTAATATGCTTGCAGTCAACCCCTAGTGATGTAACTGCCTAGGTCAATACCTTCTACTCATGAGACCAAGCCCATGCATATACAGTTTTACAAACTTGCAGGAGCGACACTAGTTCCAGTGTTTTCTAAGGGCTCAGCAGTAATTTTCCACTCCCCAAGTTGCTTTATAGTGGTATGTCTGACTAGTCTCTTATCTCTTTCACTCCCTACAGTGTTCTGTGTCTATGAATCTCTTTTAGCCTTGAGGCGCTTTCTCACAGACACCCTGTTTTGACTGCAATAACTCACATCTCTGGCCGTTTCTTTGAGGCAGAGACTAGAAAAGAACTGTGGAACAATATTAAACCTTATAGTGTGTGTGTGTGTGTGTGTGTGTGTGTATATGTATAGTTAATCTGTAGTCTAGGACCCTATACATGTGGTGTAAATGCATATACATAGGTGTAAATTTGACTAAATTAGGTTGAATATCAATATTAGTCATTTAACTGAGGATGATGATGTATTACTATGATACTAATGTACACTTAACATCAGTTTTATCTTTTTATATATTTTTTTCAGATAAATTATACAATAACAAAGCTCACATTTTATACTCATACTCCCAATACATGTAACCCATATTTATAGACTTGTGTATGACCAAATGAGGACTCTCCAATCAATGAGAGAGTTTATGCTGTCTCTCACTCATAAGCTTTGTCAGTCTTGGGGGCCATGTGGCAACAGCAGTGATCAGGCTTTTCTCCAATTCGAGTCCCTTCTTGTGCATGGTCTTGATTAGGGTCATGGATGAAAGTCTCACTTCATATAAGCATTGTAGATTCAAAGGGCAGCAGTTAAGTCGTTGTATGTTTCCCCCCAAGTCAGGATATTCCTTCACATCACACCAGAAATGTGACACTCTTGTCTCTGAGTACCTCAAATTCAGGCCACGGTTTGAGGACACGTACAGAAGATTTTCCTGCAGTCTGGTAGGACTGTTGTTGGTACTGTCAGTCATGAAAGGATTATTCACCCAGTCAAGTTTAGCGGACTTGTTTTCAATGTCAGGGAAGTAGAAGTTGAACTCAGTTTGGATAAACGTGAGCTTACTATTTTCACCATGGGAGCTCTGCCAACATCACCTGTAGAAAGGTAGGTGTCAAGCTGCTGTTAACCTGTTGGGGATAGGGGGCAGTATTTGCACGGCTGGATAAAAAACGTACCCGATTTAATCTGGTTACTACTCCTGCCCAGAAACTAGAATATGCATATAATTATTAGCTTTGGATAGAAAACACCCTAAAGTTTCTAAAACTGTTTGAATGGTGCCTGTGAGTATAACAGAACTCATATGGCAGGCAAAAACCTGAGAAGATTCCAAACAGGAAGTACCCTCTCTGACCATTCCTTGGGCTTCTTGCCTCTGTTTATTGAACGTTTAGGATCTTTGCTGTAACGTGACACTTCCTACGGCTCCCATAGGCTCTCAGAACCCGGGAAAAAGCTGAATGATATCGAGTCAGCCCCTGGCTGAAACACATTAGCGCCTTTGGATAGTGGCCAGTCAGAGGACCATCAGACTGGGGCTCGTGCACGAGGGCACGAGATGTATTTATTTTCTCTCTCTTTGAACGAAAACCACCACTCCCGGTCGGAATATTATCGCTTTTTTACGAGAAAAATGGCATAAAAATTGATTTTAAACAGCGGTTGACATGCTTCGAAGTACGGTAATGGAATATTTAGAAATGTTTTGTCACGAAATGCGTCGTGCTCGTCACCCTTCTTTACCATTCGGATAGTGTCTTGAACGCACTAACAAAACGCCGGTATTTGGATATAACTATGGATTATTTGGGACCAAACCAACATTTGTTATTGAAGTAGAAGTCCTGGGAGTGCATTCTGACAAAGAACAGCAAAGGTAATAACATTTTTCTTATAGTAAATCTGACTTTGGTGAGTGCTAAACTTGCTGGGTGTCTAAATAGCTAGCCCTGTGATGCCGGCTCTACTGAGAATATTGCAAAATGTGCTTTCACCGAAAAGCTATTTTAAAATCGGACATAGCGAGTGCATAGAGGAGTTCTGTATCTATAATTCTTAAAATAATTGTTTTTTGTGAACGTTTATCGTGAGTAATTTATTAAATTCACCGGAAGTGTTCGGTGGGAATGCTAGTCACATGCTAATGTAAAAAGCTGGTTTTTGATATAAATATGAACTTCATTGAACAAAACATGCATGTATTGTATAACATAATGTCCTAGAAGTGTCATCTGATGAAGATCATCAAAGGTTAGTGCTGCATTTAGCTGTGGTTTGGGTTGTGACATTATATGCTATCTTGAAAAATGGGTGTCTGATTATTTCTGGCTGGGTACTCTGCTGACATAATCTAATGTTTTGCTTTCGTTGTAAAGCCTTTTTGAAATCGGACAGTGTGGTTAGATTAACGAGAGTCTTGTCTTTAAAATGGTGTAAAATAGTCATATGTTTGAGAAATTGAAGTAATAGCATTTCTAAGGTATTTGAATATCGTGCCACGGGATTACGCTTGCGTCCCACCTAGCCCATAGAGGTTAACGAAGTATATCCCCATCTTCGCCTTTCCTCTCCCAGAGTTTGATCTTCTTTATGAATCCGCACACTTTGTCATACTTGTATTTTTGCCTTGCAGAGTTAAGATTCAGGTGGTTCAGTTTGCAGAACACATCAGCAAAGTGGGCTACCCAGGCTGTGCCCTCCAACACGACCACGGGGGGGGGTCCGCGCGCGCAAGTGCTCAGACAGAAAATCACTTCAGCTTGCAGCTCAAAAATGCCTCCGTAGCGTTTTCCCTCTGGGTAGCCAACGGATGTCGGTGTGAAGCAGTAGCTGCTGGTACTCAGTCCCACTGTCATCAGGCTTTCAAAACAAGTCGGTGATTCGGAGGACTGGACTGGATAAAGTGAATCACTTTCACTGCCTTTTTCTAAAAACATCATGGAACTCAGGACTCATTCTCTTGCTGGCCAATGCCTCCATGTGAATTCCATTCAACGTCCGGGTTTACTTTATGTGGGCAATTGATCCTTTCATTCTCCCAGTCATTGATGCCGCACCATCCGTGCACACATGAACACAGGATTTCCAATCCAGATTGTGTTCTGAGGAAAAAGCTGTCAACGTGAAACACATCCTCACCTGTAGTTAAGCTTCTCACAGGACCGAATGTGCTCATTCATTTCCTAAATGTCTCAGTATCGCACAAATGCAATCAACTCTGTTTAAAAACTGACGTTCGTCCAACTGCAGCTCAAATGAACAGGAATTGAACTTTCCCACCACTTGATCAATAATGTCAACGCCCATGTTGTCGATTGTACAGCACACCGTGTTATTTGACAATGGTACAGTCTTCAGTGCATCAGCTGCTGTCTTATCAGTCATAGTTTCAGTTAGGATAACAGCAGCAGGCAAACTCCTCAGCTATAGTGAATGGCTTTTTTGACTTGGCCACAAGTAGCGACATAGCATATGAAGCCTCCAATGCTTTGGTTGACACTAGTCGTTTTCTTTAATTACTCTTGACTTCCCTTAAATTCTGACTGCTTTCCATGGAAAACTCTGAGGTCTTAGCCACACAGGAAAGAGGCTTGGTGCTGTTGTAAATTGGTTAGTTTCATGCTATTATTTGAGAGCCCATCGCCGCAGACGAAACAGGAGGTGAAACCGAAGAGGACATACTGTTCGTGAAATTGACATACTTTGATCTTTCTTTTTCCCACGGGTTCACTTGAGCTGGCGCTAGTGCTGCTTCTGCTGCTTGAAACAGTGAGTTTCAGCCATTGATCCATAGCTAGTTTCTACTCAAAGCTAGCTGTTAGCTGAAATGGTGAGCCACTAGTGTAAAGCAGAGGGTCACATGCACTTGGGCGTGAGCAGAGGATCAACAGGCGGGCAGAGGCCAGAGAGACCGAGCAATGCACACCGAAACTAAAGTTTTAAAAAAGTAGGCCTATAAATATAAAATAAACTGGAGATTTCACCCCAGTGACCTCAGTAAATGTTTTCCTGATATTTTTTGTTGTTGCACATTTTGGAACAATGTCCCACGTACCCCTGGGGACTGCCCGCCTACCCCCAGTTGGGAAACACTGCGGTAGTACAGTATTCTACTCCTCTAACAGCTCCCTCTATCCCACGCAGGAGAAGAGAGAGAAACAGGTGTGGAATAAGAGACGGCAGATCCTCTACACTGTGGAGAAGGTAAAGAGAAGGAAGGGGGAGGATTACATTGTCTTTACAGCTCTGTGGTTGCATTCATTTGTATTACCTTCATTTTTAACTTCCTCTGCCTGTTTTGAACTCTGCAGTGCTCTCACTCTTAACATGTATTATATCTGTATGCACTCCATTTTCTCTTTGTAACCATCTTGTGTTAGTTACTGCTAGCTAGCTACGCAAGATGGTACTATGTGCCTAAACGTTGGTGATGCCTATTAAATTATTGGGAGCATATATATTGTGCAATATCTTTATTCATTTATTCAATTTCTTTTTTCACATTTGTAACAATTTACTACTACCTACTCATCTATGAAACTCTGCACTAGAGGTCGACCGATTAATCGGAATGGGCAATTAATTAGGGCCGATTTCAAGTTTTCATAACAATCGGTAAGTTTTGGCCACCGATTTGCCTATTTATTTTATTTTCTTTTTATTATTTTTTTTTGTTTTTATTTTTTTGTTTGTTTTTTTACACTTTTATTTAACTAGGCAAGTCAGATTAAGAACACATTCTTATTTACAATGACTGCCTAGAAACGGGGGTTAACTGCCTTGTTCAGGGGGGATTCGTTTTTGCAACCTTCGGTTACCAGTCCAACGCTCTAACCACCTGCCTTACATTGCACTCCACAAGGATTAACAGGCTGACTACCTGTTACGCGAGGGCAGCAAGAAGCAAAGGTAAGTTGCTAGCTAGCATTAGACTTATAAAAAAACTATCAATCTTAACATAATCACTAGTTAACTACACATGGTTGATGATATTACTAGTTTATCTAACGTGTCCTGCGTTGCATATAATCAATGCGGTGCCTGTTAATTTTCATTGAATCACAGCCTACTTCGACAAACGGGTGTTGATTTAACAAGCGCATTTGCGAAAAAAGTACTGTCGTTGCACCAATGTACCTAACCATAAACATCAATGCCTAACAGGAATATTTAGACTTAGCCACCCGTTAGATAAAATACGGAACGGTTCCGTATGTCAGTGAAAGAGAAAAACGTTTGTTTTCGAGATGATAGTTTCCGGATTTGACCATATTAATGACCTAAGGCTCGTATTTCTGTGTGTTTATTATAATTAAGTCTATGATTTGATAGAGCAGTCTGACTGAGCGGTGGTAGGCAGCAGCAGGCTCGTAAGCATTCATTCAAACAGCCCTTCGCTGTGCTTCAAGCATTGCGCTGTTTATGACTTCAACCTGGATGGGTATAATTTGTGGAACGTTCCAACAGGAATCTATTCCAAAAACTTCGTAAATAACAAGGTTTCCAAAAAACAACGCATACAAAGTTGTATAGCGGCAGAATAAGATTACCGGGTAGGGAGTGGTCTATTTCATAGCGTTTTTCACTCATCACGTTTATTCCGAAAAATGTCTGTCCTCACATGTCTTTTTGCCTATGGACAAACATTAAGAATAAGCTACGTGGTGAGTTGATGCCTATTCGGCCGCTAGTTAGCTAGGTTTGTATGCGTTGCTACTTTGTATGCGTTGTTGGTTGGCAACCTTTTACTTTACGTTTTTTGGAACAGATTCCTGTTGGAACGTTCCACCCCTTCAAGCCTATCAACTCCCAAGATTAGGCTGGTGTAACCGATGTGAAATGGCTAGCTAGTTAGCCGGGTGCACGCTAATAGCGTTTCAAACGTCACTCGCTCTGAGACTTGGAGTAGTTGTTTCCCTTCCTCTGCATGGGTAACGCTGCTTCGAGGGTGGCTGTTGTCGATGTGTTCCTGGTTCGAGCCCAGGTAGGAGCGAGGAGAGGGACGGAAGCCATACTGTTACACTGGCAATACTAAAGTGCTTATAAGAACATCCAGTTGTCAAAGGTATATGAAATACAAATCGTATAGAGAGAAATATTCCTATAATAACTACAACCTAAAACTTCTTACCTGGGAATATTGAAGACTCATGTTAAAAGGAACCACTAGCTTTCATATGTTCCCATGTTCTGAGCAAGGCACTTAAACATTAGCTTTCTTACATGGCACATATTGCACTTTTACTTTCTTCTCCAACACTTTGTTTTGCATTATTTAAACCAAATTGAACATGTTTCATTATTTATTTGAGGCTAAATTGATTTTATTGATGTATTATATTAAGTTCAAATAAGTGTTCATTCAGTATTGTTGTAATTGTCATTATTACAAAGACATTTCTGTTTAAAATAATCGGCCGATTAATCGGTATCGGCTTTTTTGATCCTCCAATAATCGGTATCGGCGTTGAGAAAAAAATAAATCATAATTGGTCGACCTCTACTCTGCACTATTACCACGCATCCCTAAAAAAAACACTCTTGAGAGCTTGGCACTCTGGGGACCCTAACACGATCTCCCTCCCCCTCTCTCTTTCTCCATCAGATGTACAGTCTGCTGCTGGAGGTGCAGGACTTTGAGAAGCGCTTCATGCAGACGCCGGAGGAGCAGAGAGAGGCCCTGCTAGAGCAGCACAAAACCCACACGCTGCAGCTCTACAGCTCCCTCAAGGAGAAGGAGTGGGACGACAGGTGAGATGGAGGGATCGGTAGGTGGGGGAGGAGGGAGAGGGACAAGACCCACACTCTACAGCTCCCTCAAGGGGAAGGAGTGGGACGACAAGGTGAGCAAGGTCCAACAATAACTTTTTTCTGTCACTGGCCCAGTCGGCCAAAAATCTATTGGCCCCAGACTTGGGGTAGTTAAAATGCAGTAAGGTGATGCAGGGCCTATAGATTTGGCATGCTTTCTCTCTATATTCAGCTAGTAATAGGCTACGTATTGTTATTATGGCTTGAAAAAGCTGTGTAATATAATTTAGGCAATGTAAGTCATTACATTGTATTAGTTGCAATAGTTGTTTCTAAAGTATGTCATTTTGAGAATATATATTTTTGTACATTTCAAAAGAGGACGCTTCCCCTTTTAAGAATGAGTCCCAGAAAATAGATCTCTTTTTGAAGCCTATCAACAGTAGCCAGCAGTAGGTTCACTTTTGTAAATCACTTCCCTTAAAATAAAGAAGCGCAGCGAGTGGATTGACGAGTGCTTCTTTTTGCTCTGGACAGCCCGCGTGTGCTGTGTGAAGGCATCAACTCATATTCTGCTCAAGCAGTTGTGACTTGCGAGGGGGGTGGTGGTCCTTGAATGAACGGCCAATCATTTTGCGTGTGGTTTTCAATAGTAGACTTCGACAGAGCATGTAAATGTTGAACTGGAACGCAGAAATGCGTCGAGGAGTTGACGAGATCCACTGGGCCGACACAATTTTTTACTTGCAGTGGGCCGTCGTTAACGTCGGCGCCTGGGTGAGGAAGGAAGGAAGGATGGAGGGAGAGGAGGGGAACGTGGGTCCCTCAATTCCAAATGGACTCCGAGCTCCTCCTCCCTAGATACTTGTGTAGATCTGAAGGGTTGTGATAGGTGGAAGAAATATGATGGAAATGACTATTGCTTATACCGATCCAATCCTTTCAGATCGACATGAGTGCCTAGGGTGAAGGGGCTAGGGAACGTTTTGGAATTAGGGGTAGGGAGGAGAGGAAGGGGTGAACATGACCTCCTCATACCATGCAGCTTCACCGCTCCCTCAGCCAACCGGCAGTCACTAATGTTCAATGTTTAAGTTTCAAGTAGTCAACTTCCCCCCCGGCGATATTTGGCGGAAACCCCTAATTGTCCCGAAAAGCTTTGCTTCCCCCGTCACTAATATTTCACCACAGACTCACTCGCCTCTTCTCCTCCATCTGTCCACACATCCTGCAGAGTGAGTGACGAGCAGTGCCTGTTGATCATGTCGGTGCGTAAGGGAAAGCGCCTCATCTCCAGGCTCATCCCTTTCCTGCCTCCGCTGCAGGCCGCCACCGTTGTCATGGGGATTGCCCGGAACCTGCCCGCCCTGGCCAAGAAAGACAAACAGGACCAGGTATAGCTAGAAGCACACATACACACAAAGTTGGTTAGCGTCAGGTCTTTATTGCAAAAAACAATGTTCTCTATGAGATACTCAAGCCCACACACCCAGAGACGCAAACACACACACATGCATACATAATCACCTACATAGATATATTTAATGCTCATAAGTGGTCTATAATTGCTCTTCGCCTCTCCCCCAGGTGCTGTGCTGGTTGGTGGAGCCCATTGCCGTGGTGATCTCATCCCTATCTAGCGCCTCCCTCACAGATTTGCTGCAGGAGCTGCAAGGCAGCGAGGGTCAACTGTCCAGAGTGTTACAAAATAAGGTACCTGCACTGACCCACTATACAACCTGCCTGCTGTTAGAATGATGCAAAATAGTGCACCTTACCTTTCTCTGTCCAGCAGTGATAATGGTTCAGGTTCAATGACGATAAATAAGGCCATGATGGCATTGACGTTATGAAGTCAGTGCGCTCACTTTTCCTGTCCCCGTCTCTCCTTTTCTACCATCTCTTTCCTTTTCTCTCCATCCTCCCAGTTTGGTGTGACACTGCTTTACCTGATCCTGAGTGAAGGAGAGAGAATGCAGAGCTCCAACCCCACCTGTCAACTCATGGATGACAATCGATGGTGAGCACAGCAGCCTTTTACTAGTCAGAAACCAGTGATGGTTTTGTGATTGGCAACATTTAGAATGGCTGTTAGATTTTTACATTCATCAATATTAGCTAGTATTGTTCCATCAGAAGCTAAAAAAAATAAGATGCCAGTAATGGCTAGCGATGCATGGTCAATGTCTCCACCTAGCGGCAGGTTTGGGAAACACACAGCAACTAAAACTATACATATTTTTTTGATGTTGAAAACACTGTTTATTGTGGTTGCAGTCTAACTCTCCACCTTGTCTGTCCTTTCGCTTCTTGCTTTCCTTCGCTCTCGCAGGACAGAGTTGGTGTTCTC
The DNA here is from genome assembly GCF_965601325.2 of Salmo salar. NCBI lineage: Eukaryota > Metazoa > Chordata > Actinopteri > Salmoniformes > Salmonidae > Salmo > Salmo salar. The sequence continues at coordinate 10,594,768 of NC_138298.1, forward strand.
TGTGACCAGGGAGCTGCTCAACGTGCCCTCCTCGTCCCTGTCCCCTCCTCTCTTCACCCCTCCCAACCTGCTCTCTCTCTTCTCGCGCTATGTAGACCGACAGAGGCTGGAGCTGCTGCAGGAGAAGTTACAGTGAGTGCAGTCTCGCGCGTCCTTGGCCCAATTTAAATTCTCCCTGAAGTGTGCTGCTCCTACCTCCCCTTCAGTGATTTGAAAAGCATGAATGGTAAACAAGTTCACATGCGCAATGCTTTGGCGCTTTTTGAGTACATTGTGTTAAGGTGCTGAGGGTTGTGAGTTCGCATCCCAGTCGGATGTGGAATTTCCAATTTGTCACACACTTCAGGGTGACTGAGGTTCAGTTAGCCTAGTGGTTAAGAGCGTTGAGCCAGTAACCTAAAGGTACCTGGTTCGAATCCCTGAGCCGACTAGGGGAAAAATCTGACGTGCCCTCGAGCAAGTTAAATCGCTTGGGATAAATTACTGAAATATTGAATGGGACGAATTGGATTTAGTACACACACATTCTTCTTTGACCACCGGACATTTACTTTGGACTCCATCTGTTCACTACTTTCTCACAATAAACCCTCCTTCCTTTTCTCTTTGTCAGGATCTCCGCATTGTCCAGGTAGAGGCGACTACAGACATCAAGAGAAGCCCAGTTGAAGCGTGTGTGCGCGCACTATTGTACCTAGAAGAGTAGGATGTCTAATAGGGTTGATACTGATTTTAATCCAGCAGAATCTGTCATTTTTCTTTGTGTCCATTAGGTGTGTATGGGGATGCGTGTGAGTGAGCGATGAAACTGAGAAAAAATAAAATCAGCTTTTTTTATTCTTGTTAACGTTGATGCCTGTGATAAAACATCAAATTAAAAGTATTTCTATTGTATACAACTGTTTGTGCTGGTTTGTTTCACTCTTCGTCTCATTTGTTAAAGACTAGCAACCAACAAGGTGGCGCTACCAACGCCAAGGTTGTGGGTTCGATTCCCGCAAAGGCCACATGAAAATGTATGCACTCTACTGTAAATAGCTTTAAATAGAAGGGTATGATGAATTTCATATATTATAGTGTTGGAATCATTCATTTATCATTCAATAACCTTGCCCGTCACGTGTCAAGATTGTGTTGCAGGATTCCCATAAATAGCAATACTGTTCCATCAGAGAAGCTGGAAATAAGATACCCATAGACCCCTTTCTGTGTTTGCAAACATTGTCGCACTAGGGTGAGGAGTTGCAAGTTGGTGGCAGAACATGGGAGTTCTCAAAGTACTGCAAAAATCTCTGAAGCTGGAGACTCTTACCTCCCTCACTAGCTTTAAGCACCAGCTGTCAGAGCAGCTCACAGATCACTGCACCTGTACATGGCTCATCTGTAAATGGCACATCCAATCTACCTCATCCCCATACTGTATTTATTTATTTATCTTGCTCCTTTGCACCCCAGTATCTCTACTTGCACATTCATCATCTACACATCCTACCATTCCAGTGTTTAATTGCTATATTGTAATTACTTCGCCACCATGGCCTATTAATTACCTTACCCCTCTTATCCTACCTCATTTGCACATGCTGTATATAGATTTTTCTACTGTATTTTTGATTGTATGTTTGTTTATTCCATGTGTAACTCTGTTGTATGTGTTGAACTGCTTTGCTTTATCTTGGCCAGGTCGCAGTTGCAAATGAGAACTTGTTCTCAACTAGCCTACCTGGTTAAATAAAGGTGAAATAAAAATAAATATTTTCCCTATAACCATGTAGTACATGAGGACACAGTGCGATGCCCAGTGCTTGCTTTGTAAGTAAGCTAGGTGTGAATCTATCTTGTGATTAAACATAAGACTTATTGTAGGTTCTTTTACTGATTTAAAGATCATGGACTATTTTTCTGTTTTATATTAGGATACTTTTTTAATAGATTTAAATAACGTTTCCATATTTCAGTATCTTTAGAGTATCCTGTGAGGCAGATCAAAGTGCCCTATGGTCAGGAGGGGAGCAGCTTCTTGAAGGTTTTGGGGGAAACATTCCCCCAGATTAATCCAAATGTCGAGACCTTTAAGACAGACAGGAGGAGGAGACTTGTTCCCCTACAAAAAACAGATTGTTATCAAGACAATGGAGGACAGAGATGGTGTGGTTGAATTGGTGGCTCAACAATTTATCCAAGGGAGCATGCAGGTGGCCTTGGAGCAGTAAGTCAACTCTGTCATAAATCTGTGAAGTACTTGTCATTACCTCCTCTGACATAAGTATTTTATCAGTCCACCCCCCCTAAATCAATACACATCACTATATTGTCCTTAACACTTATTTTAAATATACATACTGTCTCTAAACCATGACAGGTTCAAATATGGTCTCAACTCTCTTGGGCTGCTCAAAGCATTAGGGAACCATCCGGACAGCTTCTGAGCACTTTTTGTGGACTCCATAAAGCCTCCCACTGCCAGGGACCCGCGGGACCTGTTTAAAGTAACCTATTCCATACCTGGTGGCAACCGGCGGTGTTTCGAGAATGACACCATCTGCCACTGGTTCAACTGGCTGGCTGAGGTGCAAGATAAAATAGTAAATCGTTCAAGTTTATCGGTAACTGCATATTATTCCATTTTGTGATTTAAATGTTTTACTGTGTACTCAGTGTAATATTCATATGTGAATACATACTGAATTATAATTGGATGCATTTTACCGCCGTATCATACTGTGCGGTGATTGGTTAAGACCACCCAGACGGTTAGGTCATGGGCAGTTGATCGTGGTTGGAGATAGGCTAACATGTAGTTGTAGCTAGTTAATAAAGAGTTATGTTAAGAAACATCCTGTAGTTCTGCGTTTTATTATTTTGTACAAAGTGTACAAAACAAAACATGGTGTCAGAGTAAATGGTCTTAAAAGATGGATTTTTCTGGAGTTCCTTCACCTCGAATGGACTGGGAGTCTACAAACTTACCCGATGCATGGCGTAAGTACAAACAGCATGTGGAGCTAATGTTCACGGGTCCCCTGAAGGAAAGAGGAGAAGAGGAAAAATGTAGCTACCTGCTCCTCTGGATCGGTGAAAAAGGGAGAGATATTTACAACACATGGACACTTACCGAGGCTGAATCAAAGGTACTGAAAACATACTACGATCGTTTTGAAGCATATGTTGTGCCGAAGACTAATACAATTTTCGCTAGGTACAAATTCCATGAGAAAGTACAGGGAGCTAGCGAGTCTTTCGAACAGTTTGTGACTGAGCTGCGTCTGCTTGTGAAAGACTGTGATTATGCAAACAAGGATGAGATGGTCAGGGACCGTATTGTATTTGGAATACACTCACCGCGAGTGAGAGAGAAACTTTTGAATGTTGGGTCTGAGCTAACGCTGGACAAAGCTATCGACATAGCCAGATCTCACGAGCTAGCACAGGCTCCGATGAAAACCATTTCGCGCCGCAGCACGAGCGCATCACGTGAACAAGCAGTGCACGCAGTCAGGCAGACATCAAAGCACACCTCCGGTACCCAGAGAGAGCGTTTCAGAACGGAGAGAGACATAACTCCAAAACAGAGCGACACAGACTCAAAACGCCCCAAAACATGTGGATATTGTGGATACAAAGTGCATGGCGAACAAGGAAATTGCCCAGCTAAAGGCAAACAGTGTACTAAATGTGGTAAATGGAATCACTTTGCAAAAGTGTGCAGAGCTTACCGTGAAAAAACAGTACACACAGTGAGTGAAGATGAAATGTCAATCAAAGAGTCAAATGATGATGAACTGTTTATTGATTCAGTGACACAGAAAAGTCACATATCAGAGACAGAGCAAGCCTTTGCTGACATTGAGATAGGAACACAAGGCACAAAGCTAAAGTTCAAACTAGACACTGGTGCACAAGTAAACATTATTACTCTCAATAAGTACCGCAGCTTGACATCTGAGTGCGAGCTACAGCCCACCATGCGCAGACTGAATGGTTATGGTGGTGAACAGCTCCCAGTAAAAGGCACATGCACTTTCAAATGCAAATACAAGGAAAGTGACATGATGTTGGACTTTTACGTTGTTGACACTAGAGCACCTGCAGTGCTAGGTCTTAAAGCATGTTTAGACATGGACCTCATCAAGCTAGTTTTATCAGTAACAGCACCAGTAGAGACAGAAAATGTACTGGAGGAGTTTGCTGATGTCTTTACAGGAATAGGATTATTCCCAGGAGAATGTACCATTCACCTTGACCCAGACGCAACCCCTGTGGTCTACCCACCGAGAAAGATTCCCCTTGCTCTCCGTGCCCGTCTGAAGAAAGAGTTGGAGAGCATGGAGCAATCTGACATAGTCACCAAGGTTACAGAACCGACCGACTGGGTAAACGCGTTAGTGGTGGTGGAGAAACCACGCACAGGCAAGCTCCGAGTATGCCTCGACCCAAGAGACTTGAACAAGGCTATCAAACGGCCCCATTACCCTTTACCGACGCTAGATGGTATCACACACAAGCTAGCGGGAGCACACTACTTCAGTGTCATGGACGCTAGATCAGGCTACTGGGCTATCAAGCTCACAGAAGAGTCATCTAAGCTCACAACATTCAACACACCGTTTGGACGCTACAGGTTCCGTCGCCTGCCTTTTGGGATTATCTCAGCCCAAGACGAGTTTCAGCGAAAGATTGACGAAGTGTATGAAGGCCTCGACGGAGTTGTGGCAATTGTGGACGACATCCTTGTTTATGGTCGAACCAAAGAGGAGCACGACCGAAACCTCCGCGCGATGCTGCAAAGGTCCCGCGAGAGAGGAGTCCGGCTCAACCCCGAGAAGAGCACAGTCAGCGCTACAGAGGTCAGCTACTTCGGACATCTTCTCACAGCGAATGGAATCAAGCCAGATCCACAGAAGATCTCAGCCATAAAAGAAATGGAGCCACCAAAGAACCATGCAGAGCTGGAAACAGTGCTTGGCATGGTCAACTACTTATCCAAGTTCGCACCCAGCCTCTCCAATGCTAATGCACCCCTGCGTCAACTGCTAAAGCAGTCCAGTGAGTTTCTTTGGGACAAGCAACACGACATTGCTTTCCAGAATGTGAAAGACTTGATCACGAGAGAACCAGGACCAATCCTTGCCTACTACGACCCCAACAAAGAGCTCAGACTCCAAGTGGACGCGTCGAAGTATGGACTAGGTGCAGTGCTACTGCAAGAAGGAAAGCCCATCGGCTACGCTTCCAAATCTCTCACAGACTGTGAAATCAACTACGCTCAAATCGAAAAGGAGCTCTATGCCATTCTGTTCGGATGTAAACGTTTCCATCAGTACGTATATGGACGACAAGTCATTGTGGAATCCGACCACAAGCCCCTTGAGTCAATCATGAGGAAACCACTAGCTGCAGCCCCGCCAAGGCTACAGAGAATGATCCTTCAACTACAAAAATACGACTTCACAATCACTCACCGTCCAGGCAAAGACATCCCTGTCGCAGACACACTCTCCAGGACGTTTCTTACCTACAAGGACAGCAGCCTCAGTGAGGGCATGGACATGCAAGTGCACACTGTGTACAGCAACTTACCAGTTAGTGACACGAAACTGAAGGAGATCCAAGCAGAAACAGACAAGGACTCACAACTCACACAGCTGAGGAAAGTCATACAGGATGGATGGCCTGAGGAGAGGAGAAAATGCCCTCAGAGCGTCTCAGAATTCTGGAACCATCGTGATGAACTATCACAGATCAACGGAATCATTTTCAAAGGAGAGAAAATCATTATTCCTACCAGTCTCAGAGAAGAGATTTTGACAAAGATCCATGCTGGACACATGGGCATGGAAAAGTGCAAACAGAGAGCACGGGACATTTTGTTTTGGCCTGGAATGTGCAAACAAATAGAGGACATTGTGGGGCGTCTTTGAGGGGTTGGCAGGTTGTGCCTGGCAGGTTGTGGCAACCGATCTGTTCACCTGGAACAACGAGGACTACATCGTAACAGTGGACTACTACAGCAGATACTTCGAACTCGACAAGCTTCACAGCACCACATCTGCAGCTGTGATACACAAGCTGAAAGCAGCCTTTGCCAGGCATGGCATTGTAGAGACTTTAATATCTGACAATGGGCCCTGTTACAAATCAAATGAGTTTGAATCCTTCACAAAAGCATGGGAGTTAACACATGTCACCACAAGCCCACATTACCCTCAAAGTAATGGCCTTGCTGAAAAATCTGTGCAGATTGCTAAATCACTCATGGACAAAGCAAAAGCAGACAAGAGAGACCCCTACCTCAGTCTCCTTGAATACCGCAACACTCCAGTTGACAACTTCAAATCACCAGCCCAGCTGTTGATGAGCCGCAGACTTCGCTCAACCCTTCCCAGCACCAACCAGCAGCTGCAACCTGAGGTTGTCAGCTACAAGGAAATGCATGAAAAACGTGCACAGAGACAACAACAACAAAAGCGATACTACGACAGGTCAGCTAGACCACTGCCACCACTGATCGACGGAGAGTCAGTTAGAATCCAGGAGCATGGCCTCTGGAAACCAGCAGTCGTCATCCAGCCAGCTGACACTGAACGTTCATATCACGTCCGCACAGCAGAAGGAGCAGTGTACCGCCGCAATCGTCGTCACTTACTGAACACAAAAGAACAACACACTGATGAGATGAACTGTTCCCCTGAAAGAGAACGTGATGGACTAAACACACATACAGCACAATATACACCACACTTACCTGCAACACCACAAGAGCTGTTGACTGACACAGAAGCATGCTCAACATCATATCGCACAAGGTCAGGAAGAGAGGTCAAGCCCAGAGCTGTCCTCGACCTGTGAAATGTCAAAGGGTGTAGGCGGATCGCTGCCCTAAAAGAGTTCCAGACTGTAAACTTGTTATTGAAAGTTCACTTGACATGCTTTGGTATTGTATTTGTTTGAAATGTTAAGATGTCATTTCTACAGTGAAAGCTGAGTTGCTGAGAATCCCTTGTTTGAAAAGTTGGATCATTGTTTCAGAGTCTATGTTGATTCAGTTGGTGTATTATGCAATATAAATGGTTACTTACCTTGAGTTCAAACTACAGAGCATGTATCCAAAAGAAAAGCTTAGAATATGTAAAACATTTGTATTTTGTTTAAAAGAAGGGGGATGTAATATTCATATGTGAATACATACTGAATTATAATTGGATGCATTTTACCGCCGTATCATACTGTGCGGTGATTGGTTAAGACCACCCAGACGGTTAGGTCATGGGCAGTTGATCGTGGTTGGAGATAGGCTAACATGTAGTTGTAGCTAGTTAATAAAGAGTTATGTTAAGAAACATCCTGTAGTTCTGCGTTTTATTATTTTGTACAAAGTGTACAAAACAAAACACTCAGATGGAGAGTACACAGTGCTACTAGATACAATTATGTATCGTAAAAATGTTTTAACAGTGGCGATGGTGTTGGAGGTTGCTACTGGGGCAACGGTGGTGCCACCCCTTGGGTTTGAGGACACTCCGACCATCGAATTCCTCCACACAGCGCGAGGGCGTCTCGCTGGGCAGCAGAAGAAAAAGTAAGGCTCCCTCTTCATAGCACCTACAATGCCTTTAGGGAATTCATGACCTCCGGTATTGTGAATTCCCCCACATTTTGGTGTTGCATAAAAACATTTTTACGATACATAATTGTATCTAGTAGCACTAAACTACAGTAGCAATTGAGTGTTTGAAAATGTAACTGCACATCAACATTTAAGCATTTATCTACTTCCATCTGTATTGTTTGTGCGGTGCATTCGGAACGTATTCAGACCCCTTGACTTTTTCAACATTTTATTACGTTACAGCCTTATTCAAAAATGGATACCATTTTTTCCCCTCATCAATCTACACACAATACCCCATAATGACAAAGCAAAAACAGTTTGACATTTTTGCAAATGTATAAAAAGAAGGAAATATTAAATTTATGACCCTTTACTCAGTACTTTGCTGAAGCACCTTTGGCAGCGAATCCACCATAGTCTTCTTGGGTATGACGCTACATTTTAGAATAAGGCTCTAATGTAACAAAATGTGGAAAAAGTCAAGGGGGACTGAATACTTTCCAAATGCACTGTATTTCCATATTGGCTGTTATTGTGCACTTAATGATCATTAAAATTAAATTATTACAATCCATATTGCTTGTCTTGGTGTTTATTTTTTTTTAGAAACACTTTTGTTACACTTCACTAATAACCAATATCCTTTGCTGATATTGACTGAAGTACTGCTGCCATATTGCAGCCAACTCATCCAAATCCGATCATTTGATGTCCTACATTAAGAACAATAACTTCAGCCATCATTTAATTACAACTACATGAAATAAGGCTTCCCATCCATTGCATTAAGTGACAGCTCCACTTCTGGGAACTGCACCTTCGTAGTGACTTATCGAATTTCAAATGCATTGATCTAAGAACTAGATCCATTAGTCCAAAGCTCTCCAACCCTGTTCCCTCCTGTAGGTTTACATCAGGGCTCCCCAACCCTGTTCCCTCCTGTAGGTTTACATCAGGGCTCTCCAACCCTGTTCCCTCCTGTAGGTTTACATCAGGGCTCTCCAACCCTGTTCCCTCCTGTAGGTTTACATCAGGGCTCTCCAACCCTGTTCCCTCCTGAAGGTTTACATCAGGGCTCTCCAACCCTGTACCCTCCTGTAGGTTTACATCAACCCTGTTCCCTCCTGAAGGTTTACATCAGGGCTCTCCAACCCTGTTCCATCCTGTAGGTTTACATCAGAGCTCTCCAACCCTGTTCCATCCTGTAGGTTTACATCAGAGCTCTCCAACCCTGTTCCCTCCTGAAGGTTTACATCAGGGCTCTCCAACCCTAGGCTCTCCAACCCTGTTCCCTCCTGTAGGTTTACATCAGGGCTCTCCAACCCCGTTCCCTCCTGTAGGTTTACATCAGGGCTCTCCAACCCTGGTCCCTCCTGAAGGTTTACATCAGGGCTCTCCAACCCTGTTCCCTCCTGTAGGTTTACATCAACCCTGTTCCCTCCTGAAGGTTTACGTCAGGGCTCTCCAACCCTGTTCCATCCTGTAGGTTTACATCAGGGCTCTCCAACCCTGTTCCCTCCTGAAGGTTTACATCAGGGCTCTCCAACCCTAGGCTCTCCAACCCTCTCCCCTCCTGTAGGTTTACATCAGGGCTCTCCAACCCTGTTCCCTCCTGTAGGTTTACATCAGGGCTCTCCAACCATGTTCCCTCCTGTAGGTTTACATCAGGGCTCTCCAACCCTGTTCCCTCCTGTAGGTTTACATCAGGGCTCTCCAACCCTGTTCCCTCCTGTAGGTTTACATCAGGGCTCTCCAACCCTGTTCCCTCCTGAAGGTTTACATCAGGGCTCTCCAACCCTGTTCCCTCCTGTAGGTTTACATCAACCCTGTTCCCTCCTGAAGGTTTACGTCAGGGCTCTCCAACCCTGTTTCATCCTGTAGGTTTACATCAGGGCTCTCCAACCCTGTTCCCTCCTGAAGGTTTACGTCAGGGCTCTCCAACCCTGTTCCATCCTGTAGGTTTACATCAGGGCTCTCCAACCCTGTTCCCTCCTGAAGGTTTACATCAGGGCTCTCCAACCCTGACCCTCCTGTAGGTTTACATCAACCCTGTTCCCTCCTGAAGGTTTACGTCAGGGCTCTCCAACCCTGTTCCATCCTGTAGGTTTACATCAGGGCTCTCCAACCCTGTTCCCTCCTGAAGGTTTACATCAGGGCTCTCCAACCCTAGGCTCTCCAACCCTCTCCCCTCCTGTAGGTTTACATCAGGGCTCTCCAACCCTGTTCCCTCCTGTAGGTTTACATCAGGGCTCTCCAACCATGTTCCCTCCTGTAGGTTTACATCAGGGCTCTCCAACCCTGTTCCCTCCTGTAGGTTTACATCAGGGCTCTCCAACCCTGTTCCCTCCTGTAGGTTTACATCAGGGCTCTCCAACCCTGTTCCCTCCTGAAGGTTTACATCAGGGCTCTCCAACCCTGTTCCCTCCTGTAGGTTTACATCAACCCTGTTCCCTCCTGAAGGTTTACGTCAGGGCTCTCCAACCCTGTTTCATCCTGTAGGTTTACATCAGGGCTCTCCAACCCTGTTCCCTCCTGAAGGTTTACGTCAGGGCTCTCCAACCCTGTTCCATCCTGTAGGTTTACATCAGGGCTCTCCAACCCTGTTCCCTCCTGAAGGTTTACATCAGGGCTCTCCAACCCTGACCCTCCTGTAGGTTTACATCAACCCTGTTCCCTCCTGAAGGTTTACATCAGGGCTCTCCAACCCTGTTCCATCCTGTAGGTTTACATCAGGGCTCTCCAACCCTGTTCCCTCCTGAAGGTTTACATCAGGGCTCTCCAACCCTGTTCCCTCCTGTAGGTTTACATCAGGGCTCTCCAACCCTGTTCCCTCCTGTAGGTTTTCAATCCAACCTCAATTGTAACTAACCTGATTAACTTATTAAGCAGGTAATTATTCAAATCCGGTGCACTAGATTAGGGTCGGAGTGAACCTACAAGACAGTAGCTCTCCAGGAACAAGGTTAGGAGCCCTGCACTAGTCCATCTTCAACCACATCATTTGAGCTGTTGCAATGTGTCAACAATGTTATGTTACTAACTGTAATAGTTTTCTGTTAATCACAGTGATATAAAATGTAACGGGGGCGAACCACTATCTTCAAAGTTAATTTTTTTAACTATAGGGCGTTCTCCAAACAATTATTTATTTTAACAATTTATAAAAGTCCCGATTGGGCATTACAAAAATGTAAGTTCTGTTTTAATAATGTCCATTCACAATGTTCTGTTGTCCTCCCACAGCAGGCACGCTCTGAAGGCTCCACACCAGTGCTTGCAGTAGGCCTCTCCTGGGTCGTGTTGTACAGAGTGGAAGACAAATATTGCGTCAGCAGATGGAATGTTGTGCTAAAGCGCCATAGAGCAAATACAACAACCATATGCCGTACATCTTAACAGTACCTGAGTCTCTCCAAATATGACCAAGCAGAATCGTACTGGAATGGGGAAGTACTTAACTTTTGTTAAGGCCACCTGTGTCTAAACTCTGGTCCCCATCCGTTTAGAGTTGAAGATGTCTGTCGTACCTTTCTAGAGAACAAATCCTACAGTGTGTGAAAGAGGGGGAATGTTAGTATTATAAAATGTATAATAGTATTATAAAAATGAACTGATTCAAAGGAACGAGTGGCGCTAAAGATATAGCGTCCAATCCCTCATCCCAGTAGGGGAGTATCAGGGGTGTAGTAAGTCAGGTTGGCGCTGAAGATATAACTGCCATAACCCTCTGTAGAATGTCAACTCCCAGGCTGCCTCTGGGGCCTTCCAATGGAAGTACTGTCCACAACAGTTCCATCTGTGTGTTGCTGATGGTCAACTGGATTTGTGGCACAATCACCCATTCCGACCAATAAAGAGCTGCGGCGCCAGTGGTTGGGGGAGCTGAGGTGGTGGTTGGAAGAGCTGAGGTTGTGGTTGGAGGAGCTGAGGTGGCGGTTGGAGGAGCTGAGGTGGCGGTTGGAGGAGCTGAGGTGGTGGATGGAGGAGCTGAGGTGGTGGATGGAGGAGCTGAGGTGGTGGATGGAGGAGCTGAGGTGGTGGTTGGAGGAGCTGATGGTGGTTGATGGTCAGATTGGCCCTCTGCATTGCCAGGGAACCCGAGACGAACAACTGCAGAGGTGACTGCCGTTGTTCAGCCCATGGTGGTTCCACTGACTGGCAAACACAGCAAGATCGCTGTTCACATTTTTTACATTTACATTTTAGTCATTTAGCAGACGCTCTTATCCAGAGCGACTTACAGTAGTGATTGCATACAATTCATACATTTCATTTTAATTACAAGCATTTTTTTTTTGTACTGGCCCCCCGTGGGAATCGAACCCACAACCCTGGTGTTGCAAACACCATGCTCTACCAACTGAGCCACAGGAAAGCCGTTCACCCGTGGCAGGAACACAAAGTGCAGTGCCCACAGGTGCACCTCATTGTTGATGTCGATGATCTGCTCCGTCTCCAAGAAGGTGAACAGGTCATGGTAAACGTTGGAGACTCCATGCCAGACGTCCCCCCACAGCCGCTCTATCCTCTGGTTGTGAGTGCTCCTTCCTCGGAGGGCACTTCCCCTCTCACCACCCCTGAACTGCTCCATGAAGGCACAGATACGGTTGTTTTCACCACCCGGTCACATCTCACCCGGGATGTACTCCGTAGCTGGTGATGACTGCTTCGAATGACATCCATGACTGTGGCAGTCCTGTTGTTGTCAGAGGCCTTCAGAAACACAACAAGTCTGCTGTAACCATCCACAGCACCATGGATAACAATCCTCCACCTAAAAAACAAGATGCATTTGTTTTACAAAAATACATTTGTATTCTCTTATAGTGACGCCATTCTGTTTTTATTGATATCAGCTCTTTGATCCTCTCATCCAGCTGAGCGTCTGACAACAGTGAGTAGGACCTGAAAAGCTGAAAATGACTAAATACAAAAAGAACACAAAAAGACACATCAATCAGGAACGTGATCAAATCTAGAGGGGATGTAGAGATCTCCCTCTTGTGTTACAATTGCTTTATTCAATTACGATAACTTACCTCATGCGCCGCTTGACCACAGAGTGGGACACATTGAGAACATCTGCCATTTGTCTGATGGTCATATGACAATCTATGAGGAACTCAAGCTGCTCCTTGGTGATGTCACACCGCCTTCCCTCCAAAGGCACTTGATAGGATACTGAAATAAAAAATACAATAGATAATTAATTACAAAATACACTCCTAAAAACTTTAGGTTAAAAGACTATAAGATCACCATATAGAATTTAAAAACAGCATTGTAGGCCAACCAAATGTTTTTTTCATTGATTGACTTGACACAGGAGACTTTAACACAGGACAAGTCAAATGAAACAATCTCAGCCTTTGCCACTCATGCCATACAAAAAAAATTATACAAACGTAACATGCCATCTTCGTAAGGTACCCGTTGTTGGATGTCATTTTGCCTCTTGTAGGAACTCTGCAACAGCAATTAGATTGCTGGCTATCTCTTCATCAATCAAATGACCGCTTGTCCACCGCAGGCTCTGCAACATGGTCTCTAGCCTGAAATATAGAAAGCAGACCCGATTGGTCCAGTGACATTTTATTTGTATGTAGTTAACAACCCCTAAAGTGTTCTCTTGTCTAAACTGTGCCAACTCTGAGCCTCCGACCTATGAAGACAACCGTGCATTGACAGGCGATGCAGTTTTAACTAACGTACTTTAGCTACAAACTAGCTAAAAAAAATGGCTCTTCATACAGACATCGCTGGCTAGCTAACGTTACTGTACAGCAGTTACTAGTTAACGTTTTATGTATTCCATAATTAACGTTAGATTATGAACAATTAACGTTAGCTAGGTATCTGAGTTCAGTTAAATATCAATGGCAATCAGATCTAACGTTAGCTAGCTAACGCCGCTGGTAGTTAGGTAACGTTAGCGTTATATTATGTGTAGTTACTTTTTTTGCAGCTGTTTACACCACTCACTCTCAACACCTACGTTAGATAGCTAGCTAACATTAAGTTAACGTTACCTGGCTATTGATGGTTGAAGTCCATCTCTTCTGTCCGTGAGCAGCAGTCTGGTGCAAATCAGAGATGGTAGATTTACAATTTTCGAGAAATTGGGCAGCCATCGTTAACTAGCTAGCTAATTTTACCTCGGAAGAACAGAAGTTCACTAGAAGTTCATCAGTACCTGAGACTTGGGCTGAGTCCAAATGACCTTTAGGCAAATGTTATCATCAGTGACAAAATCTATGACTCATAACATACGTATCGGTGAATCGTTGACATATGAAATACAAGTGAGAGTGTAATCAATGTGTAATAACTACGTATACAATTAATGAACGTGTTAAATTATTATGTGACGTGGAGTCATATTCAGGTCCAGATTGTTAAAGAAGCTTATTTGACGTGTCAAATAGTGTTATTTGACGTGTATCTTTTTGGCACGTAAAGACCCAAACGGCGTTCCATATTATAACAGCCGAAATTCGCGCGGATCTGTGTTAATTTAACGTCACGTTAGTGTGTCGTGTACTGAAAAGGAGCCTGTCAGCCCATAAAGTGCATGGGCAATGTCTCTGCCTAGCGGCATGTTTAGGAAATGCACAAATTAGCCCCACATCTAGAAACGTTCACCAGACAGCCTTGAAAGTGATATTCCAATCAAATCCAGTCAAAGTAGACTTCTGTTCTGTTCTGTATTTATTATTGACTATTACATAATTACAGTTTGGCGGTCTTTAAAACTGGTAAATACAAGAAATGGACCTTCCCGAATACAACGAATTAGTGTAAACACAAGAACGCAATTTAGGCTGGGTCCTCAAGGTGCATGTGAATTCAAAATTATTGTTTAGCCACCTAGCTAGCTAATGAAACATAGTTTATGCCCAATATTTAGCAGGTAAAATAAAATAAAAAGCATCGCCCGAACAGGGACTTGAACCCTGGACCCTCAGATTAAAAGTCTGATGCTCTACCGACTGAGCTATCCGGGCTCTGGCTTCAGCACGTCATGTACGGTATTTCAACACATTTCTAAGACTCTGTTCCAACTTCGTTTCATGGTCTGGCGCAAATTTCTAGTTGCGACAATCAATCATATCGCCGTCTGCAACCAAAACGTAACCAAGAATTGCACTCGCCAACCAATCCGAGACGCCAGTGCAACCAAAAAGTAACCGAGAATTGACCAATGAGGATAGAGCTATGGCGGGACGTTTAAACTCTAGAAGAGAACCATGGAAAAATGTATTTTCTCAGGTAATTTTGTTCGCGAATTATCTTTATTTTCTGAAGTAACGTTAGCTACAATGTTTTGCTGTCTGCTGTTTTCATTGATCATCATCATTGATCGGAATATCTAGCAGGTAAGATCAGTACATTAGGCTACAGTAATATGCTAGCACGGTTCGGTTAACAATATTTAGTGTAGTTACAGTAATGCTATCTAACGCGTTAGTAAACTGGTGTTTTGACACTGACACAGGTTATCAAAGTAACGTAACGTTAGCTAGTTCAACGTCCGATGACTCTGACCATCAAAATAGTTTGTTAACACAACTATTTTCATGCTAATCTGGAGTTATTATTTTAATTAATGATTATGTTTAGTTTATGGCGATAATAGATACGTAAAACAAAGGATAGTCATTTGATGGTTTTTAATCTATTGATCTAATTAAATTAATAGTTCTACTTTTCAGCCCTTCCTGTCTGTATTTTAAGTATTTATAGTGATGACTTGCATTTTAAATGATATACTAGGCCTACACAGTATGTCTCATGTGATATGATGACCTGATCTTTGGGGGATTTATCATCAATACATCATTACTCGTGTGGGGATATTGTTGTCTTTTGATTTCAGGGAGAGACGTATGCCTTCCCAAGGGATGACAACGCATTTTGCCTGATGTGGACCATACCTGGGTGTCCAAGGCGTTGTTCAGGTGGTCGTGGAATGGGATTCCAGAGATGGACTTTGCCAGGGTTGACAAAATGTGGTGGGACCGCCCTCCACCACCATCTGCAGCTCAGTAGAGATGGAGAGGTACTTTGCCCGTCCTCTGCTGCTCTGGATGCCCAGGTAGCTCAGGCAGGTAAAGCTGTAATTGCCCGCATTCTGTGAGCATATGGTTCCTTACACTGTTCCACGCAAATACACTGGTAATGGCAATATCATTTTGATGTAATTAATAATCTAATGCATCTTTTATATTTAATAGAAACAGCAACACATTTCTCTTTGTGAAACGTTATTTTAGAATTATTCCATTCTCAGTCCAGTGAATTCTCATATTTATGTCGTTTTTTATCTTTGGGTGAGCTGATAGGTTACATGACAAGGGCTATATTGAAAGGTAGCTTGCAAGTAAGCATTTCATTGCACTGTTTACACCCGGCTGTATTCTGTGTATATGATTAATACAATTGGATTTGATTTTTGACAGTAAGGATGCTTGCCATTTCAGGAGACAGTTCTAAAAGAGAGTACACCAGGGCTATAGCTCTGGATAAATTTGGCCAGGAGGGCTGTACTGATCCGAGTTGGCAACCCAGCAACAAGGCAGTTCAGCCTTTAGAAATGCTCTATGGTATGCTGGGTATTTGGTGGCATTGATGAAGAGTGATGCAAAAAACATGCTGCCAATCAGATGACTTTGTAGGTGTCCTACCATCCAGCATCCAGTCCACACCTCTAACCGCATCAGTCCTCTGCTCCTGTACAGACTACTCCACCACCAGCTGGTTCTCTGTCCGTGGCCTTGACACCTGTGCCCTGCTGGACCTCTGTTCATGATCTCCACATCTGTGCCCGGCTGGGCCTCTGTTCATGATCTCCACGCCCGTGCCCAGCTGACACTCAGTCAGCCCTGTCCTCTGCTCCTTATGGGCTGGGCATTCTGATGGAGCCAGCAATCAGTCGCTCTCCATTTTCAGTTAATTATATATAATTGTAATTATTTGTGTTCAATTGTTTGTCCCTCTGTGGTGTTTATTTAACTGTATATACAGCATCATTTGTCATTGATGTATTACTCATAAGTATTCTCCCCTGACTCTTAATTCACTCTGAGCACAAAAGCCCTTTTAGAATTAGAATTCTCTAATTACATTTTTGTTCAATTAATGTCAGTCTTCGAATGCTCCATTGTATAAACTATTTAATTGTCCTGCTTGTGTGCCTTGTGGACTGATTTCAAACAATTAAGAGTATATTTGTCATTCTCACGTCTTCCTCCAATTCTGTGTCTTCAATTACTTCCTTTATTTACATTACGTTTTCGATGTGAACTTGATATTAAATGTATAAATTAAGCTAATTCTCTTATTTGAGATAAACAAGATTCCTGGGGTGTTTAAGCTTAACACATTTAGGCTACCCTTCTATAAATTCGAATCCTGAAGAGGGTGAGCGGTTTGACAAAAAGAGACAGGTTTTCATATTAAAAAGTTACGGATGATGATGACAGATTTACAGACTGAGAGGAAAGAGGATTTTCGGATCAAGCCCGATACTTTTCTACTCTCAGATTTTCAAGGTAAGGAAAATAAATCATTAACAATGATTCAAGGCTAAATACAGCAGCCGTGTTGGGATTCTTTACAGGGTCGGCATCAACGAGTATGTTGGTTCTTGGTAGAAAATGTCCCCCATTCTTTAATTCCTGGTGTCGCAACCTCGACTGAGCTATGTCCTTCGGATTGGTTGGTGAGTGCAAATATTGGTTACTTGTTGGTTGCAGATAGTGATATCATAGCAAGGTTGTCGCAACCAGAAATGTCATCGACTCACTGTTGCCAGGGGGATGCTTATATAGCTACAATTTATTTTTATTTTATTTTATATTTAACCAGGTAGGCAAGTTGAGAACAAGTTCTCATTTACAATTGCGACCTGGCCAAGATAAAGCAAAGCAGTTCGACAACATACAAAAACACAGAGTTACACATGGAGTAAAACAACATACAATCAATGATGCAGTAGAAAAAAAATAAAAATAAGATTATATACAATGTGAGCAAATGATGTGAGATAAGGGAGGTAAAGGCAAAAAAATGCCATGGTGGCAAAGTAAAGAAAGTATAGCAAGAAAAACACTGGAATGGTAGATTTGTAGTTTGAAGAAAGTTCAGAGATAAAATATAAATAATATGGTGCAAAGGAGCAAAATAAATACAGTAGGGGAAGAGGTAGTAGTTTGGGCTAAATTATAGATGGGCTATGTACAGGTGCAGTGATCTGTGAGCTGCTCCGACAGCTGGTGCTTAAAGCTAGTGAGGGAGATAAGTGTTTCCAGTTTCAGAGATTTTTGTAGTTCGTTCCAGTCATTGGCAGCAGAGAACTGGAAGGAGAGACGACCAAAGGAGGAATTGGCTTTGGGGGTGACCAGAGAGATATACCTGCTGGAGCGCGTGCTACAGGTGGGTGCTGCTATGGTGACCAGTGAGCGGAGATAAAGGGGGACTTTACCTAGCAGGGTCTTGTAGATGACCTGGAGCCAATGTGTTTGGCGACGATTATGAAGCGAAGGCCAGCCAACGAGAGCGTACAGGTCGCAGTGGTGGGTAGTATATGGGGCTTTGGTGACAAAACGGATGGCACTGTGAAAGACTGCATCCAGCTTGTTGAGTAGGGTATTGGAAGCTATTTTGTAAATGACATCGCCGAAGTCGAGGATTGGTAGGATGGTCAGTTTTACGAGGGTATGTTTGGCAGCATGAGTGAAGGATGCTTTGTTGCGAAATAGGAAGCCAATTCGAGATTTCACTTTGAATTGGAGATGATTGATGTGAGTCTGGAAGGAGAGTTTACAGTCTAACCAGACACCTAGGTATTTGTAGTTGTCCACAAATTCTAAGTTAGAACCGTCCAGAGAAGTGATGCTGGACAGGCAGGCAGGTGCAGGCAGCGATCGGTTGAAGAGCATGCATTTAGTTTTACTTGTGTTTAGGAGCAGTTGGAGACCACGGAAGGAGAGTTGAATGGCATTGAAGCTCGTCTGGAGGGTTGTTAACACAGTGTCCAAAGAAGGGCCAGAAGTGTACAGAATGGTGTCGTCTGCGTAGAGGTGGATCAGAGATTCACCAGCAGCAAGAGCGACATCATTTATGTATACAGAGAAAAGAGTTGGCCCAAGAATTGAACCCTGTGGTACCCCCATAGAGACTGCCAGAGGTCCAGACAGTAGGCCCTCCGATTTGACACACTGAACTCTGTCAGAGAAGTAGTTGGTGAACCAGGCGACGCAATCGTTTGAGAAACCAAGGCTACTGAGTCTGCCGATGAGGATGTGGTGATTAACAGAGTCAAAAGCTTTGGCCAGGTCAATGAATACGGCAGCACAGTATTGTTTCTTATCAATGGCGGTTACGATGTCGTTTAGGACCTTGAACGTGGCTGAGGTGCACCCATGACCAGCTCTGAAACCAGATTGCATAGCGGAGAGGGTGCGGTGGGATTCGAAATGGTCGGTAATCTGTTTGTTAAATTGGCTTTCGAAGACCTTAGAAAGGCAGGGTAGGATGGATATAGGTCTGTAGCAATTTGGGTCAAGAGTGTCACCTCCTTTGAAGAGGGGGATGACAGCAGCTGCTTTCCAATCTATGGGAATCTCAGACGACACGAAAGAGAGGTTGAACAGGCTAGTAATAGGGGTTGCAATAATTTCGGCAGATAATTTTAGAAAGAAAGGGTCGAGATTGTCAAGCCCAGCTGATTTGTAGGGGTCCAGATTTTGCAGCTCTTTCAGAACATCAGCTGAATGGATTTGGGAGAAGGAGAAATGGGGGAGGCTTGGGCGAGTAGCTGTGGGGGGTGCAGTGCTGTTGAATGCAGTAGGGGTAGTTAGGTGGAAAGCATGGCCAGCCGTAGAAAAATGCTTGTTGAAATTCTCAATTATAGTGGGCTTATCGGTGGTGACAGAGTTTCCTGTCCTCAGTGCAGTGGGCAGTTGGGAGGAGGTGTTCTTATTCTCCATGGACTTTACAATGTCCCAGAACTTTTTAGAGTTGGAGTTGCACGAAGCAAATTTCTGTTTGAAAAAGCTAGCCTTGGCGTTTCTAACTGCCTGTGTGTATTGGTTTCTAACTTCCCTAAAAAGTTGCATATCGCAGGGGCAGTTCGATGTTAATGCAGAAGCCACAGGATATTTTTGTGTTGGTTAA
This sequence comes from Salmo salar, assembly GCF_965601325.2. Taxonomy (NCBI): domain Eukaryota; kingdom Metazoa; phylum Chordata; class Actinopteri; order Salmoniformes; family Salmonidae; genus Salmo; species Salmo salar. The sequence goes on from NC_138298.1 coordinate 10,614,557, forward strand.
GGGCAGTCAGGTCTGGGGAGAACCAAGGGCTATATCTGTTCCTGGTTCTAAATTTCTTGAAAGGGGCATGCTTATTTAAGATGGAGAGGAAGGCATTTAAAAAAAATAACCAGGCATCCTCTACTGACGGGATGAGGTCAATATCCTTCCAGGATACCAGGGCCAGGTCGATTAGAAAGGCTTGCTCGTTGAAATGTTTCAGGGAGCGTTTGACAGTGATGAGTGGAGGTCGTTTGACCGCTGACCCATTACGGGTGCAGGCAATGAGGCAGTGATCGCTGAGATCTTGGTTGAAAACAGCAGAGGTGTATTTAGAGGGCACGTTGGTTAGGATGATATCTATGAGGGTGCCAGTGTTTGCGGCTTTGGGGTTGTACCTGGTGGGTTCATTAATAATTTGTGTGCCAGTTAGCACAATATATTCGCTTGTTTCACTAAACAACATGGCATTCTTGCTCTATTGACAAACCGAAAGAGCGGTCCCTTTCTGTTCAATTCACTGCACAACGCATCCTTTGCAAGAAAACGCTAAACTAAAGCGGTTTCACGTCTCACACACCAGCCCACAGCAAACTGTTACTCAATGCATACTACAGCAATATTATCAGGGCTAATGTATATTATACTTTGTTCACTTACAATGTACACGACATCTATACTTGTCTTCCTTCACATATGACCATTGTGACGTCTTTAGTAACCTGTGTACACAGAAAAGCTACGTCAAATGCGTTGTGACTATGCACGGTTTTTCGGGACGCTGCAACGTTACATAGGCTAGTGCGAAACCTATCAACAGGTGGCTCCGTGGCGCAATGGATAGCGCATTGGACTTCTAGTCAAGCACTTGAGCAGTGATTCAAAGGTTGTGGGTTCGAGTCCCACCGGAGTCGCATCTTTTGAGCAATCCAGTAATGCTGCAATCCATTAACTTCAAACAAAAAACCACGCTATTTTTCGTAATAAGCAACCGGTCTCATACTCCTCAGGGCATATCAAACATCATTTTCATGTCTATGCGTTTGTCACGTTAAGTTGTTAACTTGATAGAACCATTTATAATTGCATATATCTAAATAACATTACAATAATAGTTATGGCAGTCCATTATAATCCAGATAACAAATTACTTTGAAGGGTTTAAATGTGTTTGTCACGTCAATATCCAAGGTATGCCTATTTCAATTCATGGGAATTAATGACAAACACTACTGGGGACATTTTTCCTTTGAGTACACTGCTTTAAACCTCCGTGAAAGGAGAGCACCATCCCGTAATGTGGACTCATAGTTTTAAGGAAATCCTGGGACTGTTCTTATGTCAGAAGATTTTGGTGTTGTCAAAAGATTTTATTTTAAAAGAAACAACTATTAATGTTAATTTGAAAGACTCTGATATTATGTTTTATTTTGAACCAAATGATATGGACCCTGATTTAACTTTCTTTGTTAATTTGTTTATCTTTCATGGAAGATTCTTCTGTCCATAAAATGAAGTGGGCAGAGAACAAACCCCTCTTCACATTATTTAAGATAGAATTGAAATATTATTTTGAAATGATCAGTAAATGTAAAAACAAAAAAGCAATACGCACAATAAAAGTATTTAACAAATTGAAAATGAATCTTGATATGTAATACTCCTGTCTGTTAGGTTTATGTACTCTTGTTTGTATATTTCAGTTTTTTTGTTTTCGTTGTGTTCATAATAAAAAAATAAAAAATAAATGAATAAATAAAAGTTTTAAGGAAAGGATTAAACTAATATATCTAGAATGCTATAGTAGTGCGTTATCAACAGTGCAAGCTAACATAACATTATAAACAGTATAAACCCAATGATGGGCAAGCATAAATTAGAATGTTAGAATTCCTGTTAGCATGCGGCTAATTACACTAGCATGCTAATATAAACTAGGCTATGAGGGCCACCATCTTGGAATGGTCACATGACAATAATAACCACTGGAAGTGACCATTTTAGGCCTATAGGTTTCAATGGCAAGAAGTAGTCATATCAAAAGTGTACAAAGCAGGTGATGTAACATGGCATATTACATACAGGTGAAATACTAACCAAGTTATACTGTATAACAGTTAGGTATAGTTGGCTAGTGACAATGTAATAAAGGGATTGTTACATAGGGAAAAGGAATACACAATATGTGGGCCTATACAACTTGAAGTAATAAAGGCACTCTGGCTCCACAAAGTCCACTTACATGAGCAGTGAAGCAAATGTGGTTGTAGGACAGAAGTTGTCCACTGGTGGAAGTCCTTGGATGGGAGAAATCCTGAGGTCAAGGGCACAGCACAGAGATACAGCATCTACTCTCTCTGTGTAGCTGGTGGAGACAGGTCAAAGTAGCCTAAACGGTCTTAACCAGGTAATTGCCTACAGCTGATTGGCTAAATATGTCTGGTGATCAGAATAATAGTTGCCCAGCAACATGTCAACCAATCAGAGGTCAGTTGGCCAAGGTCAGGGAGGTGAGAGAGTTCAATAGCTAGACATCTTGGCACCAGAAGAAGGAGGGTGTCAGAGTGAGCTGCAGAAACTTCTTTGTTTTGGTGGATCCCCACACATGTGCTGTGAGAAACTATTATATGTGTATGCAGTGCATGTGGAGGACATTGTTTAGCGTCATGTCATTTTATCAATGCTATATAGAATCCATCCTATCTTTTAATATTTTTGGAGTGGTTTGGTGCTCTATGGAACACTAGTCAGATTGATAAGGGTAATAGAAATCTGTGGGAAACATCATTGGAGAAAGCCAGGAACCCCTCAATGACATCTATACAAAACAAGTGATGAAGAAGGTGGAACAAATAGCCTTGGACACACATGGCCCTTTGTCCCGCTTACCACAACCAAGTAATCATGTCCCGCATTTAATCAACAAATTCGAACGCTTTTATTTAGAAAAAAAAGTTGATTTGTCCGGTACAGACATTCCACCTGTCTCTCGGAATCACATTTCGCTTATGACAAGATATATATCATAAGGGTGTGGTAGGCCTACTGGTGATATTAAACACTTATCCAATCATTGTTGAGATCTGATATTTTGCGCAATGCAAGACTAGAGGTTGGCCAATGACATTTCTCAAATCCTTCCAGGTTAAATTCCAGCTACATTTAGAGGACAGTTTGGACTAACAAAGCCTACTTACAACCAGAAAAGTTTCCTTGTGTCACGAATCCCACCGAAGGTGGCTCCCCTGCCTGCTCGGGCGGCGCTCGGCGGTCGTCGTTGCCGGCCTACTAGCCGCCACTGATCCCTTTTTCCTTTTCTCTTTGTAATGTCTTATTGGTTGCACCTGTTCCTTATTGAGTGTCTTGATTTGTGTTTATTTAAACCTGCTTAGCCCACCCAGGTTTGTGCAGGATTATTTTCTGTCAGTGTGCTTTTTTGGATGTGCTGGCTATTCGCCGTGATTTATCTTTCCGGACTGTGTGCCCGTTGTTACTGGGTTGGTCATTTTGTTCACGCGCCTGTTGTGTTGTCGTTGACCGTTTTGTACCGGGAAAAAATTAATTCATTATTTCCTTACCTTTGCTCTCTGCGCCTGACTCCTACCACCACTCCTAGCAATTCATGACAGAATCCCGCACCTGCTATGGAGTCAGCAGGAGCAGCCGCGCCTCCTCTCCCATCGATGGAAGAAAGGGTCCTCCATCATACCAGCATTCTCCACCGGATCAGTTCAGCCATGGATCAAATGGGAGAGGAGTGGCCTCCCTACCTCATTCCCAGCTCCTCTTCCCCCTCCACCTACTACCCCTCCTCCGGCGTCCGGATCCGGGGCCCTACGCCTGGCTCTCCCCAGAGAGTACGATGGAGCGGCGGCTGGGTGCCAGGGGTTCCTGCTACAGCTGGAGTTGTACCTGGCTACCGTTCGTCCAACTCCCTTGGGAGAGGAGAGCGTGAGCGTCCTCGTCTCCTGCTTAACGGGTCGTGCCCTTGAGTGGGCCAACGCAGTGTGGTATGGCCCAGACTCGGCAAGGGATCACTGCCCCAAGTTCACCCGCCGTTTCCGGGCCGTATTCGACCACCCACCAGAAGGCCGGGCGGCGGGTGAACGGCTGTTCCACCTGCGGCAGGAGACGAGGAGCGCACAGGACTTTGCTCAGGAGTTCCGGACCTTGGCTGCTGGGGCGGGGTGGAACGACAGGGCCCTGATGGACCACTATCGTTGCAGCCTCCGGGAGGACGTCCACCGGGAGCTAGCTTGTCGGGACACTACCCTCTCCCTGGATGAACTTATTGACATGTCCATTCTTCTCGACAACCTGCTGGCTGCCCGCGGGCGTCCAGAACGGGCCCTGTTGGTTCCACCTCCAGGCCCTCCAGCTCCCATCCCTATGGAGCTAGGGGGGGCTGCATCGAGGGGGACCGGAGGAGGAGGATTCCTCTGGGAATCAGGATGGCAGGCAGAGCACTCCTCGTTCACCCCAGGTGAGTAAGCACCAACCTCCACAGAGCTCCCTGTTGGCCATATGTTTGCTGAAGGGGGGTCCGGCGCGCTTGCGGTGGTCAGCAGAGGCGAACAGAGCTTTGAGTCATCTGAAGGAGCTGTTTACCGACGCTCCCGTGCTGGCTCATCCGGACCCCTCTTTGGCATTCATAGTGGAGGTGGACGCGTCCGAGATTGGGGTGGGGGCCGTGCTATCACTGTGCTCAGGCACGCCACCAAAACTCCGCCCTTACGCTTTCTTTTCTAGGAAGCTCAGGCCGGCGGAGCAGAACTATGACGTGGGGGACCGGGAGTTGTTAGCTATAGTCAAGGCTCTGAAAGTGTGGAGACACTGGCTTGAGAGGGCTAAGCACCCTTTCCTCATCTGGACTGACCACCGTAATCTCGAGTACATCCGGGCAGCTAGGAGACTGAATCCGCGTCAGGCCAGGTGGGCCATGTTCTTTACCTGATTTCGGTTCACAATCTCCTATCGGCCAGGTTCATTAAACACGAAGGCCGACGCGCTGTCCCGCCTATATGACACCGAGGAGAGGGCCATCGATCCAACTCCCATCCTCGCAGCGTCATGCTTGGTAGCACCGGTGGTATGGGAGGTGGACGCGGAGATCGAGCGGCGTTACGGTTGGAACCTGCACCATCTCAGTGTCCAGCAGGTGTTCAGTATGTGCCGCTTGGTGTCCGTGATCGATTGATTCGATGGGCCCATAATCTCCCCTCTTCGGGTCACCCTGGGATCGAGAGGACAGTGCGGAGCCTGATGGGAAAGTACTGGTGGCCCACCTTGGCAAAGGACGTGCGGTTTTATGTTTCCTCCTGCTTGGTGTGCGCTCAGAGCAAGGCTCCTCGACACCTGCCTAGAGGGAAATTACAGCCCCTCCCTGTTCCACAGCGGCCGAGGTCGCACTTGTCAGTGGACTTTTTCACCGACCTTCCCATATCTCAGGGAAACACCACAATCCTGATCGTTGTGTTACATGTTGAGGGTTTGATCGAGACTTTTAGAAATAATTTAGCCACACACTCAAATTTTTAACAGTTAAAAATAAAACAAATGTTAAAAATATGGGTTTAAGTATTTTTTTATTGGGGGTAGATCAGCTTTAATATTGCTGATAGATTGTAGCTTCCATCAATGCAGTTGTCTGCCTCACAACCAATCCCCCATATCTTTTTTTGCAAATATATATATACAGTTAAAGTCGGAAGTTTACATACACCTAGGTTGCAGTCTTTAAAACTCATTTTTCAACAACTCCACAAATTACTTGTTAACAAACTATAGTTTTGGCAAGTCGGTTAGGACATCTACTTTGTGCATGACTGTCACGGTTGTCGTAGGAAGGAGAAGCGGACCAAAGTGCAGCGTGTGTGTCGTTCCACATTTTATTTACACTGTGAAACTATGCAATACATAAACATAAACTAAAGAACAAAACAACAAACCGTGACAGAGAGATGAAACATACACTACTCAAAAATAATCTCCCACAAACCCAGGTGGAAAACAACCCTACTTAAGTATGATCTCCAATTAGAGACAACAAGGACCAGCTGCCTCTAATTGGAGATCATCCCAAACAAAACCCCAACATAGAAATACAAAACTAGAACCTGACAACATAGAAATAAAAAACATAGAGAAAAAAAACCTGTCACGCCCTGACCTACTCTACCATAGAAAATAACATCTTTCTATGGTCAGGACGTGACAGTACCCCCCCCCAAAGGTGCGGACTCTGACCGCACCTAAACAAAACAACAACAACCCCCCCCAAAAAAAAGGGAGGGTAGGGTGGGTAACTACTGTCTATGGCGGCTCTGGTGCAGTACACATAACCTTCTCATCCCGCGGATCCTCCAACAGAGGAGGCGGCTCCGGTTCGGGGCGTAACCCCCGCTCCGCCCGCTGATCCCTCTGCTTCTGTGCCACCGGACCGTGGATCGTCGTCGGAGGAACCGGACTGTAGATCACCGCCGGAGACTCTGGGCTGCAGGCCGTCGCCGGAGGGTCTGGATTGGGGAACGTCGCCGGAGGGTCCGGACTGGGGAACGTCGCCGGAGGGTGCGGACTGTGGGCCGTCTCAGGAGGTTCCGGACTGTGGGCCGTCTCAGGAGGTTCCGGACTGGGAACTCTCGCCGGAAGCTCCGGACTGGGAACTGTCGACGGAAGCTCCGGACTGGGAACTGTCGCCGGAAGCTCTGGACTGGGAACTGTCGCCAGAAGCTCCGGACTGGGAACTGTCGCCGGAAGCTCTGGACTGGGAATGCGCACTGGAGGCCTGATGCATGGGGCTGGCACAGGTGGCGCCAGACTAGAAACACGCACCTCAGAGCAAGTGCGGGGAGCAGGAACAGAACACCCCGGACTGGGCAGGCACACTGGAGGCCTGATGCGTGGGGCTGGCACAGGTGGCGCCAGACTAGTGACACGCACCCCACGGTAAGCATGAGGAGTTCGACATACCAATTGGGATCTGGCTAATCAGTTATAGAACCCATTGCCCTTTATGGTTGTGAGGTCGGGGGTCCGCTCACCAACTAAGAATTCACAAAATGGGACAAACACCAAATTGAGAATCTGCATGCAGAATTCTGCAAAAATATCCTCAGTGTACAACGAAAAAAAACTAAAAATAATCCAGAAAAGAGACGTTAAATTCTACAACCACCTAAAAGGAAGCAATTCCCAAACCTTCCAAAAAACAGAGCAAACTAGAATGCTATTTGGCCCTAAACAGAGAGTACACAGTTTCAGAATACCTGACCACTGTGACTGACCCAAAATGAAGAAAATATTTGACTATGTACACAAAATGAGGTGGAAACTGAGCTGAACTTCCTAACCTCCTGCCAAATGTTTGACCATATTAGAGACACATATTTCCCTCAAATTACACAGACCCACAAAGAATTCGAAAACAAATCTAATTTTGATAAACTCCCATATCTATTGGGTGAAATACCACAGTGTGCCATCACAGCAGCAAGATTTGTGACCTGGTGCCACAAGAAAAGGGCAACCAGTGAAGAACAAACACCATTGTAAATACAACCTATATTTATGTTTATTTATTTTCCTTTTTGTACTTGAACTATTTGCCCATCATTATAACATTGTATATATACATAATATGACATCTGAAATCTGTGACATCTAAATATGACATCTGAAACCTTTGTGTAAATGTTTACAGTTAATTTGTTATTGTTTATTATCTATTTGCTTTATCTACTTGCTTTGGCAGTGTAAACATATGTTTCCCATGCCAATAAATCCCTTAAATTGAAATGTAATTGATTGGTCCTTGCAATACCGGTTCCTTGGGACGTCCCTGCCGCATTGAAGTTGAAATAAGAAATGGTTCGGGTTAGGTACCGTTATGATTGGGTTAACCGTAGGGGTTCATTTTAGGGTTTAAAGTAGGGACGTCCCAAGGATCTCGGATAACACTAACCCCAAATGATTGGCCAGAACAGAAAAGGACTTGCCCCTGTATTAACCACGTGATATTAAAACAGACGTTACAAAGTTAAAAACAGACTTTGTTTATTTTCTAGGTTGCTGTAGAAAGGTCCACGGATTATTTTTCTCTTTGCGCATCGGTTTTTCCCCCCCATGCTCTTGTCAGATTTATTCTGAAAGGAGTAGCAGATATATATTCCATTCATTCAAAAAGTGTCGAATTTATATGACATTAATTTTGCTACGGCATTTCATGTCTTTTTGGGTATTATAGCTGACGTTATATAGCACGAGCAAGCAAGCTGCTTGAGGGTGAGGATTAACGTACTTACAATTTTTGCCGTGCATGTGCACAACATCAATGTTTACTTTCGATGCACATTTCGTTTGATTGTTTGTTCACGCCGTTTTGCACGCTTCTGCTATTTGTTTTCGTGACAGGCCAAACGGTGTGGATTGCTATCAAACGGTAAACAACCATTTCAAGAGAGCGCCATGGCGACCGACGTGGAGACATGGACCACCGTTCAAAAGCACGACGGTGAGTTATTTGAATAGTATATGCACGAATGCATGCTTATTTCAAGGCAGTAAAGTCGTTTGCATTGAACGAGGGAAAACATGTTTGCCCACTTCGCCTATTGTCTCGAAGGGTTGGGCTGCAGTTCCAGCCACGTTCCACCATGTGCTCGAGCACTTGTATTAGAGCGAGCAATGAAGCTAGATAGCTAGCGAGTTCATTCTACAGCCAACTCACAAATTGCTGGACGACGTATTTGACTATGCATAGTTTATTTGTATTTTTTATGGACCATTGTCTCGCTGGGCACATGTGAAGACGCACTCTAATATTTAACCCATTCGAGACTTGTTTGGCAGTGCATTAACGTAGCTTCTTCCTCTTTGTCGAAAGGCTACCGTATCTGGCTAGCGAGTTAGATAGCAATATGTAATCAACATAACGTTACTGTAGTACACCGTTGTTGCGCAGTCAACCACTAACAGTTATACACTGTCCTGTCGAATGTTTAAATTACGGACATTTGCCTACACATGTAGTTGTATTAAAGGGTGTTTTTGTGATTTAATGTTACTGCTTTGAAGAACACATTTCCTTTACCTCTAGTCTGGAATGTCCTTAAACATTGATGCAACATTGCTTTCATTCATGGCCAATGCTATCGTGTTTTTATTCATAATCTCGGTCATTTGACTAAATGCTATACACCCTGACAAACATCTTTGTTTGCATAAGCATGCGGTCAAACGACGAACTGAATTTATGTTGTCAAACAACACCACGCCCCCTTACCAGACGTGCAATCCGTTGCGTTCAATCACATTTTTATTGGGCCACATGAAAAATACTGCAACGAACATCAATTAACTTTTATGCATATGTAACCATGTGAAATGACTAGCTAGTTAGCGGTGGTGCGCGCTAATAGCGTTTCAATCACTGACGTCACTTGCTCTGAGACCTTGAAGTAGTTTCGTGGGTGTCAGTTGTTGTGTGCAGAGGGTCCCAGGTTCGAGCCCAGGTTGGGGCGAGGAGAAGGATGGAAGCTATACTGTTACACATATTGGTTAAATACAACGTGTGTCGTATTGCCCATCATTCATTATGCCAATATTGAATAGCACGGATTCGTTAAGGAGCCCAAATCATCCTCTATCGCATTGACATTGACTTCTTGCATTGGCCGAAGACATACTGTTACATGTGGCTATGGACTTCTACATAATAAATGTTTTTCTCCAGCAGAACTCTAGATTAGTAGACAGATGCACAACCCTGTCTAACCGATGACTGACGACTCATGCGGAGTTGATAACCATAAACCGTAAACAAATGATAGGGTTCAAAAAACCATATGAATAGATTGCTTTAAAAATAATGTTTTGAGTTGCTTTTATCGAGATAATTTCCTTAGAAGGTAACGTCAGAGGTCACCATGTGGGAGAAGTCGGAGCTCAGCGGCGCTAGATGAGGTAACCACAAGGAAGTACCAGTTGGAGGGCCGTTCAAATGTTTTTTCCCCCCAGTCGTATGTGGTAAACAGTAGATATCATCTTTATATGTCCCAATGGGGCGTCTGTGAGTGCAACGGCAGTGCCAGTAATGCAATCTCAATTTTGAAGTAGTATAATTTCTTATCTACTACTTCTGAGTTGGCAAAAAAAACTGAAAGGGTGCATACTGCCGGTGTGTTGCCTTTTATACCTGTTCAAACAAGGTTAGCAATTTACTGCCACCTATATATTTTTTTTAAATGTTTACTTGCGTGTATAATTCATTAGCTGATGACCTGGATGGAATCATGTGATCCTTCACCCACTTTAAAATGGTGGAAGCCCTCAAGGGCATTGTCCATGTCAAATTTGGTTTTATCTATCTAGAGTTTTATCTATGGTGGGAAATTCCCACTTGGTTACTAACGCAGCATCAAGTTTTACAAGATTAATGACGTGGGCATGTATAGCTCGCTATATAGACAAATAGAATTACTTGACATAATGCATGTGCTTAATGTGAAATGGATGACATTTTTGTTCATTGTGTATAGATTACTATGGTTTGGAGATCAGGGTGCAATTGTCTCATTTACAGTTCCTACTTGGAATATCTGATAAGGATTCAAATAAAATAACTACAATTCACAGTGAAAATATTTATTAATAAACATTAAATCCAACAAGTGTTCAGCAGAATTAAACCCTGGGTTTCATCCTTGTGTCACGTCAAGTTATTGCCAAGTACGTACATTGGAATGTCCCACCTCCCCAAAAAAGTAGTGTTGAGAAATTAGTGTTTGAGGCCATTTAGAATTTTTTTTCTACAATAAATTCATTATGAAATATAAATTTAAAAAATTTAGATTACTGTGAAATAATACTATTTCAGTTGTATTAGTTTTTTCACTTGTGTTATTTTTTTATTCCTAAAATTAATCTCATCTCTGCTCAGTAGCAGCCAGACAACGTTCTCTGTGCTCCCCATACTGTACTGTCTTTAGGCCTTCTATTTGGCTAGGCATGCTGCAGAGCTGTCTGACAATCATTTTACTAGCTCTTCAAAGTAGATCGGACATACTTTTAGGAGTTGTCTTTTTCCCCTCTCTTGATTGTGGTGTTCCTCTCTCATGTGGTCTGTGTGTATCTAACATAGCAGGTGTAAAATTGTACCCAAATTTAACTGCCTGTAGCTCAGGACCAGAAGCAAGGATATGCATATTCTTGATACCATTTGAAAGGAAACACTGAAGTTTGTGGAAATGTGAAATTAAGGTAAGAGAATAACACATTAGACCTGGTTAAAGATAATGCAAACCAAAAAACATGTTTCTATTTTATTTTTCCCATCTTTGAAATGCAAGAGAAAAGCCATAATATAATATTGCAGTTTAGGTGCAATTTAGATTTTGGCCACTAGATGACAGCACTGTGTGTGCAAAGGTCCAGATTGATCCAGTGAAGCATTGCAATACAGCACAGTATTTTGTATCAAGTCTGCCCAAATGTGCCAAATTGGTCAATTAATACATTTTCAAGTACATAACTATAGAGAACATATGAAAATGATATGGTAATACAAAATGTAAGTTTACACACTCCCAGGAATGTCATGCATGATGGATCATTAGCTTATACACAACATTTCACACATCTAGATGGTGGGGTGGGTGAGGAGCCAGAGATGGCATGGGTTCAAACTGTTGAACCCAGTTCCTACATTTTGAATTAAAACAAATGGATTTTATTAAACAAAACTATGCTACATTTTATCTCTGGGACCCTCAGGATGACAAATCAGAGCAAGGACACTGAATGTAACTACATTATTTAGTTTTGTTGTGCACTCTCCTCAAACAATATCATGGTATTTTTTCACTGTAACGGTTACGTAGATTGATTAATGAAAACTACTACTCCCTTCAGCCCAGCGTCCCACACAGTACCAGTCAAAAGTTTAGAGAAACCTACTCAATCCAGGGTTTTTCTTTATAATAATAGTGAAGACATCAAAACTATATTAAATAACACATTTGGAATCATGTAGTAAATGGTGTTAAACATATCAAAATATATGTGAGATTCTTCAAAGTAGCCCCCCCCCCCTCAAATATGTAAGGCAAGGAATGTGCACTTTAATGGTACACTCCATGCTTGAGTCATAATTGTTTCCCATACTGGTGGATACATCTGCACATATGGGCTGTTGCTCTTTCATATGAACTCTGTTGGCCCTAGTCTACTCTGAAGGCCTGTCGCGCTTGATTAAATAGCTCAGCTGCTGTGGTGGTAACACTCCCCGTCAAAGACGCCTTTGTGTGTGGGTTGGAGGAGAAGCCCTCCCACAAACAGAGGCCTATGTGCGTCTATTGAGTTCAACAACAGTGTCAGTGAAATAATTTCACCCCTGAAATGCTGCAATGTCCACACCACTGGTGACATGTATTGCATAGGCATACATATAGCCTAGCAGCAACTGGAAGAAATTGCGTTTGAATTATTTGTTGTGTACTTGTTTGCGAGTTGACATTCTGGTTATACCTGCTTTGGCATGTCTTTTTTTAAAATTTGATTATCTGATGCAAGTGTAGCATGTAACCCATCTTTTGAGTGGAGCAGCAACTTGCCTATAGAGTATTTACATGATAGGCTGCAGTGTTTATTTAGCAGCATTGTAGGGTACTTCCTGTCCAGAATATTTTATATCGATAGTAGACCAGAGGTAAATACAGGCGGAAAAGTAGAGAATAATGGAGCATGCACTACACTGAAATATCAAGCCGGATTTGTTTATGGCCTACTCACTACACATAATGTACTTTTTTTTTTAAGGTCCCCTCGGCCGATTTAATTTCAAATAAGGACCGAAAAAAGAACCCAGCTGGGAACAGATATGGCCAGTACGAAGTGACACCCTATTCCCTATCCCCCTATGCTATTTGGGATGCAGCTCATTGGCTCTTTTAGTGCAACAATTATTTACTTAAAACAAGGACGTGTCAATTAAGGGAGGCCAAAAACAACACTTTTAAAACACCTAATTCAATAATAGACCTAATGGGAAATTGTCCAATATCTTCCCAGTTAAGCTTATTCTTCCCAGTCAGCTCTGTAGTTAACTTGTCTTTCTGTCTGCCCCTTAGTGACAGTTGAACCCCCCCCCCCCCCAGGACAGAACCACCAACCAACCACACCCTTCTCTCTCCCCCTCCTTAACCCAACTGTAACAACACACCAAAAAAGTCTGATTGTCCCGGATTAAGCCCCATAGAGTGCTTGTTCGTGTTCAGCAGGGCACATTGTATAAAGACATTTTGCAACAGAAAACAATTTGTCTTGTAGGTCCAGGTTGTAGCACCTCCCCTTTACACCCGGTTTGGAGACAAATTTTCCACACCAAACACAGCCTTGTGAAGGCTCCCTCCCTTGCCTTGGCTTTAGGGTTGCAAAACTTTGGTAGCTTAACCAAAATGCCTAGGTTTTCTAGACATCCTGTTTGGAGGATTCCTGGATTTCTTGCCTATTGCCTTTTGATTCTGTTAGTCTTCCAACCAGGATGTTGGGGAGTTTCGAGAAAGTTTACAGATGTTTTTTTTTTTTTTAAACCTACTTTGCGTCCTCTGGCGCCAATCTGTTTGGCTGTGAGTGACCTTACTGAACTGCCACCTCACACCAAGCAGCCATAAGAACTGTGGAACTGGGTCAATTCTCCCAGCTCTCTGAAAACTTTGCTCCACTGACCCCCAGGGCTGAACCTCTCACCACTTCCAAGCCAGTGCCAGGCCTAAACAGTGTACACACACACTAGGGATGTGACAAATGAAGAACAATTTTGCATAACATTTAAACGGCCAGTTTTAATCTTTTCCCCCCATTTTAAAATGCTAAGAAAAAAAATATTAAAATCCCACGTCAATTCACAATGCAGAATAATGGTCCTATTACATATGTATGACCACTAAGGCCGGGAAATGAAGTTATCTACCACAGTCAAATATCCTTGAATGCACCTCAGCTACTACATGTTTGCTTGTCTGCAAGGGTACTCTACGTTTAAAAAATAAATAAAAATGAAGACACGAAACCTTCTCTGGAGATGGTGTCGAAGCACCACTGAACGGGCATTTTACTTGTCTGTGAAGGAATGTTGCTTTTGAAGCAGGACGAACACGTCCATCACTAGGCGACCAGAACTGTCAGTCAAATATTCTTGAGCTGCCTGCGCGCAGCTAGACTGCTGCCTGCTCGCCGACCACTCTTTCCTGAAAAAGTGCTTTTTAAAGTTAAATACTGGGAGTTACCAAGTAATTTAGTAGAAAGAGAACCTTTTCCGCTAGGAATCGACTCATAAAGCCCTATTTGAACAAGAGAAGTTTTACTGGGGGAGCTCAGGTAATGTAATTATGTGCACGAGCACAACATCTGTAATTTTAGTCCCGCCCGAATCTGCTATGTCAGTAGTTTTTACTTGGCAGGAAGGTTATCCCAGTCCTAAAAGCCAACTCCCAGGTCCTCTGATAGTACTTATCCTGTGCGACTCGTCAGCCCTGTGTATCGAGGGATCGTATAGTTAAACAGGTGCTGCACCCAGTTTGGGTAAGAACATGGGAACAAATTGATGCCTAAAACAAATTGGTATGCGCGTAGCATACAGATAAATGATCCGTTTTGTCAAATATCATCTTTCCTAGTGCCATACTTATCTTTTAAAAGATTAAGTGGATAATATCGTATCAATGAATTGATAAATTGCCAAATACGTCAGGTTAAAGTTCATGGTTCTTATTGATATGCATTATGACCTTTTATGAACTGAAGGCCATTAGGCCAATATTAGGCTATCCCTAGACGTTTGAAATGTGGACATCCCTGCTGTTATTGTGAAGTGGAAACGTCTAGGAGTAACAACGGCTCAGCCACAAAGTGGTAGGCCAAACAAGCTCACAGAACGGGACTGCGTACTGCATTAACATCGTCTGTCCTCAATTGCAACACTCACCACCGAGTTCCAAACTGCCTCTTGAAGCAAAGTTTGGACAAGAACTGTTCGTCTGGAGTGATGAATCATACTTCACCATCTGACAGTCCGACAGCCAACTCTGGGTTTGCCGGATGCCAGGAGAATGCTACCTGCTCGAATGCATAGTGCCAACTGTAAAGTTGGGTGGAGGAGGAATAATGGTCTGCGACTGTTTTTTATTGTTTGGGCTAGGCCCCTTAGTTCCAGTGGAGGGAAATCTGAACGCTACAATATACAATGACATTCTGTGCTTCTAACTTTGTGGCAACCGTTTGGGGAAGGCCCTTTCCTGTTTCAGCATGACAATGCCCCCGTATACAAAGTGACGTTCATACAGAAATGGTTTGTCAAGATCGGTGTGGAAGAACTTGACTGGCCTGCACAGAGCCCTGACCTCCACTGCATTGAACACCCGGATGAATAAGGAAACGTTGACTGCGAGCCAGGCCTAGCTGCCCAACATCAGTGCCCAACCTAACTAATGTTCGTGGCTGAATGGAAGCAAGTCTCCGCAGCAATGTTCCAACATCTCGTGGAAAGCCTTGATAGAAGAGTGGAGGCTGTTTAGCAGCAAAGAGGGGACCAACTCCATCTTAATGCCCAAGATTTTGGAATGAGATGTTCGACGTACGGGTGTCCACATACTTTAGGCCATGTAGTGCATCTTCCTGCCTGGAAGAGCTTCCAGGCTTCTTCAAAATGGTCAATTGAATGTTTGGTTAAACTAATCCCATCGGACCTGCTCGGGTAATAACTACATAACCGACGTTCTTAGTTCCCGTACTTCCGTGAAACAAACATGCACATCTTTCATAGCGCATTAGAGGGACTGAAAGAGGGGAGGGGCACAGTCTAGGTAGGTCGACCACCAGACAAACTGAATCAGAACTGTGTACTAGGCCCATCTACCAGCAATCAAAAAGCTGTATCTCACAATGGGATACTGTATTTTCTTGCTTGCAATGTCAGTGAAGCAGGGCCTATCATCAATGAAATGGCTAGGATAAATCACATTTTATGAACAGGCGTAGACTTTACGGTGAAATACTTACAAGCCCTTAACCAACAATGCCGTTTTAAGAGAAATGTAAAAAATAAAAGTAACAATTAAAGAGCAGCAGGACAATAACAATAGCGAGGCTATATACAGGGGGTACTGGTACAGACTCAATGTGCGGGGGCACTGGTTAGTCGAAGTAATTGAGGTAATATGTACATGTACACTACCGTTCAAAAGTTTGGGGTCACTTAGAAATGTCCTTGTTTTTGAAATAAAAGCACTTTTTTTTTTCTCCATCAAATTGATCAGAAATACAATGTACACATGAATGTTGTAAATGACTATTGTAGGTGTAAATGGCAGGAGAAAAAAAATAGGCATTTAATAGGCGTACTGAGGCCCATGATCAGCAACCATCACTCCTGTGTTCCAATGGCACGTTGTGTTAGCTAATCCAAGTTTATCATTGAGTATTGGAGCATCAGCATTTGTGGGTTCGATTACAGGCTCAAAATGGCTAGAAACAAAGACCTTTCTTCTGAAACTCGTCAGTCTATTCTTGTTCTGAGAAATGAAGGTTATTCCATGCGAGAAATTGCCAAGAAACTGAAGATCTCGTACAACGCTGTGTACTACTCCCTTCACAGAACAGCGCAAACTGGCTCTCACCACGACCGTTAGTGGTAGATAGTGGCATTCTGTTATTGCACCACACTATCACAAGGGGGAGATCAGTGTTCTATCGTTAGTCTAACCTGTGGAACAAATTGACTATCTGTTCGTAAATTAATAGAGGTGTTTTCGGTCTGATAGTCTTCAATAAATGTTTTGACCAAGTTAATCTGCTCATGTTGTGTTCAATTATTTTCCGTTCCTCCTGAAAGCCCTAATTAAAAACAGTCTTAAAAACACGTGTTTTAAACGTGTATAATAAAGCATATTGAAGATATAAGCCGCCTTGTAATGCTTTCCAAGAGCTGATCTGTTATCCAACAAGTGTTCTTATTTTGATTTTTTTTTTTTTACTTACTATATTACATATTGGATCACAAAAAATATTACTTTTACATTACCATGTAGTTTACCAATAAAATGGACTGACAGGGATGTGGACATACTCCGTATACATGTCCCAAAATAAATGCATTTATTTTGGGAAATGTATACTGAGTCAAAACAGTCAAATGCATTCTCCTTCGACCACACAAACTTGGATAATAAAGCATTTAAAGGCTGACATTGGTTCATTTTAATACTTCTGACAGCCAAAGTTCTAGCTCCACCCATAACTTTTGGACTTTTAAACATTCCCAGAAGGCATGGATTATTATAACCTGTGGAGGCCTAAAACCTATGGGTGCAAACAATGTTTCCATGAAGGGCTATTAGCAGGACAATAGACTCTTCAACCTTTACAAAAGGATCGATCGGCTGGGCGTGAAAAAGATGCATTGCAAGTTGGGGGGGATTTAAAAAAAAAAAATGTATTAAGTACAAGTTTTACACTTATAACTACAAACATCATGCAATCGCATGATGGGTAAAGCATAAACTGTACAGTATTTTTTTTTTTTTTCATCAACATCTTTATGCTTTCGTTAACTTCTTTGGGATGGGGGCGGTATTTTGACGTCCGGATGAAAAGCGTGTCCGAAGTAAACTGCCTGCTACTCTGGCCCAGAAGCTAGGATTTGCATATAATTGGTAGATTTGGATAGAAAACTCTAAAGTTTCTAAAACTGTTAAAATAATATCTGTGAGTATAACAGAACTGAAATGGCAGGCGAAAACCCGAGGACAACCCCCCCCCCCCCCCCCCCTCCTAAAAAAAGACTTCATCCTACCACTGATTTCAATGGCTGGCACTTTTATAATAGGGTGAAATCGTTCCAGATTGCAGTTCCTAGGGCTTCCACTAGATGTCAACAGTCTTTAGAAATAGTTTCAGGCTGGTTTTTGGAAAAATTAGCCAGAAATTGTAGTTTTTCTAGGTGGCTCCCATTGTGGCTGTAGTGTTTCCAAGCGTGTAAATGAGAGCGCGTTCTTTGGTATTTTTCTCCGGTAAAGACACTAACGATTCTTCGTCTTAAATTTTGTTTATTTGCGTATTAGGGTACCTAATGTTTGATTATAAACGTTGGTTGACTTGTTTGGATAAGTTTATTGGTAACGTTGGATTCATTTTGAAGGAGGGAAACCGAGTGGATTATTGACTGAAGCGCGCCAGCTAAATTGAGTTATGGATATAAAGGACTTTATTGAACAAAATGACCATTTGTAATGTAACTGGGACCTTTTGGAGTGCCAACAGAAGATCTTCGAAGGTATGGCATATATTATATCGCTATTTCTGACTTTCGTGTCACAACTCCCTGGTTGAAAATGATCTGTTATGCATTTGTGTGCTGGGCGCTGTCCTCAGATAATCGCATGGTTTACTTTCGCTGTAAAGCCTTTTTGAAATCTGACACGGCGGCTGGATTAACAACAAGTTAAGCTTTATTTTGATGTATTGCACTTGTGATTTCATGAAAGTTTAATATTTATAGTAATTTAATTTGAATTTGGCGCTCTGCCATTTCACCGGATGTTGGCCAGGTGGGATGCTACCGTCCCACATCCGTAAGAAGTTAATAAAATAATGATAAACATCTGCATTTTGAAAGTTTTTATTTCAACTATCA
This sequence comes from Salmo salar, assembly GCF_965601325.2. Classification (NCBI taxonomy): domain Eukaryota; kingdom Metazoa; phylum Chordata; class Actinopteri; order Salmoniformes; family Salmonidae; genus Salmo; species Salmo salar. The sequence continues at coordinate 10,633,221 of NC_138298.1, forward strand.
GGAGGACAATAGACTCTTGCCGAGTTGAAATATATGAATAGGTCCATAGCGAATTACTATGGGAATAAATATCACTGAATGGCATAGCATGGGGACTGGTCTTGATAAATCAATCAGATTAAAACATTTCAAAAGCATTCATGAATGAAATCGTTTTAGCCGGAGTTCTTTTAAAATTAAGGCTAGGCGTCCAGCTAGCGGGACAACTTCTGGAGAAACTGGATGGCGCGCAATTCAAATACATAATCATAAAAATTATGGATATTAAACATTTATGTACATACTTATATCGGTTAAAAGCTTAAATTCTTGTTAATCTAACTGCACTGTCCGATTTTACAGTAGGCTTTACAGCGAAAGCATGTTATGCGATTGTTTGAGGACGGCACCCGACATCAAAATATTTTTTCACCGGCACAGGTTTCATAAATTCACAAATAGTGATTTAAATATTCACTTACTTTTTGAAAATCTTCCTCTGATTTGTCATCCAAAGGGTCCCAGCTACAACATGTAGTGTTGTTTTGTTAGATAAAATCCTTCTTTATATCCCAAAAGGTCTGTTTAGTTGGCACCATCGATTTGAGTAATCCACTCGTTCAACATGCAGAGAAAGGAATCCAAAAAGCTACTGCTAAACTTTGTTAAAACAAGTCAAAATACATTTATATTTAATCCTGAGATACTATAATATTTCTTACGGAAATAAGTATGTCCAATAGGAAAACTATATTAGCAGGTGCGTGTCCTCTTCATGGCGCGCGCATACACTGATTTCTAAGTCTGTGTCCCTATATCAAAACTCATTATTCTTCCTCGTTTGGGAAGAAACAAGCCTGAAACCTTGAACAAAGACTACTGACATCCAGTGGAAGCCATAGGAATTGCATACTGGGAGCTAGATTAAATGTTCTACCTATACGTTACATTGGAAGAGCATGGGCTCTAAAAAAAAAAAAAAAAAATGAATTTCCGGTTGGTTTTCCTTTGGAATTGTCTCCTACCATCTCTATTGTGTTATAGTCTCCTATATTATTTTAACACTTTGAAGTTTGGAGAAATGTTTCTTTCCAATGGTACCAATTATATGCATATCCTGGCTTCAGGGCCTCAGCAACAGGCAGTTTACTTTGGGCATGTCAGTCAGGCGGAAATGGAAAAAATAGACCCTATCCTGAAGAAGTTTTAAGAATACAAAAGCCATGCACCCTTGATGGGCTATCAGGACAATGGACTCTTACCGTGTTTACCAAATCCATTGTTTTCTAACCACATCATGGTTGGCTCATAACAAATTACTATGTGAATAAATATCACTGAATTACAGAAATATTGGAATAAAGTAGGCCAATGAAGGCAACGTTGTGGCTTACTGAACACCCAAAGTCATCAAATTGTTACAATAGGATTTGAAGCAATAGCCTACCTGCGTGTGGTGAACTATTTCAGCACCGTTTCACGCTGCTCTGAGACAAGCATGGGGACTGGTCTTGATAAATCAGTGAGATTCTTTATTTTCACTGAGTCTCTGTTTGGGTATTGGTTAGCCTACAATTAGGGTGTGGAAATGTTGATTATTTTGCTCTTCACTTGCAGTCACTTAGTAGCCTACTCCTGACCGGTCACGTTGTACAGCGCCATATTTTCCTAATATGAATAAAATTAAGCCACGTTTATTAATCAATCCCATATACTATGTTACAATTTTTTTGTTTTATTATTCGCTATTACAGCCCATATTAAAAACAGTCAAATGCTTCTCAAAGATGCCCACTGGTGGTCAAGCTAGCACTAATTCGCATTAATGGTAACACTGGCTGACACTTAAATAACGTGCCATAGAATTCTGCGGCAGCCCGCAAGCTGTGCTGCAGTACAACACAAATTTTAAGGGAAGAAAAACTGTACGTGCATTATCACGTAGCACAGCGTGTACTTTGTTCTTGGGGATTTTCCATGTTTCAAATGTCATTGAAATGGCAGCAGCGGTATGAGAACCAGCACATTCTTGTGCATGCAATTCACTGTGCTGTCACTCAGCATGCTCATGGGGCTGACATCGCGGGCCCAAATGTCAGTCGTGAAGCTAATAGCAGTGACGCCCATAGCACGTAGCTCATGGATGTGCGTTTCAACAATGCTGTGTATTTCCGATAGGGCAACATCTGAAAAATGGCGCACTTGGTAGAGTATACCGATGCTTGCTCACCCACGACAGAGAACGGTTGATTGTCAAGGGCATTGAATTCCATTATCTTGGCTTTAATGGATTTCGCCTTTGAGTTGTCTCGCTGATGTTTTCTTACTCTTTTAAATGACTGCTGGACTTGAACTTGTTTAGTTGTTGGAAGCGCTTAGTATATTTCTGCTTTGTTCTAAGTAGTCGCTGAACATCTGGGGGTGATGCACTTTCAAATGAGTAATTAGGTTTGTGGTATTGCAAGATTTCACTTTCTCCCCTCGGGAAATAATAGCAGCACAAACGTTGCATATGGCCTTTTTTGTTATCTTCCTTTTGAAACTTCAAAATATATCCACACAGCAGACATTGTGGGCTAGGTTAGGAATGCTGTGTTGCACGTGTAGCTCTGTATTTTTCCTGGCGTCATTATGCCAGCTACCTACGTTATACAGGTATGCACGTCAGCTTTGACATCGGTTTTGCACATCGGCGTTAAACTATACATGGAGCCGACTTTGGCATTTTTTGCTAATATCGTCCAATTCCGATATGCTTATCGATATATCGTGCATCCCTAGTTTGGACCATGACAGTTTGTTGTTGTGGACACCAAGGGACTTGAAGCTCTCAACCTGCTCCGCTACAACCCCGTCGATGAGAATGTGCTCTGTCCTCCTTTTCCTGTAGTCCACAATCATCTCCTTTGTCTTGATCACGTTGAGGGAGTGGTTGTCCTGGCACCACACGGCCAGGTCTCTGACCTCCCTTACGGTCCCCTAACCAATTGTAAAACGGCAGCTACCACCTCCGGCGCCGTTATATCCTACATGCGACAGACTGAACACACGCTCGCCTCATTAGTGAAGAGATATGGCAGGCGAGCCAGCTGCAATGTGATTTTAACATTTTGTGGGGGAAAACCCTGTTTTTAGTTTGGCATCCTTAACATTCAGAAAAATCCCTATTTCGTGTAAACGTTCACACGCCCAACACACTGTATACCTTTACACATCTAGAGGGAGTTGATCTAACGATTACCCATGTAGCCTACAGGCTACTAACACAGGAATACAAGGGGTTGTTTTTGACAGCAGTTCAATGCTGACCTGGATCAAGCCCAAAGCTTTTAGGAGGATCTGCTGTCTGAGTTTCAGACTGGGGGAGTAGCCTATGGCCTAGTAATCTTTTTGTCTGAGTATTGGTGTCTGTATTAAATAAAGAGCGCAGAAGGGACGTGTCAGTCATCGCCATGCGGAAACTGTGCTACTCGCATTTTAATATTTTATTTGAATCCACAAATCACAACACAGTCGCCAGATTCAAGCATTTCAAAGGAGATATCTGGACACTTATGGATACAGATAGCATTTTCCATACAACTAGGCTGCCTATGGTAGACACACTTGTTAAAAAAAAAGAAAAAAAACAACAACATAAAAACACTGAAGTAAAAAAAACTAGTTTCTAGCACTTTCAGTTCCCTATACAGTCCGTGACAACCAACATGGCCTCAGACTACAGATCATTGCATTACAAATGTCAAAAGGCATGTGGCCAGTACTTGCTACTCAGAGGTATAAAGTTACCTTTGCTTGTTAGGTAGCACATTTTTAGTTTTTCTGGTTTGCAATGCTTGACTTGGCAGAACCCTAGTTTCCTCTTTCTGCTCTCCTCTTTTTCTTCCTGTTTCCAATTGGCCAGGCCTATTTTTGGCTGGTTGACATTGATCTTCCCCTAATTTACTGCTCTGGCATGTGCCTATTTGAAAGGAGTTGGAGGACGACGAGAGACTTGGTCAGTTGTTTACAGCTTTGCAGGCCACGGGGAGTGTTTCTGACCGGCGGTAGGCCGGCCCACGCTTGTTTAGAATCAGATAGCGAGGACTCTGCTGTACAGTATGCACAAACACTGGAAATCTGTTAGACCTTTTACACCCCGTAGGACTCTTGTTCACTTGATCCATGTACAAAACGTCTCACTGACCGCTAGCTCGTTTGAATAATTGACGTACTTGTGGGGGCCTGGTTCATCTAGCCCTTCTAGGAGAGCAGGCACACAGGCTTTATCGCAAAGTGCACTACTTTTAAACCGGGCCCACTGGGCTTAGAAGTAGTGCAACATCTAGGGAATAGGGTGCCATTTTAGATGCAGGCACTCATGGCCAGTAAATGTAGTTTGGTTGGTGCGAGCTCCACTCCAGTCTCCAGACAATGCTGGATCTGCTCTGTGGTTAGGCCGCCCTCCTCTTCCCTGTAATCTATAGGGCCGTGTCTCCTCTTAGGGCTTGGCGGTGGACTTTGTAGGAGGGCTCTGGGGTATTCGTTACATCCTGAGATGTCATTTGACTGGCTGTGGGCTAGCACTGCCATATGTAGTCAGACCCACGCTGAGTGGTAGTGTCGAGATGCAGACTTGAAGTATAGGGGAAAAGCGCTCACGTCAGCATTCCCCCCCCCCCAACGAGGGAGCAGAAGGGAAAATCAAATTTTTTGCTAATCCTCTAATAGTCTTAACTAGCTATTGCACCTGTGGGCTGAAAGGCTGGTAAGTGTGTGTGTGTGTGTGTGTGTGTGTGTGTGTGTGTGTGTGTGTGTGTGTGTGTGTGTGTGTGTGTGCGCCTGTCAATGTGTGGCTTGTGGTGTGATCAGTCTCCATAATAAATTGAGATTAGTGGGTTGCCCTGGTGTTGTAAGGGCAGAGGCCTTTAAGTCTTCTGTGTGCACACGCTACCGTGTGCCTGCTAAACAGTTGTGCGTCAACACTTTTAACATATGGAAGTGGGCCAACTATGCTTGGGGTAGTCCTGGTAGTAAGACGATGTGACCAGCATAAAATGCATTTTAACTCTTCTCCTGGTCTGTTATTGTAGCTCAAAGGTGTTTTTAGACTTTTTTTTTTTTTAGGCACGTTTTGGTTCGCATATGTTGTGTCAGTGTGGACTTGCCTCTGTAAATCACCTTATTAAGCTATGTAGTGTGAGCAGCCAAGAGGGCTTCTAACAGCTGGTAACGTCCCACACCGCCTGAGCATGCTCTGCTGTTTGAGCTGACATGTTGATGGTAGAACTGGAGAGATTAATGCACTATCATTGAAACCATTGGCTTGTCATTATCACTAGAATGCAACCCCCCCCCCTAAAATAGGGCAAAGGCTCGACACTGTTGACAAAGAAAGGTATAGGCCTAGTCTAAAGCTGGACTATTTACTATTAACCTCTCTGGTATCAGTGAGGTTAATGGCGTCCCACCTCGACGCTAGCGTCCCACCTCGACAACAGCCAGTGAAATTGCAGGGCGCCAAATTCAAACAGAAATCCCATAATTAAAATTCCTCAAACATACAAATATTATACACCATTTTAAAGATAAACTTCTTGTTAATCCAACCACCGTGTCCGATTTCAAAGAGGCTTTATGGCGAAAGCACACCATGCAATTATGTTAGGACAGCGCCTAGCCACAAGAAACCATAGACATTTTCCAACCAAGGAAAGGACTCACAAAAGTCAGAAATAGCGATTTAAATGAATCACTAACCTTTGATCTTCATCTGGTGGCACTCCCAGGACTCCATGTTACACAATAAATGTTCGTTTTGTTCAATAAAGTCCCTCTTTATGTCCAAAACCCCGTTTTGTTGGTGCGTTTAGTTCAGTAATCCAAAGGCACAAAGCGCACTCTCAACATCCAGACAAAGTTAAAAACAAAGTACAATAAAAGTTCGTAGAAAAATGTCAAACGATGTTTAAAATCAATCCTCAGGTTGTTTTTGTCATAAATAATCAAAAATATTTCAACCGGACAAAAGCTTCATCAATAGAAAAGGAGAAACAAGATAGGCGCGCTCCCGATCACGCGCTGGACTCTTGTCTGGAAATTCACTCTCCACTCATTGAAAGTGCTGTATCTCCCTAATTTTTCAGAGTAAAAGCCTGAAACAATGCCTAAAGACTGGCCACATGTAGAAGAAGCCATAGAGATCGTGAACTGCATCCTAAGTCTTTGTATGGTGGATAGGCTTTCAATGGAAAAACAGCCTTTCAAAATAATAGTACTTCCTGGATGGATTTTCCTCAGGTTTTCACCAGCCATATCAGTTCTGTTATACTCAGACATTATTTTAACCGTTTTGGAAACTTTGGAGTGTTTTCTATCCAAATCTACCAATTATATGCATATCCTAGCTTCTGGGCCTGAGTAGCAGGCAGTTTAATTTGGGCACGCTTTTCATCCAAAATTCCGAATGCTGCCCCCTACCCTAGTGAAGTTAAGAACTTTTTATGGTCCTAAGCAGTTTGGTTAGTAAAACTCTTCAACTCTGTAGGGCCCCATACGATCATAAAGTTGATGTAAACATTGCGTCATTTTCTAGAAGCGGCAATCAGCAGTTTAAACGATAACAAAGATCTCCCTGCCACTGTTTGACTAAAGGCAGATGGATGGGTTTGGAGAAATGGAACCACTCTCAAATGTATAGACTGGGCTATTGACGCAAGGACTAGTTTTTATCATGTTTTGAGACTATACAGTGTTTGTTTATGAATATTGGAGTACAACAAGCATATGTTTTGGATTCTGATGGGATAGGACAGTTCAACTAAGCTCATGAGGCATTTATAGGGTATATTCGTCAAGAATCAATGGTTGCACGTAATTAATTTAGAAGTCACAAAATTGATGGACTTCAGATAGCCCCTTTTTTTTCTTTCTTTTTTTCTCTTTTTTTAAGCTACAGCACACATATAGACAAAGGCACATTTTTCCATGGCAGAACAGTGTCTGATGTGAAGAACTTTGGTTGTTGGTTTAAAGGCGCAATATGCACAAATCACTACGCCATTTCCATTCATGGGCGGTGTACTGGCGTATTTGGAAATGACCACGAGATGTTTTTTCAATACAGTTTAAACTATTGTTTGAAGTTTTTCTATACATCATATTTGTAGCTACTTTTGAAACACCTGCAGTCAACTAGGAGATAAGATCGCATTCTTCAGTTCACCTGTCACGTTATTTTACATGAAGCTTACTGTAGTTCCCCAAAACAGTTGAGCTATTCGCGTGTTAATTTGCCAATAGCACAATGGGAGAAAGCGGGAGCAGATGAGTCCAGCTGTGTATTGACGGGTGGGCCAGTAATCAAAGTCACTGCTTCAAATCCCCGAGCCGACTAGGTGAAAAATCTGATGTGCTCTTGAGCAAGGAACTTTACTTTTATTGCTCCTGTAAGTCGCTTTGGATAAGAGCATCTGCCTAATGACTAAAATGTACATTTTACCGAGTTAGTTCATATGAGGAATAAATTGATTGGGCCCTAATCTAGGGATTTCACATGACTTGGGATACAGATATGCATCTGTTGGTCACAGATACCTTTAAAAAAAAAATGGGCCTAAGGATCTCGTCACGGTATTTTTGAGCATTCAAATTGATAAAATGCTGCTGTTCGTTGTCCGTAGCTTACGCCTGCCAATACCATAACCTCACTGCCTCCATGGGGCTCTCTGTTCACAATGCTGACATCAGCAAACCGCTCGCCCACACGACGCCATACACATGGTCTGCGGTTGTAAGGCCGTTGGAGGCAGTTTACGGTGGAGAAATTAACATTCAATTATCTGGCGACAGCTCTAGTAGACATCGTGCAGTCAGCATGCCAATTGCACGCTTCCTCAACTTGAGACATCTGTGGCTTTGTTGTGACTAGTGATGCACTGATATGACATTTTTGGCTGATATCCGATATTTTCCTTGCCAAAAAAAAGGGAAACGATATTTACAATTTTAGCAACCTTTTTTTAAGCATTTTAGTACAGTTAAATAGTTAACACGCGCACATGGATGCAGCGGTATAAGGCACTGCAGCTCAGTGCAAGAGGCGTCACTACAGTCTCTGGTTTGAATCCAGGCTGTATCACATCCGGCTGTGATTGGGAGTTCCGTACGGCGGCGCACAATTGGCCCAGCGTCATCCGTGCCGTCATTGTAAATAAAGATTTGTTCTTCACTTGTAAATGTCCGAACTTACCACATGACAAGCTTATACAGTTGAAGTCGGAAGTTTACATGCACCTTAGCCAACTACATTTAAACTCAGTTTTTCACAATTCCTGACATTTAATCCCAGTAAAAATTCCTGTTTTAGGTCAGTTAGGATCACCACTTTCTTAAAAAAAAAGGTGAAATGTCAGAATAATAGTAGAGCGATATATTTCAGCTTAATTCTTTCATCACATTACCAGTGGGTCAGAAGTTTACATGCACTCAATTAGTATTTGGAAGCTTTGCATTTTAAATTGTTTAACTTGGGTCAAACATTTCGGGTAGCCTTCCACAAGCTTCCCACAATAAGTTGGGTGAATTTTGGCCCATTCCTCCTGACAGAGCTGGTGTAACTGAGTCAGGTTTGTAGGCCTCCTTGCTCGCACATGCTTTTTCACTTCTGCCCAAAAATGTTCTATGGGATTGAGGTCAGGGCTTTGTGATGGCCACTCAAATACCTTGACTTTGTTGTCCTTAAGCCATTTTGCCACAACTTTGGAAGTATGCTTGGGGTCATTGTCCATTTGGAAGATCCATTTTTGACCAAGCTTTAACTTCCTGACTGATGTCTTGATGTTGCTTCAATATATCCACATAATTTTCCTTCCTCTTGATGCCATCTATTTTGTGAAGTGCACCAGTCCCTCCTGCAGCAAAGCACCCCCACAGCATGATGCTGCCACCACAGGGCTTCACAGTTGGGATGATGTTCTTCGGCTTGCAAGCCTCCCCCTTTTTCCTCCAAACATAACGATGGTCGTTATGGCCAAACAGTTCTAATTTTGTTTCATCAGACCAGAGGACATTTCTCCAAAAAGTATGATCATTGTCCCCATGTGCAGTTGCAAACCGTAGTCTGGCTTTTTTATGGTGGTTTTGGAGCAGTGGCTTCTTCCTTGCTGAGCAGCCTTTCAGGTTATGTTGATATAGGGCTTGTTTTACTGTGGATATAGATACTTTTGTAACTGTTTCCTCCAGCATCTTCACAAGGTCCTTTGCTGTTGTTCTGGGATTGATTTGCACTTTTCGCACCCAAAGTATGTTCATCTCTAGGAGATAGAACGCGTCTGCTTCCTGAGCGGTATGATGGCTGCATGGTCCTGTGGTGTTTGTACTATTATTTGTACAGATGAATGTGGTACCTTCAGGCATTTGGAAATTGCTCCCAAGGATGAACCAGACTTGTGGATGTCTACAATTTTTCTTTTCTGAGGTCTTGGCTGATTTTCTTTTGAGTTTTCCATGATGTCATGCAAAGAGGCACTGAGTTTGAAGGTAGGCCTTGAAATACATCTATAGGTTCACCTCCATTAGGCTAATTGACATCATTTGAGTCAATCAGAAGCTTCTAAAGCCTTGACATCATTTGCAGGAATTTTCCAAGCTGTTTTAAAGGCACAGTCAACTTAATGTATGAAAACTTCTGACCCACTGGAATTGTGATACAGTGAAATAATCTCTGTCTAAACCATTGTTGGAAAAATGAGTTGTGTAATGCATAAAGTAGATGCCAAAACTATAGTTTGTTAACAAGAAATGTGTGGACTGGTTCAAAAATGAGTTTTAATGACTCCAACACAAGTGGATGTAAACTTCCGACTTCAACTGTATGTATACCGTTGAACTAGATTGGCTATCTTTGTAATTAGTTTTTTCTTTTGCTCTTGTTAGCATGTTTAGCTAGCAGCCCCCGTGGGAACTAAAACTCACATTTCTGAGCATGGTGTTTGCAACGCCAGGGTTGTGGGTTCGATTCCCACGGGGGACCAGTACGGAGAAAAAAATGTATGCATTCACTACTGTAAGTCGCTCTGGATAAGAGCGTCTGCTAAATGACTAAAATGTAAGCTATGCAGATAGGATACGGCAGTCACTCTAAACTACCAGTTGCCTTGCAAGGCGCTCCTAACTCAAAGCAAAATGCATTTAGTACCATGTGAGCCTGTGTCTACTGGACAGTTTTGGCATGATAATAGGCTAGATTTTCATGTGACCATTGAATGAAAGCGATTCGCTTAGTTATCACTTGTATGAAGATAACTGTGAAGTTATCTGCAATTTTTATAGATGTTGTAGACATTATTCTAAGGATAACAGCAGTCCTGTCCATAAAAAGCCACCAGTCTCAATATACACTAGACATTTTCCATGGTGCCAAAATAACAACAAATTCTCTCATACCTGCAAGTCATTCTTACAGCTATGTTATCTGTAAGGGAAATTAGTGTCTTTGAACATCCTCCAAGCCCTTGGAAAGTTATGCATATTTTCCTTGATTTTACTGGCTCTCTGTAATCCTTTAACCTGTTGGGTCTAGGGGGCAGCATTTGCACGTCTGGATAAAAAAAATGTACCCGATTTTAATCTGGTTACTAATCCTACCCAGTAACTAGAATATGCATATACTTATTATATATGGATAGAAAACACTCTAAAGTTTCCAAAACTGTTTGAATGGTGTCTGTGAGTATAACAGAACTCATTTGGCAGGCAAAACCCTGAGACATTTTCTGACAGGAAGTGGATACCTGATGTGTTGTATTGACTTTAAACCTATGCCATTGAAAAACACAGGGGTTTAGGAATATTTTGGCACTTCCTATTGCTTCCACTAGATGTCACCAGCCTTTACAAAGTGTTTTGGTCTTCTGGAGGGAGATCTGACCGAACAAGAGCCATGGAACGGTGATGTCCCATTAGACACCTGGCGCGCTAGTTCATGTTGGGTACCCTCGTTCCAATACGTTATAAAAGAGTATGCATTCGTCCACCTTGAATATTATTCATGTTCTGGTTAAAAAAGGCCCTAATGATTTATGCTATACAACGTTTGACATGTTTGAACGAACGGAAATATATTTTTTCCCCTCGTTCATGACGAGAAGTCCGGCTGGCTTACATCATGTGCTAACGAGACGGAGATTTTTGGACATAAATGATGAGCTTTTTTGAACAAAACTACATTCGTTATGGACCTGTGATACCTGGAAGTGACATCTGATGAAGAGAATCAAAGGTAATGGATTATTTACATAGTATTTTCGATTTTAGATCTCCCCAACATGACGTCTAGTCTGTATCGCAACGCGTATTTTTCTGGGCGCAGTGCTCAGATTATTGCAAAGTGTGATTTCCCAGTAAGGTTATTTTTAAATCTGGCAAGTTGATTGCGTTCAAGAGATGTAAATCTATAATTCTTTAAATGACAATATAATATTTTACCAATGTTTTCTAATTTTAATTATTTAATTTCTGACGCTGACTTGACTGCCGGTTATTGGAGGGAAACGATTTCCTCAACATCAATGCCATAGTAAAACGCTGTTTTTGGATGTAAATATGAACTTGATAGAACTAAAAATGCATGCATTGTCTAACATAATGTCCTAGGAGTGTCATCTGATGGAGATTGTAAAAGGTTAGTGCATCATTTTAGCTGGTTTTATGGTTTTGGTGACCCTGTCTTTGACTTGACAAAACATTACACACAACTCTTGTAAATGTACTGTCCTAACATACTCTAAATTTATGCTTTCGCCGTAAAACCTTTTTGAAATCGTAAAACGTGGTTAGATTAAGGAGATGTTTATCTTTCAAATGGTGTAACATAGTTGTATTTTTGAAAAATTTGAATTTTGACATTTATTTGGATTCAAATTTGCCGCTCTTGAAATGCACCTGCTGTTGATGGAGTGCACCACGGGTGGCACGCTAGCGTCCCACCTAGCCCCAAGAGGTTAACCTCTCTGGGGTATGTGGGACACACTATTCAACAGCCAGTGAAATAGCAGGGCGCCAAATTCAAAATGACAAAAATCTCATAATTCAAATTTCTCAAACATACAACTATTATATCCCATTTTAAAGATAAGATTCTCATTAATCCAGCCACTCTGTCCAATTTCAAAAAGGCTTTACGGCGAAAGCGTAATATTAGATTATGTTAGGACAGCACGTAAACAAGAAACCACACAGCCATTTTCCAAGCAAGGAGAGGCGTCACAAAAACCAGAAATACAGCTAAAATTAATCACTAACCTTTGATCTTCAGATGGCACTCATAGGACTTCATGTTACACAATACATGTATGTTTTGCTCGATAAAGTTCATATTTATATCCAAAAACCCAATTTTTACATTGGCGCATGATGTTCAGAAAATGTATTGCCTCAAATTTCCGGTGAATGAGCACATCAATTTACAAAAAATACTCATCATAAACGTTGATGAACTTTACAACAGTTATTGAAAGAATTACAGATACACTTCTCCTTAATGCAACCGCTGTGTCATTTCAAAATGGCTTTACGGCGAAAGCACATTTTTCAATATTCTGAGTACAGAGCTCAGCCATCAAAGCAAGCTATACAGTTACCCGCCAAGTTCTGGAGTCAAAAAAAGTCCGAAATAGTAATATAAATCTTCACTTACCTTTGCTGATCTTCGTCGGAATGCACTCCCAGGATTCCCACTTCGTTTTGTTCGCGCGTTCAGTTGAGTTATCCAAATGTGCCATGCTCGCGCATTTTGTTGAGACGAAGTCCAAAAAGTTATACTACAGTTTGTAGAAACATGTCAAACGATGTATAGCATCAATCTTTAGGATGTTTTTATCATGCATCTTCGATAATATTCCAACCGGACAAATCCTTTGTCTTCAGAAAGGAAAAAGAAAGCACCTCGCGCTGACGGCCACGCGCATGAATGATCTAATGGCACTCAGCCAGACACCTGGTTGAAATGACTGTCATTCCCTTCCAGGTCACAGTAGAAGCCTGTAACAACGTTCTAAAGACTGTTGACATCTAGTGGAAGCCTTAGGAACTGCAAAATGACCCCTAAGTCACTGTAGTTTGAATAGGGAATCAATTAAAAAAACTACAAGCCTCAGATTTCCAACTTCATGGTTGGATTTTTCTCAGGGTTTTGCCTGCCATATGAGTTCTGTTATACTCAGACATCATTCAAAAGTGTTTTCTATCCAAATCTACCAATAATATACATATCCTACCTTCTGAGTCTGAGTAGCAGGCAGTTTAATTTGGGCACGCGTTTCATCCGGACATCAAAATACTCCCCCCTACCCTAGAGAAGTTAATTATTATAATCTCATGATTGTGACTGGACACGCTTCTCATACTTGGGGATTGTGTAATTTGTAGTTGAAGTGCTGGCAGTTGACATGTTTCCACAGACCTCCAACTTGAATATCCATCCCCATAACTTGCAACTTAACAATGTAGGATACACAAGCAAATCCATACCTCGTGTTGTCAGAGGTGCATTCTGCAGTCTTTGTCCCCCTGTGGCCACTAGAAGAACTGCAAACATTGTTTAATAAAAAATAAAACAACTATGCAGACATGTATTTAAGCCAACCAGGGTGTGGTCCTGTTATTAATATTTACATGAAATTGATTAAACTCACACTGCCTGTCCTTGTATCCAATCGCAGGGGTGTTATCCTTTGATGACGATGTGGATATGGACCATCCCTATTGCGATGAGGACGAGGCAGCGCTCGAGGCGGAGGTGAACGGCAACTGGACGCCACAGGAGAAGGCGCTCCACGAGGCGCGGCTCAAGGCCAAGGCCAAGCGGCGTGTGCGCAAATCGTCATCCCGCAGCGAGTCGCTCTCAGAGTCGCTGTCGGGTGAACTGGCCGACGGCGACTCCCACAGCCCCAAGGGCAAGGTGCCCGTCCCCAACGACCGCAAGTCCAGGACAGGCAAGGGCCGGGGCCTGCCTAAGAAAGGTCTGTGCTATGCTAATAATGGCTGAGATAGATGGAAGTCATCTACTCTGTAAGCGCTGGTGGTCTAGTACCAGGTTTGTTCTGGGGCCATAAGTTTTTGTTTAGGATTGAAGTCTGGTAAACTGATCATAGAGCAGTGCTTATGGCTGAGGTAATCTCCCTGGGTTCACAAAACCTTCTATTCTAAACATGTCTCTCGTGCTAACTGACTAGCTCTGATGTGGTCTTTACACTACAGGTGGCGCAGGGGGTAAAGGTGTATGGGGAGCAGCAGGTATGGTGTACGAGGTAGAGGAACCAGACGTCAAGGACCCCAACTACGACGAGATTGCACAGGTAAGAGGGGGCACGGGTGAGGTATGCGTGTGTAAAGGACATGAGCTCTCTCCTTCCCCAACCTATACAACAGAGCCTCTGCACACACCCCTCTCTTCTCCTGTACACCAGTGTCCCCACGATCCCTGTCCCAAACTGTTACTACAAAGACAACAGTTGCTTAGATGAGGGGGCCAGGGTTGAGTTCTTTCTGTAGTTGTTTTGCGCCGAGCTCTGTTTTTGGACTAGTTTTGTTCAGAAGTGGCTAATCGTCACAAAGCCGCAGATGTGTTGGATCATACCACTTTATGGGTTGTGGAAAATAAACATGCTTATGGTGACTGCTGGGATTGGTGGTGAATGCAGGGGCCACATGCTCCCAGACAAGCAGATATTGTCCATACAAAGTCCACAACTGGGTCATGCTCATCAGGACACATTTTGTAACTGAAAACTAAAACCAGCATTTCTTATTGGACAGATGATACCTCCCCATTAGGTCTTCGTTTCGGACTGCTTTCTTCCTTTTCGTGCCGACTGAACACAACCCTGCTGTCAACATCCATCGCCATAATTATGACTTGCTTAATGAGTCGTACATCCTCTTGTATCTTTTTGAATGGGATCAGAATAGACCATTTATTTGTATTCTTTTCTGGGTGAAATATCTTCCATTTAATCATGAAGGTAGGCTTGTTCTGTCATAGGCCTTTTATGACAGTCATTTCTTATATTCCACCATACACCTTAGGAATGATCTATGATGGCAAGGGTTTATTTTTATTTATACTTTTTTTTTTACTTTAAACCACAGTATTAGTTAAACGTGGATGTCGAAGGTGTTCTTTGCTATTCTGTGTAGTGAGAAAGTGCCTCCAAGGCTATTCCTCGAGAGAGAAACCTAAAAGAAACAGTACTGGAGCAGTAGGTCCGTGGTAGCAGGTAACTAGGACAGAGTTGGCGACACTGGATACCGGCCCACTTGACCTCTAAAAGCATATAGCCCGATGGGCCTGGCCCTGGTCAAAAGTAGTGCACTATATAGGGAATAGGGTGCCATTTGGGATGTCCCGTGCTCTTGGAGAACACATGCCTGTCTCCAGTATATCCCAGTAGTGGTGTGTCTGGGATCCCTACTAGCTAGGTGGTTTGTGTGGTAAGGGTCACATGGGTCCTGTTTCAAAACTTGAAAGTATGCATCCATCCTCCTCCCTTCCTGGAAGTGAAGTTAAATGGTGTAATCAAATTCAATCAAGTAAGATCAATGGTTTCTTTAAGGAAGGGAGTTGCAGGACAATACCAGAACAGGTCATTGGTGTAGTCTGAACATTTTTGGTTGTTCTTAAAGGACAAGCATACTTCTGAAACCTGGAGGGAAAACCGGAAAGTGAGTCAAGTCAGTGCGTTGGGTAATTGCTGAAACCCCGACTGTATATGTCGGCAGCACTTGGCACAGAACTGCTATCCTGCTGTTACTTTTGCCATATCCCGGCCATTCAGCCTAAATATGATGGCAGTTATTGACCCCTGCTCTACCTTAAAGGCCCAGTACAGTCAAATGTGATTTTCCTGTGTTTTATATACATTTCCACAATAGGTTGGAATAATACCGTGAAATTGTAAAAATAAATATGATTATCCCCTTTTTTAGCAAAAACATTGTTTGAAAAGACCACCAGAAATTTCTGCCTGTTTTGGTGGGAGTTTAGTTTTGACCTTCCATGGTGATATCACTATGTGGTAAATTAGTTAATAGACCAATAAGAAAGGGTTCCAAATCTAATTTTCCATTTTCCCCTCCCCACTCAAACCACTCTGACAGACCTAGCAAAACTCTTGCTTGAGAAATTGCTCTTTGCTAAGAAGCTATTTATTTTTGACAATTAAACTATCACAGTAAGGTACTTAATTGTTACCCAGAAATTATTTGATTTTGAGATTTAAAAAAAATGGCTGCATTGGACTTTTTAACAAATGCACCAGTAGCATTTCAGATTACAGCCTAATCCTGCCTAATGAGCGGGCCGGGTGTGTTGATGTTATTAGATTGCTATTCCTGACCTATGTCTGTGGTTTCATTTTAAAGGGAGACACCGTGTATGCCACTGTTGTTCCAGAGCTGGACGAGAGGGAACTGGAGAAGACCGTCAACCCCATCGTACAGGAGTACTTTGAGCACGGGGACACAAAAGAAGTCCAGGTAAGTGTTTTGAGGTTGGATGGAGGGTTGGTTATTTGAGAAGGCCTTTAGGTGGTGGTGCGTCTTTTTTATTTTTCTGTTTTGTCTCAAAACCATGCAGGGTCTCGACATATCATTTTACTTCACGTTAACTGTCTTTGTGTGCGTGTTTCTCTGTGTACACCCTACCCCCTCTTCCACTCCCAGATGCTGCTGAGGGAGCTGAACCTGGGCCACCACAAGTACGAGTTCTCCAGCCTGGCTGTGTCCCTGTCTTTGGAGGGGAAGGCCAGCCACCGGGAGCTCACCTCCAGACTGCTCCGTGACCTAGTCGGCAAGGAGCTCTCGGAGTCCGACATGGCCCGCGCCTTCGACAAGATCCTCAAAGAGCTGCCCGACCTTATGCTGGACACGCCAGAGGCTCCACAGGTAACGGATGGGGGAAGGACTTGTTAGAAAAATACATTGGCTACATCACAAATGGCACCTTATTCCCTATTTAGCACACTACTTTTGACAAGGGACCGTGGATCTCTGGTCTGAAGTAGTGCACTATATAAGGAATAAATAGGGTGCCATTTGGAATCATTGTACATTTTCTTTCAGACAAATGATAATTTGTCATGCTGCTTTAAACCCAACCCCCTTTTTAATTTAAAGAGAATAACCGATCATCCACTCTAGGTTTTACCTTTTTTAACTCTCTCAAACTCTACAGATGCTGGGACAGTTTATTGCCCGAGCCATCGCGGACCACGCTCTACCGATGGCATTCCTGGACCGCTACAAAGGCAAGGTGGACTGCGACCACGCTAGGTGAGCAAGGGATAGGATAATAAAAAAAGATGGACATTGATTGGTGGAGGGGTGATTTTAAATTCAAGTAACTTTTTCAGTCCTTAGAATACTTTTTAGGGCTAAAGCAGTGCTTCAGACTGGCACAGACAGTAAATGGACAGCAACATTAGAGACAATGATATGAGTCATGTGCAAAAGGCAGGGAGAATTAGTTAATGTTGGTAATTTAGGGTGAGGAGAATTCAGATGAAGTTGCCCCTGTCAGTTTTGCTCACTATCAGTATTCTCTAAGGATTAAGGAAGAAACTGATCTTAGATCTGTTGCCAACAAGGAACATGGTGGAAAAGCCCACTTCACATCAAAGCAGCCTGAAGTGGTTACATATCTCTGTTGCTGATATCGTCAGTTAATCGCTCAACAACCGCCTGATGAGGGGCCAGGGTAAATGTTGGCGTCTTCTCACCATGGATGCGTTGTCATTCTCCAAGCAACTGATTGATCCCCTTCCCGAACTGATGACGACCCTTATTTGGTTTCACCTAATGTTTGGAATCTCCCATTTTCTGTTTTTAAAGATGTACTACTCCAACCTGAGAATGTGAATTCCAATGCAAATTATACTGTTATATTTATTCTGATGAGTTGGGGAAAGGCCATTTTGTAGTTAACCTGCTGTTACCTGACATTTCCTTCTTTTTTTTTTTTTTTTTTTTTTTATATACCCTATCTTACTAGGCAATTTTATTCAGAAAGTCATTTTGTTGTGAATTCATGTGACCATGTTCAATATCTAGCTGTGACTTGACACATTCCCCTTTTCTCATTGCATCTCTCTGTGGTTGTGGTCATGGCTGTTGCGGTTATTCCCTTCCCCACAGAGCTGCGTTGGACCGCGCGGCGGTGCTCCTCTCCATGAAGAGGGAGATGGTGCGGCTAGACAACGTGTGGGGTGTGGGCGGTGGCCTCAGACCTGTCAAACACCTCGTCAAAGAGGTAAGAGGCAGTCTCTGCCAAGTAGGCGGGACCTGGCGCCCCGCCCGCCAATCATCACATGCCTGTGTTGTGTCATTGTGTGACTTAGCAAAACATTCCAGTTATACAAGCAACCTCCCATTCCGGATGTTCTCTCTGCATGCATGAAATGTGATGTGTTGTTGGAAGTGACAGCAACACATCACATCACAGTGACTGCAAAACATCACAGTGTCTCACCTAATGAGAATCAAATATGGATAAATGGCAACAGACCTGGGTTCTGTTAATATTATTTGAACCCAGGTCTGAATGGCAATTCAACAAAACCTATATTCAGCTAACACCCATCCTATCAGAGCTAGAAACATGCAAAACCAATCAAAGGAGAGCTTTGTTATATTTCTCTGCAGCCTTCCATTGTGGGTCAACTGTATTTACACACAGTGGAGATGACCTTTTTTGTTCCCTCCACCTGAACCCAGACTCTCAGTGCAGAGAGATGGGCGCTGTCTGGTTGTTTCCCAAAATGGCACCCTATAAAGTAGTGCACTAAATGGGGAATAGGGTGCCGTTTGGGACATCGCATGCCTGTCTGGATCTGTACTCGTGTGTTATGTAAACACAACAAGGTGGAGAGAAGTTCATGCTGGGAAAAGAGCCGTGGGGAGCCCTGCCAGGCCGGTGTCAGCACAACGCTGTCCCTCAGCGCTTGGCTCTGACTGCAAAGCCTGGAACAAAGAGGCCGATGCTCACACTTACAGGGACACGCGCGTAGGGACACATGCGTGCATGTATGTACGTAAACCGATGCACAGGGACGCACGCACACACACACCTGAGTGCAGGTTTTCAAGTCATGAGAGGTTGTGTGTGTGTATTCTAGAGTGGTCAGGAGTCTTTGCTCCCTGAACTAAAGGGATCATTTGGCACCCTCGTGTGTGAATGTGCACGGTTGCACACAAGCTTGTGACGATGTAGCAGAGCAAGAGTATTGTGTAACCCACCGTACGTTAGTCTCTGTAGCCTGCAGACTCCCGACCAGGTTTGATTTCCTGCCTGTCCTTGCTGGGCCTCAGGCCCTGATCGAGTGGGTCTACACTGGGCTACAGAGGGCACACACCGCCTGCCAGAACAGGAGCTCCTAGTGTGCGTCCCAAATGGCACCTTATCGCCTGTATACTGCACTACTTATGACCAGAGCCCAATGGGTCCTGGTCAAAAGTAGTGCACTACATAGGGTCATTAGGGAAACAGATTTAGCCTCCTCTGGGTTTGATCAAATCACTCTGCCAGAGACGACATCTGAAGTCAGAGTATGGGTGTTAAGAGCAATTTGAATAGCAGTATCCCCCAGGGCGTTTTCACATTTGGTACTGTGGTGAGGTTCCCTGGAGTGTTCTTTCACAAGACCTGGAAATAACCGTTTCAGGGTGTGAGTTGACAACATGCTCCAAGAACCGGCTCATACAGGGATATACGTGACAAGTGCCCTTATTCCCCTGCTGTCACTTTTGTATAGTGCTTTTGGCCGTGCATAGTTATCAGAATTGAATACAGGGGGGTGTGTGTGCACAGTATCTTTGTAAACAAAGCTGCCTGTGACTACTGCACAAACATTAAGCTAGGGTTGATTGAATACTTAACCATCGCACACACAAACCGACTAAGACTAATAAGTCAGTGCTGTGAGCGACTAGGAGACTAGTGGCGTCCTCCAGATCAACTTGTTTTATCCCAAATGGCACCCTATTTCCTTAATAGTGCACTACTTTTAACCAGAGCCCATAAGTAGTGCACTTTAAAAGGAATAGGGTCAGGGTGCCATTTGGGGCACAGCCCGTCTGTCTAGCTTCTCTTAATCTGGGCTTTAGGAAGGCTGCCTATTATCCCCCCACCGGCCATGCCCTTATTCTCACCACTTTAACACTGTCTGTCAGCGGACTGGATTGGTATGGTTTGGCAGTACCGTGCTCACTGCTCAGGGGTGAAGCCTTGGTCACGCTAGGGTCATCGCACGCGTCAGCGAGGTCGTGCACCAGTTAAACCCCCCCAGCGGCGGCAACCACTGGAACCCTGCCCCCATTTCACTGCTTCACCATGGAGAGGGGTAGTCGGCAGTGTGCCTGCTCCAGCTGAGGGATGTTTGGGAGGTGCTAGGGGTTCTCTCCTCCAGCGCATTCCATAGGAGATTGTTTACAGCTGGGGCTGTAGAAACAGAACCAGTCCCTGACAAAATAAAATAAAAAAAACCTTGGTTGACTGAGTCTCTGGTCAAAAGAACAATCTATTGGTTAAAATGCATTTTTTCATATATAGACACATCCTGTGTTTTAATCAAATGTACTATATGCACTGAGCTTGTCTGATGCTTTAAGTGCACTGTTTTGATTAAATAACACACAGATAACTAGAGGGAGTCCGACCACAAGTGATTTGATTGTACCGGGCTCAGGCTTTCTGTGCAAAAAAAAGACTGACCCATTGTCTCTCTCTCCTCCCTGCTGCAGCGACCGCCACAGAACATCAAGTGTTTATCGCACTGTCCATGTTGCTGAACCGGCAAAATAATTACAGCCATTTCTGACAAAGGTTCTGTTGCCGAAATCATTTGTTTAGGATGGTTTACGCTAATTATTCAAGGGTCGTTTTGTTATTTTAAAACTAAAATGCTTGATTGCATTTCAAATCATGAATCAAATGTATTTATAAAGCCCCTTTTACATCAGCAAATGTCAGTGCTTCTACACCTGCATTGCTTGCTGTTTGGTGTTTTAGGCTGGGTTTCTGTACAGCACTTTGTGACATCAGCTGATGTAAGGGCTTTATAATTACATTTGATTGCTGTAGAAGTACGGGGGCTAGGAAAAACTCCCTAGAAAGGCAGGAACCTAGGAAGAAACCAGGCTCTGAAGGGTGGCCAGGCATCATGTTGCGGTATCCCGGGTAGAGATTATAAGAGTACATGGCCATTAAGGCATTCAAGATGTTCATAGATTACCAGCAGGGGTCAAATAATAATAATCACAGGGTTTGTAGAGGGTGCAACAGGTCAGTATCTCAGGAGTAAATGTCAGTTGGCTTTTCATAACCGAGCATTCAGAGGTCTAGACAGCAGGAGAGGGAGAGTTGAAAACAGCAGGTCCCGGGACAAGGTAGCTCATCCGGTGAACAGGTCAGGGTTCCATAGCCGCAGGCAGAACAGTTGAAACTGGAGCAGCAGCACAACCAGGTGGACTGGGGACAGCCAGGAGTCATCAGGCCAGGTAGTCCTGAGGCATGGTCCTAGAACTCAGGTCCTCCGGGATGGGAGGGAGGGAGCATACTTCAATTCACACAGGACACCAGATGAGACCGGAGAATTATACCAGATAAAACACTGACCCTAGCCCACCGGCACAGACTATTGCAGCATAGATACTGGAGGCTGCATAGATATAACCCCAGACAGGGCCAACCAGGCGGGATATTACCCCACCCACTATATACAGCCCCCACACCACTAGAGGGATATCAGACAACCAACGTACTACCCTGAGACAAGGCTGACAATAGCCGACGAGGAGCTCCTCCACCGCACGACCCCGAGGGGGTGCAAAACTGGACATGAAGATCATGTCAGTGACTCAACCCACTCAAGTGACGCACCCCTCCTAGGGACGGCATGGAAGAGCGCCAGTGACCCAGCCCCCGTAATAGGGTCCGATGCAGAGAATCCCAGTGAAGAGGGGGGAGCCGGCCAGGCAGAGACAGCAAAGGCGGTTCATCGCTCCAGTGCCTTGCCGTTCACCTTTGCACTCCTGGGCCAGACAACACTCAATCATAGGACCTACTGAAGAGATGAGTCTTCAATAAACACTTAAAGGTTAAGACCGAGTCTGCGTCTCACATGAATAGACAGACCATTCCATTTCTATGGAATGGTCTGTCTATTCATGTGAGAGACGCAGACTCTGTCTCAACCTTTGTGTTTATTGAAGACTCATCTCTTCAGTAGGTCCTATGATTGAGTGTTGTTTTCTAAGCTGTTTGCTTAGAAATTCTAGGTACAATAAGAAGGCCTGCGTCTTATGACTGTAGGTATGTACGGCAGCGACCTCTATCCAACGCAGGAGAAAATATATCAAATGATATTAGTGTTGCACCATTGTCCTTATGTATTATAATCCTATACAATTTCAGTAGCACATGTCTGATGGACTGTGCCATCCCCACTGCCTCCACAATGGATTAGTCTACTCAGAAAGGCGAGAATCAAACAGGTGTCTTGTACACAGTGACTTTAACAACAAAAATGGCTATATGCTCAATTAAAGAGGCTGTTGGTCGACCAACATTTATCGCCCCCCCCCCAAAAAATGGACTAAATGGGGTAAGCCTGAGTCACCAAGGGTTTGCGGAAATACAGTTGCACTCACGGTTCATAACTGAACAGAAACATGAGGGTTGAGTACTACACACACAAAGCAGACATTGTTTGAGCAAATAGTCAAT
This sequence comes from Salmo salar, assembly GCF_965601325.2. Lineage (NCBI taxonomy): Eukaryota > Metazoa > Chordata > Actinopteri > Salmoniformes > Salmonidae > Salmo > Salmo salar. The sequence goes on from NC_138298.1 coordinate 10,655,959, forward strand.
CACAATGACCAATTTGTCCAGCCAGTGATCGCTTGGGAGTCCTCTCCCCGATTCATGACTTCCTGTATTAAACAGGAAAAATCTTGCACTACCAAATAAACAAGGTCCGGTAGTCACTGCTGAGAAATGTCTGAAACTATAGATAAGATGCATCTTTTATCTATTGGGACATAGGCTTTAGCTCAGTGGGATAAGTCTAGAGAACCAGGTTTGAAACCTTATTGGTCAAATCTGTATTGGGCAGTGTTTTATCCATGGTTGGTATGATGGAGAGATTGATTGATTCATACTTTATTGATATGCGTTTCAGATGAACTTGCTGCTGAAGGAGTACCTTGTATCGGGAGAGGTGAAGGAGGCAGAACGCTGTCTGCGTGACCTAGAAGTACCTCACTTCCACCACGAGCTTGTCTATGAGGTAAAAAATACTAAAAGCGCTTTGTGTCCTGTTTAGGACACACTGTATGATCCTCACCCAAAAAGGGTGCGTCGTGACCATAGGTTTGACTTACCACAAACTTGTGAATTGTAATGTAACTTAGCTTTTCTTTCAAAAACAAGGACATTTTGATTTTTTTTTGTCCATTTTTAAAATAACATCAAATTAGTCAAATGCAGTGTAGACATGGTTAATGTTGTAAATTACTATTGTAGTTGGAAACGGCTTTTTAACTTTTATGGAATATCTACATAGGTGTGCAGAGGCCCATGATCAGCAACCATCACTCCTGTGTTCCAATGGCATGTTGTGTTAGCTAATCCAAGTTTATAATTTTAAAAAGGCTAATTGATCATTAGAAAACCCTTTTGCAATTATGTTAGCACTGCTGAAAACTGATTAACCTGTTAGGGCTAGGGGGCAGTATTGACACGGCCGGATAAAAAACGTACCCGATTTAATCTGGTTACTACTCCTGCCCAGTAACTAGAATATGCATATAATTATTGGCTTTGGATAGAAAACACCCTAAAGTTTCTAAAACTGTTTGAATGGTGTCTGTGAGTATAACAGAACTCAAATGGCAGGCCAAAACCTGAGAAGATTCCATGCAGGAAGTGGCCTGTCTGAGAAGTTGTTTCATCTTGGCTCTTTTTATTGAAGACTGAGGATCTTTGCTCTAACGTGACACTTCCTACGGCTCCCATAGGCTCTCAGAGCCCGGGAAAAAGCTGAACGATATCGAGGCAGCCTCTGGCTGAAACACATTATCGCTTTTGGCAAGTGGCCGATCAGAGTACTATGGGCTTAGGCGCGTGCCCGAGTCGACCGAATGCTTTATTTTCTTTCGTCTGTTTACCTAAACGCAGATTCCCGGCTGGAATATTATCGCTTTTTTATGAGAAAAATGGCATAAAAATTGATTTTAAACAGCGGTTGACATGCTTCGAAGTACGGTAATGGAATATTTCGATTTTTTTTTTGTCACGAATTGCGCCATGCTCGTCACCCTTATTTACCCTTTCGGATAGTGTCTTGAACGCACGAACAAAACGCCGCTGTTTGGCTATAACTATGGATTATTTTGAACCAAACCAACATTTGTTATTGAAGTAGAAGTCCTGGGAGTGCATTCTGACGAAGACAGCAAAGGTAATAACATTTTTCTTATAGTAAATCGGACTTTGGTGAGTGCTAAATTTGCTGGGTGTCTAAATAGCTAGCCCTGTGATGCCGGGCTATCTACTGAGAATATTGCAAAATGTGCTTTCACCGAAAAGCTATTTTAAAATCGGACATATCGAGTGCATAGAGGAGTTCTGTATCTATAATTCTTAAAATAATTGTTATGCTTTTTGTGAACGTTTATCGTGAGTAATTTAGTAAATTCACCGGCAGTGTTCGGTGGGAATGCTAGTCACATGCTAGTCACATGCTAATGTAAAAAGCTGTTTTTTGATATAAATATGAACTTGATTGAACAAAACATGCATGTATTGTATAACATAATGTCCTAGGGTTGTCATCTGATGAAGATCATCAAAGGTTAGTGCTGCATTTAGCTGTGGTTTGGGTTTATGTGACATATGCTAGCTTGAAAAATGGGTGTCTGATTATTTCTGGCTGGGTACTCTGCTGACATAATCTAATGTTTTGCTTTCGTTGTAAAGCCTTTTTGAAATCGGACAGTGTGGTTAGATTAACGAGAGTCTTGTCTTTAAAATGGTGTAAAATAGTCATATGTTTGAAAAATTGAAGTTTTTGCATTTTTGAGGTTTTTGAATAACGCGCCACGGGATTACACTGGCTGTTACGTAGGTGGGACGATTTGGTGCCACCTACCCTAGAGAGGTTAAAGAAGCAATAAAACGGGCCTTCTTTAGACTAGTTGAGTATCTGGAGCATCAGCATTTTGTGGGTTCGATTACAGGCTCAAAATGGCCAGAAACAAAGCACTTTCTTCTGAAACTCGTCAGTCTATTCTTGTTCGGAGAAACGAATGGCTATTCCATGTGAGAATTTGCCAAGAAACTGAAGATCTCGTACAACACTGTGTACTACTCCCTTCACAGAACAGCGCAAACTGGCTCTAACCAGAATAGAAAGAGTGGGAGGTCCGCATCCTGGAGTCGCCTTTTCGCTGTTGACGTTGAGACTGGTGTTTTGCGGGTACTATTTAATGAAGCTGCCAGTTGAGGACTTGCGAGTCATCTGTTTCTCAAACTAGACACTCTAATGTACTTGTCCTCTTGCTCAGTTGTGCACCCGCGCCTCCCACTCTCTCTATTCTGGTTAGAGACAGTTTGTACTGTTCTGAGAAGGGACACACTGCGTTGTACGATGTCTTAAGTTTCTTTGCAAATTCTCGCATGGAATAGCCTTAGTTTCTCAGAACAAGAATACTGACGAGTTTCGGAAGAAAGTTTTGTTTCTGGCCGATCTGTGCCTGTAATCGAACCCATAAATGCGGATGCTCCAGATACTCAACTAGTCTAAAGAAGGCCAGTTTTATTGCTTCTTTAACTTCTATGGGCTAGGTGGGACGCTTGCGTTTTGTTCGTGCGTTCAAGACACTATCCGAAAGGGTAAATAAGGGTGATGAGCATGGCGCATTTCGTGACAAAAAATGTCTAAATATTCCATTACCGTACTTCGAAGCATGTCAACCGCTGTTTAAAATACATTTTTATGCCATTTTTCTCGTAAAAAAGCGATAATATTCCTGCCTGTATACGTACAAAGAGAGAGAAAATAAATACATCTCGTGCCCTCGTGCACGAGCGTGAGTCTCAGAGTACTCTGACCAAAGGCGCTAATGTGTTTCAGCCAGGGGCTGCCTCGATATCATTCAGCTTTTTCCCGGGTTCTGAGAGCCTATGGGAGCCGTAGGAAGTGTCACGTTACGGCAAAGATCCTCAGTCTTCAATAAAAAGAGCCAAGATGAACAACAACTTGTCAGAGAGGGCGCTTCCTGTTTGGAATCTTCTCAGGTTTTTGCCTGCCATATGAGTTCTGTTATACTCACAGACACCATTCAAACAGTTTTAGAAACTTTAGGGTGTTTTCTATCCAAAGCCAATAATTATATGCATATTCTAGTTACTGGGCAGGAGTAGTAACCAGATTAAATCGGGTACGTTTTATCCAGCTGTTTCAATACTGCCCCCTAGCCCTTACAGGTTAATCAGTTTTCAGCAGTGCTAACATAATTGCAAAAGGGTTTTCTATTGATCAATTAGCCTTTTTTAAATTGATAAACTTAGATTAGCTAACACAACGTGCCATTGGAACACAGGAGTGATGGTTGCTGATAATGGGCCTCTGCGCCTATGAAGATATTCCATAAAAAAATCTGCCGTTCCAGCTACAATAGTCATTTACAACATTAACACTGTATTTCTGATAAATTTGATGTTATTTTAATGAACAAATTGTGCTTTTCTATCAAAAACAAGGTCATTTCAAAGTGACCCCACACTTTTGAACGGTAGTGTGTGTTACATTCATGTTTATGGTCCATGCTGCTGTGAAGAAAGTTTGATTTATAGTTTTTGTCTTACATGTTATCTCGCAAATCATTCCCAAACATTATTCCACCAACATCCTAGATACTAATTAAATGCAAATATAATCAGTTACTCAAAATATTTCATGCCAAATCCATTCACTGTGGTGAGAATTAAAGCAATGCTGCCCCAATGTGGTTAAATAAGGGATTGAAACCTCACTGAAAATATTTTACTTGTCTGAAAATAGCAAAATTACCAGCGCCTTTTATTGCGTCAAATAATTCTTCCTCCACTCTTCAGTCTCATCTTGGTCAAGCTGCCGTTGCACATAATGGAATATTTAAGACACTGTGTGCATGACATAACCGGCGTTCCAAATTGCACCTTATTCCCTTTTTATAGTGCGCTGGACAAAGGTAGTGCACTATATAGGGAATAGGGTGCCATTTGGGACAGAACTTTTACAATCATTTTGTACATGAACATCCTGTTTGTAGACATTAGCACGAAGTCCAATGCATTTTCTCCTTCTCTCCTGGCTGGTCACCAGGCTGTTGTCATGGTGCTGGAGTCCAAGGGGGACACGGCCGTCAAGATGATGTGTAAGCTCCTCCAGGCCTTCTGGAAGATTGGCCTCGTCACAGTGGACCAGATGAACCGGGTACGTCCCCTTACGCACCAGAAAGTAGCACCAAATTCACTGGTAGCACTAGCACAAAAAAATACTTTTAAACTTCTAAAAACTATTTTCTTTTCCAGCACTACAATTAACTTAGCATGACTCAAATGTTAAACCAGTATTAATTGTCAACGTCAGACCTTGTGGATTTAAACCCGTCTGTAGACCCATCTGTAACTACTCAGCCAAGGCCTATTTTCTGTTGCTGATATAGTTACAGTATTTGGCCATATTCTCTCTAGCTATAGCCACAGTATATATTGTGATATTCTCTCGAGTCACTGTCAAGGCATATTCATTTGTTACCTGACAAGCTCAAGTGACAGAATTGAATCATGTCTTATGATTGAAAGTGTTCTTTGACTGTATGATTTGCTTACTCTGACTTCTTGTAACAACCAGGGCTTCCAGCGTGTGTACGATGAGCTGCCAGAGATCACCCTGGACGTGCCCCACGCCCACTCCATCATGGAGTCCTTTACGGACCTCTGCTACCAGGAGTCTGTTATCACCAAACAGTTGAGAGACTCCTGTCCCTCCAGGTCAGTCCCAGTGTTCAGTGGTGCAAACTCTCATTTTGTCTCTTGGGTATAGTCAGTTCCTGATTCTGCGATCGCATTTGTTTTTTGCAAAAATAAATAATTCCCTGCATATTATGTGAGGGCTTGCAAATTTGACCAGTCACTGCACTATTTCTGCATGAAACTAAAAACGTTGACCCATCACCACAATACAAAAATAGGGCTTGTGATTTCAACCAATCAACGCACATTTACTGCATAATTATTAAATCAAGCCACACGTCAACAAACCTTTAACCTCAGTGCATTTTCTTCACAACTTGGACAAAATTATTGCATTTTTTTCATACAAAAGGTCAGAATTGCTGCTTCAAAATAAAGCATGTTTACCTGCAAATATCACAATCTCTGCCAAATCCTGGAGGGGCTGTATACTAAAGTTATATTTTTTTTTTATAAAACTAGACTAATCAGAGTATGCATACTTGTGTTTACATTAATAATGCCATAGTCTGAGTAATATCAAGTTATTAGCGTACATGTAACCCCACTCAATATGAGTATATTAAATACTTTATGTATAGCTTTTCACTAGGCCCCAAGTGTTTTGCATTGTAAGGCTGAGGACTCATATCCTCAACTCATTGGTAGCCTATGAAGTACTGAATCGCCTGTTCTGTCTGTCCACCAGGGGACGGAAGCGGTTTGTGAGTGAGGGAGACGGGGGCCTGATCAAGAACTAGTGTGGAGGAGGGGGGGGGATGCTCGGTGTCCCTCTGCCCCTCAAACCGCAGGCCTGAGGCTGGGCAGGCTCGCGGTCAGACTCCCCTGATTTATCTCCGGCCCTTCGTTATCACCACCCACTCACTCACCCACACCAACGCTGACTTCAGGTGAAGGAGGACCAAGGAGACGGGCAATCTTTAACTTTTTTTTTTTTTTTTCTGTCATTTTTGTAATTTCTTTTTTTAAATTCTGGGGTTGGTGATCATTCTTTTCAGTCTGTTCTTTGAGTCTGAGTCAAGGCCCTGGATAAAGGGTGGGTCAAATGGAGTCCCTTAAGCTGGGGTTAAGGGTCAATGGGAAGTGGAAAAGGGATTATGTATTGTCTTGTGCTGGGCACGGGTTATTTTTGCTTTTTTTTTTTTTTTTTGCTACACCGGTGACTGTCTTTCTCTAATTTTCTTTTCGCTTTGCATGTATTACGCTCATAAAAATACAAAGCACTTGTCAAAAAAAGACAACTCGTCATCGGCATATTGCATCGCAAGCTCTTATGAACTGAATCGCTCTTTGGAATGACATGGACCTCTGCATTTGTTTGGCCAAAGGTTTCTGTAATTACACAAAGACGAAGTTATATGGTTCTTAATTTTTATTTTTGATGGTGATTTTGCTCTGTCAGTTGGGTTATTTATCTGTACACTCCACAGGCAGGGTGGTTCAACTGTTCCTAGGCAGGGTTGTTAAACTGTTATAAGCGCAGCAGCAGTCACAAAAGCCTGTCAAGTTTAGAACTAGAGCCCAGATCAGGGCCTTCCTTCTTCCCCTTAGTGGAAGGCCTCTCCCTTCTAGTACACTGTAATTTAGTGTCCGAATGGGAGGGTTAACGTCTCTCTAAATATACAGTACAAATATGCAGGGTCTCTAGAACCCCTTCCTTTCGCTGAGCTGTTGACAAACTGGAACACCTTGCAGGCTTTTGTGTTGGTATTGTGATGTTTCATTCTCATACTCCAACTGTTACATGTCATCTAGTGGAATCTGTTTTAGGCAGACCTGGGTTTAAAAAGTCGGTTTATCAAATACTTTGTGCTTGATTAGACTTGTCTGGCACAACGAAACCAATGAATTTAGTCTCCCTATCTTTCAGGCACTCCAGGCAGGCTACATCAAATGCTCAATAAGTCATTGAAAATACATTTGAACCCAGGTCTGGCCCTAGGAGAGCGTGAAGGAAACAGAAGTCTTATCGCTGATCTAGGGTCTCGTATGAAAATGCAATGGATTTTTCCTGCCTTTGTTGACCAATATGTAAAGTAATAAGTTCAATCGTAATGTGAGAGTTCAGGATGGGGGAACATTGATTTAAAAAAAAAAAAATAAATAAAAAAAAAAAAACCTCAACAACTAGTGAGGTTGAGTGTGTCATCACCCCTGTTTTGTTTACGTAAACTGGTTTGGGAATGGCTTTAAGAATGAGCTAGAAGTGAGTGGTCATCGCCACCTAGGGCTGAGAGGAGGCGCCTGACGTCAGCGATTACTCCTACTCATCAGCTCGGAGCCACACGTTCCTGATTGCCATTCTCCATTTCACTTACTATACAGCGTTTTGTTTTGAAAAGTTCATAGCTGATACATTTAGGAAAATCCTTAACAGTTATATTACATGTACAATCACACCAACTACAGTTTATGGATTTCAATGCATTTGTGAATGCATCGCAAAAAGAAAACGTGGGTTTTTACACACAAGCCCCACAGAGCCATCTTTGTATTACTGTGTATTGCTATAAAACACTTTAAAAGGTTAAACTGTTTCCAACTCCCTTTCTCATGCAGTTCATTATACAATAATTTCAATAAAATTCCATATTTCTCTTCAGTGTAATATTCTTTGGGGACATTTTTGTATAACCAGTTTCTGTTACATGCTATTGCTAGGCATATGACAATCATATAAATGCTCGTTCCATACTGGTTAGCAAATTGATGGGCTTGGATGATAAACAATGATCAACACTATAATGCATTGCACAACCTGGCCCAATTCGAATACATGAATTTGGACTTGAATATCTGCATATTCTGGTTTAGTGAACACACTTAGAATGGCATAGTCCCAAATGTCATAGTCAACTACTGATGCAATGGTTCAGGACTGTGTACAGCATGTCCAAAGTATATATTTTTCAGCCTGTTCATTACAGAATAGAACGGTGTGCATGGATTGAATGTTGTGGCCTCTGGCCAGACAACTCGAGCTGTGGTGTAATCAGAGTTGCGGACGTTCCGTTTTGCAACAAACGAGTTTAAAGTCGACTAATGCAGGTAGGTGTTACGTGTTCTTCCGCGTAAGAAACATTTTGCAACAGAATGGGCGTAATGAATATGCCCCTGACGTGGGCCGTCAACACGATGTACACGTCAGTGTTTCGCGAGGGGATCAGGAACTAGCGCGAATTATGTGCCGCTGATATTCTGTTCATTTGAAATGTGAGTTTGACGTTTACTGTCCATATTACAGGATATATAGTACATTTCTCGGTGATTTATGTGCTGCATTATTGGCATAAAAGCTCGTTAAAAATTCTGCGAACTCGTGCTAAAACAGGTCTGCCCGATAGCTTAGTGACAGACACCGATTTGCGAACCATTCATTAGCCAGTTAGCTTTAGCCGAAAGGTTTAAATGTATGCTTTGCCTAGCGCAGTTCCTAAACATTTTTTTAACGTTGTAATAGCTTTAAAAGGTATTTATTTATGCAACTTTGCAGGTTAATTATTTTCATAGTCGACGAGGCAACATTACATTTGCTAGCTAGGTAGCAAACTACTAGCTAGTTGTGTAGTTGCAGGTGCATTATAATTAGCCAGGCTAAAAGATGAGGTCGAGGTAGCTAACTGCTTTTAGAAACGCTACTATTTACACACTGGCGTTGTTGGCAATTAGCTTACAAAATAACTGATTAGTCCGCCAGAAGTGTGAAATTTCAATTTCCTCTGTAGATTGACAGTAGGCTTTGTCCTTATGCAGGCGGAATTCCAGAAGAACAAAAATCTAATGGGTTGTATAAATAAAACAGAATTCCCGAACGTAGGTCTGTTGTTGACCCATGCAGTTCCTCAGCGAGATTTGCCTGACAACTCCAACTGAATTATTCTGCTGGTCTGTTTGCTACATAATTCAGTAGTTCTTGGTGACGTGAAAATAAGGTGTGTACAAAGCAAGTCATCAGCAATTGGGGTATCAAAGCCAATTTAATCATTTCAAAATGCTGCTTTACCCACGTGTGGCTCTGGCACAACCCATCGGTTTCTGTGACCAATTAGAACGGTTAGAATGTTTGCTTTCTGGAAATCATTGGGGATGGACTCAGATCCTATATCCGATTCTAGTTCTGACCGTGCAGTAATATCTAACAAGTAATCTAACAATTTCACAACTCCCTTATACACAAGTGTAAAGGAATGAATATGTACATATATTTATATGGATGAGTGATGGCTGTGCAGCATAGGCAAGATGGAGTACAGTATATACATATGAGATGAGTAATGTAGGGTATGTAAACATATGAAGTGGCATTGTTTAAAGTGACTAGTGATAATTTATTACGTCCCATTTTTAATTATTAAAGTGGCTAGAGATTTGAGTCAGTATGTTGGCAGCAGCCACTCAATGTTAGTGACGGCTGTTTAACAGTCTGATGGCCTTGAGATAGAAGCTGTTTTTCAGTCTCTCGGTCCCAGCTTTGATGCACCTGTACTGACCTCGCCTTCTGGATGATAGCAGGGTGAACAGGCAGTGGCTCGGGTGGTTGTTGTCCTTGATGATCTTTTTGGCCTTCCTGTGACATTGGGTGGTGTAGGTGTCCTGTGGGGCAGGTAGTTTGCCCCCGGTGATGCGTTGTACAGACCTCACTACCCTCTGGAGAGCCTTACGGTTGTGGGCAGAGCAGTTGCCGTACCAGGCGGTGATACAGCCTGACAGGATGCTCTCGATTGTGCATCTGTAAAAGTTTGAGGGTTTTTGCTGACAAGCCAAATTTCTTCAGCCTCCTGAGGTTAAAGAGGCGCTGTTGCGCCGCCTTCACCACGCTGTCTGTGTGGGTGGACCATTTCAGTTTGTCCGTGATGTGTACGTCGAGGAACTTAACTTTCCACCTTCTCCACTACTGTCCCGTCGATGTGGATGGGGGGATGCTCCCTCTGCTGTTTCCTGAAATCCACGATCATCTCCTTTTGTTTTGTTGACGTTGAGTGTAAGGTTATTTTCCTGACACCACACTCAAAGGGCCCTCACCTCCTCCCTGTAGGCCGTCTCGTCATTGTTGAGGATCAGCGGGGTGGAGATGTTGTTTCCTACCCTCACCAACTGGGGGCGGCCCGTCAGAAAGTCCAGGACCCAGGATCTAGAGCTTAATGACGAGTTTGGAGGGTACTATGGTGTTAAATGCTGAGCTGTAATCAATGAACAGCATTCTTACATCGGTATATATACAAGGCTGTGATTATAATCGAAGAGAATTCTCTTGGTAGGTAATGCGGTCGGCATTTGATTGTAAGGAATTCTAGGTCAGGTGAACAAAAGGACTTGAGCTCCTGTATGTTGTTATGATCACACCACGACTGGTTAATCATAAGGCATACACCCCCGCCCTTCTTCTTACCAGAGAGATGTTTGTTTCTGTCAGCGCGATGCGTGACGAAACCGGGTGGCTGTACCGACTCTAACGTATCCCGAGTGTGCCATGTTTCTGTGAAACAGAGAATGTTACAATCTCTGATGTCTCTCTGGAAGGCAACCCTTGCTCGAATTTCGTCTACCTTGTCAAGAGACTGGACATTGGCGAGTAGTATACTCGTGAGCGATGTGCCCATCTACAGAGCCTGACCAGAAGACCGCTCTGTCTGCCCAATCAGCGACGAAGGGGCACGAACAGCCGAAAACCAAAACCAACAAAAACGTCACAATGTTGTCATTATATAATACAAAAAGTATTCATACCCATTGACTCCCGAGTGGCGCAGCAGTCTAAGGCACTGCATCTCAGTGCAAGAGGCATCACTACAGTCCCTGGTTCGAATCCAGGCTGTATCAATCCAGCCGTGATTGGGAGTCCCAAAGGGCTGCGCACAATTGGCAAAGCGTTGTCTGGGTTTGGCCGGGGTAGGACATCATTGTAAATAAGAATTTGTTCTTAACTGACTTGCCTAGTTAAATAAAGGTTAAGTAAATAAAAATGTAAATCCACATTTTGTGTTGTAGCCTGAATTGAAAATGGATTAAATAGATTGTTTTTCTCACCCATCTACACACAAAACCCCATGACAAAGTAAAAACATGTTTTTAGACAGAAATATCTAATTTACAATAGTTTTCACACCACTAAGTCAATACTTTGTAGAAGCACCTTTGGCGGTGATTACAGCTGTGAGTATTTCTGGGTAAGTCTCTAAGAGCTTTTCACACCTGGATTGTGCAACATTTGCCCATGATTTTGTGTTTTTGTTTCATCTGGCTGCCAATTCCTGATCTTCTGAGAACATCATTTGAGGAGTCACCTGAAGCGTGAGAGGAATGGGAGCTACAGGTATACAACAGTGCTGTGACAGTAGTGAGGACGACTGGCTACTGTTTTGAACTTTTTGTGGTGAGCTTTCTGACGCCCAGAGCTGCTGAGGCATCACAAGTGGGTGCTACACTGAGTGGAAGAGGAGAAGTCCAGTGGCTGTAAGACTCAGGCTGGTTCCCAGACTTGCCCTCTACAAGATCATCAGCAGACTCCATCATCATCTACCATCCTTTGGCTCCCTCTGCTCAAGCCATGAACCTCTACATCTTCGGAGGATGCAGCTTCCAAAGACTTGGCCTATTTTGGTTGACCTGTCGTGATATATTGCTTTTTTGTTTTTTCCACTTGAAGCGCTTTGAAATTCTATGAAAAGCGCTATAGAAATGTTATAAATTATTATTAAAAATTCTTCAAGCTTTGTCAAATTGGTTGTTGATCATTGCTAGACAACCATTTTCAGGTCTTGCCATATTTTCAAGTAGATTTAAGTCAAAACTGTAACTCTGCCACTGTCTTCTTGGTAAGCAACACTAGAGTAGATTTGGCCTTGTCTTTTAGGTTATTGTCCTGCTGAAAGGTGAATTCATCTCCCATTGTCTGGTGGAAAGTAGACTGAACCAGGTTTTGCCTGTGCTCAGCTCCATTCCATTTATTTTTTTATCCTGAAAAACTCCCCAGTCCTTAATGATGACAAGCATACCACTTACATTTTAGTCATTTAGCAGATGCTGTTATCCAGAGCGACTTATAGTAGTGTTTTTTTTGTTTTGTTTTTTGTACTGGCCCCCTGTGGGAATCGAACCCACAACCCTGGCGTTGCACACACCATGCTGGCGTTGCAAACACCATGCTCTACCAACTGAGCCACAGGGAAGGCGCATTAGTATGCATTATTATACCCACAACATTATGCAGCCACCACTATGCTTGAAAGTATGAGGGGTGTACTCAGTAATGTGTTGTATTGGAATTGCCCTAACAAGACAAAAAGTGAATTGCTTTGCCACATTTTTTAGTGCCTTGTTGGAAACAGGATGCATGTTTTGGAACATTTTTTATTCTGTACAGGCTTCCTCTTTGCTATGTCAATTAGGTAAGTATTGTGGAGTAACTACAATGTTGATCCATCCTCAGTTTTCTCCTATCACATCCATTAAACTCTAACTGTTTTTTAAAGTCACCATTAGCCTCATGGCAAAATCCCTAAGCGGTTGCGTTCCTCTCATGCAACTAAGTTAGGAAAGACGCCTGTATCTTTGTAGTGACTGGGTGTATTGATACACCATCCAAATTGTAATTAATAACTTTACCATGCTCAAAGGGATATTCAATGTCTGCTTTTTAAAAATATTTTTACCCATCTACCAATAGGTACCCTTCTTTGCGAGACATTGGAAAACCTCCCTGGTCTTTGTGGTTGATTTTGAAATTTTATTCCTGCGGAATATTCATTTTTTTTGCAAGCTAATTCCAAGCAACGCTAGTGTGTAAATGATAGCATTGCTAAAAGCAGTTAAGGTCTAGGCCGGGGATGGACAACTTTGATGGGGGTGTGGCCCACACAAAAAAAACAGAATTCATCATGAGGGGCCGCAGTGGGTCTGCGTACCCACATCCATTGGTCCGCCTTCAAAAGAAGGGCCGCCAGTTGCCCATCCCTGGTCTAGGCTAATGTTTATATGGTAATGACTTTGTCCCTGTTATTCTATAAACTAAGAGCACTGGCATGTCATTCTTTTTATGGTAACCAAATATGATAACATACTGGGTAGAACTTATACACGGCTATGAAAATAGTGTAGACATGTTCATATTACCTATAAACGTGGAGAGCATTCCTTTCCTCGTGTCCTCTCCTCGCTTCCCTCTTTGTTGAGAAGGACGTGAGGAATTGGAGAGAAATTTGACATTCACCCACAGTATCCTTCTCTTCCTCCTCAGCTGGAAGGATGGGCAGGCAGAGGAAGAGAGTGGTGACCGGCGAGGCTGACCCCCCTCTCACAAGGAAAGACGAGAAACCTGCCACCCTACAACGCAAGGAGAAAAAAAAAAAGCTTGACATCGGCAAAATCTTCATCAATATCTCCATCGGCCTCTGCATCTTCAGCCTTACCTGGTTCTTCTATGCCCTTTACATGCGTTCCTCGCTGGCCAAACGGGTGGTAACTCTCCACCACTCGCCGCCCGTCCTCGATGCCAACAGCACCAGTGCTGAGGTGTCCCCTGAGAGGTTTTGGGGCTCCTACCGACCCCAGGTCTACTTTGGGATGAAAACCAGGAGCCCCAGATCTGTTGTCACAGGTACAAGACTGTCGTTTCTCTACATTCACCCTTAAATATTTGCTAATACTATTGACTAAAGTGGCAGCTGGAAATAACTCTGTATGCTATGTGGCAAGCGGTACTAGCCTGTTTGCTAAAAACCAGAGGAACACAATGGAAATAAGTTGTATAACTTATTGTGTTATCCTCATATGTGGTTTATATCAGGGTTTATGTTAGGACTCTACCTCTTAAGGAGCCTACCTTTACTCCTTAAGGTTCAAGGATCTTATGTTATTTTCAGAGGTAGACTGGCTCTGGCAGCTAAAACTGTTATCTAAAAGTGAATTGATTCTTAATTGCGATATGGTTCTAGAAACATTTTTATTGAACTTTTATTTAACTAGGCAAGTCAGTTAAGAACACATTCTTATTTACAATGACGGCCTAGAAACAGTGGGTTAACTGCCTTGTTCAGGGCCAGAACGACATATTTTTACCTTGTCAGCTCAGGGGTTTGGTCTAGCAACCTTTCGGTTACTGAAACATAAAGCCCTTTTACTTTCATCTCACATCAAAATCATTTTACAAATGCAAATTATACTGTACACTTTTATCCGGCTTTATCACAGTTGCAGCCAACGGTATTTTTCAGTGACAACACGTTTCTGGTGGCCTTCCATTACACACAGGTGTTCAGAGCATGCTAGATAGCTAGTTAGTACAGGTGGTCTCTCTCTCTCTTCCGTAGACACTCGCTGTAACATGGCGATATGGCCGTTTGGAAGACTAAACCTAGCCCTATATTTTTATTTCTCAATTGGTAATTCAAGCGAGCTTCCCATTCGCCATTCAAGTGCATAGACAACTTGGCAGGCTTCAGCGCATCACATACCGCGTTGCAATGAGCTGGAGGCAGTATGCATTTTGAAAACATACACTTAATTGTTTGAAACCTTAACGTTTTGCTACATAGTATGAGGCATGTCTTACCTTGCTTCACAGTAGCCTAGCCAAAATCCAACCAAACGTGCAGGTAATTATTTTTTTACAGACTTCCATATGCCATTGAAACCAACGTTCTTTCATTGTGCTGTTGGAAACAATCTTAGTCATATTAACAAACCCGGCTAGTTGTCTTTAGATCTCCACTCTTTCAACATTTCTAATGGATGTTTTCATCTCTGTCTCATGAAAACGCTGATTGCATTAGGGAACTAACATTCGCGTGTAGCCTACTGCCATTTGAGCATTGCTGCGCTTATAATCTCCAATAATCTCTTATATACTCCAATTTGAGCAACAGCAGCTGAAAAATGAGCTCCTACAAATATTGAAATTTACATGGTTTTTAGAGTGAAGTACATCGGAAAAAAGCAAAAGAAAACTGCAAGACTGAAGAGGAGAAAAAACAAGCAACAAACAAAGAAGATAGGCTTTTGAAAAATAACTATTTTTCATAAAATTGTAGTTATCTTAGCAAGCTGAATTGTTTACCAGTTGCTAAGCAGTTGCTAGGGACTCTTTTGGAAGAAGCTAGCTAGCTAACGAAGAACAACAAAGAATATCTAGTTAACAGAAGAAAAGAAAGAGAAAATCAGGACAGAAGAAAAAGGATATCAAAGTGAAACAGTTCTCTAAAGACACAAGAGACAATAATACAAGAAACAACACTTCTGTAGCTTGTCAACTATGTGTCTGTCTATCCCTGTTCTCTCCTCTCTGCACAGGCCATACAAACGCTTCACACCGCGTGGCCGCTGCCACTCTAACCTGGTGGTCCCAGCGCGCACGACCCACGTGGAGTTCCAGGTCTCCGGCAGCCTCTGGAACTGCCGGTCTGCAGCCAACAAGGCTGAGTTCATCTCAGCCTATGCTACCCTCCAGTCCCTAGACTTCCTGGCGCTGACGGAAACATGGATTACCACAGATAACACTGCTACTCCTACTGCTCTCTCTTCGTCTGCCCACGTGTTCTCGCATACCCCTAGAGCATCGAGCCAGCGGGGTGGTGGCACTGGAATTCTCATCTCTCCCAAGTGGACATTCTCTCTTTCTCCCCTGACCCATCTGTCTATCTCCTCATTTGAATTCCATGCTGTCACAGTTACCAGCCCTTTCAAGCTTAACATCCTTATCATTTATCGCCCTCCAGGTTCCCTTGGAGAGTTCATCAATGAGCTTGACGCCTTGATAAGTTCCTTTCCTGAGGATGGCTCACCTCTCACAGTTCTGGGTGACTTTAACCTCCCCACGTCTACCTTTGACTCATTCCTCTCTGCCTCCTTCTTTCCACTCCTCTCCTCTTTTGACCTCACCCTCTCACCTTCCCCCCCTACTCACAAGGCAGGCAATACGCTTGACCTCATCTTTACTAGATGCTGTTCTTCCACTAATCTCATTGCAACTCCCCTCCAAGTCTCCGACCACTACCTTGTATCCTTTTCCCTCTTGCTCTCATCCAACACTTCTCACTCTGCCCCTACTCGGATGGTATTGCGCCGTCCCAACCTTCGCTCTCTCTCTCCCGCTACTCTCTCCTCTTCCATCCTATCATCTCTTCCCTCTGCTCAAACCTTCTCCAACCTATCTCCTGATTCTGCCTCCTCAACCCTCCTCTCCTCCCTTTCTGCATCCTTTGATTTTCTCTGTCCCCTATCCTCCAGGCCGGCTTGGTCCTCCCCTCCTGCTCCGTGGCTCGACGACTCACTACGAGCTCACAGAACAAGGCTCCGGGCAGCCGAGCGGAAATGGAGGAAAACTCGCCTCCCTGCGGACCTGGCATCCTTTCACTCACTCCTCTCTACATTCTCCTCTTCTGTCTCTGCTGCTAAAGCCACTTTCTACCACTCTAAATTCCAAGCATCTGCCTCTAACCCTAGGAAGCTCTTTGCTACCTTCTCCTCCCTCCTGAATCCTCCTCCCCCTCCCCCCCCCCTCCCTCTCTGCGGATGACTTCGTCAACCATTTTGAAAAGAAGGTTGACTATCCGATCCTCGTTTGCTAAGTCAAACGACACCGCTGGTCCTGCTCACACTGCCCTACCCTGTGCTTTGACCTCTTTCTCCCCTCTCTCTCCAGATGAAATCTCGCGTCTTGTGACGGCCGGCCGCCCAACAACCTGCCCACTTGACCCTATCCCCTCCTCTCTTCTCCAGACCATTTCCGGAGACCTTCTCCCCTTCCTCATCAACTCATCCTTGACCGCTGGCTACGTCCCTTCCGTCTTCAAGAGAGCGAGAGTTGCACCCCTTCTGAAAAAACCTACACTCGATCCCTCCGATGTCAACAACTACAGACCAGTATCCCTTCTTTCTTTTCTCTCCAAAACTCTTGAACGTGCCGTCCTTGGCCAGCTCTCCTGCTATCTCTCTCAGAATGACCTTCTTGATCCTAATCAGTCAGGTTTCAAGACTGGGCATTCAACTGAGACTGCTCTTCTCTGTGTCACGGAGGCTCTCCGCACTGCTAAAGCTAACTCTCTCTCCTCTGCTCTCATCCTTCTAGACCTATCTGCTGCCTTTGATACTGTGAACCATCAGATCCTCCTCTCCACCCTCTCCGAGTTGGGCATCTCCGGCGCGGCCCACGCTTGGATTGCGTCCTACCTGACAGGTCACTCCTACCAGGTGGCGTGGCGAGAATCTGTCTCCGCACCATGCGCTCTCACCACTGGTGTCCCCCAGGGCTCTGTTCTAGGCCCTCTCCTATTCTCGCTATACACCAAGTCACTTGGCTCTGTCATATCCTCACATGGTCTCTCCTATCATTGCTATGCAGACGACACACAATTAATCTTCTCCTTTCCCCCTTCTGATAACCAGGCGGCGAATCGCATCTCTGCATGTCTGTCAGACATATCAGTGTGGATGACGGATCACCAGCTCAAGCTGAACCTCGGCAAGACGGAGCTGCTCTTCCTCCCGGGGAAGGACTGCCCGTTCCATGATCGCGCCATCACGGTTGACAACTCCCTTGTGTCCTCCTCCCAGAGTGCTAAGAACCTTGGCGTGATCCTGGACAACACCCTGTCGTTCTCCACTAACATCAAGGCGGTGACCCGATCCTGTAGGTTCATGCTCTACAACATTCGCAGAGTACGACCCTGCCTCACACAGGAAGCGGCGCAGGTCATGATCCAGGCACTTGTCATCTCCCGTCTGGATTACTGCAACTCGCTGTTGGCTGTGCTCCCTGCCTGTGCCATTAAACCCCTACAACTCATCCAGAACGCCGCAGCCCGTCTGGTGTTCAACCTTCCCAAGTTCTCTCACGTCACCCCGCTCCTCCGCTCTCCACTGGCTTCCAGTTGAAGCTCGCATCCGCTACAAGACCATGGTGATTGCCTACGGAGCTGTGAAGGGAACGGCACCTCCATACCTTCAGGCTCTGATCAGGCCCTACACCCAAACAAGGGCACTGCGTTCATCCACCACTGGCCTGCTGGCCCCCCTACCTCTGAGGAAGCACAGTTCCCGCTCAGCCCAGTCAAAACTGTTCGCTGCTCTGGCACCCCAATGGTGGAACAAGCTCCCTCACGACGCCAGGACAGCGGAGTCAATCACCACCTTCCGGAGACACCTGAAACCCCACCTCTTTAAGCAATACCTAGGATAGGATAAAGTAATCCTTCTAACCCCCCCCTTAAAAGATTTAGATGCACTATTGTAAAGTGGTTGTTCCACTGGATATCATAAGGTGAATGCACCATTTTGTAAGTCGCTCTGGATAAGAGCGTCTGCTAAATGACTTAAATGTAAATGTAAATAATGTGAAGAAATAATATTTGATTAACATTTTAAACTAAACGTGAGCCTCATTGCTTTTTTGTGTGTTTTTTTGGGATGTAGTCTGGGCCTACTGGTTGTATCTATCGTTGAACAACTGTCCCTGTCTGTTTGGAATAGTCTTTATTTCCCACACAGAACGACAAGCTGACCAATAGAATAGGTCATTGTTTTCTATTATGGGGATAGTAGATTGACAGGCTAGGGATTTTGTTTTTCGTTACTCGTCTTGTTGGCGGAGGAAAAGTAAATGTGGACAGTTATTCTTCAAATTGCTCATCAGAATTCGGTAGGAAGGACACGCTGTTGCATCCTCGAATGGCATGTTTTGTTAAAATGAATTACCATAAAGTAAATGCCATTTCTTTCAATCTGAGCACTGTGGGTGGACGCTCTAATCAGGTTACAGCACCCAATGCATATGGATCCGGTACATTGCTTAAATGTCCCGTAAATTAAAATGCCGGCCAAATGTCCAGCGCCACATTTTTCTAATGGAAACCCTGGATTATATATGTAAACCATTTACATGTTTAACATTTAATATTTTGGGGAATGATTTAAATTAATAAATTCTGTGTGTCCCTTTCTCTACATCCCAGGGATGATGTGGATGCGCCAGTTCTCTGAGGTGGATGTGAACCTCAGGCACACATGCGAGCAGGGCGACCGGCTGCAGGGCTACGGCTGGCTGATGCATGATGGCCTCAGCTTTGGTGTGCAGGAGATCCATGACAGCGACTTTACGCTCACCACGGAGTTCGTCAAGCGGATGGGCGGTGAGCACGGAGGGGACTGGACCTGGAGGATCACAGCCAAGCAGCATGTGAGTGTGGCGAGATACATTCACACACTTTTAAACCCACCTGGCAATTAACCAGGCATATTTTGTTCTGATTATTTGTCTTACATTGAAAGACATTTGAGTTTTGAAACTATTCATATTGTCTCCTGGTATTGAAAAAAATAAAATATTAGAATGCTTCTGAGCACAGAGATTTTCTCTCCCATTTCACTAGGTTTCAAAACATTTTCTCCTTCTTACTGAACATGACCCAGCTCTTCCTTCCCCCAGAGTTCGGCTCCCCATGCGCCAGTCATCTCCCTGATGTTCTATGCTGCTGCCGACACCCAGGGTTCCCTGGAGGCCCACGTGGAGGAGAGGAACCGTTTGGGTTCCATCACTGGGTTCTCAGAGGAGCTGGGGAACTTCAAGATCACCTTCCGCAAGCCTGTTGCCGGGGAGTCCTCCAGTGCCAAATATGCTAGGTAGGCACTCTCCCAAACTGCTAACGTTAGCATTTTCGTACCCCAAAACCAATAGAACTCAATGAATGTACCCCAAATTAGCAATAGCATGCTTTAAAGGTCATTCCAAAAACAGAGACTTTTGCAAACAGTGGACAATTGTGCCACACTAGTCCCTATTAACTCATATTTAAATAATACCAAGCAATATTAAATATCTGAAGAAAATGTTCTAAGTGAAAACATTGATTATGTGCCATTACTATCTTTTTCAATAAAATCTGTGAGCCTGTCAAGAGAAAAACATGATATGTGACAGAAATCATGCAGTATGAAACAAAGCATTGCATATTAATAAAGGCACAACTGCTACAGCAATGCATTGAGAAACAAAGCAGTAATGGGACATGTCTGCGGTGAAGATGGCCAGCCAAACTGCTGTTCTGGCTCTGATATAAAGGTTCTGTTCAACCTTTTGAGGGACAAAACAGAGAGACATTGATCTGTTCCATTGGTGAGGACAAGGTCAATAGAGACTCCAATGCATAGAAATCGAAGGGACAGCAAGGTTTCATGAGGAGGTTGCACAATCAAGCCATAACGCAGGCCAGAAAAGAGCGTTGAATAGAAGGTAGGAAGAGCAGGAACACAGCAAACAAACAAGCCTATCACAAGTGTGTCTGCCATTTAGACAAGAAAGAACTGAAAAGGAGCATTGTTTTCATTCAACATAACACATCGGTCAGTATGCGGTACTCTTTATCCCTGACCCTTGGCTGAAGTAGTATGAAATCACAGATGTAGGTTTAAGGTCATGCCACTTTCCAGGAGGCCACTGCACTCTAAAGGGTATAAAATCCTATGGTGACGGCAGGCCAAGGGTATTGGTGCCTTGCTCCAATTCTGAGAGGAAGCTTTGGCAAGACGAGAACATGAGAGATTCCTACTACCTTCAGGGTGGTTCACCTTCGTCTTCTCTCCTCCTTTCCTTAGCTACAACTACCTCCAGACCTTGTCGCCAGGCTTGGAGAGGCTGACGGACATCGTGAGGAACAGCTTGAACCGCAGATTCGTCTACAGCCCCCCCTCTGGCGAGAAGAGGCAGTACATCGCGGTGGACACCTACAAGCCCCCGCACCAGCCGAAACCAGCCGACCTCAGAAAGGAGAGCGACTTTGTCCTGCACCAGGTCACTGTCCAGATGCCCTTCCAGATTGAGGTCCTGTTCGAGTCCGGTAGCTTCCGCAACCGTCCCAACCAGCTGTCAGCGGCGGTCATGACGGAGGAGCTGGAGGAGAGGAAGGCGGCGTTCGACGCCAAGTTCGAGAAGACGTTCGGCCTCCAGGCCAAAGGCTTGGGCCATGCCCAGGTGAAGTTCAGCAAGGCGGCGCTGAGCAACATGCTGGGCGGGATGGGTTACTTCTACGGCCAGTCGGTGGTCCAGTCGGTGTACAACGAGTACCCGCTGCTCTACCCCGAGGGTGCCCTGTTCACCGCTGTGCCCTCACGCTCCTTTTTCCCCCGAGGGTTTCTGTGGGACGAAGGGTTCCACCAGCTGCTGCTCAGCAAGTGGGACCCCCAGGTGACGCGGGAGGTCACGGCTCACTGGTTGGACCTGGTCAATATGGAGGGATGGATTCCCCGGGAGCAGATCCTGGGCGATGAAGCACGCAGCAAGGTCCCTGCTGAGTTTGTGGTGCAGCGCAACGAGAACGCCAACCCACCCACCCTCTTCTTGGCCCTGCAGAAGCTAGTGGAGCAGCTCCAGGCCAATCCGGATGCGGAGTCCTCACGGCCCACCCTGCCCTTCCTCCGCAGGCTCTACCCCCGGCTCCAGACGTGGTTCGAGTGGTACAACACCACCCAGACAGGCCCGCTGCCCAACTCCTACCGCTGGCGGGGCCGCGACAAGGACACCAACCTCTTCCTCAATCCCAAGACGCTGACGTCCGGCCTGGATGACTATCCGCGGGCCTCGCACCCGTCAGCCGAGGAGCGCCATGTGGACCTGCATTGCTGGATGGCCCTGGCGTCGGGCATCATGGCCAGGGTGGCCCGGCTGCTGGGAGAGCCCCACGAGGAGTATGAGCGCACCCACCAGACACTCAGCGACAACGCACTGCTGGACGAGCTGCACTGGTCAGACCAGCTTCGCTCCTTCAGCGACTATGGAAACCACACGCAAGCGGTGTCGCTGCAGCAGGAGAAGGTGTACGTGCCCCCGGGGCAGCCGAGGCACCAGTTTCCCGTGGCGCGCCTGGTGCGCTCTGTCCGCCGGGCCCCCAAGTCGCAGTTCGTCAATGCTTTGGGCTACATCAGCCTATTCCCCTTCCTGCTACACGTCCTGACGCCCGACTCGCCCAAGCTAGAGCACATCTTCAGAGACATGAGGGACGTGGACAAGCTGTGGACGCCCTACGGCCTTCGCTCTCTGTCCAGGGCCGACCCGCTCTACATGAAGCGCAACACGGAGCATGACGCCCCATACTGGCGGGGCCCCATATGGATCAACATCAACTACCTGGCCGTCAGGGCCCTGCACCACTATGGCAACACTGAGGGGCCATATCAGGAGAAGGCAGCCGCCCTCTACCAGGAACTCCGAACTAATATCATGAACAATGTTTACAGACAGTATGCAGAGACTGGGTATATCTGGGAACAGTACAATGACAGCACGGGCAGTGGGCAAGGGAGCCACCCCTTCACTGGCTGGTCGGCACTAACTGTTTTGATAATGGCTGAGCAGTATTGACACTGATGCTAAAAACATCTAATCTCGCTTTTTGTAAGATGTTCTCAAAAAATGTGCCATTTTTACATTTTTAACGTCAACAGATGTTAAGTCTGTGGGCCAACTCTAATGTTCCAATTCTTCCCCTTTAACTGTCTCAGTGAGTGTTTGTACAAAGCCCATACCCTAAAGAACGGATGAAAGGTTATTTTTGAATACCCCATATACTTATCAATGAACTCCCCAAGTGCCACCTGACTGAGAGAAGTCTGTTTGATGGCAGAAACCTTTTAAGAAATAGTATATTCAGTCTTAACAAATATCTGATCCCTAGGTTAATTTTGTTTCTGGTTGCTTTGTCCCCTCATACAATCTCATTTAAGCCAGTATAAAATTGAGAAATAAGTTTTGTTTTTGCCAAATGTTTTGCTGCAAACAAACGGTTTCCTGTTCATTTTATCAATTCACAAACACAGATGTATCTCCACTGGTAGCAGATATCCTGAGTGGCACGGAATAACATGAGTAACTTCATTGCGTTGGTTTGTTACATCTTCAGTGAAAAGAACAATAAATGTGTCAAAGCCTTGTGCTGATTACTTTTTTTCTGTGGGAAGGATGTCATTATCGCCTTTTAGGAAGACACTTGTTTTCTCAATATGTACTGTTGTGTGGTGGTGTTACTCTAGCCTCTGGTTTTGGTAACCAATCATGAAATATTAGAAATTCAATGAAAGTATATATTTTTTGTGTAGTTTATAGCAGTGCTTATTAAGATGTATTAAACTACAGCTGATAATGTACACTTCTGATAGGAGTGACCCTTCAGATCAGTAACCGGTGCCTGGGTCAATTTGTCTTGCTTTGATTCCTTGCATCCTCTCTCCTAGCCTACTTCTCAACCATATTGGACGAGATGGTCCATGGACCCTTCCCTGGGAGCTCCTCCTTCGATGGGTTTTAAGAAAGGTGAGGAGAGCTGATGCGAGGAATCGAGGAAAGATGAGTTGAGAAAGAGCCACTGTCAGAGCCTGATCCTGGTCCTTTGTCAGACTGTGACACACGAAGGACAGCCGCTGACGTCAATCAGCCGAGAGTCATTGTTTCTGCGGCGCCCGGTTACCATGGCGAGGCGTCGTTGTGAAGGGGCCCAATGCTGAATTGGATAAAATGGAGAGGCTCGGAGTGCATCGCCGGTGTCAACTTCTTTTCAAGCGTTGACATGCAGAGAGTCGAGACACAAACAAACACGACAGGAGCATAGTGTTCAGTCGCTAGATCTTTATTAACACAGCAGTGTGTGTACACCATTACAGAGGGCCTGGCTCCTGAATGCACTGATGTTGGTTTACAGCTTCCGAGTGACCCTGGGACAGAAATCTTTCTGGCTTTCATGTTATCACAGCCTTTTGAATAGATGTGTATTTCAAGGTCGGTCTTGTCGCAGTCAGGTTTGCAGTTCTATAAATAAGCCTATACTCAGGAGGAAGCAGCACTGTCTTGTAGCTAGTTAGAGAATGAATGTAAATGGTGAAAAACCTAGAAATACTGAATGTTGCATTGATCTTTAAACTATCATCACCAACATAAAGCAGACGTCTTTTATGTGTTCATGTAATTTGCCTCACTTTTGGGAAGTAGGCTACTGGAAATGTTTTATTAAAAAACATAAGCACAACTGCCGTTGTCTTTATTTCACATTCTGCCAATGGTGAATTATCCTTTTTATTGATCTACAGAGACATTCATTGTTCATAGTCGTTTGCCCAGAACAGTTCCAATGTACAATAAAATTCCTGTAACAGTCCCCAGATTTTCCAGCCTCCTGAAATCTTCCAAATGTAATTTCTAATCTAGAAACCCTGGGAATTTTAGCAGCCAACAGTTGAGTGTGGAAGTGATAGCTCACTCTGTTGTCCAGTAGGGAGGAGATGTTTATTTTTACCTTTATTTAACTAGGCAAGTCAGTTAAGAACAAATTCTTATTTTCAATGAAGGCCTAGGAACAGTGGGTTAACTGCCTTGTTCACGGGCAGAACGACAGATTTTTACCTTGTCAGCTCGGGGATTGAATCTTACAACCTTTCGGTTACTAGTCAAACGCTCTAACCACTAGGCTACCTGCCTCTCTGCTGTGTCCGAGGTTCCACAGGAGAGGCCGACAGTGCAGAGGGTTTAGCACAGTGGTGTTAAGACTTTTTCAGCGGAGCATAGTGGTAACCCAACTTTTTTCTGGGGACCCCATTTTTTCCCCCAAGAATTTGTTGCGACCCCACCGCACCCCACCCCAAATGACACGTCATTAAATTCGCTAAATTTAGATTTTTACATCAACAAATAACCTTCAATTCATTGCATTTTCATCTCTTATCAAAGTGAAAAGAAACTAATAAGTACATTTACTCAATAACATTGTATCTTTCAAATGATCTTCCTAAAAAACATATCTATATTGTCCCATACAATAATCTGTACTCTTAATTATTATATATACTGGTCAAAAAAATAAAGGGAACACTTAAACACCACATCCTAGATCTGAATGAAAGAAATTCTTATTAAATACTTTTTTCTTTACATAGTTGAATGTGCTGACAACAAAATCACACAAAAATAATCAATGGAAATCCAATTTATCAACCCATGGAGGTCTGGATTTGGAGTCACACTCAAAATTAAAGTGGAACACCACACTACAGGCTGATCCAACTTTGATGTAATGTCCTTAAAACAAGTCAAAATGAGGCTCAGTAGTGTGTGTGACCTCCACGTGCCTGTATGACCTCCCTACAACGCCTGGGCATGCTCCTGATGAGGTGGCGGATGGTCTCCTGAGGGATCTCCTCCCAGACCTGGACTAAAGCATCCGCCAACTCCTGGACAGTCTGTGGTGCAACGTGGCGTTGGTGGATGGAGCGAGACATGATGTCCCAGATGTGCTCAATTGGATTCAGGTCTGGGGAACGGGCAGGCCAGTCCATAGCATCAATGCCTTCCTCTTGCAGGAACTGCTGACACACTCCAGCCACATGAGGTCTAGCATTGTCTTGCATTAGGAGGAACCCAGGGCCAACCGCACCAGCATATGGTCTCACAAGGGGTCTGAGGATCTCATCTCGGTACCTAATGGCAGTCAGGCTACCTCTAGCGAGCACATGGAGGGCTGTGCGGCACCCCAAAGAAATGCCACCCCACACCATGACTGACCCACCGCCAAACCGGTCATGCTGGAGGATGTTGCAGGCAGCAGAACGTTCTCCACGGCGTCTCCAGACTCTGTCACGTCTGTCACATGTGCTCAGTGTGAACCTGCTTTCATCTGTGAAGAGCACAGGGCGCCAGTGGCGAATTTGCCAATCTTGGTGTTCTCTGGCAAATGCCAAACGTCCTGCACGGTGTTGGGCTGTAAGCACAACCCCCACCTGTGGACGTTGGGCCCTCATACCACCCTCATGGAGTCTGTTTCTGACCGTTTGAGCAGACACATGCACATTTGTGGCCTGCTGGAGGTCATTTTGCAGGGCTCTGGCAGTGCTCCTCCTGCTCCTCCTTGCACAAAGGCGGAGGTAGCGGTCCTGCTGCTGGGTTGTTGCCCTCCTACGGCCTCCTCCACATCTCCTGATGTACTGGCATGTCTCCTGGTAGCGCCTCCATGCTCTGGACACTATGCTGACAGACACAGCAAACCTTCTTGCCACAGCTCGCATTGATGTGCCATCCTGGATGAGCTGCACTACCTGAGCCACTT
Source organism: Salmo salar (assembly GCF_965601325.2). NCBI lineage: Eukaryota > Metazoa > Chordata > Actinopteri > Salmoniformes > Salmonidae > Salmo > Salmo salar. The sequence continues at coordinate 10,682,184 of NC_138298.1, forward strand.
GTGTGGGTTGTAGACTCCGTCTCATGCTACCACTAGAGTGAAAGCACCGCCAGCATTCAAAAGTTTTGAGCAGTGTATATATACTGCTCAAAAAAATTAAGGGAACACTTAAACAACACAATGTAACTCCAAGTCAATCACACTTCTGTGAAATCAAACTGTCCACTTAGGAAGCAACACTGATTGACAATACATTTCACATGCTGTTGTGCAAATGGAATAGACAACAGGTGGAAATTATAGGCAATTAGCAAGACACCCCCAATAAAGGAGTGGTTCTGCAGGTGGTAACCACAGACCACTTCTCAGTTCCTATGCTTCCTGGCTGATGTTTTGGTCACTTTTGAATGCTGGCGGTGCTTTCACTCTAGTGGGCTTACAGCCCAACACCGTGCAGGACGTTTGGCATTTGCCAGAGAACACCAAGATTGGCAACTTCGCCACTGGCGCCCTGTGCTCTTCACAGATGAAAGCAGGTTCACACTGAGCACATGTGACAGACGTGACAGTCTGGAGATGCCGTGGAGAACGTTCTGCTGCCTGCAACATCCTCCAGCATGACCAGTTTGGCGGTGGGTCAGTCATGGTGTGGGGTGGCATTTCTTTGGGGGGGCGCACAGCCCTCCATGTGCTCGCCAGAGGTAGCCTGACTGCCATTAGGTACCGAGATGAGATCCTCAGACCCCTTGTGAGACCATATGCTGGTGCGGTTGGCCCTGGGTTCCTCCTAATGCAAGACAATGCTAGACCTCATGTGGCTGGAGTGTGTCAGCAGTTCCTGCAAGAGGAAGGCATTGATGCTATGGACTGGCCCACCTGTTCCCCAGACCTGAATCCAATTGAGCACATCTGGGACATCATGTCTCGCTCCATCCACCACAGACTGTCCAGGAGTTGGCGGATGCTTTAGTCCAGGTCTGGGAGGAGATCCCTCAGGAGACCATCCGCCATCTCATCAGGAGCATGCCCAGGCGTTGTAGGGAGGTCATACAGGCACGTGGAGGCCACACACACTACTGAGCCTCATTTTGACTTGTTTTAAGGACATTACATCAAAGTTGGATCAGCCTGTAGTGTGGTTTTCCACTTTAATTTTGAGTGTGATTCCAAATCCAGACCTCCATGGGTTGATAAATTGGATTTCCATTGATTATTTTTGTGTGATTTTGTTGTCAGCACATTCAACTATGTAAAGAAAAATGTATTTAATAAGATGATTTCATTCATTCAGATCTAGGATGTGTTATTTTAGTGTTCCCTTTATTTTTTGGAGCAGTGTATATATTTGTATTACATTTTGGTGAAACCACTGCAATTCCCACGTGACCCCGACTTTGAATACCACTGGTTTAGCGCAGTACTGCTGGGTTAATGTGCGTAGGTAATATATTGTTGCCTTAGAATTTGACCCCTTGACCAGATAATGCAAATCTGGTCATCATGGGCCTTGTGCCTGAGTAAATGATACATATGGTAGACCCATACACACACCCACACCCCTCTCTCTCTCTCTCTCTCTCTCCTCTCTCTCTCTCTCTCTCTCTCTCTCTCTCCTCTCTCTCCTCCTCTCTCTCTCTCTCTCTCTCCTCTCCTCACTCCTCCTCCTCCTCACTCCTCACTCCTCACTCCTCACTCCCCCCACACACACACTGAGGAAATGTATTCCACATTTCTACATCCCCTCAAAGCAATGGCAGTCAGTCAGAAAAAAAGTACATTAATTCCTTTGAAGAGAGCGACCCATCAGTGTGACTAAAGCATTCACAGAGCATTCACCCTGTTCCGAAGACCCCTTTTTTCACGCTGAAATGGGATAATAGCCAAATGGCATCGGAGCTCACTAATGTGACTGCATAATAAACAGATGAGTCAGGCCCATGGTGTCGGCCAATTCATTGGTGCGTTTTCTCTGTATGGATTTACAGCCAAACAATATGTGAGCGTCCTCTAGAGAATTGGTGACTGCCCAATACCCTGTTAGAAGGAAGCAATGTGTTGGGCAAAATCTCACATTTCAATTATTGTATAGTTTGCCTTTAAAAAAGCTAATTACATATGGAGGGCATCATTAAAGTAACGCTGGTTGGAGATAGAAATGAATAACCCCTCTTTCAGCACAGCTATCTAGAATGCAATGACTAGAAAGTTATGCTAGAGGGAGCTGATTAATAACCAAGTGTGTTTCTTTCTTCCAAATAGACCCTAATCCCCTACCTCCTACCCCTTAGGAATTCCTGTCCACATGGAAGGCTTGGATAAATGTAAGCAATATGGTTAATAGCTTTACCTTAACCTCTGATAGATTGGGTGAAGTTTTGCTTATCCAATCCTTTCAGATCTACAGGAGTTTCTACTGTAGGATAAGGGGTCCATTTGTAATTGAACATTGTACAGCTGGTAGATTTGTACATAGGGATGTTAAGGATATGTTTGGGGTTAAAGGTTAGAGTTAGGTTAATGGGGCTGAGGGTAAGAGTTAAGGTCACATTTGACTGTTTTCCCTTACCTTTTGCCCTTTGTCATTTTTTTCTTCTCCCTCTTTCTTTTTTTTGTGTGTAATGAGTATTGTGACACTTTTTTTGTCAAATACACTAATTAAATGTTGATTTGATTTGGTGAGGCATATGATTAAGTCTGACCGACGTCAGGCACCATACAAAATCAAGCACCATTCCAATTAATCAAGCTTTTCTGGCGTTGGAGAAAAGCTATTTTTGAATACAGTTTGACTATCGCTTTACACTTACAATTGAGAAGTGCGGTACGTTAGAGCCATATAAATGGGTAATTATGCTAATAGTTCCATTTGTGTGAGATGTGGTGGTGGTCATGAAGAGTATCTCTAGGCAGTTCACTGGCTGCGTAGATCCTAGTTCGTTGTTTCACACTGGCACGTACATTAGAGCCCAAAGAGAACGTTCTCATGGATAACAGGGGAGACTTGTAAGGGCTTTGTCCTGGGGTGAGATGATAATGTGGGGGGAATCACCTAACTTTCCGCTGCCTCTGGCTTTGTCTATGAGCTCACGCTATGACGTTTAAGGGGGGGGGTGTGTGTGTGTGTGTGTGTGTGTGTGTGTGTGTGTGTGTGTGTGTGTGTGTGTGTGTGTGTGTGTGTGGTGTGTGTGTGTGTGTGTGGTGTGTGTGTGTGTGTGTGTGTGTGTGTGTGTGTGTGTGAGTGTGTGTGGATTCTACATCACAACCCGTGGCTAAGCTGGCCACTCTGAGCTCGGCTAATGTATTTCTCTCACTCTCAAACACTCGTTAACGCGTCGCCCGATGATGTAAATGCTGATGTTGACGCCAAACGGCGGGCGGACATTCTGGTGGCGCCTCGCCGCTGACGTCACGGCCTCTCCCAGGGGAGCATGGGATGTCGATAGACGCAAGAGTAGAGCGTTGTGTGTGTGTCCATCCGTCCGTCCGTCAGCAAAACAAAACAACATCCTCTTCCTGCGTAGTACCCCCTCTCTCCTCCCCTCACTAGTTAGGACTATTATCATCACCAACAACAACAACAAATGCCCTCCCCACTTTCTTATCTTTCAACGTAGAGCTCCCCTGGTATGCCACCACACTCACTCACTCACCCCCTCCCTTCCTTCTCTCACCCCAGGACTGGCTCTCGCCTCTCTCCGTGGCCCTCTCCCCTCCCTCATGCCCAGCACCTCTGCCCCTTTTAGAAACCTGCAGTGCATTCCAGCAACCAGAAGCACCCAGCAGCAGCCGCTCCACCCAGTAGCTCTATAGTACCAACACTGCCCTCTGTGCTGGTTATGTAAAGCCTGGCTGCTATAAATAGTGCTCGCCCAGGATCTTTTGTCTTTACCTGCTCTTCGCTCTTAGCCCAACAGTTTTATTTCTGGAGTGAAGCGGTGGAAATCTAGTGCCATGCCGAGCGGCCGTAACCATAGTTACTTTTGTTAGCCGACCAAGGCTTAGCTTTCTCTCAGTCTTGTTGCCTCGGAACAGCTGCAAGTTATTTGTTTGAATTCAGTGTTCTCTCTTGCTATCTATCGCTCTACCTAGCTATCTCTCTTTCTCTCTCTCTCTCTCTCTCTGCTCTCTCTCTCTCTCTCTCTCTCGTGATTTTGCATCAAAAAGGTGATTGAATCACCATTTGTGCTATCAGATATCCTTTATTTCGAGCGTGAATTGTCATCGTAACCCATTCTCCCTGTTGCATATTGTCGATGTATCAAATAAGCAAGCCTGCTTCTAACTTTACAGTCAATATATGCTTGTAGAATACCTCACAGATGGCAGTCGAAGGCAGTCACCAATATGAAGAATTTTGGTCCCTATTGATTTTGAATAGTACAGATGGTTTTTAAGTGGGGTATAGATTTTGTGTGGCCGTTGGAGGTAGTTGTTGCGTCTTGCAGAGAAAATCATACAGCTTTCCTAAGCTTTGTTTTAACTGCATAATCATCACCCTACTGTACATCTGATTTCCACTGTTCAAGGCCCTCTGTCGCTCACATCACAACGACAGCCTAGCACTTCAGGTTCTATTTCACCCTAAGTAACTTCCAACCAAGCTAAGTATTGCCCCGACCCTCAACGTCGACCACAAAGGGTATCATTTCACTGTTATAATTTCACTCTGCGTTCCATTACGCCGCTTTAACTTCCAAGCATCTGAGTAGTTAGGTAACGGCAGGTAGCTGGCATGGGACCAGCAAGTTGGCCTGTAAGAGTGCTACTCGAGCGGGGATCCTGTGGTGAGAGGAGTGCAGGGTAGGGTAGGGGCCCGGATGAGTGCGGGGTGTTTGGGGAGGGGGAGGGCTGGGTGAACTGCTGGAGCTGGAGCCACCATCTGCAGTCACTGATTGGAGAAAGAAGTGCAGGCTCTAATCCCATCGCTGCCGGAGAGGAGAGGAAAAGAGAGGCAAGGGGCAGGCGGGCGGCCAGGCAGGGGCAGAGGTGGGCGAGTGGATGGGGTGTATTTTAAGAACACAAGGGAAACCTGCCACACTGACCAACAGACAGGGGCCTAGTTACCCGGGCTTCCCTAACCCATCACTCCCACAGAGAAAGAGAGAAAGAGCTGCTCCTTCAAAAGAAAAACCACGCTTCCGCTCCTCCCTCTCTCTCTCGTTCTCTCTCCCGCTTTCTCTCTGCGCTCTCCGTCGCCCGGTGTTTGAATATTTGTATATGTAACTGTGCGTGGCCCAACGAGAGAGAGATAGAGAGAAGGAGAAAAAAAAAACTTGGCAGCCGAGGCGAGCATCTTGTATTTATAGCGAGTCGTGTTTCCGGCAGAGGTTTCTCCGTTGTTAGCACTCCCAATCCATTTTTTCAGTTCTCTTCAGAAGCCCTATTGTATATCCATCCAGGCTTAGATGGAGATGTTCTCTCATCCGTTACCTAAGGGGTTATTTCATATTTTAATGTGGGGGACTTTCTTGTCAGAAATGGGTTGCGTATAGGATTTCTCCTTCTCTTTTTGTGTTATTGCCTCCAAAAACCTGTTGTATCTAGGTATATAAATTCAGATGTATCGGTGAATAAAGTGCCTATCTTGCTCTTGAGCTGAAGCCTAGATACTGGATATAAATTATTATGGCTGTGTTCCCTATAGTGCACTACTTTTGACCAAAGCCCTATGGACCCTGGTCAAAAGTAGGGGACTAAATACGGAATAGGTTGCCATTTTAGGACGCAGTCCTGCATTATACAGTGTGATATCATATCATTACCATGTGGATGGTTTCAGGAGAGGATTCTCTATTCTCTGTATACAGTATTCCCTCTATAAGGAATTGTATCTAAACTATTCTCTCTGTTCTCTACCAGGAACTAAAAATATATCCCATGGGGAGCTTCCAATGACCACAGATGTTATGCTTTGATGAGAGTTAATTAGCACCTTCAATAGGCTAAAGAGAGAGCGTATCCTTAACCCTTATCCTATGTCCTTATATAGGTATTTTAGGCCTTTCAGCATGCTCTGTAATTTCCCTCAAGCATCCTGCTTTGCGTCCTCTTTCAGCAATGGGATAGGCCCAATGTTTACTGTAGGTCATCCAGGATATGTCTCAACTGGCACCCTATTCCCTACATAGTGCAATACTTTTGACAAGGGCTTCTGGTTAAAAAAAAATCACTGTAAAGGAAATAGGGTACCATTTTGTAAACAGCCCAGTTTTTGCATAAAAATCACACCTAGTTTAATAAAAAGATAGCCTGGTCCCAGATCTGTTTGTGCTGTCTCGCCAACTTGACAATGACCATAGGGGTTGACCAGGCTAGGACAGTTTTCAAAGGTCATTATTCAATATGAAGGTCATTATTGTCCTGGTAAAGGAAGTGTGTTTCAACATCTGTAACTTTATTAATAGTGATGTAGAAGTAATTATGTTGTACTTCTACTTTAATTAAAGCTGGATTCATTTAGAGTGTGCCCAAATGGCACCCATTTCCCTACATAGTGCATTACTTTTGACCATGTGCCATGGTCAAAAGTAGTGCACTATATAGGAAATAGGGTGCCATTTGGGACAAACGTTAGTCAAGGTGTGCCTCATGAGCCTGGGAAGATATCCTTTCATTCCAGCCATATTTCATATTTTAGCACTAGCAAACACTTTGAACATCATTCTTTGATGTCAACACCCATGCTAAGATCTAGAACGAACATCCAATCCTAAAACTAGCCAACCAAATTCCATAAGAGAAATGAGACTTCTTTTACACTGAATACAATAACACCTGTGTCTCATTAAACTTTTACAGGCACTAAGTTGGGCTCCGTGCAATAATCTCGGTAAGTGCTGACATTACGCAAATCCATTAGGCTTCTTGGCCCTGTGGTATTTCGCCGGGGAGCAGATAGGTTAGCGCGCACTCTGCAGTTATCTTAACAGCGTTCTAAACTCCGTGGCTCTAAATGGCACACTATTCCCTATCTAGTGCACTAGCTTCGACCCAGGGCCTGGTCAAAAGTAGTGCACTATATGGTGCTATTTGGGACGGATACCTCTGTGTGATCAGATCTGTTTTAATAGACTTCAAGGGGTTTACTTGAAGACATATCCGAGAGACGACACATTTCGAGGCCCTAGAATTAGAGCAGCTAGAGGCACGTCACTAAGGTGAAAACGATTTGTTCCAGAGAATGTCAAACCCCTCGCTGGCTGGCGCGACCAGTAGCACATTAGGATATTATCATAACTTAAAAAGTGGACGGGTAGTGCTCCTCTCTCCGTATGCAGTTATGGCAACGATTTTGAGGATCCATTCTTGCTCTCCAAATCGGTGTCATTTGCGAGCTAGGAGAACACAACAGAGATAGCAAACCATGAGAAATACAGTTCAAATAAGTCCTACAAAGAGTCTTTAGCGCGTTTAGGTAGGCTATACCATTACCAATTGTCATCATATTGCAATACGTAGCCTAGACTATTGTTTTCAATACACGTGTGTATTAATATAGATTATATGTGAAATTAAGATGGGAATATGATGTAATGAAGCTTCCATAGCGTTTATATGGTGACAGTGTTAAAATCATCACTGGCGCTGTCCGTGTTCCTGAACTCACCCCTATCAGCGCAACGGAGTGTGGCTATACGTGGGTCCTTTCAGGACCATGGACAGCGCGACGACTGATTTCCGCTGCTTAAAGTGTAGAACGCCTGCTCTTTCCACGACATAGACTAACCAGGTGAAACTCAATATTAGGAAGGTTTTGTACACTCAGTGTTTATCGACTTTTTGATATCATGGAAAGAAAACTCATGCACATAACAGTTTGTCCACTCGATTTAAACAACTTTCCCCATAGGGACATGTGCTACATCGCCTCTATGGACCCAGCATCAAATAGTGAAAATAAAACGGCTTTTTTATTGTTTGAAATGTCAACGTCTGTGTGAACAGGTTGGCTCAACCACTGAACACTTCGGGGTATGATCGATTTCCCCCGCATACCTGAAAGGCCAACCCTTTAGATAGCCTAGTGTTTTGTAGTTTAGGCTCGCAGCACAGTGACAACGCCACCACAGCGGTCACGTTTGCTATTAGACAACGATGGAAGTGAATGAGTGAAAACAGTTCAGTGCTGAGCAGCAGCAGCGTGTAGGAAGCAATTACCAGCAAGGACTTTTCCTGAGTTGCATTTATAAAAGAAAACAGCATCCAGGCCTACCTTTCTGTCGCCCACATGTGCTCAGTGGGGCCACGACGTTAGAACTGATCGAGTTTGAAGTAGCAGCAGCTACACTATATATAAAAAGGTATGTGGACACCCCTTCAAATTAGTGGATTCGGCTATTTCAGCCACACCCGTTGCTGACAGTTGTATACAATTGAGCACACAGCCATGCAATCTTCATAGACAAACATTGGCAGTTGAATGGCCTTACTGAAGAGCTCAGTGACGTTCAACGTGGCACCGTCATAGGATGCCACCTTCCCAACAAGTCAGTTTGTCAAATGTCTGCCCTGCTAGTTCTGCCCCGGTCAACTGTAAGTGCTGTTATTGTGAAGTGGAAACATCTAGGACCTACAACGGCTCACCTGCGAAGTGGTAGACTGCACAAGCTCACCGAACAGGACCGCCGAGTGCTGAAGTGCATAGCGACACACATTGCAACACTCACTACTGAGTTCCAAACTGCCTCTGGAAGCAACGTCTGCCCAATAACTGTTAGTCGGGAGCTTCATGAAATGGGTTTCCATGGACGAGCAGCTGCACACAAGCTTAAGATCACTACGCACAACGCTAAGCGTCGATGGGAGTGGTGTAAAGCGCGCCGCCATTGGACTCTGGAGCAGTGGAAACGCATTCTCTGGAGTGATGAATCACGCTTCACCATCTGGCAGTCCGAGTGAAGGGAATTCCTAACGCTACAGCATACAATGACATTCTAGATCGGGGTGGGAAACTCCAGACCTTGGGGGCATGATTGGTATCACACTTTTTCTCCATCCCTAGCAAACACAGCTGATTAATCAAATTGCATTCTAAACTGAAGATCATGTTTAGGTGATTATTGGAGTCAAGTGTGTTAGCTGGGGCTGGGGCAAAACTGTGACACCAATCAGGCCCCAGAGGACTGGAATTGCCCACCCCTGTTCTTGATGATTCTGTGCTTCCAACTTTGTGGCAACAGTTTGGTCAAGGCCCTTTCCTGTTTCAGCATGACAACGCCCCCGTGCACAAAGTGAGGTCCATACAGAAATGGTTTGTCAAGATCGGTGTGGAAGAACTTGATTGGCCTGCACAGAGACCAGACCTCAACTCCGCACAGAGCCCTGACCTCAACCCCTTCAAACACCTTTGGGATGAATTGGAACGCCGACTGCGAGCCAGGCCTAATCGCCCAATATCAGTGCCCGACCTTACTAATGCTCTTATGGCTGAATGAAAGCAAGTCCCCGCAGCAATATTCCAACATCTAGTGGAAAGCCTTCCCAGAAGAGTGGAGGCTGTAGCAAAGGGGGTACCAAATCCATATTAATGCCCATGATTTTGGAATGAGATGTCCGACGTGCAGGTGTCCACATACCTTTGGTCATGAAGTGTACAACAAAAATATCAAATGTTTCAAAGATTTGTCCTATTGCCCCTTTGTTATCAGGTGATCCAATGCCTCTCTTTTGAGTTTAAGGTCTGTCATCTTTTGATGTGAGCAAGTGCATAGCTTAGATAACCTACAGGTTGCATCCCAAAGGGCACCCGATTCCCAATGGGCCCCGGTCAAAAGCAGTGCACTACAAAGGAAACTGTGCCTACAACTGTTAGTTTTTTATGTTATACATGCCCGTGGTCAAACTTTCAGAACCAGTTAAATGTTGATGTGTGCAGTAACTTCAGCTGCCACAATGGAAAGTTCTAATTAGGGGGAGGGATTGCTTCTTCCTTGTCTACATCACAGTTAACTTGATTTGTATAATCCCTCTTCTATGAATCATACAGACAAGTGAAATTGATTCGTCTCGCTTAGTAGCCTATACACAACGTATTATGCCCTAAAGCCTTCCTAATCTTAATTTGTTTAATTGATGAGAAATTAAGTTAAGTGTGTTGGTTGGTGGCAGAAGACATGAGACATCTCCACACGGCATCGAATGACTGTCTACAAGCTACGATGTTTACTAGTCGACCGAGTTAACGTAAGAACACTTGCCATGCCACTGCCATGATATCTTGTTATCATGATTTGATAACTCAAGCGTTTATTATCATACATAACAGAAACATACCCGATGGCATATCAATGGCAGTCTCTCTCGCAGATCCAAGAGACGTGTTGCAACGTTAGAATCGTAACTCTCCTTTTTTGGGGGAAGCCCGTCACATCCTCTGCCCATGTATGGGCATGAAGTTTACACGCAGCAGGGAATCCTCTCACTGGAGCCGATGAATGGGGGGGAGGGCTCTAGCGACCCGCCGGAGTGTATATAAGGAGAGGCAAGGGAAGCCACTGGTGTGAAACATACCCACAGCAACAGATAGCCGAAAAGCTACAAATCGATACAGCACGCAGTCATCTGGACAAAAAGGACATTTCGAATTATTTGTTGACACCATTTTCCTCAAACGACCACCTGCACATTTTCGGGGATAATCGACGACCCCGTGCATCATAGGGAAAAGGACACATAATTTGCATCTGCTTTGTTTTATTTTTTTATCTACCTACACTTACCTGGATTGACAGACTTGAAATCAATCTCACAATCATGCTGAACAACATGGATTTGAACTCTAAAGATTCCTTCTACCCACAGTTTGAGAATTGTAACGGTTCTTCCCTGGGGATGGAAAATAGCGCTCGGAAAGATACCCAGGAGATGTTTTCGGGCGCAGAGAGAGGAGCACCTGCCCATTTTACCCCTGGTAAATTCGCAGTAGCCGCTTGCTGCATTGCATAATATGATAAATCAATATGCATGCATTGATTGTTTGTGGTTGCACATTGTGATTTATTAAAAACATCCCATGGATTTAATTTGGCCCATTTGCAGCGGTACATGTTACGCATGTATGCTTATTGATTACATAACGACTTTACTTTATGTGCAATTATCAGACTACAATCAACCTTTGTAATGCCAAACTTTCCCTCTTTCTTTTTCAGAGGGAGCACCTGTAACCCTGAAAACCGAGGCCTCCAACTCAGATTTCGCCTTTAATCCCTGCGAGGGGCCCAAAGGCACCTCCTCCTCCTCCCTCGCCTACTCAGGCAGATTCTATGTCGAGGCAACTCAGGGGGGCACGTGCAGCACTGAGACATTGCTCAACATGATCACAGAAATTGTCGGTATTTCCACGTTACCGATCTCCGAAGTTCAACTGAGCACCATGGACAGCGGCAGCTTCGGAGACGCGGGCGTCCAGAGGCAATCCTCCACCTGCAGCGCCACCCCGCCCCTGTACTCGCCGGGGCAGACATGCCCCAGCTACCCCGACGGTCAGTCCGGCGGCCAAGCTCAAGATTCATTCTCTCCCCAGGTGAGCTTCGGCTCCCCCGCTCAAGTCCGAAACCAGAACAGCACCACCGTTCCGCAGTCAGAAGCTGCGTCTTTTCCAGTGGTGGTCAAGAATGAATTCGAGAGCAGCTGTTACGAATGGGGCACGTTCAATAAATCGGACGCCTATTTGGAAACGAGCTTCCAATCATCAGAAACGTTCCCGATGTCCAGTGACTTTCCGTCTGACCAACAAGTGGATGTAAAGGAACTTTTGGACTCATTTTCACCCATGTGTCCTAACCCAGAGATTGAGTTCAAAGTTGAAGGTGGAATCAAGCAGGAGCAGTGCTATTCTGACACCTGCTCTCAGAGTTTCTGCAGTTCTCTTTACCCCAACTACCCAGTGCCAGTCATGGATCTCTCAACCAACAACCTCCTCAAGCCAGCTATGTTTCCCAACATTGAACTTCCGCCATTATCTAATCAGTGCGATTCGTCTTGCCAGCTTACCTCACCCGCTTTACCCAGTACTATAGACTCAATTCTTTACTCCTCCTTGTTGCCAGACTCCTTTTCCCAAAGTTACACGCCACGCGCGCAAAAGGCACCGCGTGTCAGGAAAAGCCCCGCCGCCTCCACCGGGCCTGCCAAAGAGAAACCCTTCACCTGTCCCATGGAGAACTGCGACCGGCGCTTCTCCCGCTCGGATGAACTCAACAGGCACATCCGCATCCACACGGGACACAAACCCTTTCAGTGCCGCATCTGTCTGCGCAGTTTCAGCCGTAGCGACCACCTCACCACCCACACCCGGACTCACACGGGAGAGAAGCCGTTCTCCTGCGACGTATGCGGCAAAAGGTTCGCTCGGAGCGACGAGAGGAAACGGCACGGTCGCGTGCACCTGAAACAGAAAGAAAAGATGGAGCTGAAGCCACAAGTGATCAGTGCATGGCCATTTACTCTTCCCGAGGGAATTTGAAGAGACACCATTACGCACACGAGTAGCTCTGTCCACACAACATTACAATCTTTCCGTCGAAGATAAAACGCTTAACAGTTCATTGCTGATTACAGGTCGACTATCAACGTTTGCGGTGTGACATATAGGTCGAGTGAAATTGGTTTGACTGTGAACGTCTCTATAGGGAGTCTTAGAATAAGGATGTTTTGCGAGTTAGATTTGCATAGTGCTATATCGGGGAGCGAATTGTGAAAAGGGTCTGCTCTTTCGACCCTCGTTTACTTGCTGCTGCTGACTCTATGCAAGACATGCATAACTTGATTGTAAAACCTTCCCGAGTTGACAGCTCAACAGACACTTATTGTGTTTCTCTGTTACAATCAACCAATTTGATCATTTCAAACCAAACACCAAGGCGTCATAACAAATGCCTGCACCAGTTCAGTACCCTTTCGTCTGGACAGCTCCAACGTCAAAACCTCGACGAAGAAATATACCATTAAGAAAACGAACTGCATCGAAATTGCTGGGCTATATTGCACTTACATCTAATTTGAGATATCCTCTATCCACTAGAAAGTCGTATATTTTTTGCTTTCGGGGCTTTTATACCACTAACACTGCAACCAGTCAGATAGTGGTTCTTCAAATGCATGTTTATGTTCATGTGGTATTATTGAATATAGCCAACAAATAACTTAGTCCTCCACTTACCGAATGGAAGTGAAAGAGACTTCGTTTTATGACATGAATGTAACACATTATTCTTGGCTTTAGTCACAAAGCAGTCCATTTTGTGCCAAGGTTTTGAGAATTTATTTTGCTTTGCTATTAATATTCTATTGATTGGTCTTTGTGTTGTATTTAAAGAAAAATGGTTGAATTATTAAATCGTGAAAGTTATACCATAAATGGAAAATAAATATATTTGTATGACTGTACTTTGTATTTTTATAGCTGTGTATATACATATTTCAAAAGACCACTGTTAACCTTGAATTGTTAAAGTGGAAAAAGGCTTTTTTTTAAACATACTCACAATGTTTTACGTGTACTTTTGGAGGGCTGGTAGCAAAACAGTGTTTTTCGAGAGATTGTCATTTGATATCAAATATATTTCTAAGACAAGTAAAAGATGACCTAACTGTTCGTATAATAGTGACTCAAAATATCATTTGATCACACTGCTAATCAGTTCGTGATGAGGACTATAGTGTTAAACTAGTAAGTCATTATACATGGCCCTGGTACAGTACGATGTACTGCATTGTACTGTCAAGCCAGAATTGACTAGCAGCACAACACTAAAACATTGCTGTTGAGTAATCAGGTAGCACACATTGCTGCGAGTTTTATGTACTTTTCAGATGAGATGATTTAAGACTTGACAAGGCATTACTGATGAGGAAGTTATTCACTCTAGCAAAAAAACAAAACAATGGTTATGGCTTGGCGAGAATGTCACCAATCAGTCAGGGTACTGTAAAAAAAAAAACGTTTAACTCGCCTTAAGTTATATTAACTGCTTGGGTATATAATGAATTTTGTATATATACACAGTTTATATGAAAAATACTTTCGATAAATTGAATATTGATGTTGTTATTTTTATGACAAATGTTTATGAATAAAATGTTTGGTTTTCTGGAAACATTGCAAGAGTCATTTGTCCATGCATAGAAGTTCCTCAGTCCTTCCTCCCTATGCTGACAACTTCCTTTATGTAAGTAACACACTCATATGGATGACTATTGTGGCTGTTCCTAAAAATACACGTTCTAACGAGGCATCCTAGCAGCAGCAGATAGTGGAATCCTAACATTTGACATCACAGTTCTATGTAATGTTGACTCACAAGGCTTTGGACTCCAACTCATTAAAGTGAATACCCGATTACTCAGTGTTGTGATTCTGGTCCATCTGACATGAAAAAGATCACGGGTTTATAGCTACCAAAAGTGGAGATGAGATACTCACATTAGGTGAGGGATGACACCATTATAATTGGTATTTATTTGGTATAACCTCGGCTGCAGATGTTTCAGTCTAAACAGACCTTCATCAGAAAGAGACCTTAATAATACTTCCTCTTTCCATGGAGGTCTATGGCCTGTTGTTTGTTGTTAGCCTGAAATGGACCCATAGAGATACTTGTTAGCCTCTCCTCTGTCTAACCTGTCATCCATTCCCACAATGCTGATAGATAAGAGATCAATGATGTTTGTTTCTCTCTAGTTGGCTCTTTGTGACCCAGTAGCACTGCAATCGTCTCTTTTGACCTCCTCCTTTTCATACTGGCTGTGTCGAGAGAATGCTACCTATTGACAGTTGTTGCTCTGACTCGCTCATCATTCATATCCTTCATATCACTTATCAAAAGGAATATGCACAAAGGAAATGCAATTTCCAGGAAATCACATCCTGCTAATTCAATGGTACTGTGACTTTTGTGTGGTGCTGCTCCTTTACAAGTAGGCAGTAGGTCTACTAAATGCAACCGAGTCCATTTGAATCAATGTGTCAGAGTTATAAAAAAAAGGAAAGAGACTAGGATATTTCAATGTCTAACGTTATTTCTATGCAAACGACAGATTGCACTCTCATCGGGCTGTTGTACTCTTGAGCTGGCAATCAGTTATCTCATTGGTCACTCATGAGTTAGATCAGACTTGATAAGGTTGTCCAAACAGCCCATTATTATGCTCATAATTATGCTATACTTGAGGTTTTAACAACAATACTTTATACTGTATCACAGGCACATCATATAGTGTTGAGTGTTGTGTCCTGAAAGTTCAATTCCCAACAATGGCATGTGAAAATGCCTACATTAACAACTCCAAAAAGTTATTTTATTCTATGCATGGTCTTTCTGGCTGTTGGTCCACATTAGAGCAGAGTAGAGCAGGATCTAACCTGACCGTGGTTAAGGCAACTCAGCCCGTTGTGTCCCCCGACGGAAGGGGAGTAGGGATTACCAAGAGAGGAGACAAAGAGAGTTATATCGGGATAACACTGGAGAAACAGTCGAGATCTTCAGCACACTTCCTTCTGTAGGCAACTCGCTTGGACTCTCTCCAGGCAATCTGTCGTTGGTAGTGTATCGGCAGGCAGGCAGGCAGGCAAACAAAAACACAGACAGACAGGCAATTTAGAACCCCCTGTGTGCCTGTGACGTGGCTGCCTGGCAGAACATTGCCCCTTGCCCACACCAGTGTGTAAGAGCCTGCATTCTCTCTGACAACACACCGCACCATACCAGGCAGCGTGAAACATGTGACCCACACCACAGGGAGCTCAACGTATATCACCAACTCCTGTCCATCATCACTTATGGACGGCAACAGTTCTCTTCAATCCATCCTCACCACTTCCAAAAGCACAGGGGGACGGGGGAATATTCAGTGGTGTAGCACAGTGTTTAAGTAGCCAACATGTCCAGTGGAGGATGGTTGAAATCTGAATTGCATAGCTGTGCAGTTACAGTGATTCATTATCCAGACACTTGAAGTCTGAAGAGTTGTTGAACTGTGCTACTGATGGAATTCTGCACCGAGCAGCTGAAACTGGTATTCTTTTCCTCAGATCTAGAACATGACTCCGGTGAACCCCATGACTGCAGCCTCAACCATCTCGGCTGTAATTACCAAACCCCCCTAAATAGCCTGTCACGAATTGCCCTCAGATATATGTTAATGTTGTTTCAAACCATGTATATTTCATGGAGATGAGAGTCCAGTCCACAATGCATCAGCTCCACTTTCAGGTTGACATTTATGGAGCTGTAGCCACACGGTGGGTTGTTAATAATTATATGAAGGCCGTTAAGTAGTCCTGTCGGGAAAGCTGGCGAACCCCGCGGAGACCTGTTTTCACAGGGGTAGGCCCTGCACGACGGTGATGACAACTCATTGTGTCAATCAGACCCCAGCCGTCAGCTCCGTAATGCATAGGGTTGACATGAAGCTCAAACAACAACTACAGGAGAAAGGGAGAGTCATAAAAGTAGAATTACTAGAACGGAAATCCCCATTCAAGTCAATGTTCTGTGATGGGTAATGCGTTTTAATAATTCAATTCATATGTCGAGACTATCCCCTACCATTTATGTGTGATTGATGCTTTCTAAGGGGCCAGTGAGACAAAAAAAACGTAGCCCGCTTGTCTGTTGTGTTTTCCATTGAATCGCATTCCAACAGGATATGAGGTCAACCTGACTATTTATCTGCCTGAACCATATTCGTGTTTTGGTTGAAGGTTACATGAAAAACCCTGACGCGGGAATGAAACCTACTAAAGGATAAGGTGTTGGCTTGACAGTCGCTGGAACCGGGTTCAAGTCCCGGTCGGGGCTACCCCCGGTTCCAGCGACTGTCAAGCCAACACCTTATCCTTTATTCCAGTTATGCCTTGTTGATGAGGTTGGTAGGTGTTGGGTTAAGTTCGCTACATTACCCCTTCCTTTGGGAAGTGCGTGTCCGCATGCTTCTCTACACCAAGTCACTCTCGTGTACACACCTATCCCCACGGCTGCCAGCCCACCTCTGACACCCACGTTACGAATTCGGGTTAGGGTTACCATCCCCTTTTCTGGCCTTGTGCACTAGGTCTATTGGAATGTCAAAGAATTCCATGTACATTTGGTTAGTTGCAGCCCAACTTCATCTCACAAGCACACGTCTGTTCTTGGCATTTATCCAACATCTGCAAACATTATGACTTGAAGGATGCAAGAACCTAGAAGGGCTACGGTTAGATAATTACCCCTGTTATTATAATAACCCCTTAAGGTCAGGGTATTATTTAGGTACAGACAGCTCCATAATAAAAAGCATTCACTACTAAAATGTCTATATGGGATGAAAAGTTGCACTTCATCCGCTGTGCAAGCTGTCCACTACTGTGGGGCTGAATGAGTTAGGGAACGCCTATATAAGTAGTTACTGCCCTGGGCCTCTCAACAGCACAAAACAACCCCATTGTCTCTGCTTGAACTCCAAACATTTCTGTCTACGGCAATAATCCAATAATCACTCTTCTGAAACGTATTATGAATGCATTTGGTTATATTACGCATCAGGGTCCGATTTAACGGTTCAAGTCTACAGCGTTCAGGCCACCTCAAGTAGCCATTAATAATCACAGTCACCCTTCTTCAGACGCACGTCTACATGGTGTATGACCACACCGGCCGCCACGTCTGGATTGATCCGTTACAAGGTAATCACTGTGTAATTTGATTCGCACCTAGAGAACGCGTAGAAGCAGGCGCGCCATGGTCCTTCTGGTGGGCTCGGTAATCAAGCTGCATAATCACACCGCGGTAATAGCAATCAGGCTTAGCGGATTAATGCCGCGGCTCAGATCATTTCCCGGTCCGGTGGTCCCCATATCTGATCCTGAAGAAGGGTGTAGGTGTTCTGGAGAGCGCCAGGTGATTAAGACTAGAAACTGTTGAAAACGGCGAAGGAGCTCGTTATGCAAACATGTTCTCCAAGTGTCTAATTCTTTCCCATTGTTCCGGAGGCGCCAAATTTCTTCATTAATATGACTGATCAGGCGAGGCACTATAGCGGATGGATGGGAGGGAAAAGTCACTGTACTTATTTCTCTTATCTCTTCCCTGACAAATTGCATGTCAAACCAAAGGGTCAAGGAGTCTTCGTTTGCTGTTCTATTCCCGCACACAACATCTCCTTGGTAACTCAGTCAAAGGTGCACGGCAATGGAAAGGTGAATATTTGTTGGCGCGAGGTAAATTACTTCAAGGCAATTCAATCACTGCTGGACAATTCACCGCTGTCCTTGATGCAACCGTCAAAAGCAAAGGCCCTCAATAACCCTGGATCGTTAGTATACTGTGCATCTGCCATGACAGGCATTCTTGGAAAAAAATATTTCTTAAAGATCCTTGCGTCTTCTCTACTTTTACCATTGTTTATTCCCAAATGGCACCCTATTCCCTAAATCAGGGATGTGCAACTCAGAAAAAATCAGAACTCACCGCAGTTGCTCCCAGGTCTGCATGCAAAACATTTTAGTGGCCTCTCTCTTGACAGCTGAGAGCACCGTTTTTCAAGTTTCAGAGTTCATTTCGTGCAATTCTACACATTTTGCCATGGGGTGTGGTGAAAATGTTGCAGTTTTAAAGCACGTTTACTGGAATTCTACACATTTTGCCATGGGACTGAGAGAATATTTAGCAATTTTATAACATGCAATTCTACTCATTTTGTCAAGGGTTGGAGAGGAACATTTGCAGTTTTGCAGCTAATTTCATGCAATTCTACACATTTTGCCATAGGGTGGAGAGAAATGTTTGCAGTTTTTAATATGATATTGGAGTTAGACTGACTAACAAAACCAGTGGGGGCCCTCACCGGGTAATTCCACCATGATAACACGTTTCGATAGTTTAGCGGCCAGCTAACTTAGCAATCGAAAAAATGTTAGCTAACATGGGCTAATTGACTGATTATCAGTGACTGACATAGTAAGAGAAAAACTGCTGATGAACAACCAAATGTCTAAATTGCACCTTGTGTATTCTACTATTCTAACTCGCCACGGTAAATTGAACCCCCGGCTGAGTTTTCTTGTGGAAATTGATCCCAGTGCCTTCAAAAGGGGAGCCCATCCCTGCCCTATATAATGCACTACCTTTGACCAGAGCCCCATGTGTGGTTGTATTGTGTTTAAAATGGTCAAATAAATAAATAAAACCAATCAAACAAATAAAGGGAATAGGGTGCCATTTTGGACACACGTCATGTTAACACAGGGTGATAATGCAGTTTCCTAGCATTTCTGGTGGGATTAATTTATTGCGAATTTATTGATTCACAGCTCTAATGGAAATGTGAACGAATTACCAGGAAATGACCAATGTACTCTACCAATGTACAGTACCATCATGGTACTGTAAATGATATCTTAGGTATACTCTACTGCACCAGTTGTCGCTCTGGATAAGAGCATCTGCTAAATGACTAAATGTGAGATTACTCACTGTATATACCTGTGGCTTCTTGCCAGATGTCAAACTGATTGATTTTGAGGAATATCTAAATCAATTCTATTACAGTTGATACTCACTGGATTATAAATGCTTACAGTTGTATTGATAGCCCTGAGTCGTCGACATGTCGATGACTCAAGAAGATCTTTGATTCGGAACTCAATGAGGCTAGAAACAAAGAAATGACAAGGAAAACCCCAAAGCGAGAACCCAAGACAAGAGCACTCTGTTACGACAACAACAACCCCCCCCCCCCCCCCACACTCTCTCTCATTGTCGCCTTAGCTTGCATTGGAACTTTATCAGCCCCCCCTGGCCATAACAATGCCCCTGACAGTGGCTCCGCCTGCATGGGATGGCATCCAGCAGATCCAAGATGGATGACAGGATGCAATGGGTTAACCATTAACCTGGTCCAGCCGATGGCACCGGCAGCACAGCAACAGGCTCAGCGACTCTCAGCGGCTCAACTTCCTCTAGTCTAGTGTGATGGATCAGTCTGCGATGGCCGTCATTGTGTATAGATTCTACGGGATACCTCCCCTGTTTTCCCCAGATTAGGCTGAGCTGTAGTGCACTGGGGCCCCTGTGATGGCCGGTTCCTGCCACGCCCAGTGATGGATGGATTGGCTCCACCACTCTGCTGATTCAGCAATGCACTCCTAGTGTCTGAAGAGTAGAAATTTCAGTGTGTGTGTGCGTAGTTCACACCTTGCAATACATTGTTCTTAGTGAAAACGAATTACAATAGCGAAGTGTTGTACCAGGATGTTGGAGTTGGACTTCAACCATATCATAGATATGCGACTACATTTAGCCACACTTTATTGGCCAGAGACCCATTTTTTTTCTTCCAACTGGCTCTCAAAGCATCCAGCTTTATGGCAGCCTGTTTCAAGTTCTCCAATTTAATAAACATCTACAAATATTCATGCCTTATAAACCCAATCACACAAAGTCCTCTCCTAAAATAAAGCGCCGCGTATGTTCAGGCCCGGCAGATCAGTGTGTGCGTTGAGTGATGACTTTAGGGGATGACATTTGAGGAGCATTAATGAGGCATGTCTTGTGACAGCTGTGTCACTACGAGCCGTCTGTTTGCTGTCTTACTGTACTGTCGCTATTCAGATGAACACTGGGGAAGGAGATGTACTGTGGCCAAGCGATGGCACCGGTGCACCGCTCTCCTCTAACGATGGCTCACCCACCGAGCATCACTGCAAATGGCAGAGGCCTGGAGAATACTCGGTGTGTGTGTGTGTGTGTGTGTGTGTGTGTGTGTGTGTGTGTGTGTGTGTGTGTGTGTGTGTTTGCGTGTGTGTGTGTGCATTTGTGCTTGCATTTTTGTGTGTGTGTGTCCGTGCATGTGCATGTGTGTTAATGATAACCCCTCTGTCACGGGCAAGATGGAATCAGAGAGCCTGAAAGAGAGAGAGAGCAAGAGGGAGGGAGAGCGAGAGAGAGAAGCCTGAGCCATGAAGAATAGCAGTATAAAATGAGTGGGCTGAACGGAACGCGGGCTCTTCTAGTACACTGAACCTTCAGCTTGAGCAGGGTGAGGATTTGCATTTGCTTACCAGGCTCAACGCAGCTCTCTGTTTCCTGCATCTGAATTAAACATCAAATCAAGCATCGTACATCTGAGCCGCATGAAATGTATGCAAAACGTACCTACTACAGTAGTAACAGCATCGATCATCTAGCAGGGGATATGGTGTGCATGTCAAATACTGTGTTGCTATAGCAGTGAATTATAACCATTAGCTGGGGGACTTTGAAAAATCTAACCATGTAAACATAGTAATTCTCTTTTGTGGCTTGACAGTATAACGATAATAAATGCAATTTAGTAGACACTTTTATTCAAAGCGACTTACAGTCATGCGTGCATACACTTTTTTATGTACAGTGTATTCGGAAAGTATTCAGACCCCTTGACTTTTTCCAAATTTTTTGATGTTACAGCCTTATTCTAAAATTGATGAAATAAACATGTTCCTCATCAATCTGTACACAATACCCCATAATGACAAAGCGAAAACAGGTTTTTAGAAAGTTGTCCAAATTTATAAAAAACAAAACAGAAATACCTTATTTACATAAGTATTCAGACCCTTTGCTATGAGACTCGAAATTGAGCTCAGGTGCATCCTGTTTCCATTGATCATCCTTGAGATGTTTCTACAACATGATTGGAGTCCACCTGTGGTAAATTTATTTGATTGGAAATTATTTGGAAAGGCACACACCTGTCTATATAAGGTCCCACAGTTGACAGTGCATGTCAGAGCAAAAACCAAGCCATGAGGTCGAAGGAATTGTCCGTAGAGCTCCGAGACAGGATTGTGTCAAGGCACAGATCTGGGGAAGGGTACCAACACTTCTGCAGCATTGAAGGTCCCCAAGAACACAGTGGTCCCCAAGAACACACATTCTTAAATGGAAGAAGTTTGGAACCACCAAGACTCTTCCTAGAGCTGGCCGCCCAGCCAAACTGAGCAATCGGGAGAGAAGGGCCTTTGTCAGGGAGGTGACCAAGAACCCGATGGACACTCTGACAAAGCTCAATAGTTCTTCTGTGGAGATGGGAGAACCTTCAAGAAGGACAACCACCTCTGCAGCACTCCACCAATCAGGCCTTTATGGTAGAGTGGCTAGACGGAAGCCACTCCTCAGCAAAAGGCACATGACAGCCTGCTTGGAGTTTGCCAAAAAGCACCTACAAGATTCTCTGGTCTGATGAAACCAAGATTGAACTCTTTAGCCTGAATGTCAAGCGTCACGTCTGGAGAAAACCTGGTACCATCCCTACGGTGAAGCATGGTAGTGGCAGCATCATGCTGTGGGGATGTTTTTCAGCGGCAGGGACTAGGGGACTAGTCAGGATCGAGGGAAAGATCCTTGATGAAAACCTGCTCCAGAGCGCTCAGCACCTCAGACTGGGTGAAGGTTCACCTTCCAACAGGACAACGACCCTAAACACAAAACCAAGACAATGCAAGAGTGGCTTCGGGACAATCTCTGAATGTCCTTGAGTGGCCCAGCCAGAGCCCAGACTTGAACCCGATCTAATACTTTCCGAATGCACTGTATGGGTGGTCCTGGTAATTGAACCCACTATGCTGGTATTCTCCACCGACTACAAAGGACCAAATTATCCATTCTTAGATTATGTTCTCTGAATTATTGTCATCTACTAATTGCTCAGAGGCAAACATGCCAAATTATATTGCTTGCGTCTTGGCACCATATTCCCTACATAGTGCACTACATTTGACCCGAGCTCTATGGGTCCTGGTCAAAATTAGTGCACGATATAGGGAATTTACATTTTTTTCATAATCTCATACTCAGTTTGATAGGAGTTGATGGGACCCAATCAGTCGTTGAGACAAAGCGGAGTAATTCAAGTTGATCGTGCTCAGGGCACGAAGGTAGGCTACACAGTATGACATCACCTGTCTGTCATATCGATACACCACATATTATAACCCGTCCAGTCGAAACACCACATTGCAGCCGCGAGGCAATAGTGTAACGTCACATGTGGCTTGCTCCAGTCTCAGCTAGCGGCACACAAACACACCTCCATATGGAAACACTGTGTGTGTGTACCAAATGCGCCATATAGGGAATTGTGTGGCATTTAGGACGCATCCTCAGCCAGCATCACACATACCTCCGTAGGAGAACAGTAGCAGGCTGTTGTGGAGTAGTAAGAGCTAGCTAGAGAATCCCCTGTTCTGTTCCTCCAAGCCTGGCTTGTACCTGCGTCCCCCCCCCCCCCCCCCCCCCCTGGTTAAAAGTATAGCATCACACAAAGTCACAACCCCCTCACTCCTCTCCTCCCCTCAATGACGCATAATAGACCTGCTCCTCCCTCCTCCCTCCCCGCTCCCCCAGTGCCGTGGCCTTTGGGCGGGTGATGGATTGTCACCCTCACCTGGGGGAGGAAGGGGAGAGTGACGTCTCTCTCTGTTCTGAGTGTATTGACGCCATGCTGGGGCCACACAGGGGCCCCTCAAAAGGCCTCAGTTGACCCAGAGCCCAGACCGTGGCAGTATCACAGACGGAAACTGTCGCTGGATGTGATCCCCTTGGAGTGTTTTGAGCCCCTAAAGAGACGTTTAGCGGTTATTTGCTTTGTTCTTTTTAAATGGGGTTTCGTGTGAGTGACTCAGAGCATCGCTGGCCATTTGAAAATCTAAACACTTTCTCTTGTTATAGCTGCTAATTCCCTTGTCTTGGGCTGCTCTAATAGCACTCCCATGGATCATGGGACAATGTGAATTAATGCTCGGTTGGGTAATTAATTTTGTGGCTAAGGTGATTATGAGATAAACTTAGGTGAAAATGATATAAAAAGGGGCAATTAAACCGGTTTCTAAATTCTAAAAAGGAGAATGTGTATTTTTAAATGTGTGCTTTAAAATGTGTTAAAAAAGTAATGTTTCTGTTGAATAACAGACTGTACTTAAAGAGCCGCAAGGCTGTTTGAAGAGCCAAAGTTGAATATGCATTATCCTTCCTCCCTAGTTTAAATAATACATGGCATTGGTACAATATAACTTTACAATATAGTTAAACTATACAATCTAGTTCACAGTGTCCGTGTGCAGGCCAATGATTTATCTGATTCACAAAACCTATCACAACTCAGGATATGACCCAGATGCAGTCACGGGAGATGGATAGTACAGTTCTCAGATGATTTATTAGAAACACGGGGCAGGCTAAGGGCAGGTCGAGGGCAGGCAGAGGTTTGTAATCAGGTCAGAGTCAGGCAGGTACAGGACTGCAGGCAGGCTAAGGGCAGGTCGAGGGCAGGCAGAGGTTTGTAATCAGGTCAGAGTCAGGCAGGTACAGGACTGCAGGCAGGCTAAGGGCAGGTCGAGGGCAGGCAGAGGTTTGTAATCAGGTCAGAGTCAGGCAGGTACAGGACTGCAGGCAGGCTCGGGGTCAGAGCAGGCAGAGGTTCGTAATCAGGTAAGAGTCAGGTAGGTACAGGACGGCAGGCAGGCTCGGGGTCAGAGCAGGCAGAGGTTCGTAATCAGGTAAGAGTCAGGTAGGTATAGGACGGCAGGCAGGCTCGGGTCAGAGCAGGCAGAGGTTCGTGATCAGGTCAGAGTCAGACAGGTACAGGACGGCAGGCAGGCTCGGGGTCAGAGCAGGCAGAGGTTCGTAATCAGGTAAGAGTCAGGTAGGTATAGGACGGCAGGCAGGCTCGGGTCAGAGCAGGCAGAGGTTCGTGATCAGGTCAGAGTCAGACAGGTACAGGACGGCAGGCAGGCTCGGGGTCAGAGCAGGCAGAGGTTCGTAATCAGGTAAGAGTCAGGCAGGTACAGGACTGCAGGCAGGCTCGGAGTCAGAGCAGGCAGAATGGTTAGAACCGGGAAAAACTAGCAAGCAGAACTAGAGAAACAGGAAGGCGGGAAAGAACGCTGGTAAGACCTGACAAGACGAGACGAACTGGCAACAGACGAACATAGAACACAGGTATAAATACACGGGATAATGGGAAGATGAGCGACACCTGGGGGGGGGCGGAGACAAGCACAAAGACAAGTGAAACAGATCATGGTGTGACAAAACCTAGAAAGGTCGAGACGTAATGACATGTTGATGATTCATGAGTATAAGTACAACCGTAAGCAAGTTTATTAAGATGAATTGGTTATGTGATTCATTATTCAAGTAACTCAACAAGGGCTATTATCTTCCATTGCCATCCGATCATTTCTCTTACTTAAAAATGTTTCCTTCTCTATAAAGTTACACGCATGCAAAGCGGAGAAAAAGAAAGTTCCAAACTCATGGAACTGAAGTTTTTTTGAAAGAGAACACATATTACAACTGGAAAGGATCGAGGTCAAGGCAAATGCAAAACTACACAAAGACCAATAGCATCAGTCATCTCAACTGTCAATCAACTCTCAGGTGGCATAGGGTCCACTTCCTGTTAACAAGCTATTCGGATGATCCGTGTACAATCAGATGAGTCGATCCTCAGTATCCGTGTGTGTATTTGTGCCCTCTGACAGTCCATCCGATTGATCCATGCGTACCCCCATTAACCATTAACCGAACAGCCATTGCGTGCCAAGGGGAGACAGACAACGAGAGAATTCCATTCCTCCACAGTAGATCCATCCAGGTCTAGGCACCCTCTATTGTTATGGATCCAAAATGACGGCTGGTGTCAGGATGCTGGGTTTAATCATTAACCAGGTACAGGACACTGGGGCAGGGGAGCCAGTTTCCTGGGCTGCTCTAGGGGGTGATAGATCACACGGTCCCCAGGACGAGGTGGTTAACCGTTAACCGTGTCACCGTCGGGGCCTTCATCTCGTCCCGTAGACAGATAGAGAGGGATCCCTGATCCCTCCATCACCATCCCTCCTCCTCTTTATTCGTTCATCCCTCTTTCATTCATCACAGAGGACAGTTGCATCCCCCTACGCGTGAATGATGAGGATAAACGGATAGATTGATCTGACAGCTGACGAACGTGCTATTTCCTGTTACTCTACACGGCTGAAGAATTTATGGACTCGTCGTTCTCACTCTATAGAGCGTGATGGAATTGTTAAGGCACACACATCAAGGGAAAACAACAGAAAACAACAGTGCCTTGTTCAGGGGCAGAATGACAGATTTTTACCTTGTCAGCTCGGGGATTCGATCCAGCGACCTTTCGGTTATTGGCCCAACACTCGAACCACTAGGCTGCCTGCCGCACCGTCATTTTATGATTGTTAAGCAGTTGTCACCATATAATTTATATATGTTACCATAAATGTTACCATATAGTTTTAAGAGTACCACAATATACATCTTTTAGACATGGCTTTGAGTGGATGTGTTATTTTCAAAGCTATACATTTGTATTTTATGATAAGCTCCACATAGCGAAATCACACATACTCCTATGAATGACAACCACCACTCTCACTCTGCAAAGTCTGTGTACACAAGACAACCACTTTATTAAGCCTACAATACAGCTTGCATTGTTATTTTATTTTTTGTCTTAAAAAAGAAATACAAAATTACCACTTTTTCTCCCCAATTTCGTGGTATCCAATTAGTAGTTAGTCTTGTCTCATCTGCAAGCTCAGCTGCAACTCCCGTACGGACTCGGGAGAGGCGAAGGTCGCGAGCCGTGCGTCCTCTGAAACAACCCAACTAAGCCGCACTGCTTCTTGACACAATGCCCACTTAACCCAGAAGGCAGCCGCACCAATGTGTCGGAGGAAACACCGTGCACCTGGCGACTGTGTCAGCGTGCACTGCGCCCGGCCCGCCACAGGAGTCGCTAGTGCGCGATGGGACAAGGATATCTCTGCCGGCCAAACCCTCCCCTAACCCGGATAACGCTGGGCCAATTGTGTGCCGCCCCATGGGTCTCCCGGTCGCGGCCGGCTGCGATACAGCTTGTATTCTGATGTCCCTTCTGACTGTACACTTGAATTAGGTGGGAATTCCTAGTATAACCTCATTTGAGCCTTACAGCTCCATCCCTCCAGTAAAGTTTAAAAAGGGGTCATGTTCCCGCTGTAGCCTCGGTCACTTTCTGCTGTCCCACACTATAAAGTCTGCAACTAGACCTCTATGGTGGCTTTAACCGCTCTATCCGGCTCCATAATGGCCGCCGCTTGTGGGACCAGATAGACTGAAGAGCTTTCAAGTCGTCTGAACAGCAACACTCCTCTCATTACCGGCTATAGTAGCCCTACATCAAACCTGCTCATTATTTTCAACAAGGGAGGAAACGCGAAACGCGAAGATGACGAGCGGGGGCTACAAAGTGACTAAAGTTCAAATAATATCTGAACTTTGTGGTTATGCTATGCACGCTATATCGACAGGCCACCCATCTCTATAGGCAGAGAGCAAAGACTGTCAGTGGAGATAAAAGTGGTTATTATTAACACAGAAAATACTGTTGCAGAGCCTGTAGTCTAGTGGTAGCATATATACTGTACAGGTTCAGAGCCCATGTCTGCCCCTTCCTGCTGTGTCTCCCCTCTGCTTCTGTACAGTTTTGGGGTTTGCGTAATTCTGCTATGAAGTAGTTACACCATACGTCAGATAGTGTTATGTTAGATATACTGTGTGAAGAAGACATGGTCGTCAACGTGGTTTGTGATAAATAGGAACCCTCCATGAACCTTACTGAAGCAGAACAGGAAAACAAAATGTGTTGATATCACCATCCGTATCTGAATGACCACCTATTTATAGTTTCCAAGTGTTTTACACCATTAACGTAAAAGCCTCTATATATAGCCCAAGTTCTAGGTAATGTGACAGTGATTTGACGAGGTCCCTCAGGCAGGGGTTAAACTAACACACAATGGCTGGTAGCAGTATTAATATGCAAATGAATGCAACTCACCAGCCTGTTGTCATACCTACACCACTGAAAGCCGGCCCAAAATAAGTTCCACTGGGGGGGAAAAAATCTACACAAGAGCCATACTTGATAAGACATACTCTGTTACCATGGCAGCATCGACAGTATGGCTCAAGCTAAAAATGCAGAGGTCTGTATAATCATTGTCATTGTGTACATGGATTTTGCTACCAGACCCATGTATCGTTCTCATCAATGGGATAGAAGAAATCTGGTTTCAACCGGTCGTAATTAGGAAGCTTTCAATATTGCCAGAAAAATCTAATTATTCTTCGTGCAGAAGGACTCATCCATGGTCCCTTACAAACTCAATTGTACAACTGATGAACAATGCATTTGGCACAATTGTTGTAACATAATGGAGAGTTTTTCTGCACAAAAATTAGAAGACTTGCGTTGTGGAGAGAACAAGGGTTGAGTAGGCATTTTTGTGCAGACAAACTCTCCATTCTGTCACAAATATCAGTTGTATCACAACCGTTGTGTCTAATGCGTTGTAATTCAATTACAACCCGAGTGTGTACGGGGGGCCTATGTTGTAGACAAGCTGTTTCCTTTTATTGTAAGTTGTAGTAGAGATATATGTACCTTCATGTAAACTGTTCTATTGATCTTTCAACTTGTTGGATCGTCTGTATACATCATGGTACTGTGTGCACCACACTGCTACATTGATCTGTTAGACTACTACATCATAGAGATAATTGATTTCTACATTATTAT
The DNA here is from genome assembly GCF_965601325.2 of Salmo salar. Classification (NCBI taxonomy): domain Eukaryota; kingdom Metazoa; phylum Chordata; class Actinopteri; order Salmoniformes; family Salmonidae; genus Salmo; species Salmo salar. The sequence continues at coordinate 10,710,729 of NC_138298.1, forward strand.
TTATATCTAGTATCTATAGGGATTCTATATGTAATTCCATGGACCGTATCTCGTTGGAGCTTCTCTATACACCATGGTCCATATGGTATCGTCATGCCTGATCTACATCAGTATTCATAGAATGCTCCTATCGTTATGAAGCCTTTCACCTGCAATTTATTACATTTCATTCACTTATTGTGTTTAATTGGCACTTGACGTAATACATTAGTACAAACCAGTGATCCCTTTGACTTTTTGTTGTTTTGTCCTCCATTTTCTCATTGTCTATAACCATGTCAGTGTACAAGAACCATTGATTCACCCTCATCAATGCCATATCCAGTTCACCTCCAGCACTCATCAACCTGGAGAAACTCTGCTTGGACACACATATGGCTCTGGTGAAACGTAGTGCTCAAAATGTGGAATAGGGTGCCATTTGGGACTAAACGTCCGTATATCATAATATGTGCATTGTCCAATATTTCCTATTCACTTAAGAGTGAGCAGCAGTACGAAATCATTTTGAAAATGGAGCTGTTCTTAGTTGAACCTGATTTATGAGGTACTATCACGATCACAATTAGTTCTTACCGTAGTATGTGTTGACACTGTTATTATTTGTACACTACTGCTGCCCTCTGCTGTCCAGAAACATCACCTGCAGGTTGGATGTTTCTGTCTCTTTTCTGTTTATTATTCTGCCATCTTAAAGGACAATTCCAACAAAAAACTATATCTTGGTATTTGTTTCATTCGTCCAAATGTTTTTTTTGACAGAAATCAAGTTTTCAAGATATGTAACTTTCAAAATACAGAAATCATCCCCCTATGATACATTTTGCATCAATTGACGCAAAACGCAGCACCATATGATGATTTCTGTATTTTGAAAGTTACATATCTTGAAAAGTTGATTGCTGACAAGCAAAACATTTTGGGACTATGTCAACAATAGACTAATGAAATAAATACCAAAATATCATTTCTGGGTGATGTCACGTCCTGACCATAGTGAGTGTTATTTTCTATGGTAGATTAGGTCGGGGCGTGACAGGGGGTGTTTGTCTGGTTTTTGTATGTCTATGTTTTGGTTCTAGGTTTGTATTTCTATGTTGGTGTTATTTGGCATGACCTCCAATTAGAGGCAGCAGGTTGTCGTTGTCTCTAATTGGAGGTCCTATTTAAGTTTAGGTTTGTCCCACAGGTGTTTGTGGGTGATTGTTCTTTGTGAGGTTTATGTTCCTCCAGCGTCACGGTTTGTTGTTTTTGTATTTACTTAAAGTGTTAATTGTTGTTTAAATAAAACATGTGGAACTACGAAAACGCTGCATCTTGGTCCGCTCTTTCAAACAGCCGTGACAGGTGGAGTTTTCCTTTAAGATAATATCCAGTGGTGTAAAGTACTTAAGTAAAAATACTTTAAAATACTACTTATAGAATACTTGAAAGTACTACTTAAGTTGTTTTTTGGGGTCTCTCTCTAATTGACATTACTGCTTATATTTTTGACTACTTTTACTTCAGTACATTAATGCACTTTTTACTCAATACATTTTCCCTGACACCCAAAAGTACTAGTTACATTTTGGATGCCTAGCAGGACAGGAAAATGGTCCTATTCACGCATCAAGTTAACATCTCTGTTCATCCCTACTGCCTCTGATCTGGCGGACTCACTAAACACACATGCTTCATTTGTAAATGATGTCTGAGTGTTGGAGTGTGCCCCCGGCTATCTGTAAATAAATGTAATCTGGTTTGCTTAATATAAAGAATTTGAAATGATTTATGATGTTACTTTTGATACTTAAGTGTATTTAATACCAAATATTTTTACTCAAGAAGTATTTTACTGGGCGACTTTCACTTTTACTTGAGTCATTTTCTATTAAGGGATCTTTACTTTTACTCAAGTATGACAATTTGGTACATTTCCACACTGATAATATCTGAATAAAAAAGATGTGGTTTCATTGATGCCCCCTGGAAACGAAATGCAGTGTACTGTATGTGATATAGATGAATTGAACCATGGTAGTGTACAGTACCTTGCAAAAGTATTCATCCCCTTTGGCGTTTTTTCCTATTTTGTTGCATTAGAACCTGTAATTTAAATTGATTTTATTTGGATTTCATGTAGTGGACATACACAAAATAGTCCAAATTGGTGAAGTGAAGAAAAAAAACTTGTTTAAACATTTTTTTTTTAAATTAAAAACTGTGGTGTGTGCATATGTATTCACCTCCTTTACTATGAAGCCCCAAAATAAGATCTGGTGCATTAGTTAAATAAAATCCACCTGTGTGCAATCTAAGTGTCACATGATCTCAGTATATACACACCTGTTCCCGAAAGGACCCAGAGTCTGCAACACCACTAAGCAAGGGGCACCACCAAGCAAGCGGCACCATGAAGACCAAGGAGCTCTCCAAACAGGTCAGGGACAAAGTTGTGGAGAAATACAGATCAGGGTTGGGTTATAAAAAAATATCTGAAACTTTGAACATCCCACGGAGCATCAGTAAATCCTTTATTAAAAAATGGAAAGAATATGGCACCACAACAAACCTGCCAAGAGAGGGCCGCTCACCAAAACTCAAGGACCAGGCAAGGAGGGCATTAAGAAGAGACCAAAGATAACCCGGAAGGAGCTGCAAAGCTCCACAGCGGAGATTGGAGTTTCTGTCCATAGGACCACTTTAATCTGTACACTCCACAGAGCTGGGCTTTAAGAGTGGCCAGAAAAAAAGCCATTGCTTAAAGAAAAAAATTATCAAACACGTTTGTGTTCGCCAAAAAGGCATGTGGGAGACTCCCCAAACATATGGAAGAAGGTACTCTGGTCAGTTGAGACTAAAATGAAGCTTTTTGGCCATCAAGGAAAATGCTATGTCTGGCACAAACCCAACACCTCTCATCACCCCGAGAATACCATCCCCACAGTAAAGCATGGTGGTGGCAGCATCCTGCTGTGGGGATGTGTTTCATCGGCTGGGACTGAGAAACTGGTCAGAATTGAAGGAATGATGGATGGCGCTAAATACAGGGAAATTCTTGATGGAAACCTGTTTCAGTCTTCCAGAGATTTGAGACTGGGACGGAGGTTCACCTTCCAGCAGGACAATGTCCCGAAGCACACTGCTAAAGCAACACTCGAGTGGTTTAAGGGGAAACATTTAAATGTCTTGAAATGGCCTAGTCAAAGCCCAGACATCAATCCAATTGAGAATCTGTGGTATGACTTAAAGATTGTTGTACACCAGCTGAACCCAATCCAACTTGAGGGAGCTGGAGCAGGTTTGCCTTGAAGAATGGACAAAAATCCCAGTGGCTAGATGTGCCAAGCTTATAGAGACATACCCCAAGAGACTTGCAGCTGTAACTGCTGCAACAGGTGTCTCTACAAAGTATTGACTTTGAAGGGTGAATAGTTATGCACGCTCAAGTTTAACGTTTTTTTGTCTTATTTCTTGTTTGTTTCACAAGAAAAAATATTTAGCATCTTCAAAGTGGTAGGCATGTTGTGTAAATGAAATGATACAACCCCCCCCCCCAAAATCTATTTTAATTCCAGGTTGTAAGGCAACAAAATAGGTAAAACGCCAAGGGGGGTGAATACTTTAACAAACCACTGTGTGTATTTTTTTTTACATAAGTCTATTGACTTCATGTTGGTATTGACACAGTCACACAGCCCAATATGATCGAAAAGACATTCTTCGCTGAGATAATCACTGCATTGGGGAGCAATACTAGTATGCTGAATACTAGATCCGTCTCAGATGATACCTTTTCCTATTCCTCATGGGCTCTGGCCCAAAAGTAGTATGCTATGTAGGGAATAGGGTGCCATTTGGGGCGTAGACCCTGTCTCTGAAATGTTCTGTGCCCTTTTCTGGATCTGTGTGTATCTTATTATCTGTACTGTCTGTACTGTACTGTATTATCTGTGACATGCACTGGCATCATTCAACGTTCTCTGTCATTCAAGGTCTTTTGAATTACATGGTACAAGGTACAAAGAAAAAGCTAGACGAGAGGTTGACTCCAAATCTCATTCTTGACATTTTTCCTTCCTCCATTCTTTTCTTTTCTTATTCCTCCCTCCATCCTCACGGCCAACCAGCATTAAAATACACTCTTGGAAAGAGAAAAAAAACGACTTTATTGTATTGAAATGTCAAGCATGTGTTATAGCATATATTATTTATTATTATGGTTGCTATGCAAACGGATATTAATAATATCTACACCAGCGGAGGGTGTTTGCTCAATGATGAAAGCAGACCAAAACACAGCATGTCTCAATCAGCCAATCAAGAGACAATAAAGGTTCACAGCCCTACTATTACACAGCAGCCAATGGGGCCGTCACTTCTAATAAAAAAACGGAATGAAAGGAACGGATGGGAGAAGTGGCTGATCTAAATCTGTCACAGTACTTTGACATCATCGTCTTGGAACTTTGGTACAGTATCATCTTAATTTAATCCAAGCAATTAAGGTTTTATTCTAACACCGACAAGGATGTGTTATGGAATGGCATGTTGCATTGAACAACAAAAGAGCTGATTGGCTGACACTGCCATTGCAAAATGGCTGCGGTGGCTACAGCTAGCTAGCATGAGGACAAAAAAGGACTGTTTTCTGGAAAAACTAGCAGTAGTTCAATCTTCTCGATGTATCAGTTTGGATAAAGTTACAATTTGGATTACAGTGGCATATCCCCTCCCTGCTTTGATCTCGCGCCGGCTCCTACAGTTTCTTAATCTAACCATGATGGCGTTCCGACCCCAGTGCAGCTCAGTGTAAACAAGCGAAACGGTACGGTCAGAATCTTCTGGCTAACTGCCACTTGAACACCACCAGGATTTTCTTCTTGGCTCCCAAATGCCACCCTATTCCATACATAGTGCATAGGACATCCTTGAGAAATATAGTGTTCGATTTGTATCGGAACAAACAATATACTATTAAAATCCCCTAAAAGTAATTTATGTATTTTTGAGTGCACAAGATAATATTAATTGGTGTACAGCGTGGCAAAATGTTTTGCAACTTTTCGGCCCATTTGCTTCCATTTCATTCCTGAATAGGACCAATCTCTGAAGGGCTCCAGGCAGTGTTTTTGACTGTCAACCTCATATTCAAAATCTCCAGCACCAAACCAGTGTCTCTTATGTGGAAACAGAGACTTTCTATGATCTGTTGTTATAAAGAAAGGTACTAAAAAAATGCTTCTCTGTGATATCACAAGGTAGGATTAAAAGTATAAAAAACCCAGTGATTTTCAAACCCTGCATCCAGTTTCTAGCCCAAGGGAGGATCTTTTCTTGCTCACAAAGTCACAGCAAATCTCAGTATTTGAGAATCCATTTTTGAAATGTTAACTTTTGAAGATGTCATCAGGTAGAACTTTTTTAATTAGTTTTTATTTTTTTACAAAACAGAAATGAGCCGTTTTCACATATTGACACTGGTATTGTGCTGGATATAATGAAAATGAGGTTGAAAAGTGGTGGTGTTGCCCTTTAATTTGGAGAACGATGGCGTGCAGTCTTCTCATTTGGCCACAAGGTGGTACTTTAGCCCCCCTAATCAAAACATCAGACTGCACACTGACAGGCAGGACCTGCAGTATCATCCATGCATTGTATTGCACACTGTGTCCTGGCTGAACCTGTATTGGGAACAATAAACACCAGGGTTGCATTCACTAGGCACCACATGGAATAAAACAGACTGAAACAGGAAGGGACTACCTGAGTAACGCTTGTTTACATTACATTACACTAATGTACACTAATGAATGCCACCCAGCATTAGAGCTTTTTTTGATATCTAAAGGAAAATGATAGCAATGATGAGAAATGACAAGAAGGGTAGCATAGGATTAATCCTTGAGAATTTCCTCTATCTTGATAGACAATTGGATTGGGCTTGTATATAACAAAAACAAATGTGTAGGCTATATTGAAATAGTTGAACTTCTCCATTGCCCTTTTCTTTTACAGATTCCTGTCTGTCACCCTCCCTAACCATGTAGCAATTTGCTAATAGCCCATCGCACACAGTGACAGACAGGCAGATTCACACGCATGCACAACACACACACATGACACACACGCACACATACACTAGGCACCAGGTCAAAAAGTTTGAGAATTTTGCAAAGGTGAAAAGACCTTTTCCTGCAATCTAGAGCCATAATCATCATTCTATATTTTGTTACCAGGACATCTGAGGGGGCACGTGGCCCTGTGTCCCCTATGAGCATGACGCCTCTGCGCACGCACGCACGCGCACACACACGACTCCTAGTCCTCTTGCTGCTGATTTTTATAGTGGATAAGCCTGGGATGTTGTCTACCCGTTTATACGGGCACTTTTTTTTATTGAACAGAGAATCTCATTGATTGATACATTTATTACTGATTGATTGGTTGGAATAAAGTGTTGAGCCCATTATAGATGACATGACAGGAGGTCATTATCACTGGTACATGCAGTTGCAGTGACTAGCCCTACTTGGACATGCTTTCAAAAAAAAAAAGATTTGTTTGTAGAATTCTTCTCTGTACGCATGCATTCATCTGAAGGCCTAGTTCTCCAGGGAACGATCCAGTGTTTTTCTGTCCTGTGTTCACAGGAATGAAAGCTCCTTGGGAATCACACAGGTAGAGGGATGCCTTTCATCTTCTAGATTTCGGCCGGCAGAAATCTTTATTGGAGCTCGAGCAGCCTTATTTTCTCTCCTTCGCTCTCCCTGTGCGCCCTCCCGCTCCAGAGCAAGCCTACTGTATTTCTGCTGCAGAGTGGGGCGTGTGACGTCAACGAATGCTGGAGCGGTACCTTGGCTCGAACGACAAATGGGGAGAAAATTGCGAGGTGAGAAGCGCTTTTTTACCCTACATAATGTTTTTTTTGGGGGGGGATGACAGTGCTTAGTGTTTGTGTGAATGTATCAGTCGAACAATGCCGTTGACACCACGTACGAGGGAATGGCTGAAAATAACTCAAAATTAGAGCAAGCAGGCAGGACACCAGTGATGGTCTGTGCACTGTCGAAAATGGTAGGCAGGAAAATCAGGGCATGCTGCTAGTGCTACGTTACTACCCGCGCCGGACACACGCCGCCTTCTGCACGTTGTCATCCGTATCGACACGACCGCATTGATATTTGTCAATGTTATGTTATTTAATAAAACGTGATGTTTTCCTCCGCTTATTCAAATCGATGAATGATAGGTTACAGTCAAGCCGCATGTTCCTGCTGCGGTAGACTACCTTATGCCACTTGTCTTTGGGTCTTCACACCCAATCGAAGACTGATAACGTTCAGTCAGTGCGATTGCTGCAATCAATATGTATAGCCATTCATTGCACGTGTGTAATTGTCACTTAATCAATCAGTTGTCAATCGAATCATTCGGAATCCATAATGTCATGACACCGGCCTAATTTGCTGCTCATAGGCTACGTGACGGTTAGTAAACATCTGGCCCATGCCCGTCAAAACAGGATATCATCTATTCGGTGGAATCCTTTTTCAGATGATAACGTGTAATGTAGCCTATTTTTGTATATAATAAGACCTTTATTTGAATCTTTTTAACAGTCAAGAAACACTTTCTCATTCCAGTATATCCATGTGTTTTTATTCCGTGAAATGACATTTTATTTGGGCATAATGTCCAAACATCAAAGCAATATGATTTAAGGACTATAGTACGTCATATCATCATTCACTTTAAATATGTGTTTATATTTGAAAGAGCCCACTACTCAGCTATGAGCCCCATAGTACCGCCAGCTGTCCCACTAAATATACTTGAGCTCAAGGGGAAGGTCTCAAAGGAAATCATGACTTGTCATTATGCATTGCTCCTGCTTGGCCACTTAGAAAACTTCCCAGATCTGCCCACACAGCTCTTGAAGCCAAAGCAGCACTTTGCCTAAAGTGACAGACAAGGCTACTCTAGTGTGGGAAATAGTGCTGTGTGTGACCAGTGGGGAAATACTCATTTACAGTTTGTGTGTGACTGGCTGACTACTGTGGGAAATACTGCCTCGCTGTTGCAGCGCCCTTGCTGCTCTGTTGGGCACCCATCCGATGTGACTGAAGTCAAGCTTTAAAGATGTCCTCCAGTCATTTTTGAACTTTTCCTGTTCAAAAGTGATATCCCAAGTATAAATGCAGTAAAGTACACTCTAAAGCATAGCCGCGGGAAGTACAGGTGTTGAGGGTGCTATAGCACCCCCTGTACCCTCAGCACCCCGACTTCCCACAGCTATGCTTTAGTGAGTGTACTTTACAATATTTACTCGATTTTCATTCATTTACATGTTTTTTTTTCAAAAGTAGTGCACTGGGGCTTTACTAGTCCTGTATTAGCAGACCGATTTAATAGTGGAAACAAGTAAGATTGCACATATTATTTACTTTTAGGGCTAAATACAAGATGAAATTGCATGCACGCAAACAAACCATCAAATACACAAGCGCACTCTTGCATGCACAGACCCCCCCCCCCCCCCACACACTGCATTTTATTTTTCAGAAGAAACTGCACGCACACGTTTAGTCAATTGAAATACATTTGCATGTACATCGCTCGAGAAGAAAGATATTGTTTCCTCTCATTTTAAAGGTAAAGACAGTCAGCCCTCCACAGAAATCTCTCTGCCTGTACTAGAATAAGCTGGTCATTCAGTCTTACTATCACAGGGGATTTCACTTCCCAGTCAATTACCACTGCAAATAAGTTAGCCAATATGAGGATAATGTAGGTCACAATCACATAACGGGTCTCAGTAACATATTTACACTGAACCAAAAATATAAACGTAACGTGCAACAATTTCAAAGATTTTACTGAGTTACGGTTCTTATAAGGCAATGTCCGCCAACTGGTCGATCTTCAAGGCATTCCTAGTTGATCGCCAAACATTTCTGTAGGCTCAGTGCCTACAGAGCTTCCACGAACCCGGCCATAGCAAAGTTTGATACTGACCTAAGTAAGATTTAAAAGCTTTTAAAACCATGGCCACAGAGAGACTGTCAGAATACAGCAAAGAGCTGCTGTTTTTCTGAGTGTGTTCATGATTGTTTTTAATTCATCACTGTCAACACTTTTTTTATTCAACACGATTGCAAAACATAAAATGCTTTTCTCCGTACTTCCACTGGTGCTGCTGCAATGAATGAGTAGCCAAGTGTATCGACAGCCCTACATTTTGTATTATTATTAGCAGCCCGTCGTGCATACTTTAATATAGAGGACCATTTCACTTTCTCTGGTCATAGGAACAACATGAATCTGTGCATGACTGATGCAGACCAGGTGGAAGACTGTCCCCTCTCTGGTCAGTCTCTCCCTCCCTCCGCTGAGACTAATGCCGTGTTCAAGACAACTGGGAACTCTGGGGAAAAAAACAAGATCCGACTGGGGAAAAAATTATTTTGAATGGTCATCCAACTCGGAATTCCAAGTCAGAAACTCTGGCATCTTTCTAGAGCTCTGACCTACCGACCTGAAGATCACAGACTTAATCATTTTGACTATTTAATTTTTTTCTGAGTTCCCGGTTGTCTTGAAAGCACGATGGCCATTAGATGCAGGTACCATCAGTCCAGTAAAATAAAAAAGCTAATTATTTCAATTTATGGTCCGCAGTGCCTCACAAGTGCTACACACCAACTGATCTATTTTGTTATCAAAGCTTGAGTTTTGAAAGATGATATGGTCTGAGAATAAAAATATTGGCAGGCCATGCATAAAGCCAATATTCTGTGATAATGTATTAGGCCTACTGCCCAAACATCATTCCTACAGAACTGTTTTTATTAGGTTCATGTTAAAAGTCATGTTTAAAAAATAAATTCTGAGCGTTAGATCTCGGCTTGCTTTTTGACTGCGAAAGTGATCTTGACTCAAAAGGTTGGTGACCACTGATATAAGGAAATCAGTCAATTAAAATACATTAATTAGGCCCTAATCTATGGATTTCACATGACTGGGAATACAGTTATGCATCTGTTGGTCACAGATACCTTTAAAAAAAAAAAGAGGGGCGTGGATCAGAAAACTGGTCAGCATCTGTGACCACCATTTCAATCAAATGTATTTTATAAAGCCCTTTTTACATCAGCCGATGTCACAAAGTGCTATACAGAAACCCAGCCTAAAACCCCAAACAGCAAGCAATGCAGATGTAGAAGCACGGTGGCTAGGAAAAACTCCCTAGAAAGTCAGGAACCCAGGAAGAAACCTAGAGAGGAAGCAGGCTCTGAGGGGTGGCCAGTCCTCTTCTGGCTGTGCCGGGTGGAGATTATAACAGTACATGGCCAAGATGTTCAAACTTTCATAGATGACCAGCATGGTCAAATAATAATAGTTGGCCACATCTCCTTCGCCTAGAGTTAATCAGGCTGTTGATTGTGGCCTGTGGAATGTTTTCCCGCTCCTCTTCAATGGATGTGCGAAGTTGTTGGATATTGTCGGGAACTGGAACACGCTGTCGTACACATCGATCCAGAGCATCCCAAACATGCTCAATGGGTGACATGTCTGGTGAGTTTACTGGCCATGGAAGAACTGGGACATTTTCAGCATCCAGGAATTGTGTACATATCCTTGCGACGTGGCTGTGCATCATCATGCTGAAACATGAGGTGATGGCGGCGGATGAATGGCACGACAATGGGCCTCAGGATCTCATCAAGGTATCTCTGTGCATTCAAATTGCCATCAATAAAATGTAACTGTTTGTCTGTAGCTTAGGCCTGCCCATACCATAACCCCACCGCCATGGGGCACTCTGTTCACAACATTGACATCAGCAAACCGCTCGCCCACACGACGCCATACACACTGTCTGCCATCTGTTCGGTACAGTTGAAACCTGGATTCATCTGAGAAGAGCACACTTCTCCAGCGTGCCAGTGGTCCATCGAAGGTGAGCATTTTCCCACTGAAGTTGGTTACAACGCCAAACTGCAGTCAGATCAAGACACTGGTGAGGACGACGAGCACTCACATGACCTTCCCTGAGATGGTTTGTAACAGTTTGTGCAGAAATTCTTTAGTTGTGCAAACCCACAGTTTTATCGGCTGTCCGGGTGGCTGGTCTCAGATGATCCCGCAGGTGAAGAAGCCAAATGTGGAGGTTTTGGGCTGGCGTGGTTACACGTGGTCTGCGGTTGGGAGGTCGGTTGGACGTACAGCCAAATTCTTTAAAATGATGTGGCTTATGGTAGAGAAATGTACATTCAATTCTCTGGCAACAGTTCTGGTGGACATTCCTGCAGTCAGCATGCCAATTGCATGCTACCTCAACATTTAGACATCTCTGGCATTGTGTGATAACTACACATTTTAGTGGCATTTTATTGTCCCCAGCACAAAGTTCACCTTGTGTAATGATCATGCTGTTTAATCAACTTCTTGACATGCTACACCTGTCAGGTGGATGGATTATCTTGGAAAGGAGTAATGCTCACTAACAGGGATGTAAACAAATTTGCGCACAATTTGAGAGACAAGCTTTTTGTACGTATGGAACATTTCTGGGGTCTTTTATTTCAGCTCATGAAACATGGGACCAACATGTTGCGTTTTTTATATTTTTGTTCAGTATAAATATATTAAGCTCTGATAAGATTTTTACTTCCCAATTGACCCAGAGGCTTTTCATTTAGTTTCCTTTGCAGACAATTGTTCCTCAAGCCTAGACCTATTTCTTCTTTGTATTGAGTTTCGAGTAGAAATTCATGGGACATTTTTGTTCACTTTTTACACAGTGGCCCAGGTGGAAGACATTCCCAAAACGATTCAAGAAAATCTCCTTGACAATGGTGACCGATGAGCACTATCTCTGTCAACTACTGCACTCCTTTAACAACTAGTTACCTCAGAGGAATGCTGCATATTCAGTGAAATTTCATTCTCATGCAGAATGTTTTACTGTCTGTCGTGCAGACAGTTGAGTGTCAAGTATTCCCAACTGTGTGTGTCTGGGACAGCGGATCTTCCCATAGACATTTTTTCTTGTGTAGGTGCCAACTATTCTCTACAGTGACAGCGGAGCGTCACAATTCCATAGTAATTTTCCTCAAGTAGACATACAGTATCGCATCACCTCTGGCAAAACAACATTGATTGTACTCCTCCTGTCCCATAGCGCCACTACACTATCTATGACTGTCGCTATGGAACTGTAACGAGAGCTTGTTTTTGTTTACATTAGAGACCTCAGTTGTCGACTGCCTCTGATCTCCCCATCAATCTTGAACGGAGATTCGATACAGCACCATGTATACACTCAGTGGCCAGTTTATAAGGTACACCCATCAAGTACCAGATCAGACACGCTTTGTATCCAGAACATCCTGAATTCTTCGGGGAATGAGAACGTTGCTCAATTGGTATCAGGATGGGGCCATGGACTTACGCCAAATCCTGACTCTGCAATCAGCATGACATGTATATATTTCATTTTGTTTTCACTCTTTTTCCAATAATAGTGAATCAGATCAATCAGACCTTTGCCATTGTGTGAATAAAGGCCATCCCCAGTCAGAAGGGGAATATCATAAAATTATATTTGTCGCATGTGCCGAATACAACCTTACAGTGAAATGCTTACGCCATCTGCGTCCCAAATTACACCCTATTCCCTATGTGGTGCTCAGGTCAAAAGTAGTGCACTTTATAGGGAAATGGGTGCCATTTGGGACACGGTCAACCTCCCAGCCTTTCTTTGCCTGCTTTTCCTACACTTGCTTTTTCACTTCATCCCCTGCCAAGAGCTGCCCCTTCACCAATCTACCAGTTCCCTCCTTAATCAAAGTAACTCTTTTCCCACTAGTGAGTGGTTTAGTTTGAGTGAGTGTGAGATCTGTAGTGGTGAATTACTGGGAGGTGGAGAGGAATCCCAATGGGGCAGCAGAAATTCTCCGGCCAGGATTTGGGAGTCTCGCCACACATACAGTACTTGGTGACAGCTGTGCAGAGTCAATCACCTTGAAGATGCACTGTACATATTCAGACCTGTGATCAAATTGTTCATAATACTTTCAAGCAGTTCTTGACTGAACTTGCCTGGCGCAATGGAACCAATGAAATAGTCCCTAAAGTGCAAACCCCACCCATCTGGCATTCCAGGGTCTGAATCAATTGAAATATTACATGTATCCTTGATGGATATTTGCACAGTACTAATTGGTGTCCCTCTGTCTCCCCTAACATAGGTTAGATGTATGGATTGTGGACACACATCAATGCACGTTGCTTTGCCACCCCAAAAATCAAAGACCTCATATATTGTGTTTAGAAATCTCACAGCAGAATGGAAATGCAGTAAGGTTGTATTAATAACCTATTGTATTCGGCACATGTGACAAATACAATTTGATTTGATTTCTTTTGACCACTGCACTATATAGGGAATATGGTGCCATTTGGGTCGCAACCTGAGAGACAGTCTGTGATTTCTTGCTCTGCTCCTGAGGCCATTTTCCTCACAGTTTCCCTCTATAGAAGATCTGCCCTCTATAAAATGAAAAGTCTAAGCCTCATTCTATTTGCAAACACACAAGGCTGTATGTGCACAAGTGTTTATAGGGAGGCTATAGGGAAAAGGCTGTGAAATGGTTTAGCGCCCATTCAATCTGGGCTTTGGCAAGGCACTGACAGCTTGACAATAAGGCAGCGCCCTTGGGTTAGATAACATAATAACGGCCGTGATGCCAGCGATTTAAAGCAAGCACACATAACCCACTATCACAGATTTTTGTGAAATGGACACAAATTACCTATTGGAAATTCGTGAAAGGCACACAAAGTATTGGAATATACACTAATTTGTATACAGTCCATCTCAATGATTTACGTTTCAGTCATTTAGCTGATGCTCTTATCCAGAACGACTTACAGTAGTGAGTGCATACATTTTTATACTTTTTTCATACTGGTCCCCCATGGGAATTGAACCTACAACCCTGGCATTGCAAGCGACATGCTCTACCAACTGAGTAACACAGGAACAATCACGTATTTAAGATTACTGTTAAGGTTACTGATGACAGAAACGATAGGAGGGCGGTTGGTCAGGGAGGTTGGGTTTGCGAATTAGAGGAGGACCGATTATGATTTTAGCGCAAATACCGATTTTTGGAGGACTAAAAAAAGCCGATACTGATTAATCGGACCAATTTCTTTTTTCTTTTACAACAATACTGAATGAACAATTAAAATAAGTGTTATCTTAATATAATACATAAATAAAATACATTTTGTCTCAAATAATAAAACCTGTTCAACTTGGTTTAAATAATGCAAAAACAGTGTTGCAGAAGAAAGTAAAAGTGCAATATGTGCCATGTAAGAAAGCTAACGTTTAAGTTCCTTGCTCAGAACATGAGAACATATGAAAGCTGGCGGTTCCTTTTAACACGAGTCTTCAATATTCCCAGTTAAGAAGTTTTAGGTTGTAGGAATTATGACGCATCGACTATTTCTCTCTATACCATTTGTATTTCATATACCTTTGACTATTGGATGTTCTTATAGGCACTTTAGTATTGCCAGCTTAAACTCGGGAGTTGATAGTCTTGAAGTCATAAACAGCGCTGTGCTTCAAAAGCATTACTACGAGCAGCTGGCAAACGCAGTAAAGTGCTGTTTGAATGAATGCTTACGAGTCTGCTGCTGCCTACCACCGCTCAGTCAGACTGCTCTAACAAATATCAAATCATAGACTTAATTATAACACACACAAATACGAGCCTTAGGTCATTAATATGGTCAAATCCGGAAACTATCATTTTGAAAACAAAACGTTTATTCTTTCAGTGAAATATGGAACCGTTCTGTATTTTATCGAACGGTGGTAACCCTAAGTCTAAATATTGCTGTTACATTGCACAACCTTAAATATTATGTCATAATTATGTAAAATTCTGGTAAATTAATTACGGTCAACCGACTCTGAGCGAGTTTCCTCAAAGACCCAGTGTCCTTATGCTGTGCAGTGCTATGCAGCCACAGCCATCCCATCTCCTCCCAGCTCTCAGCCCCAATTCTCCACCCTTCTCCTGCACTTGCACACTTTCTCGCATGCATTTGACAATTGTGGAAACTCCCTCCAGCAAATGCTTACACGTGCACACTTCTGGAAAAGGGTGAAGAATCGGGACGTAGCCCTGCTGTAGCTTCTCACTGAGTGGCTGATCCAGAACCATGACAGTCGCACCGTGTTACCACGGAGAATGTGACCCGACACAATACGCTCACTGTGTTACTGTTGTTTATTGTCAGGCCTCCTTGTGGTGCCAACTGGGTAAACTATGTCTACTTGAAAATTAAAGTTGAATACTCTGCATCTAAAACTACTTTAAGACGCTCATGACAATTTATATATATTTTTGATTTCAGTTATTGTCGATTACGCGACTGCTACTGTACTGTGAGGCTAGGACAATAATCGTAGTGTCTCCTCAGTCATCAACAGCTGCATCCAGTGTATCTACTCTAAAAATTCCCACCTTTTCCTGTATCTTTTCCTTCACACAGTATCTGTGCCCCAATCTTCTTAAACGGTCTCCTTATCTCCTGTCCTTCATAACCACGTATACATGAAAGGAGTGGACAGGTTTCCACGTCCCACCGTGGCTTTCACCTATCATCCCCTATCAACTGTCATGAAGGAAAGGTAGACCGTTGTGTGACACAGTCCACACCATTTGAATAGAGTGGGACTTTGTTGACATTCTGTTCAATTGGCTGGCTATGTGATTGGCCCTCTGCTGTCATGTGGGTAGCCCTTGGCTGTGTGATTTGTCTGTCTTGGGAGAGCCAGTAGCTTACTCAGGGCTAACACTGACAAGCTCATGCAAAAGCCTAGCTGACATTGGGGGTTTCAGTAAACCAGTGTTAGAGGTAAGGCAAAAGCTAGGGTAGCTAACCTCTGGTAACCTTTCCAGAAATCCTGGTTGGAGGATTCTGTATTTCCTGCTTATTCCCTCCTGATTTGTGGAATCGATTTTAACTGTGATTTCTTGAAAACCTGGGAATTTTGGGAAAGTTGCTGGAACTTTACAATCTTAGCAGAAGCCCTTATACAGTAAGGAGATATGGGAATCTGTGTAGCCAACGGGAACACCGTAAAACACAGGGGCATGTTAGTTATTGTCCTTGTCATAGCGTTCGCCAATATGTTTGTAATTACATGCCTCTATAAAATGTATACATTTAATTCCTCTCACTCGTAAACTTTCTCGTTCACATCTTCAGAATAAAACCCTTGAACGATCTGAACAACACTAAGATCAGGACGATGACGGGATGCATCTCTTTTCAACTGTACAGTGCTTACCGATAATGGGACGCAATTCAGCACTGATTTCAGTGCTTCCGATTATTTCAGAAATACCTCTGATTTGGGTGATTAGGTATCTATTGTGGGCCAGCAGTATGGATTGTTGTTTAAAAGCCACTGGATGTCGTTTTAAAAGCCACTTGGTGATGGGCACACGATGGGTCGTCTCCCTCGGAGTCCGTCTGGGTCTAATTAAAGGTCAGCTTCTCTACATTCACCCGGTGAGATGATACTGATGGAACGGGAAAGCTCATTGTGTTATTAGCTCAAAGAGGTCAATCAGTTTGTCCGTGAGGGTCTGTGGATCTGTTTGTCTGAAAGGGGGGTGTTATATATTGTAGGCTTCTATTTTTGAGTGTTCTTGTCAACACTAGCACACTGTCATTGGGAATAGGGTTCTATTTTAGACTCAGCCATACAACAGAAAGATTATTCAAAACACTACATTATTGTCCCTGCTTGGCCAGTCAATGCAGACTTGCAGTCAAGGCAGGAACGCTAAAGCAATCATGTATAATCTCACTCAAAACAAAGCAAAAATGCAAAACATCCTTAACCCTCACTGGGAACGATACACCATCTCTTTCCTAGGACGCTGGCTAACTAAATCACACGCACTGCACAGCTTGATAATAGTGACACCAGCAATCTCTCTTCCCACCCTCTCCCTCTTAATATAAGTCAGAGGTGTTATTCACAGTGGCTGGGGCCCTCCTGGCCTGTCTACTGCTGCAGTCCCTTGTTACCATGTCACTTCTTTGTTTCCTCTACCATCTGTGTCCCTTCCCTCCCAACGCCCACAGCTCAACCCCTCGGCTGTCTGTGCCGCTTGCCCTCACTTGTTTTTTTACATTCCCTCTCTGCTGTCATCACCTTGTCTTGATCTCTCTCTCTGTGACCTTTCACTGACAAGTAATTTCAACTTCCTGTTAGCATGCCACAGATCCTTTCATCACAGCAGAACAGGATTCTGGGAGTTAGCTGGTATCCCTGGCTTCCATTTTTAGACCTGCTAGCTTCTGCAGACCCATAGGCGAAACATTGTTTCAACGTTCTTCTTCTCAGTCTTGCCCCCCTTTTTCCCTCAGAACACCCTCAATTCGTCGGGGCATGGTGTCTACAAGGTGTTGAAAGCGTTCCACAGGGATGCTGGCCCTTGTTGACTCCAATGCTTCCCGCAGTTGTGCCAAGTTGGCTGGATGTCCTTTGGGTGGTGGAGCATTTATTGATAAACGGGGAAACTGTTCAGCGTGAAACCCAGCAGCATTGCGGTTCTTGACACACTCAAATTGGTGCAACCTGGCACCTACTACCATACCCCTTCAAAGGCACGCTGTAAACAATGTAACCAAGAAGCTTGATCTTGCAAGTTAGCAAACCAAATGCATAGCTGGAGCCCTGAGCTGAAGAGAATTTATTTGCTAAACTTATAGTTACTGTATTTAGCTGGCAAACATTTAGTAGTTAATTTCAAGTAACCTGATCACCTCTCTTGAGCTGCACAACATTGGATCATCATGACACGAAAGCTTCCGTGTGCTCTCTGAGCCAGTCACGGTATGTTTGTTTACAATCGGCTGCTTTGGGAAACGGCTTCATAATGAAAAAATAACGCAATAGGCGAAATTAAGAATGCAAACTGCTTTATCTATTAACCGAGCTATTGCACAAGTTGACTGCATATTTTATTTATTTAAGGCCAGGCACCACAGGCAAAAATTGTGATTTTGCTTCCATCTGTCACAGTTGTCGTTGTGTTGAAGGGAGGACCAATACGCAGCGGGAATGTCGATGCTCATCTTTATATTTATTAAATAAAGAGACCACGAAAAAACAACAAAACAGTTAGAACGACGAAGGACAGTTTCACAGGCTAAATGAATACTAGCAGTGCAAAATACAACTACCCACAAAACCCAAACCAAACACACACCTAATTATAGGACTCTCAATCAGAGGCAACTAGAAACACCTGCCTCCAATTGAGAGTCCAACACCCAAAACTAAACAGAACGTAGAAATACATACAAAAACACAAACCCTCTGCCATGTCCTGACCAAAACTAATACAATTACTCCCTCTGCTGGTCAGGACGTGACAGTACCCCCCCCCCCCCCTAAAGGTGCAGACCCCGACTGCACCTAAAAGAAAAGACAAAAACCCCCAAACAACAAAAAATATCCCCCTAAACTAAAGGGAGGGAAGGGAGGGTGGCTGCTGTCAACGACGGCACTGTGCTACACCCCCCCTCCCCAACCCACCTATATAGGAGGTGGCTCAGGTGCGGGACGTGGACCTCGCTCCACCTTCGGCGTTGCCCACTTAGGTGGCGCCCCTGGCTGCGCCCGGCTGGCGGGTGGCGATGGCTGCGCCGGGCAGACGGGCCACTCCGGCTGACCCGGGCAGACGGGCCACTCCGGCTGACCCGGAGGGCAGACGGGCCACCCCGGCTGGGCCGGAGGACAGGCGGGCCACCCCGGCAGCTCCGGGCGGACAGGCGGGCCACCCCGGCTGATCCGGGCGGACAGGCGGGCCACCCCGGCTGATCCGGGCGGACAGGCGGGCCACCCCGGCTGATCCGGGCGGACAGGCGGGCCACCCCGGCTGATCCGGGCGGACAGGCGGGCGGCTCTGGCGACTCCTGACTGGCGGGCGGCTCTGGCGACTCCTGACTGGCGAGGCTGGGCTGACGCACTAGATGCCTGATGCGTGGGGCTGGTACAGGACGTGCCAGCCTGGAGACACGCACCTCAAGGCTAGTGCGTGTAGCGGGAAACACTGGACCGTAGAGGCGCACTGGCGGTCTCGAGCGCAGGGTTGGCATCACCCCTTCAGGCTGGATGCCCACTCTCCCCTGGCACATGCGGGGTGCTGGTACTGCGTGTACCGGCCGGAAAATACCAGGCCTCACCACAGCACCTACCCCAAAGCACGGGACCTGTCCAGTCTGTTTCTGTCCAAAAAGGGTACGGGGAGCTGGCCTGGGTCTCCAATCTCGCCCTGCCAAACAGCCCCTGTGCCCCCCAAAAAATGTTTTATTGGGGCTGCCTCTCGGGCTCCCTTACCCGCCGTGTTCCCCAGTCCTCGCCAGAATTCCTCTGCTGCTTGGTCCTGGTATGGTGGGTAGTTCTGTCACAGTTGTCGTTGTGTTGAAGGGAGGACCAATACGCAGCGGGAATGTCGATGCTCATCTTTATATTTATTAAATAAAGAGACCACGAAAAAACAACAAAACAGTTAGAACGACGAAGGACAGTTTCACAGGCTAAATGAATACTAGCAGTGCAAAATACAACTACCCACAAAACCCAAACCAAACACACACCTAATTATAGGACTCTCAATCAGAGGCAACTAGAAACACCTGCCTCCAATTGAGAGTCCAACACCCAAACCTAAACATAGAAAACTAAACTAGACAGAACGTAGAAATACATACAAAAACACAAATCCTCTGCCACGTCCTGACCAAAACTAATACAATTACTCCCTCTGCTGGTCAGGACGTGACACCATCGGTCAATTTTCAGATTTGGGGATATTTTGCTACTATAACGTCCCTACTTTCATAAAATGTCAAAATAAATTGGCAATAATGTATATAAATACTTGATGTGTATCATTTTATCCCAACTCCGTCAACTACACCTAGCATACCTTTTTGTTGTTCTTAGCATGTTTCATGTAGATATTCAACCACTATTTTTAAAAATCCATGTTGAATCATTCAAAAGCTTGTTTTCCGGAGCATATTGTTAGATGGTCCATACATGGCGATATGCTTTGTAGACGTAGTGCTTCATGCTGAAATATTAGTAATTTCCTGACATCCGATTGGTTACTGGCATTTAACGGCCCTTTCCAGCAACCTGATTGGTTAAAATGCCTCACGTGCCGCGCAGCACTTCCTTGTTTGAAAATGTATCCCGTGAAGAATCTATGTAAAGAGAGACAAATCTCCAGGAATATACCAACAGTATGTGAATAAAAATTGCCGATCTCAGTTAGCCAATGCGAGAAAAGCATTGAATTAAAGAAAAAATTAGGCTGATCGAGGCAGTGGCAGTACAGGTAGATGGAGGAAAAGGAGGTAGCCGGGAGCAGCGCGTCGAGATGCAAATTGGTTGAGACGAAGATGACAGCTAGCAGCGATCAACCAGCCAGCAGCCAGCCAGCCAACAGTGGCTTTTATTCCACATGTCACAAATAAACCAACTTGTACATGATTTAATTTGCCCTAAGTGTCTACACACTGGACTGAAAATCACTATAGACCCCACCAACCAGGGATTCTGTCATGACAGAATGTACACACTGTGAAGGTGATCGTGATGCATTTAGGAGGAGTGTTTACACTTCCTCCAGGCTGCAGGAGTGCTTCAGGGGAGATGTGGCATTTGACATAAATGTGAGGATGGGTCTTCTAGCCCACAAACTTGGACTTGGTTATGCAGCACTTAAGAAAATAAGCAAAATCCTAGAGATTCCTTCCTTGCGTCTCAGCTCATATCAGAGACATGACAGGAGAGTGACAGGTAAATAAAGGGGAGAGTAGCCCATCATTGTCAGGTGACTTGCTGTGTATAGATTTCCTTGCTCCAGCGAATGTATTCAAAGTGAATAAATGGAGTGATCGGAAAACATAACTATATAATGAGACTGTCACATAGGCCTACAGTGTCCTATGGCTGTAGCCTACTGTGATTATTGAGAAATTAGCTTTACATAAAGTAAATACATGCTGATATGCTAATACTTACATAGGGTAACATGCTGCTATTTAGTCATGCAGTTATGACTAATGTCGACAGACACCATGATAAGTACTTTTCCCCCACTTTAGTTGCAGAGATTCAGAGAGGGCTGCAGTCAATGGAGAGTGCCACAAAGATAATTAGTAGAGTATATGCAGATATAGACCCAGACATAGCAGAGTTGCTGGATGAGGATGCCATCATAGACATTCATGTATCCTTTGATGGCACAAGAGAGGATTCACTTCCAACTACGGGATAGGTATGTGCATAGACATTGTAACAGGTCTAGTGATAGACTATGAGGTGTTGTCTTCGTACTGCCATGCGTGTGTGATGAAAAGGAAAAGTGGAATTAGTGAGGAGGAGTTCAGGGAATGGAAGGATTCCCATGCAGATGACTGTGCTCCAAACTTCTCAGGTTCGAGCAAAGCAATGGAGCAGGACGCAGCTAAACGCATGTGGGCCAGGTCAGTCAGTCGCCACCACTTTCGTTACAACGAGATGCTCTCAGATGGTGACAGTACTGCATACAAGCAGTTGTCAAATTAGATCCCTACCCAGGCATTGAGATATGGAAACTAGAATGCATAAATCATGCCCACAAGATGATGGGAACAGCGCTTCATAAACTTACTTCAGAGAAACTCCTTGGGGGCAGAGGAAACACACTGCACAAAAAATGTTAGAGTCTGCATAACTATTACAGGGGTGCGATTCTTGATAACGAGGGTGATGTAGAGGGCATGAAGAATGTTATCTGGGCTGGTCTTGTCCATTCCATGTAAACAGACGAAATCCCTAATCACGGTAGATGCTCGTCATCTTGGTGCTGGTACCAGCGAGCCCTAGAAAATGGTGAAGATCCACCCAGTCACAAAAACCATGGAAGCCATACATTTTTGAATAGAGAGGTTGCACAGAAAATGGTACCTCCTATATCATAGGATGTCAAATGATAACCTCCTCAAAAGAATGCAGCACGGAGGAACCCAGAATGCAAATGAATGTCTGAACTCTGTAATATGGTCGCGATGGCCCAAAACTGTCTTCGTGGGCAAAAGCCTCATTGACGCAGCAGCCAGTATGGCAGTAACCACCTTCAATAAGGGAGACACTGCTATATCAAATGTGATGGACAAATTGTGGCTTGACTGCACTTTGGTGACACTGGAAGCAATCAGAGAGGAGGATGTGAGGCGTGTTGTGAGAGCTGATGCTGCTTCAACGGAGTGTGACAAGCGTAGGCGCAGGTCCAATGACACAGTCAAGACAGTAAAGCGGCACCAGCAACAACTCAAAGAGGGCCTTACATATGGGCCAGGCATAGCTGATTTAATGTTTTGCACATTTTACCAGCCATACAAAATCATTGTATGTGACAAATTGAACAAAGTGATATGAGAATTTGCCCAAACTGCATATTTGTCCAACAGACCAGTATTCAAAGCATATGCTCTATTGCTTGAAACAAATGTATTAAACATGCTAATGTTTTTGTAAAAGGTATATTTTATGTTTATTTGTCAGTTTAGAAGTGATATAAACTCAGCAAAAAAAAAGAAACGGCCTTTTTCAGGGCCCTGTCTTTCAAAGATAATTCGTAAAAATCCAAGTAACTTCACAGATCTTCATTGTAAAGGGTTTGAACACTGTTTCCCATGCTTGTTCAATGACCCATAAACAATTAATGAACATGCACCTGTGGAACGGTCGTTAAGACACTAACAGCTTAAAGATGGTAGGCAATTAAGGTCACAGTTATGAAAACTTAGGACACTAAAGAGGCCTTTCTACTGACTCTGAGAAACACCAAAAGAAAGATACCCAGGGTCCCTGCTCATCTGTGTGAACGTGCCTTAGGCATGTTGCAAGGAGGCATGAGGACTGCAGATCTGGCCAGGGCAATAAATTGCAATGTCTGTACTGTGAGACGCTACAGGGAGACAGGATGGACCGATCGTCCTCCAAGTGGCAGACCACGTGTAACAACACCTGCACAGGATCAGTACATCCGAACATCACACCTGCGGGACAGGTACAGGATGGCAACAACAACTGCCTGAGTTACAGCACGAACGCACAATCCCTCCATCAGTGCTCAGACTGTCTGCAATAGGCTGAGAGAGGCTGGACAGAGGGCTTTTAGGCTTGTTGTAAGGCAGGGCCTCACCAGACATCACCGGCAACAACGTCGCCTATGGGCACAAACCCACCATCGCTGGACCAGACAGGACTGGCAAAAAGTGCTCTTCACTGACGAGTCGCGGTTTTGTCTCACCAGGGGTGATGGTCGGATTCGCGTTTATCGTTGAAGGAATGAGCGTTACACCGAGGCCTGTACTCTGGAGCGAGATCGATTTGAAGGTGGAGGGTCCGTCATGGTCTGGGGCGGTGTGTCACAGCATAATTGGACTGAGCTTTTTGTCATTGCCTGCAATCTCAACGCTGTGCATTACAGGGAAGACATCCTCCTCCCTCATGTGGTACCCTTCCTGCAGGCTCATCCTGACATGACCCTCCAGCATGACAATGCCACCAGCCATACTGCTCATTCTGTGTGTGATTTCCTGCAAGACAGGAATGTCAGTGTTCTGCCATGGCCAGCAAAGAGGGCCCGGATCTCAATTCCATTGAGCAAGTCTGGGACCTGTTGGATCGGAGGGTGAGGGCAAGGGCCATTCTCCCCAGAAATGTCTGGGAAGTTGCAGGTGCCTTGGTGGGAGAGTGGGGTAACATCTCACAACAAGAACGGGCAAATCTGGTGCAGTCCATGAGGAGGAGATGCACTTCAGTACTTAATTACTTAATGCAGCTGGTGGCCACACTAGAAACGGACTGTTACTTTTGATTTTGACCCCCCCTTTGTATAGGGACACATTATTTAATTTCTGTTAGTCACATGTCTGTGGAACTTGTTCAGTTTATGTCTGTTGTTGAATCTTATGTTCATACAAACATTTACACATGTTAAGTTGAAAATAAATACAATTGACAGAGTACGTTTATTCTTTTGCTGAGTTTATGAATAAGAGTTTAATGTGATTAATTTATGGAAAGTACATTTTAATTGCACATGTTCCTCATGGGCCAATACATTTTTTCAGTCTTCCAAGGATGTACATTCACATTATTCCACACACAGGTTCTTAGGTCTTATAGTCAGACTTTTACAGGCTTTTTTTTATATTTAGTGTTTTGATTTTAAGTGTCATTTTATCTGTAAATGTATGCAAAATATGCATCCTTCATACATGTGAAGTGTTTTTTTTTAAATAATTCCATGAAAATACAATATTTTGATAAACTGATCTGTAGTCTGACCATTTGAGTGTCTCTTATCACAATATATATATATTTTTAAATCTGTGTTGAAAAACAGATTCTTGTAATATGCAAATTAGCGCATGTTAAAATGAGGTTTTGTCTCATTTGCTTATTTGAATGTTAAAATATATAGAACTACAATATGTTGTATTTATGTATACTTTCAACTCTGAAAGTTTCAGTCTGATGAGACTAAAGGAAAAACAAATCCCTGTTAATATTGACGGTTTTAGAAATCATACCATGGGTATTTCAAAATACCCTGGTAAATGGTATACCACCCAAGCCGAATGCACTACGATATAGGGAGTAGTTTGGGATTCAACCAATCTGAACGTTAATCGCTCAAAACCTTGGCTGAAACCATTTTAGTCGAATAACTGTGTTGCTCTATTTTACCCGGGACACTTATGGCGTAATTGACCTGGCGTTAATCCTGTCTCATTTCCATTTTGCTTCCTTCTCGTCTGGAAGCCTGAATAGAAACGGACGCCAATAAAGACGTTTTGTGAGACCGTTATAGTTTGCCTGCCAGCCAGGGAAGGCTCTTTTAAACTGTATATCTCTGTTTTAAAGGTCCCCTTCATTGTTTTGAAGGCCTAGTCCAGACTTGAAGAGCTGAGTTTAGGCACAGTAGGGTCATGCAGGACAGGCACGGAAACAAAACTGAATGTCGTCAGTTAGAACAAAACAGTTTCAATGCTGTGTAGACATGAGGATAAGTGATACAATAAAAAAACATGAGCTGGCAGCACACTCAGAAAAATTATTTTGTGTACTAACGGGGACTAAACTATACAAATAAAGTGTCGTACACGCCATATATAAACTCCCAGTAATTTATTGGGAAAATCACCAACATTACTGGGAGTTTATATATAGTTAGACCCCACCAACCAGGGAGTTTACAATAAAATACAGTAACGTCTGATACAGTAAATATCTTTGTAGATCAATGCTGTACTGTACTGCCTTGCACAAGACTTACCCCCTGCAGGCTTGCATGATTCTGAGAACACAGTGGAAGCCCCAGGTGTGTGTGTGTGTGTGTGTGTGTGTGTGTGTGTGTGTGTGTGTGTGTGTGTGTGTGTGTGTGTGTGTGTGTGTGTGTGTGTGTGTGTGTGTGTGTGTGTGTGTGTGTGTGTGTGTTCACCGACAACCGTGTTTACATGGATATGCTTCTTAATTTAATAAAAACCTATTTGAAACTGGCCATTACACTTCGTTATGATCTTGGTATTTTATTATTATTCAGGTTGTTACTTACAAACAGTAATCAACAAATGAAGAAATGCCAGTTTGGAGAGGATCTGTCACATTTTTGTATTGACACAACATCAATAGAGTCAAACGAAAGATATATGCCTACCTTGTCTGTTGGCTTTTCTGCATATAATTGTTTTAAACACAGATCCTATTTTGACACAAAACCATTCAAATTAAGGCTGAAGGGTGTTTCTCTCACTTTTACTAGAATATTCCCATAACGTCACACACGCTGCTGCGGTCATTCGATGGCACAGTCGCGTTAACATTTTCTTCAACAAGAGGACGCCTTAATGAAATAAATAATGTAATCTAAACTACTGAGAGGCCTTTTACAAGATTAAATCATGACAGGAGCGTTCGATTCTTATTAAAGAGATGGGGTTCAGCCAGGCTACGTTAGGAAACTTTCTGAATGGACGTATAGGCCTATTGAGAATCCGCAAACTCACACACCCCAGTAAAAGCACCAGTCAATCAAAGCAAATATTTCTCGTTTCCTTAAATGTATTAAACGTAGGCCTACCTTTTTTAGACTTTCCTGAAAGTAGGCTATAAGATAATTAACCAGGAAAGTATGAAGGGGACAGCTATGCTATAGTATGAAGATGGAAGTTGACAATCATTCAAATAGAAATAAATTTATCTGCAACGCTGATGATCATTTTCAAGTACTGTGAGGAACTATTGTAATTTGTGAGGTGAAGAAAAAACACTGAGAAGCCCAGTTGGACACTTTCCCTACGTTTGCGAGAAGCAGGCCAGGTACTTCTATGCGTGTTCAGGCGTGTGCGCTCCGTCAACAATAACAGGACAGAGAAACCAGACACATGCTAATTGCTCACATGGAGCGTGTAAATGATATGAAATAAACCAATACTTGTTTCTCACAAGTGTAGCAAGTTGTGAACTCTGCAAATAACATTTCAACTCAGAGAATGCAACGGTAAATTACCGTAATTAATACATGCGTTAGCAGAAATAAATGTAACCAAATTACAGGGATTAATGGTAAATTGCATGTTTTACAAACTGTAGTCTACCACCTGGGCATTCATAACAATGCATTGCGGGCCGACACTGTAATAGCCTAGGCTACTATTCTACTTTGCGGGAATGGCAGGGGAGCACGTATTTCTTTGCCTGTGGCAGCATATCGGCCTGGTACGGGCCTGACCAGCTTTGATTAGTCTAAAAATGAATTCTGTATCAAACTATACCATGCCAGGTATTGGCCAAACAATTGCTTATAATCATTAGTAAAAACTCACGCTATTAGGTAGAGTTTATCTTCATGAAAATAAAGTTAATAAAAAAATGTTAAAAAAATTAATATAGGCCTATTTAAATGTTTTTTTTTTTTTTTTTTTTTATGGTAATTTTATTTTCATGACAATCTCTTCATCCATAACCGTCAGATACACGGTTATTCAATTACATCACAGCCCTAACAGTAGTATACCATTCAGCCAGACCTGGGTAGGAATAGTATTTGTTTTATTTCATATACCGTATTTAACCCGCCGGAAGTGCCAACTGAGGTTTGCACTTTTGGGACTGTTCCATTGATTCAGTTGCACAAGGCAAACTCAATGTGCTTGGATAGGAGATCGATACATCACCAACAGCAAAATGTCAACAAAACTGGAGACACCAGTTGACGCTAAAGTATATGAAAGATAGCGAATACTCTTTGAACCCAGGTGTGTGTGTGTATGACTATTGCATGTACTGTAGGCAGGCAGGTGGGGGATAGTGCAGGCAGTGAGTGTGCTACAGCTTGAGTGTGTTTATGCTTGACTGAGGTAAACGCTGCATTGACAAGATCTCCCTGTGGTGTCATTAGAGATGAAGCCATCTGATGTGCTGTCTTCTGTCTCCTGTTCTGTTTGGAACTGGATGTGTACACAGTCAGTTATTGAGGAGAATGCTTTAGAGGGGCTATTTTTGTCAAGCAAAAGTGTGCGTGTGTGGCACGTGTGTATGTGCTCTACAGCAGTTCATACTGTGAGAGCAGGCCAGTGGGACGCCAATACATTCCAGTCAAAGCACGTGACTGACAAGCCGCTTCACTTCCTTCCCGTTCAATTGGCCAAATTAAATCTCTCTGGGTTGTGTCTTTTATCGTCTCTGACCACGGCCTTCCTGGTTTAATGAGCGGGTATACTCTGGCAGTGCTCTTCCCATTCTTGCTGATTTTCCACTCTTTTTCCAGAAGTGTGCCCTTGAGCGCTCCCTTTCATGGATTTAAAAGCATAGGAAATGGTGTGCATTGGAAGGTGGGAGTTTCCACTATTTTGTTAAATCCACACTACCTCAAAGTGTATTTTTTCTTCTTTCAAAAACGTTTATTGATTTGCGCTTACCTGGCAGCAATGGAACTAATAGAACAGTCCCCAAAATGCAAACCCGGTTCATCTGGCAGTCCAGGTAAGCTTAGATGAACACTCAAAGATTTTGAAAGACAACAAACACTTTTTGAAGCAGGGACTGGTCTAGGGATCACTGGTGTATGAGAACACTGAGCTGAGTAAGCATGTGTCTGTGCCAGGCTATTATGTTTACTATCATGCCTGCTTGGCATGTTAATAGGCATTGTAGACCCTCATGCCTAATCCCCCTCCACTGAATGCCTAAAAGCCTACTCTGCCTATTTCGCTGGGTCTCAGACCTGTAACGCACCGGATCAGTGTCTGGAAGACATGTCTATTGAATAGGGAGTCACGCTGATGGGATTTTTTTGTTGTCCAACTCGTCATGCTCATCTGTGGCAGAGCCACTAAAGCAGCACAAGCTAACATGCTAATCATAACGAAAGCAATTTGTTCAAGGGGAAATAAACATGCCATCACCGTGAGCTGTTTTGTTAGGGTGAGGTTAGAGGTCGGCTGTGCTGCCCACAATATTTTCAGAGTCACGAATCATGAAGATTTGGCAGTGCTGTAATATGTGAGTTAAAGTTTAGCAGCGCTTCAGGGGGTTGTGTGGGGAGAGCTCATCTCTATGGCAGCAGCACACGAATGTGCAAGCAGCTAATGCTGCTCTCTCCTATTAACAGATCCTCATAAGACTTTTTGTAATGTGTCTGAGTATTTTTTTTGTATTTTCTTTAACCATGTATTGAAATTAGGGATGATGGTAGGTTGCAGTGGCATTTATCCAAATGGTAACAAGAAAGATGTGGCCAACAAAATTAAAGGATTTTAAGTGTTCCAACATCTCTATTATAAGCTTAATAGATTACGCATCAATTCTTAGGTTTGTTTAAAAAATGTACTTGAGCTAAATGTGGTTTTAACAGTGCTCATGTAACCGGTGTGAAATGGCTAGCTAGTTAGCGAGGTGCGCGCTAATAGCGTTTCAATCGGTGACGTCACTCGCTCGGAGACCTTGAAGTAGTTGCTCTGCAAGGGCCACCGCTTTTGTGGAGCGATGGGTAATGATGCTTCGTGGGTGTCAGTTGTTGATGTGTTCAGAGGGTCCCTGGTTCGAGCCCAGGTAGGGGCGAGGAGAGGGATGGAAGCAACACTGTTTCACTCAGTTTTTTCATGAGTCAGGACAGTAATGTTAGGCCACCAGTCAATTCCACAATCAATATTGTCAGGTCTGACTTAGCTGAAACCCCAACCCATCAGTCTCTCGTTGTTACTCCGTACAAGTACCCACTACCTGTATCTGACCTCAATGTCTCACATGCTGGACCTTTTTAGCCCAGCAGACAATCTCTCTCTGCGCTGAAGCTAAATGTGCTTCACTAATTAGATCAGACGAAACAGTGGACGCCACAATAGTTGCTGGAAAACCAACCAAATGCCATGCAGAATTAATTGGATTCAATTAAGCGAGGGGCATCACCCTCAGTTTTTTTTTTCTTTTTTTCCTCCAATTTCGAGGTATCCAATTGGTAGTAGTTACAGTCTTGACTCATCGCTGCAACTCCCGTACGGACTCGGGAGAGGCAAAGGTCGAGAGACATGCGTCCTCCGAAACACAACCCAACCAAGCCGCACTGCTTCTTGAAACAGTGCCCATCCAACCCGGAAGCCAGCCACACCAATGTGTCGGAGGAAACACCGTACACCTGGCGACTGTGTCAGCGTGCACTGCACCCAGCCCACCACAGGAGTCACTAGTGCGCGATGAGACAAGGATATCCCTGCCGGCCAAACCCTCCCCTTACCCGGACGACGCTGGGCCAATTGTGCGCCGCCCCATGGGCCTCCCGGTCGCGGCCGGCTGCGACAGAGCCTGGACTCGAACCCAGAATCTCTAGTGGCACATCTAGCACTGCAATGCAGTGCCTTAGACCACTGCGCCACTCGGGAGGCCACTTTCAGGTTAATTGCCCTGACGACGGCGGGCTACGGCGTTGTGATGTTCACCGCAGCGGCCCAGCTCGCGCTCTGCGCCCGAACTCTAATTGGCAGATGGCTGGGTGGACTCACTGGACTGTTAAATTCCATTAACATGGACCGTACTGTTGTAGCCTGCTGTTGTCACACTGACTGACTGATATTCAGACCTAAATTAATTCATTTAAATAGGAAGGGGATCAGATTTGACGTGCTTGGTCAGAATTGTTTTTGACATTTTAGGTGCTGTGTTCATCAACACTCGTTGTCTGGAATAAGCCGGGTCCCAGCACTGTTTGTTTTGTCTGGCCAAATCCTATGGTCGTTGTCAACCGGACCTGGCTAGTTTTGGGATGACTTTGACAGGCAGAATCCTGAATCAAAGGCCTGCAAGGGAAGGGAAGGGAAGGGCAGATGGAAGAAGAAAAAAAAACGGGTAGAGTGAGGCGACCACAACGTGAGCAGAATTGTGAGGCTTTGACCGTGGCGCCAGGGGTAAGGCGGGTCCACTATGCCAGACATGCAGCCTGGGTCGACCCTCTAGACTTCATTGTTAGCGACTTAGCATGGTTGCCCTGAAGATGTAGCGAGCGAGGATGGTGGTAAACAGACTTAATAGGCTCAATGTTTAACTCTTCACTCCCGATGTCTATCCATTCGGAATGCACCGTACAAATGGGGAGAGAGGGAGCAAGAGATGGTGAGGGAGTGATAGAGCAAGAGAACGTGAGGGATAGCGCAAGGGAATGCGCCCAGGGGAAGGGGGCAGAGAAATACTTATTTAAAAATTCGTTTATCAAATTATTTAAATGTATCTTTTTTTCTGTTTTTCATTTGTTTTTGTTTTTTCCCTCTGCTCTCCACTACTTGAGTCTGTTATAACGGGCAGTGTCCATCTGGTCTGTGTGTTTCTGGGCTCACTTAGCTGTTATAAAACCATTATCCATTGATGTTGATGTGTATAGGAATAATCAAATTAGCCCTGTAGGCTATTAGTTGAATGGAGATGAATTGGATAAGGCTTGTCTAGTGAAACAGCTTTAACAAAATCATATTCTGATCGTTTTAATCGTTCTGATCTATATTTGGGGATGATAGGATCGAAAGATGTCTATCGTTCTATATTTTATTGCTAACCAAAAAGGTAATAATTCAACTGATAAGCCAATGCATTGAAGGGGAAGAGAAGGGCTTTCAGCAGCAATTTACATCCTCGGCAGTGTCTCGACCTTGTCACTGAAATGTCAGATGTTTCTAAAAATGAGCTCAGCCTGTCAGTTGTCCCCTCTAAAACTATGTTTGTCCCAAATGGCACCCTATTCGCTATATAGTGCACTACTTTTGACCAGGCCCTAATAGGGTGCCATTTGGGACACAAGGCTGTGCTGCCTGTTCTTGTTTCCAGCATTGACTCTGCAGCACATTGCATCAACAAACATCATACTCAAACAAGCACCCTTTGTGGGCTGAGATGTAGATTTGTTATTTAGGAGACCTGTGAATGGTCGGCTGGTCAATCTCTAAGGCATTCCTAGTCGATCACCAAACATTTATGTAAAAAAAAAAAAACAACAAAGCTTTGCATTCCTATTTTTTTTTAAATTTGTTTCGTGTTTGCAGTAGATGCACTTGATTCCAGGACGGCAAAATGTTCCCATTTTATGTGTCTGAAGGTAGAACTCCGCCAACCCGGCATGCCCAGAGAGCAAATCGAGTGCACCTATAGGCCTACAGCTGGCCAATCGGATAGCTCAGATCACCGAATCTGCACAGTTTCCTTGAGCCATAGACTGTAAAAAGAAGCCTCGAACGCAAAGTGAAGTTGATACTGCGAGATTACAAAACGTTTAAAACCATGAAGGGAGAGAGTCAACAAATACAGCAAAGAGCTGCTGTTTGAGTAAGTTCGTGTTGAAGTTGTTATTAAGCACCGTCAACACTTTTATAAACCATAAAATGCACATTCTCCCTAATTCCACTCACACTTCAACCAGCTGCAGTGAACGAGCAGGTTTCTGATAAGCTTGCATTATTATTATTATTATTATTATTATAGGCTTGTCTTTTTTATATTGAGGAGTATTTCACTTTCTCTGGTCATAGGAGTAACAACATGAATTGAAGCATGAGGCAGAAATAATGCAGTGCGACTTGAGTTTCGCCGTCAGCTGGAAGGCTGTGTCCCCTTTTCTCAGCGGAGGGAGAGAGGAAGGGTGAGTCGGGTGAGACGTAGCCTCACCGCTACTCCCCTCAGACTGACCAACCGATGCTATTACCAGTGTCCAATACCTACAATTAAAATGGTCTGAGAAGAACAACAATGGCAGGGCAATTCAAGCATAGCCAATATGCAGTGATAATGTACTGGGCTTATAGGCTACTGCACAAAGCTGTTTTTAGTTGGTTAATGTTGCATAGGCTTACGTTTTTGACGTTTTTGTCCTGTAAAAAAAAAACAAATCTGTGCGGTAGATCTCAGCTTGCATTTCTACTCAAAGCGATCTTGACTCAAATGTTGGTGACCACCGCTTTAGCTAGATCTTAACTATACAAAACTCAAATGAATTGTACTACAATGTTTCAGTAGATCAGGGGTCTCCAACAGGTCGATCGCAAGCTACCAGTAGCTCGTAGCTCGCCAAATATTTCCCAAAGTACATGCAATTCTCACGTGTTCCACCGCAAACTGTCATAAA
Organism: Salmo salar; assembly: GCF_965601325.2. NCBI lineage: Eukaryota > Metazoa > Chordata > Actinopteri > Salmoniformes > Salmonidae > Salmo > Salmo salar. Next base: position 10,743,491 of record NC_138298.1, read on the forward strand.
CAAATCTCACAAGTATCAGACACTGCAAGCTCCCACCTATCTAGTCAACGCAACATTTGACATTATCCCACCCCTGGTTAGCCACTATTGGCTTAAAAAGCCAAGCCAAACCTAACACTATATGCCAATTAATTTCCAGCAATATTGCCCCTTTTTGTCTGTGTGGTGCGGGCGTTTGGCTATCACTCCGTGTGTAGCCGGTAGTGATTAGTCGTTTGTTCACAAACAGCTCTCTTTGAACGGCTCTTTTTGGTGAACGTCAAATCCCATACGTGAAAGATGTTAATTTGACTCTCTGATTTGCGTACTTTTACTATTGTTGTTTGAGCTCCAGACATCTCATCTGCAGATAAATTATAAAAACATTATCTGAAGATTGTTTCTGCACTGAGGAATTAACATCTAGTGAGAAGAGAGCCTCATTGTTTTAGGCTTTAAATTGGAGATCGACAATTTTTTCATGGTTTTTAGTTCACTTTCTAAGCATTACTGAACCAAGAGCCGTTTGAGAGCCAAATGAACGGCTCTTTTAGGCGAATGGAGCCAAATGAACCTGCTCACAGAAAAGACTCGTAATGCCCATCACTAGCAGTCGATGTGATGATTGTCTTGTGGGTTGACATAAATACTTTCCTCAAAACCTTCTCAATAATGGGCAGAAAGAGTTGAATTCGTCTATCTTTCATCGAATCAGATGGCATATTCTTTACAAAACCATGTGATGTAGCCAATTATTTTAATGATTACTTCATTGGCAAACTTAGGCAGGAAATGCCAACACGAACAGTGAGAAATTGTATTCATGCATAAAAAAAACGAATAATGAAAGAAAAGCAGTGCAAGTTTGGATTTTGTGAAGTTAGTGTGGGAGAGGTGGAAAAAATATTTTTATGATCAATAATGACAAACCTCCTGGCATTGCCAACTTAGATGGAAAGCTACTGAGGATGGTGGCGGACTCTATAGCCACTCCTATCTGTCATATCTTTATTCTGAGCCTAGAGGAAAGTCTTTGTCCTCAGGCCTGGAGGGAAGCCAAAGTAATTCCGCTACCCAAGAGTGGTAAAGCGGCCTTTAATGGTTTTAACAGCAGACCTATAAACTTGCTGCCAGCTCTTAGCAAACTGTTGGAAAAGAATGTGTTTGACCAAATACAATGCTATTTCTTTCTAAACAAATGAACAACAGACTTTCAGCATGCTTATAGAGAAGGGCACTAAACATGTACTGCACTGACACAAATGACTGATGATTGGTTAACATAAATTGATAATAAGAAGATTGTGGGAGCTGTACTGTTAGATTTCAGTACAGCCTTTGATATAATTGACCATAACCTGTTGTTGAAAAAACATACACTACTGTTCAAAAGTTTCGGGTCACTTAGAAATGTACTTGTTTTTGAAAGAAAAGCAATTTCTTTTGTCCATTAAATTACCATCAAATTGATCAGAAATACAGTGTAAACATTGCTAATGTTGTAAAGGACTATTGTAGCTGGAAATGGCTGGTTTGTAATGGAATATCTACATCAGGGTACAGAGCCCCATTATCAGCAACCATCACTCCTGTGTTCCAATGGCAGGTTGTGTTAGCTAATCCAAGTTTATCAATTTAAAAGGCTAATTGATCATTAGAAAACCCTTTTGCAATAAAGTTAGCACAGCTGAAAACTGTTGTTCTGATTTAAAGAAGCAATAAAACTGGCCTTCTTTAGACTAGTTAAGTATCTGGAGCATCAGCATTTGTGGGTTCGATTACAGGCTCAAAATGGCCAGAAACAAAGCACTTTCTTCTGAAACTTGTCAGTCTATTCTTGTTCTGAGAAACGAAGGCTATTCCATGCGAGAAATTGCCAAGAAACTGAAGATCTCGTACAACGCTGTGTACTACTCCCTTCGCAGCACGGCGCAAACTGTCTCTAACCAGAATAGAAATAGTGGGAGGCCCCGGTGCACAACTGAGCAAGAGGACAAGTACATTAGTGTGTCTAGTTTGAGAAACAGACGCCTCACAAGTCCTCAACTGGCAGCTTCATTAAATAGTACCCGTAAAACACCAGTCTCAACGTCAACAGTGAAGAGGATGCTGGCCTTCTAGGCAGAGTTGCAAAGAAAAAGCCATATCTCAGACTGGCCAATAAAAATAAAAGATTAAGATGGGCAAAAAAACACAGACACTGGACAGAGGGACTCTGCCTAGAAGGCCAGCATCATAACCCTCCAGCATGACAATGCCACCAGCCATACTGCTCGTTCTGTGTGTCATTTCCTTCAAGACAGGAATGTCAGTGTTCTGCCATGGCCAGCAAAGAGCCCGGATCTCAATCCCATTGAGCACGTTCCATTTCTGACTTGTCAAAACTATAGTTTGTTAACAAGAAATTTGTGGAGTGGTTGAACGAGTTTTAATGACTCCAACCTAAGTGTATGTAAACTTCCGACTTCTTCAACTGTAAGAAATGCAAATTATGTCTAAACTCTCTTTCGCTGTTTCTTTCAGGGCCAAAGGTCATGGTGAGGCAGAAGTAACGGTGACGAGGAACAAATCAACAACCTAAGAAGAATCTGCGGGTTTGTGTGTGTTAGACTTCCAGTATGTGTGATGGCGTGAATGGCCCTTGGTCTAATTCTCGCCTCCCTCAGACATCCCTCTTCCTCTCACCACCACCATTTTTGTGCCATGAGAGGATCCGCCCAGTACTCGGTGAGTAGTAAGCCCGCGGCGTGTCGGCGCCGCTGTGCCGCGTGAGGGCCCCCCGCCGGCCTTTCGCGGAATGGCTTCTTTGGACCTGCCCTACCGCTGTCCTCGTTGCGGGGAGCACAAACGCTTCCGGTCGTTGTCCTCCCTCCGCGCCCACCTGGAGTACAGCCATACCTACGAGACGCTCTACGTGCTCTCCAAGTCCAACAGCGTGTGTGACGCCGCTACGCTACTCCCCCTGGTGGCCGACGGAGACCTTCTCCTCGCTCCTTCTGTCCCCGGTGGCAACCGCAGCAGCAACAACGACCCCTTCGACGGACTTCAACTCCGGTCTTCCGCCTTCAGGGACTTCAAGGAGCGCCGCTTCCCGTGCCGCGAGCTTCCCTGTCCGGACGACCTCGGCGATTTGTCCACAACGTCCAACGCCGCGGCTCGTTACATCCCTAATGTAGAGTTCCCCCTGGGGGAGATCTTTGTGAAGAAAGCCATGAGTGCAGCCGGTGACCATCACAGTCCGCACAGCAACCAAAGCACGGCCGTGGCAGTGGCGGCGAATGTGGCGGCGAGCGCGGTGGAGGCGGCCTATGAGGAGGGCCTGGCCAGGCTGAAGGCAAGGGCCTTTGAGCGTCTGGAGCTGGATGAGAGGCTGGAGAAACTCTCAGATGAGGTAATGGTAATCATCTACGTTTATTTATTTCAGTTTTTCCCAAACCGTTCCTTGAGTACCCCGAGCCATTCCACTTATTCAATGTATAATGTATACCAGTACTACCACACCTAATTCATTTGGTGAATTTATCACCAAGCCCACTAAGCTCATTAATTGACTCGGGCTTGTTCTGGAATGCTAATATGTGGAATACTAATATGAGAATACTCAAGAAGAGGTTTGGGAAACACTGATTTATTTCATTTCTTCCCATCACTACCCTTCTTTGGAAGAGAAAAGTAAAAGAAAATATATAATTTTTTTGTATTTTCTCCCCTTTTTTCAGGATATTTTTTTCTTCGGTATTTTACATATGTACCAACAAACTAAAATTAAAAAGTACTTCCCATCCCCACCACTGGACTGGAACCAAAATCCCTCCTCCATTGCAGGTGGAGCAGAAGATAGCTGCACGCGTAGGCCGGCTGCAGACAGAGCTGGAGAGGAAGAGCGGCGAGCTGGAGCGGGCCAAGCATGAGAGTGAGCGGCTGGGCCAGGAGAAACAGGACCTGGAGGACAAGGCATCGGAGCTCTCCCGCCAGGTGGATGTTTCGGTGGAGATGCTGGCCAACCTCAAGCAGGACCTGGTCAGCAAGGAGGAGGAGCTCACCCACAAACAACAGTGAGTCAGACAATATGGAGGTTTACCTTTACTGTATAGGCCTTGTGTAGCTGTTCTGTTGCTACCAGTAGGATAGGGGTGTGCCAATCTGGCCATACTTGTAATCGTATCCGGAAATTGGCAGTTGATAGTTGGATCAGATGATACTCGTGATCGTAAAAAACGGAATTGTTTTTATATTCCTAAGTAGATGTTGGCAAAATACCTCATCTCCCTGCAGGTTTACAGACCAAAAAGGCTAGTGTCTGTCCGTCTGTCCGTCTGTCCGTCCCTCCCTCAACTTGCAGCGGGCCGGGAAGAAAAGTTTGCTGTTACTCAGAATGTGCATGGGCGGTTCATATTTTTTCCCAACCCTCGGCCTGCTTGTTAGATATTATGCTTGCTAGCTAGCAAACATCCTCACCATTTGATTTATCATAGTAGTAGGCGAACAGGAGGCAGCAGCGATCTAAATGATCAGACCGAAAACAACATGCAAGTGAAGCATGTGGATGGAGAAATACAGCTTCACTCTATTGAATCAGTGCAGCAGGATTAACGTACAGCCCGCCTTTCTACTTAAAGACAGGCTAACTAGCCAGTTGAGTTATTTAGACCATGTAGCGCCGTGCACTTGATTGAAAGTTGCGCGCTGCCACCCGGAAAAATAGTTTTTTACAAAAAATACTTGGATCATAATCGTAGGAAAATTGCCTATATCTGTTAAGATACTTGTTTTGTCCAACTACTCGGCACACCCACAAACAACAGTGAGTCTGATGATAGAGGCCTACTGTTGCTTTACTGTTAGCAGTATGAGCTCACCCAGAAACAGTGAGTTTGATGAGAGAGGCCTACTGTTGCTTTACTGTTAGCAGTATGAGCTCACCCAGAAACAGTGAGTTTGATGAGAGAGGCCTACTTTTGCTTTACTGTTAGCAGTATGAGATCACCCAGAAACAGTGAGTTTGATGAGAGAGGCCTACTGTTGCTTTACTGTTAGCAGTATGAGCTCACCCATAAACAGTGAGTTTGATGAGAGAGGCCTACTCTAAACCTTTCATGTATATACCTACAGTAGCTCTTTACTGTTGCAAGGGAGTCAGACAATACACTGTACAGGTTTAGCTTTACAGTATATTCTTAGTGGCTGTGATATCCATGTGTGAGTTTGTGTTTATCTGGACCCTTGTGGGTAAGTGAGCCAATATACAGAAGCTGTTGCTAGTGCCACATACCGAGGTTTTGAACCTGGTTTTCCTGCCAAACAGTCAGGAGGCATCACATTGTTTGACTTTAATTTTGTGATGTTTGTGTCCATAACTCCATGTGTGAATGTGTGTTTGCCTGGACCCTTGTGGATAACTCACAGCTGATGAAGGCTGCTGGGTGCTTTGGTCTCTCTCCCCATTCACACAGTTGTCCACAGCTGTGTCAGTGTTACTGATGCATGGCTGAACTCTGTGGGTAAACTGAACAGTGACCCTGACGTGGATGGTATGACGCTCTCTCTTACCCTCCTTTCTCTTTCCCTCTCCCTCTCTCTCTTACCCTCTTCTCTCTCTCTCTCTCTCTCTCTCTCTCTCTCTCTCTCTCTCTCTCTCTCTCTCTCTCTCTCTCTCTCTCTCTCTCACTCTCTCACTCTCTCACTCTCTCTCTCACTCTCTCACTCTCTCTCTAGCTCTCCCTCTAGCTCTCCCTGTCCATCCACACACGCTCTCTCTCTCTTTTGATGGTGTGATTCTCTGTGGACGTCCAGTCCTCCAGATGTGGCCTTGCTGCCGTCTCCATAACTCTGTGCCTGAAGCGTGCCTATTGGCTGCTGTCTCCATGTCACTCAGTGCCTCAGCATGCACATTGGCCTGTCAGGCTGAAGGGTGGCTTGGACAGCAACATCTGGCCAATAGGAGACAATCTGGACCAGTATCACTTAGGCTCAAACCACCTGGCCTATTGTGTTTGGGGCAGCTTCAGCAAGGCATGGTCATTACACTTCATTTATTCAGGGGGAATGGGGAATATGAGAATAGCTGGCACACTTTATTGAGGTGGTTCAGTTTAGGGTTTGTTTGTAAGTAAGATTTTCTCACTCAGATGGATTACTTCCTCACTCATCGGATGTTCTATAATGATTTCTAGTTTATAAAACATACGAATGAGCCTGTTAAACTAAGATTTAAAGTGGGCTATTTTTTACAGACACAGATATTGTCTCTTAAGTCGGCAGGAAGCAGATTGTGCAGTCAACCTTTCAACCTGTTCTTAATTAGGGCGAAACTATTTATCAAAGTACAGCTGCCTCTACTTTTAAACCCCTGGATGTCGTTTTTCATAGCGCTCTTTGTTTTATCGCAGAGACAGTTTAATTACTCATCACTGTATTCTTTACCAAAAGTTTGGCTGGACTTCTTTGAAGTTACGTCGATCACATCATTACGCTCTTTTTGTTTACAAGCTTCCGACTTACCTAACTTCACTGTTAAGATTTAAAATGACAAGTTAACCAACCCTGTGAATGGGTTTGATAACTCTGGAGACTCCTTTGGTATCTACAGAGTTAAGTAAGTCAGCCTTTAGTTTTCTTGCTTCACATTGTTAGGTTCCTATTTTTCCCATATTCCAGCCGAATTGGTAGAATGCTCATGCGCTTCTTTCAGTGCTTCCATGGCTTTATTAAACTCTGCCAGCTCTATATTACAGGGAGAAACTGGTCCGTTTGTCGCCCTATCAATAGTTATTATTCCCTAAACACTCCCGACCGTGTTCAGGGTATTTTAGATTTCTTCACTCCCGTCTATAATACACACCTTTTATTAACTATGTTCTAAGATAGCACTCCACACTTCCCCGGATAATAATTAATTGGTCACGGCACTTAATACTTTGTATTAGAACCGATGCCATAGCGTCTGCGAATTTATTACTGGAGAATACGGACAGGACTTTATGTCCTATTCCAGAACTTCCTCAAATATCACTATTATTGATAACCCACCTCATCTCTCATCGTGCCCTCTCCCCATAGGGCATAAACCAACCTCTCTCCGTATTGATACTGCTACTACATGTAAATCAAACAGTGTTCGAATATCCTATCTTTTTTGTTTTTTAACTCACCATCTTCTAGAACTCTCGTCTTAAACAAAAAACTCACTGTAACTGGGGCTTTTGTCCTTTTTGCAGATCTCGCAGGGGAATATCCTCACTAGGGACCTATCCTATATGGAACCTACCCTTCACTTATATTAGATATAGGAACTAGCCTACCTTGTTTGTTGCCAGCTCTGCTCCACTGATCTGGACTCTATGGTGACACTGATCTACACTCGATGGTGAATCCTGCTGACAACGCCATCTGTTAGGTTCTTATTTTTCAGAGTAAATAACTCACAGACACTAGACAAGCTTTAACCAAGTTTAATTCTTCCCGAAGGTTCTGTACAGCTGTAATTCAGACAACCCAATGTTTCTCCCATCACAGATATATATCCCACCTAAGACACTCCTCCTTCTCTCCAATCCTTACATCTTATGGTTCTACAGGAAAAGAGTAACAGGATACTAAACCCTTATTACTCCCTTCAGGAGATCTGACCTCACCTCCTGACCTCAACCCCTCCTTCACCTAATCCACAGATGTCCATCTGTCTCCCCTATGTCAACACGTTGCTCTCCTCCCGGTCCACCCAACACATTCCAAAGCCATCCGTCTTTCTACAGAGAACCATTAACTACTGACATAAAAACCAGTCTCTTCCACTATTCTATGCTTCTTCTCTATCATTTATTTAATGTCTCAATGTTCAAAATGTCCAATCCAACAACATGTTTGGAATGATCTCCAAAATACATTTTGAATAGATACTTTAGTGTCCCTAGGGCAGTTCAGGCAGTGAACAGAGGATTCTTATCATGAAGAATGTGTTTGTTTTTGGGTGTATTTATGTTTGTCCAATATGTGTTGCGCTGTATTTTATTTTATTGTTGATGTATTTTTATGAAATTGTACACGCAGGGCTACCTCGTAAGAGACACCGGGCTCAATGGCGACTCCCTGATTTTAAATGAAGGTAAATGAAAAGGATTGGCATTGTAAGTTTAGCTCAGCTAGCATTAGTGATGCATTGGAACGTTAATAGAAGAGGCACACAGAGCATCATTGGACAGTGTAGGATGTTAAAGCAACCCCTTTCTCTTTCTGTCTGTCCTTATCCTTACCACTCCCTCCTCTGACTCAGCAGTTTGTCTGCTTATCAGGGTAGGATGTTAAAGCAACCCCTTCCTCTTTCTGTATGTCCTTATCCTTACCACTCCCTCCTCTGACTCAGCAGTTAGTCTGCTTATCAGGGCTAGATAATATGTTGGCCGTCTGCGGGCGGACGGCAAGGCCTGGGATGGCATCAGGGCCACATTACTGCCATAGCACCGGACATACCAATCAGCACATGCACACAGCTTTAATGTGGGGACCAAACAATTGATTTCCATTCAAAATCCTATTTTCCCTAAACCTAACCCCTAAGCCTAAAATATACTTTTTCCTTTTTGGGACTGGCGAAATGTCTCCACTTGTCTGAATTTTCCTTATTTTACTATGCTTGTGAGGACTTCTGGTCCACACAAGGATAGTAAAAACAAACACACACACACATATACACACACACACACACACACACACACACACACACACACACACACACACACACACACACACACACAGCTTGCCAGTGTCAGTATGAGAGAGGAGGCCCAAGTCCAACATCTCAGGCATTATGAGATGAGACTATCCCAACACAGTGGTACTGAGACTCAAATTTGAAAAGGTTTTACCGTTTTTTTTGTATTTTAAAACAAAATGTCTTCCCTTGGTTTATCTTGGTTGATATACTACCTCTATCTCTTTTTCAAGATCTTGTTGTTTCAGCCTCTTTATTTTGATGCATGCATTAACTTGCTTTGGATAAAGTGTGTGTGTCTGCCAAATGACTATGTCGTCGTTGTAAGAGGGATGAATATCCTGTCGCTAAGGCACCCTCTGCAAAGGTCATAGACACAACTACCATTTGTCTGAGTTGTTTTGACTTACTCAGCTATGCCAAAGACATTGGTGGTGTACCCTATTCCCTATGTACTGAACTACTTTTGACAAGGGCCCCTATTTCATACAAAATGCACTACTTTTTTGACCAGAGCCCTTATGATCCTTGGTTCAAAAGTAGTGCACTACATAGGGCCTAGGGTGCCATTTGGGATGCAGCCATTGGCTCTCCTTGCTTGGGAGAAAAGCTGGCAACGCAACAGTGAGGTCTTTCTGACTGAAACGTAGTCTAGCTGCAGAGATGGAAAAAGCGTATCACAGACTGAATGTTCAGGGTAAGCCGCAAAGATGACTCCGCAGTGTAGTTGACCACGGCTAATGAAAAGCGGCTTCTTCTCAGCGTGATGGGAGGTGTACAAGTTGTCGTATTAAATGATCATTTTAGTGCATTGTAAATTTAGCTTTTGCACGTGGTTTCCACATAAAATAATAAAATATATAGGCCTAATATAAGTGTTGTTATTAGGTCTCCTTGTTAAGGGAAGGTGTCATTTTCTAGCAACCACGAATGCTATGGTTGTATTCAATCAAAACTCAACCATTATAGAATAGGCAAGCAGAGCAACAACCTCTTTATTTCCTCAACACAGTCAGCCACTATAGGCCTAAAATAGGGTATTTTAGACTCATTTGCGATAACATGTGTGACTCAGTTGGTAGAGCATGGTGTTTGCAACGCCAGGGTTGTGGGTTCGATTCCCACGGGGGACCAGTATGGGGGGGGAGGAATGTATGAAATGTATTCACTACTGTTAGTCGCTCTGGATAAGAGCGTCTGCTAAATGACTAAAATGTAAATAAATAATTTCAGGGTTACGCAACTACAGTTTTGCCTCAGGACAAAAATGAAATGTGATATGTAGATAAGCTAAGCCATCCCAGTAATGTCAATGTTTCATCACGGTTCTAATAGTGTGTGTGTGTGTGTGTGTGTGTGTGTGTGTGTGTGTGTGTGTGTGCGTGCGCGCACTAATAGACTCACAGATCGGAATTGAAAACCTAGGCATTTTTTTTCTCTTAAGATGCTCCCTGCCATAATTACTATTTATTTATTCATTTATATATATATATATATATATATGCGTGCTTCGCAACTCATTAAGCTAACTCATTGTGCCAGGAAATCAGGAAGAGGGATGTTCTTTTTATAACACACTATGATCTTATCAAGTAAAGGCAGAAGATTGCCCAAGTCATTTGCATGGTAATGCCAGCGCTGGGCTTTGATTGGGTAAATGAAAGTGGTCCAATAATAGCCTGGGCCTTGTCAGTGTGAGCAGTGATGATTGGCTGTTCATGCCGTGTTTACGCAGTTGATTGGATGGGAGCGTCATTAAACTCTTTTTGCTGTGATCTGACATGAAGGTCAAACGACATGAGGAAAGCCACAGGGTTTTGTTTTAGTAGTAGATAGCAGGGCAACTAGGGGCTTATTCAGACTGAATAAGACCATGTAGAGCAAGGTGAACAACTACTCCAAGTCTCAGAGCGAGTGACGTTTGAAACGCTATTAGTGCGCACCCGCTAACTAGCTAGCCATTTCATATCGGTTACACCAGCCTAATCTTGGGAGTTGATAGGCTTGAAGTCATAAACAGCGCAATGCATTGCGAAGAGCTGCTGGCAAAACGCACGAAAGTGCTATTTGAATGAACGCTTACGAGCCTGCTGCTGCCTACCATCGCTCAGTCAGACTGCTCTATCAAATCATAGACTTAATTATAACATAATAACACACAGAAACACAAGCCTTAGGTCATTAATATGCTCGAATCCGGCAACTATCACGTTTTCTTTCAGTGAAATACGGAACTGTTCCGTATTTTATCTAACGGGTGGCATCCATAAGTCTAAATATTCCTGTTACATTGCACAACCTTCAATGTTATGTCATAATTACGTAAAATTGTGGCAAATTAGTTCGCAACGAGCCAGGCGGCCCAAACTGTTGCATATATCCTGACTCTGCGTGCAATGAACGGAAGAGAAGTGACATAATTTCAACTGGTTAATATTGCCTGCTAACCTGGATTTCTTTTAGTTAAATATGCAGGTTTAAAAATATATACTTCTGTGTATTGATTTTAAGAAACTCATTGATGTTTATGGTTAGGTACAGTCGTGCAACGATTGTGATTTTTTTCGCAAATGCGCTTTTGTTAAATCATCCCCCGTTTGGCAAAGTTGGCTGTCTTTGTTAGGAAGAAATAGTATTCACACAGTTCGCAACGAGCCAGGCGGCCCAAACTGCTGCATATACCCTGACTCTGTTGAAGAGGTGACACATTTTCCCTAGTTAAAAGAAATTCATTTTAGCAGGCAATATTAACTAAATATGCAGTTTTAAAAATATATACTTGTGTATTGATTTTAAGAAAGACATTGATGTTTATGGTTAGGTACAAGTTGGAGCAACGACAGTCCTTTTTCGCGAATGCGCACCGCATCGATTATATGCAATGCAGGACAGGCTAGATAAACTAGTAATATCATCAACCATGTGTAGTTAACTAGTGATTATGATTGATTGATTGTTTTTTATAAGAGAAGTTAATGCTAGCTAGCAACTTACCTTGGCTTCTTACTGCATTCGCGTAACAGGCAGGCTCCTCGTGGAGTGCAATGTAAAGCAGGTGATTAGAGCGTTGGACTAGTTAACCGTAAGGTTGCAAGATTGAATCCCCAAGCTGACAAGGTAAAAATCTGTTGTTCTGCCCCTGAACAAGGCAGTGTTCCTAGGCCGTCATTGAAAATAAGAATGTGTTCTTAACTGACTTGCCTAGTTAACAAAATATTTATAAAAAAGAAAAAAAAACGGCAAATCGGTGGCCAAAAATACCGATTACCGATTGTTATGAAAACTTGAAATCGGCCCAAATTTATCTGCCATTCCGATTTAATTGGTCGACCTCTAGTCCATAATCATCTCCTTTGTCTTGATCACGTTTAGGGAGAGGTTGTTGTCCTTGTACCACACGGTCAGGTCTCTGACCTCCTCCGTATAGGCTGTCTCGTCGTTGTCGGTGATCAGGCCTACCACTGTTGTGTCATCAGCAAACTTAATGATGGTGTTGGAGTTGTGCCTGGCCGTGCAGTCATGAGTGAACAGGGAGTACAGGAGGGGACTGGGCACACATCACTGAGGGGCCCCCGTGGTGAGGATCAGTGTGGCGGATGTGTTGTTACCTACCCTTACCACCTGGGGGCGGTCCGTCAGGAAGTCCAGGATTCAGTTGCAGAGGGAGGTGTTTAGTCCCAGTGTCCTTAGCTTAGTGATGAGCTTTGAGGGCACTATGGTGTTGAACGCTGATCTGTAGTCAATGAATAGCATTCTCACATAGGTGTTCCTTTTGTCCAGGTGGGAAAGAGCAGTGTGGAGTGCAATAGAGATTGCATCATCTGTGGATCTGTTGGGGCGGTACGCAAGGTAAAGTGGGTCTAGGGTTTCTGGGATGATGGTGTTGATGTGAGCCATGACCAGCCTTTCAAAGCACTTCATGGCTACAGACGTGAGTGCTACGGGTCGGTAGTCATTTAGACAGGTTACCTTAGTGTTCTTGGGCACAGGGACTATGGTTGTCTGCTTGAAACATGTTGGTATTACAGACTCAGAAAGGGAGACATTGAAAATGTGAAGACACTTGCCAGTTGGTCAGTACACGTCCTGGTAATCTGTCTGGCCCTGCGGCCTTGTGAATGTTGACGTGTTTAATGGTCTTACTCACATCGGCTGTGGAGAGCGTGATCACACAGTCATCCAGAACGGCTGATGCTCTCATGCATGTTTCAGTGTTACTTGCCTCGATGTGAGCATAGAAGTTATTTAGCTCGTCTGGTAGGCTTGTGTCACTGGGCAGCTCTCGGCTGTGCTCCCCTTTGTCTGTAATAGTTTGCAAGCCCTGCCACATCCAACGAGTGTTGGAGCCGGTGTAGTACGATTCGATCTTAGTCCTGTATTGATGCTTTGCCTGTTTGATGGTTCGTTGGAGGGCATTGCGGGATTTCTTATAAGCTTCCGGGTTAGAGTCCCGCTCATTGAAAACAGCAGCTCTACCCTTTAGCTCAGTGCTGATGTTGCCTGTAATCCATGGCTTTTGGTTGGGGTATGTACGTACAGTCACTGTGGGAACGACGTCCTCGATGCACTTATTGTGAAGCCAGTGACTGATGTGGTGTACTCTTCAATGCCATCGGAAGAATCCCGATGGAATTCCAGTCTGTGCTTGCAAAACAGTGCTGTAGTTTAGCATCTGCTTTATCTGACCACTTTTTTTTATTGACCGAGTCACTGGTGCTTCCTGCATAAATTTTGCTTGTAAGCATGAATCGGGAGGATAGAATTATAGTCAGATTGGTGAACTTACTAAATGACTAGGGTTGACAGTGTGATATTAGGCTGCTTCTTGTGAAAATATTTTACGTCTGGATTTTAATGATTTGTATTTAATGATTACGTAAAATGTTTTTGTTGTACTGTATGTGTTTATAGTTTTGTTTAATGTTGTGTTAGTGTATGTAAGTTGTTTTGTCTGAAACGTTGTTCCCCCTGCTGCTATTGGACCAGGTCTCTCTTGGAAAAGAGATGTTATCTCAATGAGAAAAACCTGTATAAATAAAGGTACTTAAAAAAAGGAAACATTTGATCTCAGTTTTCTATTTCCAAAACTAAAATTTGTTACCAACAGAGTAGACTACGTTTTGTAGACTTAAAAAAAATTGCGTTATTTAGAAGGAATGTAAGGGTGACTTGAGATATTGCACACGTACGCTTCACAGAGTAGGCGTTCCCTAACAGAGATATGCAAATACATGCTAGAATGCCCCAATAGGATCTCGCTAGCTTGTTCTTGGCTCTGCCCACCGCCTTGCTTGTTCTGCCCACTGTTTGCTCCCATTGGAGACCACAGCTTGCCATTTATCTTAGGTTAGTTATATAAATCTTTGCTACTAGCTACTGCTGCTAACTTACTAGCTGGCTATGTTAATTAGCTGAATGCTTAAGTCAGCCAACATTGGCTGAACCATAGCTAGATTGCTTTTCGGCCTACATAGCGTATTGAAGTTACCTTACTAATAAACCATGCTTCATTTCATCAATGTCATGCAAATCATTACTTGAATAAAAGCAAATTGCCATACAAAGTGATTTTACTGAGTTGCTGTGTACTTTCCTGCTTGCTTTTGCAATGAAATAAGTTAGTTTTCTGAAATTCCCTTAAAGCTATGGTGTCAATTTGAGTAACCGGCTTTTACTGCAATTTCAGGTAACTCAATAAAACAAGTCTCTAATATAAGAAATGCTTATACATTTCAGCTGTTTCAATAACATTGCTATGCTATTAAGAATTGTACATGCATGCATGCATGCATGCATGCATACATACATACATACATACATACATACATACATACATACATACATACATACATACATACATACATACATACATACATACATACATACATACATACATACATACATACATACATACAGTTGAAGTCAGAAGTTTACATACACCTTAGCCAAATGCATTTAAACTCAGTTTTTCACAATTCCTGACATTTAATCCTAGTAAAAAGTCCCTGTCTTAGGTCAGTTAGGATCACCACTTTATTTTAAGAATGTGAAACGTCAGAATAATAGTAGAGTGATTTATTTCAGCTTTTTTTTTAGACAGAATGCGTCTCCTTCCTGAGCGGTATGACGGCTGCGTGGTCCCATGGTGTTTATACTTGCATATTATTGTTTGTACAGATGATCGTGACACCTACAGGTGTTTTGAAAATTTTTCTGAGATCTTGCCTGATCTATTTTGATTTTCCCATGATGTCAAGCAAAGAGGCACTGAGTTTGAAGGTAGGCCTTGAAATACATCCACAGGTAAACCTCCAATTGACTAAAATGATGTCAATTACCCTATCAGAAGCTTCTAATGCCATGACATCATTTTCTGGAATTTCCCAAGCTCTTTAACGGCACAGTCAACTTAGTGTATGTAAACTTCTGACCCACTGGAATTGTGATACAGTGAATTATAAGTGAAATAATCTGTCTGTAAACAATTGTTGGAAAAATGACTTGTGTCATGCACGAAGTATATGTCCTAACCGACAGGCCAAAACTATAGTTTGCGTATAAGAAATTTGTGGAGTGGTTGAAAAACGAGTTTTAATGAGTCCAACATAAGTGTATGTAAACTTCCGACTTCATACATACATACATACATACATACATGCATGCATACCAGTGGCGGCTCCTCAGAAGAGGAAGGGGAGGATCATCCTCTTCAGTGAAAAAAAAAAAAAAAAAGTTACAAAGTTACTCTTTTAAGATAAAACTATACTAAATATAATCACTTCACCAAATAATTGATTATAACACACTTTTTTGCAATGAATGGCTACAGTAGCCTCAACAGCACTCTGTAGGGTAGCACAATGGTGTAGCTGGAGGACAGCTAGCTTCAGTCCTCCTCTGGGTAAATTGACAAAACCTAGGAGGCTCATGGTTCTCACCCTCTTCGATAGACTTGCACAGTAATTATGACAACTTGCAGCATGAACTGACATGTTGTCCACCCAGGCAAAGGATCAGGGACTTAGCTAGCAAATGTGGCTAGCTAGTTTAGCTTACTCAAACACCCTGCTCAAACAGAGGGATGCTATGTTAGCTAGCTGGCTATGACTATCCAATACAACAGTGGAACTCTTCCAAGTCAAGGTAAACTGTTGTGTAAGTGCTAAACTGCTTACCGACTGTACACTGTTACTCCATGATTGTAGCGGGTTTACTAACGCGTTAGCTATGTTGACTATGATGTTACTTTAGCTAATATGGTGGCAACGATGTAGGCTGTTTGTAAAGTTTATGATATGGTTTTTGCATGTTGTTTTTCGCCTGGTCACACACAGCTGATGTGTTGTGCATTGAAGTCCACAAGCGAAGACTTGCACTTCCACACGCAAAGACTTGCAAATAATTTAAACCTCAAATTTATCTCTCGATTAAATTTGCACTTATGTTGTAAACCTACATTCATATGCTAGGTTGTCGCAACCTCATGATGGGTATAGGGAACATTTGATTATCAATTCAAGTAGCCTAAACCTATCGCTGTTACATTTTACTGGGTGAACAGAATATAAATGACAGTCATCCAATATCCGCTACTGATACATAGATGCATGCCATACATACATACATACATACATAGATGCATGCATACATACATACCATACATACATACATACATACATACATACATACATACATACATACATACATACATGGTGAGCACTACTGTCCCTGTTTCTCACCTTACCTTTCTCTACCCACATTCGCTGCAGTAGGCCTCAGTAACTCCCCAGGTTTGATTTATGCCCCACACCCAGCCAGGGTGGACTGAGTGGAACGTCCAAGCCCCTAGTGAGAACATCAAAAAGCCAATTTCAGTACAGTATTTCATCTAAGGTATTTCATGCTCATTCCCTCAAGACACACACATGGAGAGGGAGGAGGGGCGACTTACAATGTCTCACCAATGTGAAGCTGCTGCTACCGTGGAAACAGTGTGCCAAGCGAGGCAGCATTCCCAGAATGCAAAGCGTTACTGACTGTCAGGGTAGGGAGGAACCAGTGTCTTAGAGCGGTGGGTTCGCACACACGCGCACACACATAAGCCACACACACACACACACACACACACACACACACACACACACACACTCAACCAAGGTTAATACGAAACTGACTGGAGATGTGAAAGCTTTCCTTAATGGCATGGAGAAAAGGGAGGCATTAAAGTTAAGTGTGTAAATGGAACCTATGCTATGTGAATGACAATACATCATTGCACGCACGATAGAACAGCAAAGAATGTACTGCGATTTTGCTATACCACAATGCTGGATGCTCCTCTCTTCTGTTTCATCAAGAAAACAAAAACAATAACAAATGTACTGGCTTCGGTCAGTGGCGCTGTTTCACCTTATGCGCCTTTCAACTTTAAAGGTTAAAAAAGTCGCAAAATTGATGTTCCAGTCCTAGATTGCCCTTTTAACAGAATCCTTTTAAAGATGAATAATTTAAACCTCAACTGAAGGCACTGACATAAACAATATGAAGTCACTTATGAGAAATGACTGCATGTTACAGCCCTGAGCATAGATATGGAGAAACCAGGAAGGTATAGGGTCGATAATGACGATGGAGGGTTTGATTTGCAGGTCCTTGAAGCTGGAGAGGCTGGGAGGCGGAGAGAGGCTGGGAGGCGGAGAGAGGCTGGGAGGCGGAGAGAGGCTGGGAGGCGGAGAGAGGCTGGGAGGCAGAGAGAGGCTGGGAGGGTAGGAGAGGCTGTTTTTTGCATTCGAGAATATAATGGATCTGTTGAAAGGAGAATCTTGATTTTGTCATTGCATTGACGATTATCTGTCAAATGAGATGAGTCATTCTATTGACTAGGGCTGTGACGATACCAATATAGCAAAAAAGATTCCATGGCAAAAATGAAAACACGAAGCAGACAAAACCTTTTAAAAACCTGCTGTATATAAAATACTGTGTGCTATAGATTGGAAAATAAATAAATACATTTGACTCTGAATGACAACATAAATGTTTGTTTCCAACATTAGGGCTGTTTTCCTAAAGAAGTTAAATCCGATTCTTATTTTGTTTCCTTGCCACGATACTAATGAGTATCATGATACTGGTATTGTCCCGGCCCTACTAATGACCGTTGGACTACATTATATACGGCAAAACACACCGCAAAGACTAACTGCTAAAAGCAGCAGGTGGCCGCTGTGTGTTAGCAATAACCTGCTGGGTGTTGACGTACAGTGATGACTCTACATGTTGTATCGATGGGAAATGAATAGAAAATTATGGCAGATATTTCTTCTCAGAGGCGATAAGACAGCTAACCGTTGCTTTTAACCGTTTGTCGGCACGATGTGTTTTGTTCTTAACATTTTGGGAGCATGGTAGCACCAATAGCAGAGCACCTGGATTAGGGTTTCTTGGAAAGCAAGAACCTCAGGGAGAGAAGGCTTTGTAAATGGGTCGATGAGCTTCATCAACATGATCAAGGCATACTGACTTTTTTTGTTGTTGTCCTTCCTCATGCGCACTCTATATTCTCCAGCTTATCTGTATTCTCCATCTGTCGCTCACTCTCTCTTTCACTGCCTCTCCTTTATTCTATTGCTCTCTTCTCACCTCATCCTCGACAGGCTGCTGCTTCTCTTTCTTTGTCTCTCTCTCCCCCTCCTCCCTCCCTCCTTCCCTCTGTACAACATGTTCTCTCTCACAGTTCAGTATCATTCAATAGATCAGGTGTACAAATGTGTGTGTGTGTGTGTGTGTGTGTGTGTGTGTGTGTGTAAAATATGTGTGTGTGCATGCAAACGTTTGTTCCGTGTGTGTGTGTGTAAAAAATAAATAAAAAAACACCTACTTAGTCCCATCCAGGTGACTAAGTAGAATCCATAATAGGCGCTTGTCACTTGTCTGAGCGACACAAAGCCACTATCTATAAAAGGTATTTTCTATCTGTCCGTCATGCATGCCTTTTAATGAATTATTTCACCCCATGAATATTAATGCTGTATAATATTGAATTAATAACCGGTGATTATGACGGAATGACCAGTGATAATTAACATATAAACAGGATCACTTTAGAAGATCATGGCAGCGTCCATAAATGGCACCCTATTAAGGGTACTATTTTTGGCCCTTAGGGGTCTGGTCAAAAGTAGTGCAATATATAGGGAATAGGGTGCCATTTGGAATGCCGACCATGTCTTATTCATTGTGGCTGTTGTGGCTTGTTGGACCCTTGGGTGTACATAGCGAGTCGGGTTGTTTCCCAAATGGCATCCTATTCCCTATGTACTGCACTACTTTTGACCAGACTCCCAAGGGACCTGGTCAAAAATAGTGCACTAAATAGGGAATAGGGTGTAATTTGGGACATGGCCCCTTTGTCTGTCTCTACTTAAGTGACGGTGGCTGTCTGCAAGCTAGCGTGACTATTCATTAGCTCCTCTTATCATGGTCATTAGCCCTAGATGAATATATACTAGATCCTGTTCATGTAAACTCAGCAAAAGAAGAAATGTCCTCTCACTGTCAACTGCGTTTATTTTCAGCAAACGTAACATGTGTAAATATTTGTATGAACATGACAAGATTCAACAACTGAGACATAAATTGAACAAGTTCCACAGACATGTGACTAACAGAAATGGAATAATGTGTCAAAATCAAAAGTAACAGTCAGTATCTGGTGTGGCCACCAGCTGCATTAAGTACTGCAGTGCATCTCGTCCTCATGGACTGCACCAGATTTGCCAGTTATTGTTGTGAGATGTTGCCCCACTCTTCCACCAAGGCACCTGCAAGTTCCCAGACATTTCTGGGGTGAATGACCCTAGCCCTCACCTTCCGATCCAACAGGTCTCAGACGTGCTCAATGGGATTGAGATCCGGGCTCTTCGCTGGCCATGGCAGAATACTGACATTCCTGTCTTGCAGGAAATCATGCACAGAACGAGCAGTATGGCTGGTGGCATTGTCATGCTGGAGGGTCATGTCAGGATGAGCCTGCAGGAAGGGTACCACATGAGGGAGGAGGATGTCTTCCCTGTAACGCACAGCGTTGAGATTTCCTACAATGATAACAAGCTCAGTCCGATGATGCTGTGACACACCGCCCCAGACCATGACGGACCCTCCACCTCCAAATCAATCCCGCTCCAGAGTACAGGCCTCGGTGTAACGCTCATTCCCTCGACGATAAGCGCGAATCCGACCATCACCCCTGGTGAGACAAAACCGTGACTCGTCAGTGAAGAACACTTTTTGCCAGTCCTGTCTGGTCGGGCGACGGTGGGTTTGTGCCCATAGGCAACGTTGTTGCCGGTGATGTCTGGTAAGGACCTGCCTTACAACAGGCCTACATCCTGTCTCCCTGTAGCGCTGTCTTAGGCTTCTCACAGTACGGACATTGCAATTTATTTCCCTGGCCACATTTGCAGTCCTCATGCCTCCTTGCAGCATTCCTAAGGCATGTTCACACTGATGAGCTGGGACCCTGGGCATCTTTCTTTTGGTGTTTCTCAGAGTCAGTAGAAAGGCCTCTTTAGTGTCCTAAGTTTTCATAACTGTGACCTTAATTGCCTACCGTCTTTAAGCTGTTGGTGTCTTAACAACCATTCCACAGGTGCATGTTCATTAATTGTTTATGGTTCATTGAATAAGCATGAGAAACAGTGTTTAAACCCTTTACAATGACGATCTGTGAAGTTATTTGGATTTTTCCGAATTATCTTTAAAAGACAGGGTCCTGAAAAAGGGACGTTTCTTTTTTGCTGAGTTTATATTTCGCTTGTCTTTATATCCACGAACAATTGCAGTTTAAATCATTGTCATTTGGCGGCTTTTACATTTCTATCTGCTTTTATCCCTTTGTCCTTTTTGTTCCTCCCTGCTTCCCCTCTTCCTTGGGACACATCATTATTCTTCAGTCAGCATGACACTCTTTTCATGTCACAACGCCAAAGGATAAAATGATCTCCTTTTGAAAATACCGTTGAATACACACCCTGGAATATCCTGTTGCCTCCCATTCCATCATTGTGTGTCAGCATAATGATTAGCATTTCCCAATAGAATGCGCTGCTGTTCAGGCTAGCTTCGTTAGCCTGAATTGTAGCATTAGCATATTAGCCTTCTGTAGCATTAGCATATTGCCTTCTGTAGGTCAACAAGGGGAATGATTAGCATTCAGTGAGGGTGCCTGGCTTGAACGCTACTGGACGCCCATCAACTTAACCTGAGTGGATTTAGCAGCAGATTTATGAGCTAAGTCTAATCTCATTAGTCCCTGGTCCTCTGCTCACCTCATTGATTACCAAAACAGTCATTTACATCCTATGATTACTAATTAGGCATTTGTACCTTGTCTGAAATCATCGTGTTAGTACCACATGGGGATGTTTGACACGTACTCCTCTGCCTTAAGTGTTGCCGCTTGCGCCGCTGAATAGGTAGCTTTTCGTTTAGCGCCCAATGCTAAGACGCTTCAGGAGGGCGGTCACATGCGCTAGCAGGTCAGATGTCCTGGGCTTGAGCCTCAGTGTGAGCCGAATCGGGAGGAAGTGGTACTTGCTAAGGAAGCATTGTGACGTCCTTTACATTAGCATGTGACATACTCCCATTCGATCCTTTCAGATACATATCATTTTCATCTTGGTCCCTGCAATGCTAAACACATAGTAGTTCAATAGATACACTGAGTGTACAAAACATTTAGGAATATTGAGTTGCTCCCCCTTTTTTACCTTCCGAACAGCCTAAATTCGTCGGGGCATGGACTCTTCAAGGTTGTCGAAAGCGTTCCACAGGGATGCTGGCCCATGTTGACTCCAATGCTTCCCACAGTTGTCAAGTTGGCTGGGTGTCCTTTGGGTGGTGGACCGTTCTTGATACACACGGGGAAACTGTTGAGCGTGAAAACCCCAGAATTTTGCCATTCTTGACACATTTAAACCGGTGCGCCCTAGCACCTACTACCATACCCTGTTCAAAGGCACTTAAATATTTAGTTTTGCTTATTCACCTTCTGAATGGCACACACATACAATCCATGTCTCAATTGTCTCCAGGCTTATTTAACCTGTCTCATCCCCTTTATCTACATGGATTGAAATGTATTTAACAGGTGACATCAATAAGGGAGCATAGCTTTCACCTGGTCAGTCTGTCATGGAAAGAGCAGGTGTTCCTAATGGTTTGTGCACTCAGTATTTTATTGTACATGTGCAGAAAGCAAATCGTGCAAATTGTATTTCCATTTAAAAGACCTTCCATTTATTTATAGATAATCAGGATGCATCCCAAATGGCAACCTATTCCCTAATTACATTTACATTTTAGTCATTTTGCGGACGCTCTTATACAGAGCGAGTGAATGAGTGCATGCATTTCTGTACTTTTTCTACTGGTAACCCATGGGAATCGAACCCACATCCCTGGCGTTGCAAGCGCCATGCTCTACCAACTGTATTGCACTACATACTTCACATTCATATTCTTCTCATTTTATTCAATCATTCTCTCTTGTTAAAGCACATTGACTTCTGCAGTCGAGATTTGCACCTCTAGTGTATAAAAGGCAACATGAAATTGGTCTGTATCTGGCTGTGGTTCTAAATATCAGTAAGAACTCGACGGACACTACAAAAGCTTCAACCAAGTTTATTCATGAATAAAAGTATCTGTTTTAGGTCAGTTAGGATCACCACTTTTATTTTAAGAATGTGAAATGTCAGAATAATAGTAGAGAGAATTATTTATTTCAGCTTTTATTTTTTTCATCACATTCCCAGTGGGTCAGAAGTTTACATACACTCAATTAGTATTTGGTAGCATTGCCTTTAAATTGTTTAACTTGGGTCAAATGTTTTGGGTAGCCTTCCACAAGCTTCCCACAATAAGTTTTGGCCCATTCCTCCTGACAGAGCTGGCCTCCTTGCTCGCACACGTTTTTTCAGTACTGCCCACAAATCTTCTATAGGTTTGAGGTCAGGGCTTTGTGATGGCCACTCCAATACCTTGACTTTGTTGTCCTTGAGCCATTTTGCAACACAATTTTGGAAGTATACTTGGGGTCATTGTCCATTTGGAAAACCCATTTGCCACCAAGCTTTAACTTCCTGACTGATGTCTTGAGATGTTACTTCCATATATCCACATAATTTTCCTGCCTCATGATGCCATCTATTTTGTGAAGTACACCAGTCCCTCCTGCAGCAAAGCACCACCACAACATGATGCTGCCACCCCCGTGCTTCACGGTAGGGATGGTGTTCTTCAGCTTGCAAGCCTCCCCCTTTTTCCTCCAAACATAACTATGGTCATTATGGCCAAACAGTTCTATTTTTGTTTCATCAGACCAGAGGACATTTCTCCAAAAAGTACGATCTTTGTCCCCATGTGCAGTTGCAAACCATAGTCTGGCTTTTTTATGGCGGTTTTGGAGCAGTGGCTTCTTCCTTGCTGAGCGGCCTTTCAGGTTATGTCGACATATGACTCTTTTTTTCTGTGGATATAGATACTTTTGTAACTGTTTCCTCCAGCATCTTCACAAGGTCCTTTGCTGTTGTTCTGGGATTGATTTGCACTTTTCGCAACAAAGTATGTTCATCTCTAGGATACAGAACGCGTCTCCTTCCAGAGACGGGTACGTGGTCCCATGGTGTTTATACTTGTGTACTATTGTTTGTACAGATGAACGGGTACCTTCAGGCGTTTGGAAATTGCTCCCAAGGATGAACCAGACTTGTGGAGGTCTACAATTTCTACAATTTATTTTCTGAGGTCTTGGCTGATTTCTTTTGATTTTCCAATGATGTCAAGCAAAGAGGCACTGAGTTTGAAGGTAGGCCTTGAAATACATCCACAGGTACGCCTCCAATTGACTGAAATGATGTCAATTAGCCTATCAGAAGCTTCTAAAGCCATGACATCATTTTCTGGAATTTTCCAAGCTCTTTAAAGGCACAGTCAATTTAATGTATGTAAACTTCTGACCTACTGGAATTGTGATACAGTGAATTATAAGTGAAATAATCTGGCTGTAAACAATTGTTGGAAAAATTACTTGTCATGCACGAAGTAGATGTCCTAACCGACTTGCCAAAACTATAGTTTGTTAACAAGAAATTTGTGGAGTGGTTTGAAAAATGAGTTTTAATGACTCCAACCTAAGTGTAGGTAAACTTCTGACTTCAACTGTGTATATATATACTGTATATACTCCAATCTGGCTGGAGTCGCCTCCTCTCTAAAAATTACATCTTTATTGCAAGGTAGGAAGTTTAGTTATAGGGGCAATAAACTGTTCCTTCTCCCTTAATGTGACCTGACCTGACATCGACCCCCTTCATCACTAATCCACATCTCTCCACCCTTATCAGTGCCTGCCAACGTGATTGTTTTCCCTGCACTCAGTACATTCCAAGCTTAATTTCACCCACCATATACATTCCTCCTACAGATATCCATTAACTTCTGGTGTAGACCCTAGACTATGGCACCCCTCATGTCTCTAGCATAACTAATGATTAATAATATTGAAAGTTCAGAAATCCGAACCCATCAGTACCCCCTTTTTTTGAACATTTTATATCATACTGTTCAACATTACATAAACTTGGAAATGACTAATAAATGGACAAACGATGATAATAAAACATGAACAAAAAATAAACATGATTAACATTCAGTGAGGATTACAAACTCGGAGACTTTATGGCCTCTATTCTATAGTCACAACATGCACACTCTCATTTCCATTTTTCATAGAACACTGATAATAACATGACCCCTGGAGCTGTTGACTTCTTCCATTTCAACTTTCTCCTTCTGGTTCCTAAGAGAGGGATAGCACAAGACTTGAAAAGCAACGAGAAACGCAAAACATAACAATGTGGTAAGCTATGCCTAATTTATGTATGCAAAGATAAAACCAAAGTCTGATAACGTGACAATTCCAACTCTCTCTTCGCCTGACAATGCCTTCAGGATACTTTTCTGCTGGAATCCACAAAAATGAAGGCCCTAAACCTCGTGCTTTCACCCAGTCTTCCCCATCAGGCCACGGGTTATAAGAGGTGATCCCAAGCCAACATCATTTTCACTTTGTTCCCCGTCTCCTCCTTCCTCCATTGCCACCCGATAGGCAAGTACGTAGCCCTAATCAACGCTACATCCTCTTGAGGTAACTCAGCACTTTTCACATCAATGCTTCCAGAATGTTGTCCAGAGTACAATTACCCCAACATCTATCCTTTAATATGATGACCATGAAACTAGCATCCGATAGCATATCAGGCACACAGCGCCCTTTCATCTTGGCATGGTGAGACAGATGGATACTATTCATTGGGTCTGCATCCTAAATAGAGCCCCACAGTGGAGGTGTCATAGTACCCATAAAACCTAGTGGTCAAAAGGTGCTAGAGATAACGTGCAGGAGCTTGCAGGGATTTGTATTCTTCCATGATGTCTACTTTTATGCTAATGAGCATTTTCAAATCTTATAGTAAATAGAGCCAAGTATATTGATAAGTCACCTTGTCCGAGAGAGATTTTACGTGGTTATGAAAATGTCACGTCAGGGTAAACCTACGCGAAACACAGCCCTTGTTTGAAGTGTTTCTAAAATCCCCAATGGGGAAAAATGTATGGTGGAAAAACCATTTCCCTGTTTTACCGCTAGATTTTATGGGTATTATGATTCATACTGTGGTACTCTATGGCACCATTATTCCATTCATAGTGCACTACTATGGGCCCTATTCAAAAGTAATGCATTATGAAGGGAATAATGGTATCATTTGTGGTGCGAACACTGTAGAGATGCAATTAAATACACTTTCAGTTCCACTCCGTACTAATGTCTCTAACATGCCCTTTTATCTGCCCTGTAGTGTGGATAACCACAAAGGTTATCACAAGAGGACTTGCCATCTGAGACACTGTGTTCCTTATGGAAGTCTATTATATGGTGTGTATATACTGTATGGTGCAACTGAGTGTGGGAGGTAGATGTGTGTGTGGGGTGTATATTGGAGTGAGAGAGACTGAGAGATAGAGATAAAAAAAGGATAAAGCATATGGAAGAGGAGAGGACAGGTGAGGAACAGAGAGCGTGGGTTCACGGAAGCGCTCTCCTTTGTAGTTCCATCCTACCAACCTGTAAACAGGTGGCCTTGACCAGCTGTTCCACAGCACCGTGCCACACACTGACACTACTTCACCCCCAATGTCTTGTCTAGGTCTGTGCCAGTCAGATATAGGCTAGGCCTGTTTCCTTGTAACACACACGCTCTGACACACACACACACACACACACACACACACACACACACACACACACAGACAGCTATGTCTTACTATACTTGTGCATTTTAGTTGGTTTACTTTTCTTGTGAGGACTTCTGGTACTCGCAAGTATAGTAAAATGTGTGTGTACACACACACACACACACGCCCGCCCTAGTGTCCCAGTACAGTAAGTCCCAGGAAAGACTGTAGGAGAACTTGTTTTCAACTCCCCCAGTGCCGGTGTGAACATGTGGGCTTATTTGTTGACTTGTTCCCCCTGTCTGGAGGCGCTAGTTTTGGAAGGAGACGATGAGTCACGCCTAGAGAGAGAGGTGTGTTTTTAATTAAGGTTGACAACAGGAAACCAACGCATCTCGGTGTCTGTCTGTCCATCTGTCACCTCCTCTGTCTCTCTGTGTGTCGGTCTATCTGTCTCCTCTCTTGCTTCTTCCCTTTGGCTCTTTCGATCTCTTGGTGTGTCTCTTTTGGTATGTCTTGTCTTGTCTGTCTTGTTCTCTTTTTGAGTGTTTGCGTTTCGGTGTGTATGCATGTCTGTTTGTCTCTTTAAACCCACCCGCTTCCCCTCTCTCTGATTCAAACTTTGTTTCAGCTATGCAGAGTGAGCAGCCAGTTCGCCGGTCCGTCCGTCCGCCGGTCCGTCCGTCCGCCCGTCCGTCCGTCAGCCCGTCCGTCTGTCGGCCGTCCGTCTGTCGGCCCGTCTGTCTGTCGGCCCGTCCGTCTGTCTGTCGGCCCGTCCGTCCGTCAGCCAGCCAGCCAGCCAGGCGGTATAGTGCATTAATGCAACACTTCTGGGGAGAGAGGGAGAAGAGAGGCTTTTCAGTTTTGCCCTTAGCCCGACACTCCCAGAGGATTGGAGTATCTATCTTTCTAGCCCAAGGTCTTATTTGAGCCTTGTCAGTTTGGTCAAGCATGGACTGAGATGCATATAACATTGAGTTGGGCAGAAGAGTTACATTGTGGTCTCGCTTTCTATCCTTTTATCTTCATCACTGTCAAAAACAATGCTTTAGATAAACCTCGACCTCATCCAGCTTTACTGTACTGTATCATATCCTTCAGTATTACATTTTCAAACACATTTCTTCCCTTACATGGCTACACCTTAAGACTTCACTAGTGCTTCTCTGTATTGACGTAGCTAGTGCATAACCAGGAGCCATCAGCAATGTGAAATACAGTGAAATGAATCATTCTGATATGCTGAGTCATCTGAGACCTTTGATACACACATGTACCTACTCCTGGAGTGTGGATCTGCCATGGGTGAATGCTCTGCTGCTCTTTGGAAACCCATCTGGTGGGTCAGCTGCAGAGGCAGGGTTGCCTGAGCACACACCCGTTAGATCGGCGTTTCCCAAACTCAATTCTCGGAACCCCAAGGGGTGCGCATTATATATACACTGCTCAAAAAAATAAAGGGAACACTTAAACAACACAATGTAACTCCAAGTCAATCACACTTCTGTGAAATCAAACTGTCCACTTAGGAAGCAACACTGATTGACAATAAATTGCACATGCTGTTGTGCAAATGGAATAGACAACAGGTGGAAATTATAGGCAATTAGCAAGACACCCCCAATAAAGGAGTGGTTCTGCAGGTGGGGACCACAGTCCACTTCTCAGTTCCTATGCTTCCTGGCTGATGTTTTGGTCACTTTTGAATGCTGGCGGTGCTTTCACTGTAGTGGTAGCATGAGACGGCGTCTACAACCCACACAAGTGGCTCAGGTAGTGCAGCTCATCCAGGATGGCACATCAATGCGAGCTGTGGCAAGAAGGTTTGCTGTGTCTGTCAGCGTAGTGTCCAGAGCATGGAGGCGCTACCAGGAGACAGGCCAGTACATCAGGAGACGTGGAGGAGGTGGTAGGAGGGCAACAACCCAGCAGCAGGACCGCTACCTCCGCCTTTGTGCAAGGAGGAGCAGGAGGAGCACTGTCAGAGCCCTGCAAAATGACCTCCAGCAGGCCACAAATGTGCATGTGTCTGCTCAAACGGTCAGAAACAGACTCCATGAAGGTGGTATGAGGGCCCGACGTCCACAGGTGGGGGTTGTGTTTACAGCCCAACACCGTGCAGGACGTTTGGCATTTGCCAGAGAACACCAAGATTGGCAAATTCGCCACTGGCGCCCTGTGCTCTTCACAGATGAAAGCAGGTTCACACTGAGCACATGTGACAGACGTGACAGAGTCTGGAGACGCCGTGGAGAACGTTCTGCTGCCTGCAACATCCTCCAGCATGACCGGTTGGCGGTGAGTCAGTCATGGTGTGGGGTGGCATTTCTTTGGGGGGCCGCACAGCCCTCCATGTGCTCGCCAGAGGTAGCCTGACTGCCATTAGGTACCGAGATGAGATACTCAGACCCCTTGTGAGACCATATGCTGGTGCGGTTGGCCCTGGGTTCCTCCTAATGCAAGACAATGCTAGACCTCATGTGGCTGGAGTGTGTCAGCAGTTCCTGCAAGAGGAAGGCATTGATGCTATGGACTGGCCCGCCCGTTCCCCAGACCTGAATCCAATTGAGCACATCTGGTACATCATGTCTCGCTCCATCCACCAACGCCATGTTGCACCACAGACTGTCCAGGAGTTGGCGGGTGCTTTAGTCCAGGTCTGGGAGGAGATCCCTCAGGAGACCATCCGCCACTTCATCAGGAGCATGCCCAGGCGTTGTAGGGAGGTCATACAGGCACGTGGAGGCCACACACACTACTGAGCCTCATTTTGACTTGTTTTAAGGACATTACATCAAAGTTGGATCAGCCTGTAGTGTGGTTTTCCACTTTAATTTTGAGTGTGACTCCAAATCCAGACCTCCATGGGTTGATAAATTGGATTTCCATTGATTATTTTTGTGTGATTTTGTTGTCAGCACATTCAACTATGTAAAGAAAAAAGTATTTGATAAGATTATTTCTTTCATTCAGATCTAGGATGTGTTGTTTAAGTGTTCCCTTTATTTTTTTGAGCAGTATATATATATATATATATATATATATATATATATATATCTGCTCAAAAAAATATATATATAATTCTTTGTATTTTATTTTATTTTTTTATTTTTTATTTTTTTTATTTTTTTTGCCCTAGCACTACACGGCTGGTTCAAACGATCAACACTTGATGAGGAGTTGATTATTTGAGTCAGCGGTGTAGTGCACATACTGTACATGTTGAACACACATACGCACTCGTACAATCAGTCGAACGCACACCTCTAATCCAATCTGTGGTCACTCACTCTAGACTGTGTGGTGTGTGTGTGCGTGCTTGCCCCTCTAAAGCCCCTCCAACCTACCAGACCACTACAAATAAGTATTCACTGCAACCATTCAACACCGGTATCTTTTACCCCCAAGCAAAGGAGATTTTTCTTTTCATTCAAATGACAGTCATTTTTACTTTTTTTTTCTCATCACAGCCTAGTGTATATAAAAGCTTTATTTGAATAGCCAGATGAAGTGCATAGAAAAGGTACACAAAAAGGCAGATTTAAAAAAATATATATATTGTAACGCCTATCACCTTTGGATAAATGTATCATGAATACCAATTATTCTTTAACAGTATAATCCAACTCTACTACCAGTCTGTCTCCGTGACAAAATGGCACCCTATTCCCTATGGAGTGCAAAAGTAGTACACTATATACGGAATGGGGTGGCATTTGTGACACGTGTGCTTTTCCTTTGCACATTCAATTTGCCATTCACATTTTATTTAACACATACCCTTCCCTCATCTCTTATTCAAGGCTGACAAGGTAGCCCACAATCCTCTTGGATTTGAAGGCTACCCACAATCCTACAGCACCTTCTAAGAGAGGATTCAGTGTAGCTATTCCCTCCGCAAGGCAAGTATAGAGACACAAAGTAGAGTCGCAATTCAACGGCTCAAACATGAGACGTATGTGGCAGGGTCTACAGACAATCACGGATTACAAAAAGAAAACCTGTTCCATCGCGGATATTGACGTCTCGCTCCCAGACAAATTAAACAACTTCTTTGCGCGCTTTGAGGACGCTCTCCTTCAACGTGGCCAACGTGAGTAAAACATTTAAATGTGTTAACCTTTGCAAGGCTGCCGGCCTAGACGGCATCCCTAGCCTCATCCTCAGAGCATGCGCAGGCTGGCTGCTGTGTTTACAGACATATTCAATCTCTCTCTATCCCAGTCTGCTGTCCCCACATGCTTCAAGATGGCCACCATTGTTCCTGTTCCCAAGAAAGCAAAGATAACTGAACTAAATGACTAGCACTCCATAGCACTCACTTCCGTCATCATGAAGTGCTTTGAGAGACTAGTCAAGGATCATATCACCTCCACCCTACCTGATAGCCTAGACCCACTCCAATTTGCTTACCGCCCTAATAGGTCGACAGACGATGCAATCGCCATCACAATGCACACTGCCCTATCCCATCTGGACAAGTGGAATACCTATGTAAGAATGCTGTTCATTGACTACAGCTCAGCATTTAACACCATAGTACCCTCCAAACTCACCATTAAGCTTGAGGCCCTGGGTCTCGACCCCGCCCTGTGCAACTGGGTCCTGGACTTTCTGACGGGCAGTCCCGAGGTGGTGAAGGTAGGAAATAACATCTCAACCCCGCTGATCCTCAACACTGGGGCCCCACAAGGGTGCATTCTCAGTGTGGTGTCAGGAAAATAACCTCTCACTCAACGTCAACAAAACAAAGGAGATGATTGTGGACTTCAGGAAACAGCAGAGGGAGCATCCCCTATCCACATCGAAGGGACAGCAATGGAGAAGGTGGAAAGTTTGAAGTTCCTCGGCGTACACATCACGGACAAACTGAAATGGTCCACCCACACAGACAGCGTGATGAAGAGGCGGAACAGCTCCTCTTCAACCTCAGGATGCTGAAGAAATGTGGCATGTCACCTAAAATCCTCACAAACTTCTACAGATGCACAATCGAGAGCATCCTGTCGGGCTGTATCACCGCCTGGTACGGCAACTGCATCACCCTCAAGCGCAAGTCTCTCCAGAGGGTAGTGCGGTCTGCACCACGCATCACCGGGGGCAAACTGCCTGCCAACCTGGACACCTACAGCACCCGATGCCACTGGAAGGCCAAAAAGCTCATCAAGGACAACAACCACCCGAGCCACTGCCTGTTCACACCGCTACCATCCAGAAAGCGAGGTCAGTTCAGGTGCATCAAAGCTGGGATCGAGAGACTGAAAAACAGCTTCTATCTCAAGGCCATCAGACTGTTAAACAGCCGTCACTAACATAGAGAGGCTGCTGCCAACATACAGACTCAAATCTCTGGCCACTTTAATAAATGGATTTAATAAAGGTAACACTAGTCACTTTAAATAATGCCACTTTAATAATGTTTACATAACCTACATTACTCATCTCATATGTATATACTGTATTTTATACCATCTATTGCGTCTTGCCTATGCCCACCGGCATTCGCGCATCTATATATTTATATGTACATATTCTTATTCCATTCCCTTACAGTGTGTGTGTGTGTGTGTGTGTGTAAGGTTGTTGTGAATTTGTTAGATTACTTGTTAGATATTACTGCACTGAAGCACAAGCATTTCGCTACACTCGCATTAACATCTGCTAACCATGTGTATGTGACCAATAAAATTTGATTCAATTCTCAGTGTAAACCAGATTATTCATTACAACATATATTATATATTGGTATGTATTTAGCAACCTCTCGATCACCCTCTGTTCTCTGTGTGCGTCCCAAATTGCACCCTATTCCTTTCATAGCACACTACTTTTGCCCTGTGCCCTTTTAAAAGTAGTGCACTTTCTCTTTTCCTTTGACGCCCGTCACATCCCATAATATAGAGGAATATCTGCTCCAGCCACTTCCAGACTCCTGTATCAGTTATGTGTTGATATTGACCTCTCTTTGATGTTTTGAGGGTGGCTGCTGAAATCCTGTTTGTGTGTGTGTGTGCCCTTATTGACACGTCCTCCCACTGCCTGGAGGTAAGGGATAATGTGGTGGTGACTGTGGTGGCAAGCCTGACTCCTGATCTCTAGTTGTAACACTGAAAACAGAAACAGACAGTGTGAACACACACACTGGCAAGGAGGATGGGAGCGAAGATGAATCAATGCACACTCCTCCACAAACCATAGGTATACAAATAGGCATGTGTGAGATTTGTATTGGTGCCTGTTGATTTCAGAGGGAGAGGAAGAGTGAAAATGAGAGAGGGAGAGAGATGGAGAGAGAAGCTCATATAATGTGACTGGAGCCATTTTAGCAACAGGGAAAATGAAACCCTCTCTGGGCTAGTTGAAGATTCACTCATTAGCTTTTCTATCCTACTCAGCATGAATGAGATGAGTCGAAATAGTCTCAAAAGAGGGTTAGAAGTGTATTAAAATATACGACTACCCTGAGATGAGCTCTAACCCCATATCATTATGATGTTATTGTCAAACCTCAAACTGCTGTGCAAACCCTCTAAAGTCCAGTGTGTGTGTGTGACTGCGTGTGTGTGGAGTCATCTCGACTCCAGTTCATTTATTTACACAACCGTTTGATAACCACATCTTTTCACGTTGCTCAAACACTTCTAATCCTAATCTGAAGAATCTCATTTTGGAATGTCTTTGCCCCCAAGACAGACACTTCATTTCACCAGATGCCAAACATCTCTCAAGTCTAGCCTCTTCCATTTTTATAGAACACGGCACCCTATTCAGCCCTACGGGCCCTGGTCAAAAGTAGTGCTCTATAACGGGATCAAGTGCCATTTGGGATGCAGTCATAACTCGAGCGTGCAACGTTAACCTTCAGTCAGTAGTTACTTTGCTCCCGGAAAACCAACAAAAAGCCAGCGGTAGTAGGACCTTGTGCGCGCATGTGTGTGCCTTGTTTGGATTTTCTGAGGAGATTGTTTGGACAGGAGCGGCTGCTGGTGTTTAAAAGGACAGAGACGTGGTATGTGCACGCACACACACAGATCCACACACCACAGAGATAAGGGAAGGGAAAATGTCCTGTTTCACTCCCAGCCCCAGTGAAGTCTTGCAGAATGCAAGTCCACATAAACAAGCATAAAAAACAAAGGAGGAAGAGGGAGCGAGAGAGAGAAGTAAGGGGGAGAGAAAAAAGACAGAAGCGAAGCGAATATGAAAAAGATTCAGCTGTGAAACAGTATCTGTGTGGAAATGAAACGTAATGTATGTATAAAACTGGGACAGCTAGTGCGATAGCATTAATCATTCTGCTCCTGTGTGTTTGTGTAGGAATGTGTGTGTTTTGAAGAGATGGATTCCTTGTGCCTGCAGATACAGTATATCACTAATCTGTATATATACATCTGCTATATACAGTACCTTAGGGTCAACATTACCCCCTGGGAGGTGTGTGTGTTGAGTACAAAGATGTGCCCAGAAGGTCTCAGATACGGTACTTGATATGATCCTATACTTGTATCCATCAGTGTCCATATAAGACTATTGCGGGAGTAAATTATTCTACCGATAGGTCACCTTGTTGAAATGGGGGGGGGGGGGGGATATAAATGTCTGTGGCACCTCAGCAGGAGATTCCGTGACATTCAACTGTCTTGCGTCTGTCTGTCTGTCTGTGTGTTAAAGATGGCACAAATCTTCATGTCCAGCTCCTCTGTACTGTATGTTCTATTGGGTCCATTGTAAACCAAGAGCAGTATTTTACATGTTTGTGTTTGACCCAGGTCTGGTATGCGTGCACCTAACCATCTGGTTTCTGTCCTCCCGTTAGAAGGGGTGTGTGTTTTGTGGTGTGTATGTGTGTTTTTTGTATGCCCCAAACCACCCATTCTTCCCATATGTTCCCAGGGAGTTAGGTCGCCCAGTTAGTTTCAAACGTAGTGTACTCTCATCCACTAACCTGAAGCTTATAAATTAATGAATTATGCAACGGGTGGGTCTAATCCTGGTTGCTGATTGGTTAAAACCGCATTCCAGTCGTTGTCTATTCCACACG
Organism: Salmo salar; assembly: GCF_965601325.2. NCBI lineage: Eukaryota > Metazoa > Chordata > Actinopteri > Salmoniformes > Salmonidae > Salmo > Salmo salar. Next base: position 10,777,519 of record NC_138298.1, read on the forward strand.
TTACCACCAGCTAAGGCTATGATACAATATACTCTCATCAGCCCAACCAGGCAATTTATAAACTTGATCTCCACTGTCCCATTTGAAGATTAACGTGTCAGGATGAGGCCTCTTTTCTCAGCCAGTTGAAATCATGAATAAGCATAATATTTATGGATACATACAAACAAATGTCAATAGAAAAACAGGTCAAACAAAACAAAATGCAGCTAGTTTGCTGTATTTTCAGTTTCAAGTGAACAGTGTCCTGACGAAAGAGCACATTTTCTATGCCAGGCGAAATCGCTCGTCATTAGCTCATTGTAAATGTCACTACAAATAAATGTCACTAAAAAACAGCTTGAACAAATGCAAATGCAGCTACTTTGCTGTTATTCTGTCTGCACTATTTGACATGACTGTGTTAGCCGTAGTTGGCTAGCTAGCAACCAAGGGATATGAACATTGCCAGGCAGCATTGCAACGGAACATTAGAACAAACGACTTAAACATAGATACAGAATAAAATACTTCAGGATTGGGTCGCGTCTTTGGCAACCGAACCGATAGAATGAACGACTAGCCACCTTGGGTAGCAACCCTAGATTTGTGTCGGGAACATATCTCGTGGAAGGATGAAATAGTATGAATACATTCATAAAAATAACATCATACCAAGATATCCTCCAAATACTGGCTTCTCTGTCATTGTCACTTAAATGCCTGTGCGCTGATGAATGCTGCAACAGTTAATATAGCAGTTAATATTGCTTATTGTTGCCCAATAAACTGCAGGACCATTCATCAGTGTGCAGGTATCTATCTAAATGTCATGAGGTTGCACTGTTAGCCCAACTCCCGTGTGTGTGTGTGTGTGTGTGTGTGCACTCCTCAAACCATTCTGTCTCTCTTCTCGTCTCCCTCTACCAGGGAGATGACCCAGATAGACCAGTCCATGACTGCTGAGCCCATATGTCTCTGGTCAGATTTAGTGTACTATACTGAACAGTTACAGTTCATATAAGGGAAATCAGTCAATATAAATTCATGAATTAGGCCCTAATCTATGGATTTCACATGACTGGGCAGGGGTGCACCCACTGGGGTGCCAGGCCCAGCCAATCAGAATAGGTTTTTCCCCCACAAAAAGGGCTTTATTACAGACAGAAATACTCCTCAGTTTCATCAGCTGTCCGGGTGGCTGGTCTCAGACGATCCCACAGGTGAAGAAGCCTGATGTGGAGGTCTTGGGCTGGCATGGTTACACGTGGTCTGCGGTTGTGAGGCCGGTTGGACGTACAGCCAAATTCTCTAAAACGATGTGGCTTATGGTAGAGAAATGTACATTCAATTCTCTGGCAACAGTTCTGGTGGACATTCCTGCAGTCAGCATGCCAATTGCATGCTATCTCAACTTTAGACATCTCTGTGTGATAAGTGCACATTTTGGGGCCATTTTATGGTGCCCAGCACAAGGTACACCTGTGTAATGATCATGCTGTTTAATCAGCTTCTTGACATGCCACACCTTTCATGTGGATGGATTATTTTGGCAAAGAAGAAATAACTGGGATGTGAACATATTTGTGTACAAAATTGGAGAGAAAAGGTTTTTGTGCATATGGAACATTTCTGGGATATTTTATTTCAGCTCATAAAACATGGGACCAACTTTACACGACCAACACTTTATATTTGTTCAGTGTGTGTGTGTGTGTGTGTGTGTGTGTGTGTGTAGGAAATACGGTGCTTTTTGGGATGTAACCTATGTGTGCTTATGCACACCAGTAACCATCTGTCTCCTCTCCTCCTGATTCACCAGGGAGGTAACCCAGATAGACCAGTTCCTCCAGGAGACGGCGGCGCGGGAGGCCAATGCCAAGGTGCGCCTGCAGCAGTTCATCGAGGAGCTCCTGGACCGTGCCGACCGTGCCGAGAAACAGCTGCAGATCATCAGCAGCTGCGGGACCACACCCAACGGCAGCATGGGACGCTGCAGCCTGCCCGGCTCCAACAAGGGCTCCAACAATGGACGCCAGGTGAGCTGATCTAAGACCAGTTTTGCTTTTGGTTACACAAATGGTTAAGGTAAGCTGACTCTAGATCTGTAGCCTGCCAGGCTCCAAAAAGGCAACAAATGCCAAGTGATCTGGAGTTGAGAGAGGAAGTTGACCGTATAGTAGACAAACAAAAGTCAGATTTGTGTGAGGGCAGCCTAATGGTTAAGTGTTGGGAAAAGTAAGCTGATCCTAGATCTGTGTCTGGTGATTTGGAGTGGAGAAGAAGTTGCCCTAGATACTGATCTGAGGTCAGATTTGTGTGTGGGAACCTAATGGTTAAGATTGGAAAGGTAAGCTGATTAATAGACTGTGTGCGCACGTGCGTGTGCATGTACTGCGTGTGTGTGTGTGTTTACTGAATAGAATAGTTATTGTTGTACGTCACAAGAGGCTGCTGAGGGGAGGACAGTGCATAACAATGGCTGGAACGGAGCGAATGGAATGGCATCAAACACATGGAAACCATGTTGGAAGTATTTGATACCATTCCACCCAAGCCATTGCCACGAGTCCGTCCTCCCCAATTAAGTTTCCACCACCCTCCTGTGTTGTACATTCCTTTAATATAGTCCATGCATAATTAGTTAACATTACATAAGTCACTTATATAATTGGTTCTACAACTGCATATGTTACTTCCAGTCCAAATAAATGGGGTCATTTTTTGGGGTGATATTGGTATCTTTTAAATGATCGGTGATGAAAATAAATAAATGATTTTGGAGCGACATGAAAACAAGCAGTTTGATAATCTAACCTAGCATGTGAATGTCTGTCTGAGACCCAAATGGCAACTTATTCCCTACATAGTGCACTACTTTTGACCAGAGCTCTATGGGTCCTTGTCAAAAGTAGTGCACCATATAGGGAATGGGTTGCATCTTATCACTTGGGATATTAGAAACAGGCAAGGCGGGCGTGTTGTGATGCGTGTCGACTCACCACAATTTTGCTTTTAATTTGATCTGGGACGATAGTGAGTGTGTTAAATATTTATTAAACAGAATGGCAGAGCGCTGGACTGTGACTAGCGGAATTGGACAGCGATGGAGAAGTGTGTGTGTGTGTGTGTGTGTGTGTGTGTGTGTGTGTGTGTGTGTGTGTGTGTGTGTGTGTGTGTGTGTGTCTGGCCGCTGGTCATGTCACCACTCTATTTCTTCATTTACCTCAGAGGTAATTGGTTGTCTAGGTGTTAGTTATTACTACATTACTATTACTATAATAGGTGTTAGTTATTACTACATTACTATTACTATAATAGGTGTTAGTTATTACTACATTACTATTACTATAATAGGTGTTAGTTATTACTACATTACTATTACTATAATAGGTGTTAGTCATTACTACATTACTATTACTATAATAGGTGTTAGTCATTACTGTTTTTTGGGATAGAGATGCACACAGCTTTAATTGAAATGCTAAATAGGTTTCAGCTAATGATCAGGTATGTTGATTACAGGAATCAGTAGTTTCTGACTCACTTGATATCAGGGTTACCCTTGAGGCATGAGGAAATTCTGTGGGGACGTTTTAGAATTTCCTCATGCCATTAGATATGATCTGAAACCTAAAATATTGTATTGGTATTGTATTGGTATTGATTACGTGCAGAAAACTTACAGTAGAGGTAATGATAATATGTTCCCATATTATAGACCAAAACAAGGTAGACATTGTGATACATTTTACTAAGCTCTCCCCTGCCATTTCCAATTCTAAAGTGTCATTTATCCAAGTCTTGTTAGTGAGAAAGAAGGGGCCAGTTTCTATCCATTTTCCTTCCATCTATCGTTTCCATGGAGACACCAGTGGCTCTACTTGTTCTAGTCGTCCAGGTCAGGTGACAGCGCAGTAGTTTGTCTCTGATTTGTCTTAGATACCACATATTCTACTCTCCCTCCCTGTTATCTCTCCCATTACTGACCTCTCCCACAGTTGACGGAGTTAACCTCTTGGGGCTAGGTGGGACGCTAGCGTGCCACCCGTGGTGCACTCCATCAACAGCAGGTGCATTTCAAGAGCGGCAAATTTGAATCCAAATAAATGTCAAAATTCAAATTTTTCAAAAATACAACTATGTTACACCATTTGAAAGATAAACATCTCCTTAATCTAACCACGTTTTACGATTTCAAAAAGGTTTTACGGCGAAAGCATAAATTTAGAGTATGTTAGGACAGTACATTTACAAGAGTTGTGTGTAATGTTTTGTCAAGTCAAAGACAGGGTCACCAAAACCATAAAACCAGCTAAAATGATACACTAACCTTTTACAATCTCCATCAGATGACACTCCTAGGACATTATGTTAGACAATGCATGCATTTTTAGTTCTATCAAGTTGATATTTATATCCAAAAACAGCGTTTTACTATGGCATTGATGTTGAGGAAATCGTTTCCCTCCAATAACCGGCAGTCAAGTCAGCGTCACAAATTAAATAATTAAAATTAGAAAACATTGGTAAAATATTATATTGTCATTTAAAGAATTATAGATTTACATCTTTTGAACGCAATCAACTTGCCAGATTTAAAAATAACCTTACTGGGAAATCACACTTTGCAATAATCTGAGCACTGTGCCCAGAAAAATACGCGTTGCGATACAGACTAGACGTCATGTTGGGGAGATCTAAAATCGAAAATACTATGTAAATAATCCATTACCTTTGATTCTCTTCATCAGATGTCACTTCCAGGTATCACAGGTCCATAACGAATGTAGTTTTGTTCAAAAAAGCTCATCATTTATGTCCAAAAATCTCCGTCTCGTTAGCACATGATGTAAGCCAGCCGGACTTCTCGTCATGAACGAGGGGAAAAAATATATTTCCGTTCGTTCAAACGTTGTATAGCATAAATCATTAGGGCCTTTTTTAACCAGAACAGGAATAATATTCAAGGTGGACGAATGCATACTCTTTTATAACGTATTGGAACGAGGGTACCCAACATGAAGTAGCGCGCCAGGTGTCTAATGGGACATCATCGTTCCATGGCTCTTGTTCGGTCAGATCTCCCTCCAGAAGACTCAAAACACTTTGTAAAGGCTGGTGACATCTAGTGGAAGCAATAGGAAGTGCCAAAATATTCCTAAACCCCTGTGTTTTTCAATGGGATAGGTTTAAAGTCAATACAACACATCAGGTATCCACTTCCTGTCAGAAAATGTCTCAGGGTTTTGCCTGCCAAATGAGTTCTGTTATACTCACAGACACCATTCAAACAGTTTTGGAAACTTTAGAGTGTTTTCTATCCATATATAATAAGTATATGCATATTGTAGTTACTGGGTAGGATTAGTAACCAGATTAAATCGGGTACATTTTTTTTATCCAGACGTGCAAATGCTGCCCCCTAGACCCAACAGGTTAAGCGAATGTGTGTTTCCCGCGCCGCCCAGATTCCCCACTCTTGACCATGCACAACCTGCATCCCATCAAGCTCATTCATTACCCAGCCTGATGTAGCCTAGCTAGGCTGTGTCCCAACTGGCACCCTATTCTCTACGTAGTGCACTACTTTTGATCAGATCAGATGTATCTGGTCCAAACTAGTGCTCTATATAGGGAATAGGGCACCATTTGGGATGCACTCCCTAGTCTCCGTTAGTGCTCTATTAAGTGGCTAGATTGTCAACATTTTACAGGGTTTGCACTTAACCTGTGTTTAAGAGGCTGTTAGACAGTCAGTGATGTGCAGCGGTGTTGTTATGGTGCTTTTGAGGCTTGATTTGCATCCACAGTAGTCATCTTGTTTGTCTTCTTGTGCTTATGAGTCGTTGTTTTCAGCGTTCTTGTGTCTGTGGCTAGGATATTATTATATTATAGGACATTTGGCATGCTATGGACACCAGAAAATACTGCATGCTGGCGCACCGGCACATTGGCCATCCACGGATGCCCCCCTCTCTGCCATTCCTCCCTCCCTCCGATTCTGTTTGGGTAGTGAGTGAGATGGATGGGTGTTTGCCTGCTTCCTCCCTTGTCTGTTTCTACTGGTGCTCGACCCAGACAGGATTTTCTCTCTCTCTCTCTCTCTCTCTCTCTCTGTGTGTGTGCGTGACACACACACACACCTCAGTACATCTGAGATGTATGGGAAGCCCCTGTAGGGAATTTGCTTGAAGGGAGGAAGAGAGAAGGTAGGAGAAGAGTGAGAGAGTTGGGGAGAAGGAATCTACAGAGGGTAGTGAGAAAATGGGAGTGATACTGTAGATTAAGGTATTGGGCGAGAGGAGGAGAGCGGGATAGAGGTACAGTCCAGTAGAGAGACGAGAGACTGTGTGAGTTCTTATACGGTAGATGAAGGGAGGGGAAGAGACATGGAAAAAAACAGAGGGAATGAAGATAAAGGGAAACGTGGCAGGCCCACGCCCAAAGCCTCCTGAATACCTTTTGCTCCTTGTGTAAAAGAGGGGGATTGCCAACTCTCCCTCCCTTTTCACACTCTGTCTGACCAGGGTGGTCAAAAGTAGTGCAATATATAGAGACTAGGGTGCCCTTTGGGACATAGTCACTCTCTTTCAGATAGCTGTGATTACACTTCCTTAATGTTTGCCAACTAGCTGCCATGTTTTTAGAGCCTCAGCCAATCGCAGTTAATTATCCCTGAACCTCAGACATCACTCGCATACAGGAGCTTTGTAGTTTCCTCCTGTGTGTGTGTGTGTGTGTGTGTGTGTGTGTGTGTGTGTGTGTGTGTGTGTGTGTGTGTGTGTGTGTGTGTGTGTGTGTGTGTGTGTGTGTGTGTGTGTGTGCATGTGTGTTGAAGCTATAGACTGGACTCCCACGTTTTCTCTTTTTTTTTCTTCATTCGTCAATACCTTTCATGATAGCAGAATGACTGTTTTTCCTTTTGTTATTGAAATGGTGAATTCAACATTTTATCAAGCAAAGCCTTTTTGAAAGTCACTCTGATCCACTCCCACTCATTTCAGTCATTTGTTTGGCTAACTAATTGGTCTCTATGGTATTGTATCGTTTTGCGAAGTTGACATGCATAGTGCCATTTTCAAAATGGTGGACAGCCAATGTTGAGCGAGGGGGATTCTGCTGCCGTGTCGAACATGACGGTAACATTTGATCATGATGGAAACCAAACGAGGGTGGCCTATGGTGATTGGTGGGATGGGCTAAGAGTGGCTGAGGGGTGGGATTAAAGAGCTTATGTTCGGTAATGTGTTATTCTTATGTGATTGCGGTATATAAAGTACCATGTATGTAAAATGTATGTATATGTAACCGATGTGAAATGGCTAGTTAGTTAGCGGTGGTGCGCGCTAATAGCGTTTCAATCGGGTGACGTCACTCGCTCTGCGACCTTAAGTAGTTGTTCCCCTTGCTCTGCAAGGACTGCGGCTTTTGTGGCGCGATGGGTAACGACGCTTCGTGGGTGTCAGTTGTTGATGTGTGCAGAGGGTCCCTGGTTCAAGCCCAGGTTGGGGCGGGGAGAGGGACGGGAGCTATACTGTTACATATATATATATATATAGCTGAAAAGCTGTAAAAACAAAAAAAGATATGTGTCCTCAGAGGGGGGTGGCGGTGGATGGGCTAGTAAAAAATATAAATTAGAACTATTTGATCATGATGGACATGACATGGATGTACCACTATGATTTATTGATTGTCAAGTTCCCTCTTGCTGGTGCAGCCCCTTGTTGATACTCCATTGGGGGTGGATCTCAATAGTGTTAAGGGGTTTCCTTTGTCAGACGGTTATTGTCATGTAAAAGTACGCCGGGCTCAATGTAATTTACCGTTAATTAACATAAACTCAAGCCGCTGACGCGTGCCTTTGTAACATCTCCATTGAAAAAAGTCTAAAAAATCAATTGAATATACACCATCACAATAAATCCATGATTTATTTTAGGCAGGGCTAAAGAAACATTCTGATATGAAGAAAATGTATTTCAGAAGAACAGAACATGGGTTCTACGGTATGTTATCTGGCTATGTGTCATGTTGTAGGCTTGTTCATTTAGCTGTGCCAATCCTGTGCCATTATTTTATATTATATGATTTAAGAAAAATGTAATTGAACTTCGCTGAATAAGATCGAAAGGATATTTTTCACATTCCATAGCGAGTGTGCAAATGAAGTGGCTATGTTGAGCATTAAAAGTGATCATTTTAAACAGGTACTATATGCTAGATTTTAAGTTATTTGGCAACTTTAATTGTGAATGATCCAAACCTTAGAATGTCTTAGAATCAAAACATACAGTGAGGGGAAAAAATTATTTGATCCCCTGCTGATTTTGTACGTTTGCCCACTGACAAAGAAATGATCAGTCTATAATTTTAATGGTTGGTTTATTTGAACAGTGAGAGACAGAATAACAAGAAAAATCCAGAAAAACGCATGTCAAAAATGTTATAAATTGATTTGCATTTAAATGAGGGAAATAAGTATTTGACCCCCTCTCAATCAGAAAGATTTCTGGCTCCCAGGTGTCTTTTATACAGGTGTCATGACGTTGCCCTCTCTCTGGGTACAGAGAACACAGTTGAACCCCCTCCCTCTGCACCAGGCCTTTTCTATGCACCATCCCCCAACCTACTTCCCCCCACCCAGGCTGTGGTGAGAGGGGTCATAAAATTCCAAAGGAGAATGTCCGGCCTCATGGCCCAGTTTTGAGACAGAGAGGGGTTTCATAGAGAGACAAAGGAATTCTTCCAACTCACAGAATTGGGGAACCGAATGACATTTATGTTCTGGAGAAGGTATAAAAGATCGGTGAAGAATCCAGCTACGAACTGGTCCGCTTGGTACAATTTTGTGATACTCATTAGAGACAATAGTGCCATATTACCATACTAAGGTTTATATAATAGCCTCAGCTATGGGACTTGCATCTAAATGGTTGTATACAATGATTTAATAAGATAAAAGCTATTTGGAATATGTTGAGAGGCTATGTACTGATGTTAATGTGATAGAATTTTATTTATGTTCAAAGCTTAACTTAGTCATTGGCACGCCCCGAAGGGACACAGACAGGACAAGGCATCACGTGACAGTTTTTCTACGTTCAGTATATAAGCCCACCCAGAGTTACTTTCTTGAGACCAGCTTACCTCAGAAGAGAGAGCCAAGGTTTGACCATGCATTCCTCTACTGAACTTTGACTATACCACGTGGTTAAACTTTTAGACTATCGATACCGACAGAATAATAACAAGTCTTTGAAATTAATTAATAGTCTGCAGCTAGAAATTTGATATCATCGAACGCGAAGACCGAAGAAACATCCATTCTATAACAACATTAATGAATGTCGCTTTGAAAGATCCATTCTAACAGAGAGAGAGAACGCGGACAAAAACTCTCCAACAGGGCAAAAACTCTCCAACAAGGATCCCGACGACACACTGAGCGTAAATATATATTGATTGCAATTGTTCCCGAATGAGTGAGCGTTCATGTGCAAAGGAATAGCATATCAATTGTTATTATTTGTTATCAACTCTGTAGGGTCTGGTTTAACAAGCCGCCATGCCGGTTTAGCCCACTAGGGCACATTACTCTACCAATTCTTTGTGACGATAATTACTGTTTGTATGCTTTCTGTGAATTACTTTGTTTAGTAAATAAATGATTTTAAGACAGTTGATGTATGGATGACTTAGTGAAGACTGAGTTCGTGCAGATACAACAATTTACGACGTTTGGAATGAGACGGACGCGAGGTAAAATACACCATTTAAACCAGAAGATAATCGGCCTATACTATAATATAATATAATATAATGTTATAATATAGGAAAGTTAAATTAGGAAAATTATAACTTTGTAATCTGAATATTTTCCTTGGTGCCCCGATCTCCTAGTTAATTACAGTTAAACGATGAATCAGTTTAATCGCGTAATAATAATAACAGGGAGTTATTTTGATAAACATGTCTTCAGTTTAATGGTGCCCAAAGACACGACACAGGTAATGAGCTGAAATTAGGAGCCCACTCTTAAAGGGAGTGCTCGTAATCTCAGTTTGTTACCTGTATAAAAGACACCTGTCCACAGAAGCAATCAATCAATCAGATTCCAAACTCTCCACCATGGCCAAGACCAAAGAGCTCTCCAAGGATGTCAGGGACAAGATTGTAGACCTACACAAGGCTGGAATGGGCTACAAGACCATCGCCAAGCAGCTTGGTGAGAAGGTGACAACAGTTGGTGCGATTATTCGCAAATGGAAGAAACACAAAAGAACTGTCAATCTCCCTCGGCCTGGGGCTCCATGCAAGATCTCACCTCGTGGAGTTGCAATGATTATGAGAATGGTGAGGAATCAGCCCAGAACTACACGGGAGGATCTTGTCAATGATCTCAAGGCAGCTGGGACCATAGTCACCAAGAAAACAATTGGTAACACACTACGCCGTGAAGGACTGAAATTCTGCAGCGCCCGCAAGGTCCCCCTGCTCAAGAAAGCATATATACATGCCCGTCTGAACTTTGCCAATGAACATCTGAATGATTCAGAGGACAACTGGTGAAAGTGTTGTGGTCAGATGACACCAAAATGGAGCTCTTTGGCATCAACTCAACTCGCCGTGTTTGGAGGAGGAATGCTGCCTATGACCCCAAGAACGCCATCCCCACCGTCAAACATGGAGGTGGAAACATTATGCTTTGGGGGTGGACAACTTCAACGCATCAAAGGGACGATGGACGGGGCCATGTACCGTCAAATCTTGGGTGAGAACCTCCTTCCCTCAGCCAGGGCATTGAAAATGGGTCGTGGATGGGTATTCCAGCATGACAATGACCCAAAACACACAGCCAAGGCAACAAAGGAGTGGCTCAAGAAGGAGCACATTAAGGTCCTGGAGTGGCCTAGCCAGTCTCCAGACCTTAATCCTATAGAAAATCTGCGGAGGGAGCTGAAGGTTCGAGTTGCCAAACGTCAGCCTCGAAACCTTAATGACTTGGAGAAGATCTGCAAATAGGAGTGGGACAAAATCCCTCCTGAGATGTGTGCAAACCTGGCGGCCAACTACAAGAAACGTCTGACCTCTGATTGCCAACAAGGGTTTTGCCACCAAGTACTAAGTAATGTTTTGCAGAGGGGTCAAATACTTATTTCCCTCATTAAAATGCAAATCAATTTCTACCATTTTTGACATGCGTTTTTCTGGATTTTTTGTTGTTGTTATTCTGTCTCTCACTGTTCAAATAAACCTACCATTGAAATTATAGACTGATCATTTCTTTGTCAGTGGGCAAACGTACAAAATCAGCAGCGGATCGAATACTTTTTCCCCTCACTGTATATGGGCTGCATGGTGTGACGATAGGCCATTGATGATTTTAAGGAAGTCACAAAAAATGCTTGCGCTCTGTTCCTTGCTTCAGGCTGTGCACACTGTTCTCTCATTAGTTTAATTTAGAATGGCCCATTTATCAAATGGGCATGGTAAAAGTGTCATCCGTATGCATTCGAATAGCGAATGGAGGTCATTTTTCCCCCTGTTAGTTTTTCAATCGTGCCGGAATAGGCTACTCCGGTTATTTGACATGCATAAACCACTGTTTGAGGAGCATGCTGCGGAACGTGTGATATTCCGCCCAAACTCTGTATGCCATGGGCTCTCCAACCCTGTTCCTGAAGCAACCCAGTGCTTAATTTGGGAAACCAAGTGAAATCCGTTCGGGAACATCGATGGTAACATGTTTCCACAACACATATTTAAATAAACTGATGACAGCCCCCCCCATCTCTGCACGCTCGAGAAAGGAATGAGGGAGAGGAGATGGAAACTCACAGTGGTAAGGTATTCTTTAACTAAAGGTAATGTGTCAGCCTATTTAATTATGATTTTTTTAAATGCCCTATTACTAGGCTGTTTAAAATCCGCTATACCGTAGGCTAACTCTGTAAACCGCCCTGCACAATCAATGAACCAACCGCATCGCCAAGGCCTGTAGTTCTCTCCCAGACTCATGGATTAGAAAGCGGAGCAGGAGTACCAGGATCCATAATAATACAGTCCACACTCAAAGGACGATTTACTAGAATTTGTTTCATTTTGGAGTATAGGCTAGACCAATTATGTGCCAAATGTAACAGTGTAGGTTCCGTCCCTCTCTTCGTCCCAACCAGGGACCCTTGCACACATCAACTGACACCCACGAAGCATCGTTACCCATTGCGCCACAAAAGCCACGGCCCTTGCAATGCAAGGGGAAACCCTACTTCAAGTCTCAGAGCGAGTGACATCTCTGATTGAAATTCTACTAGCGCGCACCACCGCTAACTAACTAGCCATTTCACATTGCTTACACAAATATATCTCAAATCAGTTTAACGGCACAATCGTATTTTTTTTCGGGGCTCATATACAGTATGGGCCTATGAGTTTAATCATCACCTTTAGAAAGCGCTGTCCATTTCATTGTTATGCTTTGAAACAACATCCACAACGACCATGTTTTCCACACCGTTTCTTTCCTCAAACTCATCAGTCCCAGTGAGGTGAGTTTGAAAAGCACGATACTCTTTTGACGATAAGTGTTTGATGTGATTTTCGATTTCATTTGCATTGATGTCCGAGTGGTTAGAGGGACAATAGAGCCCTGAGTTCCAGGCCCTTAGTGACCCGATGGTCGTTAGCGAGTTGGGTACTACCAGGGTGCATAAGTGGAGATTATCGCGGTAATGACTCATGACTGCTCATGTGGCCGGTATTAGGGTCACCGCAACAGCCCTAGGTGCGAATACTCTCTGAAGGCACTTGTAGATGAGATTGTGCTGGATAGAAAAGTCCTCCATTAATGCACCTCCGTCACAATGTTTTCACCTATATTACATTCTCAAATCAGTTTAGATGAAGGGAAAGAGACGAGAACATTTCTATCTAAAGAAGAGAAGTTGATGCTCATTCTTTGATTAACTTCACGCAGTATGTTGTTATTATTTCATTTGGGAATGTGAGTGTTTTAGCCAATCACCACCTCCATTGAATGTGAAGCTGCTTGAAACCAATCACCTCTTGGAATGAGAGTAGTTGTTATGGGTCATATTTAAAAAGGTATCACACCTATACACCAGCATTTGAAGTAAGTCTGTTTTATGTGCTTCAGTTTTAGTGTTTGTGTGTGTGTGTGGTATTTATTTGAAACAGAGTAGATTGAAGAGAAACACTAACACGGAACCCAAACAGGCTGCGCGCGTGCGCTATCATGCATACATTTATTTTGTCCCCCCACACCAAACGCGATCACGACACGCAGGTTAAAATATCAAATCAAGCTCTGAACCAATGACATTCATTTGGGGACAGGTCGAAAAGCATTAAACATGTATGGCAATTTAGCTAGTTAGCTTGCACTTGCTAGCTAATTTGTCCTATTTAGCTAGCTTGCTGTTGCTAGCTAATTTGTCCTGGGATATAAACATTGAGTTGTTATTTTACCTGAAATGCAAAAGGTCCTCTACTCCGACAATTAATCCACACATAAAACGGCCAACCGAATCGTTTCTAGTCATATCTCCTCCTTCCAGGCTTTTTCATCTTTGAACTTATATGGTGATTGGCATCTACACTTGTACCAAGACAACCGGCAAAACATTTAGTCTTTCAGTCACCCACGTGGGTATAACCAATGAGGAGATGGGAGAGGCAGGACTTTCAGCGCGATCTGCGTCAGAAATAAAAAGGACTTCTATTTTAGCCCTTGGCAACGCAGACGCTCCTTGGCGCGCGCGAGCAGTGTGGGTGCAATAATTGAATAACATGGATTTCTACATTTATTTTGCAACGCTCACACACACGACGTGCAGGTCTGGTCAGCATGTAACAGTGGGATGTGTTGTTGACCCTTGACAAACAAACTATCCTCTGAATATAACACAGCAGTACATAGTTGCAGGGCACACCAATAGAATATTTAGGTCTATTCAACATTCACTTTGAATTATAGAACACAAACAGAGGAGTATTTTCACTACAATGTGTAAAGTCCTGTTTTTTTGTTGTTGTTGAGAAGTATCAGAATTCAAGGAAACAGTTGAATGTATTGACACACCTGTTGCTCTCCGCCCCATCTCTCCTCTCTTTCTTTCTTTCCTTCTTTCTTTTCTTTTTTCTTCTTTCCTTCCTTCCTTCCATCTTTCTCTCAGAGGAACTCCAGTATCTCTGGGACGTCTAGGGGCATGTACCAAGTGTCTGACCGACGATCCTCTCCCAGCACCGGGTAAGCCAGTCCTCCACACGCTATCCCACACTGCACTGCTCTCCGCCACACAAACAAAGTAGCATAAACTTGCCCGTACACACTGATCTAAGGCCAGTTTAAAAAAAAATTTTTTAACCTTTATTTAACTAGGTAAGTCAGTTAAGAACAAATTCTTATTTACAATGACGGCCAAACCCTAACGACGCTGGGCCAATTGTGCGCCGCCCTATGGGACTCCCAATCACGGCCGGTTGTGATACAGCCTAGAATCAAACCAGGGTCTGGAGTGACGCCTCCAGCTCTGAGATGCAATGCCTTAGACCGCCGGGCCACTCGGGATCCCAGAGTTGTGTCCCCTCCCCATGGTTGAGGTTGGAATAGAGGGAGATGAGCTGATTTCTAGATCTGTGCTTATGGTTGACTTCCACATCCCATCTTCACCCTTCACTCTCTGCACTGTAAGTGGCTTTGGATAAGAGCATCTGTTAAAGGTAAGATGCAACGCAATGCAACCCCCCTGGTGCACTTAGGTACAGTGACTTGATGTGGGGCCCTATGCTTGGGGGCCAGTGGTCCAGTAGATGGATTCTGAGCACCAGACCGTGGCCTGAAGTGAGCCGTTGTGCATCTGACTGTGGAAACAATGACTCAGACCGAACTGGACTCCCTCCCCCAGCGTGGGAAGGTATCAGAGGGCACCAGCCAGGTAGTGTTTGTCCAGTACTGTGCCCTGGCCCTTTGACAGCCTCACAAAACACAACATCCTGTTTTCCTGCCGGGCGCTGAAGTGAGACCGAATCTGTCAGCCATGCAGAAACAGTAGGGGAATGTTCTGTCCTAGATCTTGCCTCCCGCCACTCTGCATTCCCACTCACACCAAACGCACACAAGCGAACATGGCACACACATACACACACAATACCAGCCGAGGGGCATCGCCACTGCTTTTTGACACATGCTTGTAAACGACGGCGGTCACTGACAGTAAGGACTTAAAGTGTCAGTCCTGCTTTCTCAGGCCTGGCTGCCTCTGTGGGCACAGGGCAGAGAGAGTGAGGGGGAGCGATACAGAAAGAGAGAAAGACAGAGGGAGAACCTGTTTTATTTTTTTAAAAGCTGTCTGTTGATGTGCACTTTTGTTTCGGTGTGTTCGTGGATAACTTGTCATATTTGGTTCACCCCCTACTCAGATTAGTGAACTATGTGATTATGTTGGGTATGAATAAACAAGCAAACATTAGATTGGGAGGAAATAGTAAGTTACAGGTGGTTTTCGCCCTATTAATTCCTCAATTCTAAATGTCAACGTTTCGACTCACTGACACTAAAGTCATTCTAACCAAGGATATGATTCATCCCGTATGGTTTTCAGATCGTCACCGACTGAGCTCCTCATCTTTGTGCAGTGATGCATCTTCGTGTGTATTTTGATTTGAGTGACTCACTGAATGGTCCAAATTCGACCCCCCCCTATCTCATGCATTTTGAGACGCCCATTTCATTCACTTTCCTTCACTGCTGATCCCCACCCACCCACACTGGGGTGCATCCCAAATGGCATCCTATTCCCTATTTAGCGCACCTACTTTTGTAAATAAAAATAGAATAGGGCGCCTTTTGGTATGCAGCCCTGGAGCCCTTGTGTGATGATCAAGCTCCATATCACCATAGTATCATATCCACACAGAACATTGTGTATTTTTAAAGGTAGACCTTTTCTGCATCGTTATGTGACTCTGTGTGTTTGTGTACGTGCGCCTGCGTGCTTCTGTGAGCGCATGTGTGTAACTCATGATCATGATTTTGCCGACCTTCTGTCACACAACTTCCTCGTACCTCAGACGATGACATCATCCCTCTTCGGCCTTCGTTTTTGGCGAGACAACCGTGAAGTCTCACACACACACACACACACACACACACACACACACACACTCCTCCCAAGCCTTCCCGAGTACAGTGAGTCATGATGGTAGTTAGTCATTTAAGTGACCATTTCACTTCCTAGATTAGAACATTCCATTAATGCCCTCGGTCTCCCAGAGATGAATATGATTTATTTGTTCCAAATGCAGTGACGGAAGATGCTATTTAGGTGCTTGTTTGAGAAATAGATATTTGACACTTTGCATATTTGGGTTTTAAAAATATCTTATTTGGTTGCTTTATTGACGTGGTCTGGATAATTCGCACTGAAATCATCGACTCCATTTTGCACCGAGATGGCTACTCTGTCGCCCATCCTGAGCCCCACTGTGCATTACTGGTCAGGAAACTGTACTTCCCTGTTATACACTTGAATAATGATCAGTACCCAGTTAGCCAGCTCTGCTGATTGATTCCACAATATTGATCCAACCTGTGGCTTTTATTGCTAAAGCCACCACTCCAATATAGGTTGTGTACCAAGTACCACCTTATTCCCTATACAGTGTGCTACTTTTGACTAGAGCCCTATCTGCCTTCGTCAAAAGTAGGGCATTGTATAGGGAATAGGGTGCCATTTGGGATGCAACCAAAGTCACACTGCCAAGTGGCCTCTCCTCTGCTTCTTAAGCGGTGTCACTAGGGTCTATGTATGCATGTTCTACCGTAGTGGAGATGAGGTGAACACATGCACATTTGGGAGTATTCCATTGGTTCCATGGTTCCATGGTGCCAGGCAAGCTCAATCGAGCACAGTACTGTTTGAATCCAGTTCTGGTGTGGATTTACCAGGAGCACATCAAATCGCTATCTTCATATCAACTTCTAATTATTACACTACAGGAGTCGTACAGCAGCCTGATATAATCGCCTAGACTGTTTTACATTCACTCTGAATTCAGGATGCGTTAGCTACGTTCGCTAATTAGCTAGCTAAACCGTAGGACGGCTGTGTTTGATGTCAAAGTCATGTAGCGTGTGTACATGTCAGTGTACAACAGCATCTTTGTTCGCTCGCTCTCTGTCTGTCTGTCTCTCTCTCTGTGTGTGTGTGTGTGTGCGTGCGCGCGCACTGGCTGCCTTTGAAAAACTGCTGTTTCCAGAAGCAGTCACTGTAGTCAATTTTTCCCCAAAGCAATCCCTCCCTCACTCCTCATGATCTAAATTGGTCTACTTCATATTTCATCAGAGCTTCAAGCACTTTTATGCTGAAGTAGTATCTTCACTCTCCACTGATGTTATTCTACATTTTGGGATACAGTCTAAGATAGTTGTTGTTGCGTAGTTAAAGCGTCTTGTCAGCACCAAGAGTTAGCCTTTGTCCATGCGTGATGAAGAGGGAATGTGTTTACAGCTTGGCTTATGAACTCCAGAATATCTCCCTCAGTTGACAAAAATTTCAATATCAGAAATGATTTCTGAAAAAGGGATAGTAGTAGACAATAATGTTAATGATACATTTTATATAGTGGAGCAGATTTTTCAAAATCGAAAAGTGCTTTACACACGTAGGCATACATCTATTAAAGCAATTGGTTATATTGAAATGCTGAGGGAAGGGAATGTACCACACTCATATCTACAGTATCTAGCTACAGTATATATCTACAGTATCTATCTCAAAGAATATGTAATGATATACCAACCTATTAAAAAGTCTCCTTCCCATACATACACTACACGACCAAAAATATGTCTACACCTGCTCATTGAACATCTCATTCCAAAATCATGGCAATTAACGTGGAGTTGGGCCCCCCTTTGCTGCAATAACAGCCTCCACTCTTCTTGGGAAGGCTTTCCGCTAGATGTTGGAACATTGCTGGGGGACTTGATTCCATTCAGCCACAAAAGCATTATTGAGGTCGGGCACTGATGTTGGGCGATTAAGCCTGGCTCTCAGTCGGCGTTCCAATTCATCCCAAAGGTGTTCGATGGGGTTGAGGTCAGGGCTCTGTGCAGGCCAGTCAAGTTCTACCACACCGATCTCGACAAACCATTTCTGTATGGACCTCGGTTTGTGCATGGGGGCATCGTCATGCTGAAACAGGAAAGGGTATTCACTTTCCTTTTGCCACAAAGTTGAAAGCACAGAATCGTCTAGAATGTCATTGTTGTAGCGTTAAGATTTCCCTTCACTGGAACTAAGGGGCCTAGCCTGAACCATGAAAAACAGCCCCAGACCATTATTCCTCCTCTACCAAACTTTGCAGTTGGCACTATGCATTGGGGCAGGTAGCGTTCTCCTGGCATCCGCCAAACTCCGATTCATCCGTCCGACTGCCAGATGGTGAAGTGTGATTCTTCACTCCAGAGAACACGTTTCATCTGCTCCAGAGTCCAATGATGGCGAGCTTTACACCACTCCAGCCGACGTTTGGCATTGCTGATCTTAGGCTTGTGTATGGCTGTTCGGCCACGGGAACCCATTTCACAAAGCTCCCGACGAACAGTTATTGTGCTGACGTTGCTTCCAGAGGCAGTTTGGAACTCGGTCGTGAGTGGACACACTTTTTTTTTTGTGGGGGTTCTAATTTTACATGCAGTTGAAAGTTTCTGCTGTACAAATGCCTGAGGTCTCCACTTAACCCAGTAATAATCCAGAGCACAGGAGCTGTGTATTAATATGAATATCAATGAAAATGGCCACTAGTATAAAATCTGCATTTGTTTTCCCCCTACTTTTTTCATGGTTTATATTACTGGTAAGGGAATAATTCCTCCTGTTTTTCAGGCTGACTTTAAAGCACTACAGTATGTTGTAGTTGATTAAACTTAATTACCTTTGGTAAAATATATCATTTAAAAAAGTCTCTGTAGGTGCATTGATTGACAATCGCGGACACATGTTTTCGGTGTGTGTGTGTGTGTATGTGTCAGTTAATGGGGAAAGTGTCAAAATACCTTTTTATATTCTCAATGCTACAGGGAGGGACATGTAGCCACTGCCAGAAGGCAGCAAGTTCGTGAAATGCATTCTGGGTAAAAAGAGCTGTCCTTGAGGGGCACAGTGTTTCCAGCTGAGACTATGGCCAGAATCTTAATCACTGCCAAGACATTAGTCAAATATGTGTCTACAAACTTAAAGGGACACACCACATCACGAGTCAAGTATGTCTACACAAACTTAGTTTAAGTTAAGGGACACCTTCAAAACACCCCTAGACAAGTGTCACACCCAACCCTGTGCAGTTACTACAAGGTTTTAAGATGCGTTTCATATTCTTCGTTTTGGAAGTCGTTAATCTTACAAAGGTCTCAGTAAGTATTGGTCTGTACTGAGCCGTGGAAACCATGGCAACACACTTTTTGGGCTGTAGAATCATGTGGTGTCAGGAAGTGACAACGTGTGGTGGCTCCACTGCCACTTCTCCTCATCTCAGCCAATCACTGACCTGACAAAACAGATCTGGGACCAGGCTACAGTAACGCAGATGACCTATCTGATGGAACCTGGGTAGAGAAATCTAATACTGTTTACATTTCAGTGGTTTCTGTCTGTTAGTTGTCCAAATGTAAGGTGTCCACAAAAGTTGATTTGATTTAAGTGGTACCTCTGAGTATAACTCATCCCCTCTCTTCCGTCCCGTCCCCCCCCAGAGCGTCGGGCCGGGTCAAGTCCTGCTCCCAGGGCTCGGGCGGGGGCTACGACAGCGGCGACAGTGTGGAGATGCACCCCATGGAAGTGTGCCCCGAGGGCCAGTACTACCACGTCCAGTGTCGTCTGGGGGAAGGGGGCGGACAGGGAGGGGGCGGACAGTGCTACGAGAGGGCCGGGGTGTCCCGGAGCTGGGGGCTCCGCAAGCAGGCCATCCAGAACTGGCAGCGGCGACCCTACCGGAACAGTACGGAGGGGGAGGAGGGTGACGTGTCGGACGTGGGCTCCAGGACTACCGAGTCGGAGGCGGAGATGTGGGAGCAGCAAGAGAGGAGGGCCACCATGGCTGAGACGCAGCAGTCTGGAGCACCGAGACAATCTGGGCACCGCCTAGGCACAGGTAGGAATGGATAGGAGGCTAGGCTAAACTAGGCCGCTAATCTTTAGTAAGAGGGAAGGCTAGGCTACGTTGCTCATCTTTACCTTGCTTAGTCACAGGTACAGTGCGGTAAAAGGCTAGGCTAGGCTACGTTGCTCATCTTTACCTTGCTTAGCCACAGGTACAGTACGGTAGAAGGCTAGGCTAGGCTACGTTGCTCATCTTTACCTTGCTTAGTCACAGGTACAGTACGGTAGAAGGCTAGGCTAGGCTACGTTGCTCATCTTTACCTTGCTTAGTCACAGGTACAGTACGGTAGAAGGCTAGGCTAGGCTACGTTGCTCATCTTTACCTTGCTTAGTCACAGGTACAGTACGGTAGAAGGCTAGGCTAGGCTACGTTGCTCATCTTTACCTTGCTTAGTCACAGGTACAGTACGGTAGAAGGCTAGGCTAGGCTACGTTGCTCATCTTTACCTTGCTTAGTCACAGGTACAGTACGGTAGAAGGCTAGGCTAGGCTACGTTGCGCATCTTTACCTTGCTTAGTCACAGGTACAGTACGGTAGAAGGCTAGGCTAGGCTACGTTGCTAATCTTAATCTTTGTTGACTGGCCTTTATTTAGCCGGGGAGGAGGCATTTTTTTATCCTGATTTATCCATTGATTGCTTAATTGTTACTCAGCAGATACTTGTAATGTACTGGTGATTTACAGAAAGAATCAGTAATTTCTAAAGGGAACAGCTGTCACATGTCTGGCACACCGTATGACCCTGAGCCTGCCTGCCATCTTGCCAATGGCACCTGCAGCGCACACACACAGTATCCCCTCCCTCACTCACACTCACACACGCACTGTCCCGCGGCCCAGGCTAACAGTAGTCAGGTCTGTCAGAGAAGGGCAGAAGGATGGTGGCTGGTGTGAAACTGGGTCACAGCAGTTCTAGTCCCAGGTGTTCCTGGGTAAGGCTGTCCAGAGAACAGTGAGGGACGACTAATGACCAGAGCGCTCCACAAACTGATTCCGAATCAGCCCAGGGCGCCCTGTCATAGAGGAATTAATTTTCACCAGACTGCTCTACTCTCTCACACACACACACACCACCCAGATAGATCACGCATGAACAACCTCCAGGGGATGGTGTGTGTTTGTGTACTGTACCATTCCCAGGGTTTTATACAGTTATGCGACAGTATGGCTGAACTTTCTCATATTGATAGAACCATAGGGCTCTCTTCAAAAGTTGTGCACTACATAGGGAATGGCGTGCCGTTTGGGCCGCAGACGTTGACCGTGTTGATGAGAGAACCAATGGATAAACTATTCTTTACCTCCAACACTCCTGGTTCAAACACAGCAAGCGTCTCTCTCCGTTAGTTGCCTTCTCCAGCCAAGATCCCACGATTCCTGACTGGCGACCTCCATTTTATTTAGGAACACCTTGGTTGCGTCTCAAGTGGCATCCCTATTCCCGATTTGGTGCCCTACTTTTCTACCAGGTGCATCATAGGAGAGAGTAAGGATGCTTCCCAAATGGCACCCTATTCCATATATGCGCCCTGGTCAAAAGTAGTGCACTATGAAGGGAATAGGGGGCCTTTTGGGATGTGGTCTTAACTAGGACAGAAACATTGAAACATGCCCATTTTGCCTTAAATGGACACATTTTTGGGCAAAAGAAAGGCCTACCCTATTCCCTGTGGGTCCTTTTGGTTACAGCTACTTGGCAAAGGAGCTACTATAAACCCAAACAGGCAATAAAGCTGTCATTTTTGACACAGCTCAGAATGTCTCGTATGAGGATTCAAATTGGCACCACCAACATTACATAATATTACTTGTCATGTAAATGACATTTCATGCTCTGACATTGTCCTCCGTATAAGATTCTCAAAGCGTTTGCCAGGGTTGAGTTTGAAATGGCACATATCAACGTATCACACGGTATGACTGTTAGCATGCATTGGTAGATCGCTAGCTGGCGTAGGCGGTGTGCCTCTTGCCGCGAGGCCTGTTGCTTCAAAAGCCTCCTTCGCTTCTTCTTTTCCAAGGCCAACAGGGATGACACGGGCGATGACTCATCACATGGATTGATGCCTGCTGGGAGAAATGGAAATGTGCTAGAGTTGGTTTGGTCACATGGTATTGGCCAATACAGTACATGTCTTCAATGGCAGATATTTTAATGCTCAGGTCTGTGTTTGAGGGTGAATGCAATAAGTCTCAAGTGGATCGCTTGCACCACATTGTGGATATTTTGTAGAATGCCACTAATATATTTTTGCGTTTCTAACTAACCTCCGTCTCTTTCTCCTCCACCTTTCTTTCTCTGACTAAACTCCCTGCCTCCTCATCTTCCTCTCTCCTCATCCTCTCTTCTCTCCTTGCCTTCTGCACTTATCTCTTTCTTTACCTACCCTCCTTCTCACCATCCCCATCCTTTGTCTTCAACCCCCTCTCCCCCTCCCTCTTTCTCTACCTACCTGACTAATATCCCTGTCCCTCCACTCTCTTTTGCCCTCTCCACCTCTCTTTCTTCACCTAACCTCTATCCTCTTCTCTCTTTCTCTCTTCCCGACCCCGCAGGCCGGTCCGAGGGGGGCTACCGCCACAACAAGCCGTGTCGCCACGACAAGAGCCCGTCCCGGTCCAACAGCGAGGTCATCAGCCCGGAGATACTGAAGATGAGGGCGGCTCTGTTCTGTATCTTTACCTACCTGGATACCAAGACCCTGTTGAGGGCCGCGGAGGTCTGCAGGGACTGGAGGTTTGTGGCCCGCCACCCTGCCGTGTGGACCCGGGTGCTGCTGGAGAACGCCCGCATCTCCTCCAAGGTAGAGGACACGGATCGTACACGCGGAACGACAGACCAAACACACGTACACACCACAGGAGGCTGCTGAGGGGAGAACGGAGCAAAGGGAATGGCATCAAACACCTGGAAACCATATGATGATGTATTTGATACCATTCCACTGATTCCGTTCCAGTCATTACCACGAGCCTGTTCTCCCCAATTAAGGTTCCACCAACCTCCTGTGGTACACACACATTATGCACCTGCACACACGCGCAACGATTCTGCTGATGGTTTACTTGCAATAATTGTGATATGTGTTACAGTAAGTGCTTCGAGCGTATGCTAAATGACTAAAATGTAACTGTAATTTCTTCGTCCCAGTTCCTGAGTACACTGTCCCAGTGGTGCACCCAGACCCATTCCCTCATCCTCCAGAACCTGAAACCACGACAGAGGGGCAAGAAGGAGATCAAGGAGGAGTACCTCAAGAGCACGCGGTGAGAGGAGAGGCGTGTGTGTGTCATGGACTGATTTCCCTCTGTACAGCGAACAGCAGGGGTCTGCAGTACTCTGCCTCCTTCTCCTTTTTCATTCTCTCCTTGCCCTCTCTCCATCATCTCTCCTTCCCCTCTCCCCATCATCTCTCCTTCCCCTCTCCCCATCATCTCTCCTTCCCCTCTCCCCATCATCTCTCCTTCCCCATCATCTCTCATCATCTCTCCTTATCATCTCTCCTTGCCCTCTCTCCATCATCTCTCCTTGCCCTCTCCCATCATCTCTCCTTGCCCTCTCTACATCATCTCTCCATCATCTCTCCTTCCCCTCTCCCCATCCCATCGTCTCTCCTTCCCCTCTCCCCATCCCATCATCTCTCCTTCCCCTCTCCCCATCATCTCTCCTTCCTAGTCTATATACCGTAGCAGGTTGAGAATGTGTAAGAAAGCCCGAAACTCTATCTCATTCCTGACATTGTGTGTGTTTGTGAATGTGTGTATGCACTGCCTTGTATGAGTGTGCACACACTGTAATTACATGCTTGCTCGTGTTATTCCTCCATAGCCTTATGAATACAAAATGGCTCTTATTCTGTTCGATGATGCTTTCCACAAACAGATTGAATACGTTTTAGTACATCATTTTTCTTAACTCTCTTGTTCAGCGCAGGATAATGCCATGCATTATTAACACTCTACTGCTTAGACAGACAAATACAGAGGCATACATTGCTGCAGTGCCTTGTTCAACTCAAGGACAATACTCATTCTGCACTGAGTAATTGGTTATTCAGCAACAGTGGTTGTTCCTTATTAACTTGTTTGTTGTATATCTGCCTGTCCGTCTCTCTCTCTCTCTCTCTCTTCTTGCTTTTTCTCCCTCTCCAGTGGTTGTCTGGAGGAGGGTCTGGAGTCCTTGCTGAAGGCTACAGGAGGGAACCTGTTGATCCTCAAGGTGTCTCATTGTCCCAACCTGCTAACTGACCGCTCCCTGTGGCTCGCCAGCTGCTACTGCCGAGCCCTGCAGGCCGTCACATACAGGTACTACCACCAGGGGGCGATCACACATAGTATAGTACAGTGTGTATATATAATAAAGTACAGTATACATACAATATAGTACAGTTTACAGTGGATTTGGAAAGTATTCAGACTCCTTGACTTTTTCCACATTTTGTTACAGCCTTATTCTGAAATTGATTAAATCGTTTTTTCCCCCTCATCGATCTACACACAATACCCCATAATGACAAGGCAAAAACTGGTTTTTAGACATTTTTGCAAATGTATCAACAATAAAAACAGATTTTACATAAGTGTGCAGACTCTTTACTCAATACTTTGTTGAAGCACTTTTGGCAGCAATTACAGCATTGAGTCTTCTTGGGTATGACGCTACAAGCTTGGCACACCTGTATTTGGGGAGTTTCTCCCATTCTACTCTGCAGATCCTCTCAAGCTCTGTCAGGTTGGCTGGGGAGCGTTACTGCATAGCTATTTTCAGGTCTCTCCAGAGATGTTAGATCGGGCTCAAGTCCGGGCTCTGGCTGGGCCACTCAAGGACATTGAGACTTGTCCAGAAGCCACTCCTGCGTTGTCCTGGCTGTGTGCTTAGGATCATTGTCCTGTTGGAAGGTGAACCTTCGCCCCAGTCTTAGGTCCTGAGCAGGTTTTCATCAAGGATCTCTCTGTACTTTGCTCTGTTCATCTTTCCCTCGATCCTGACTAGTCTCCCAGTCTAGTCCCTGCCGCTGAAAAACATCCCCACCACCATGCTTCACTGTAGGGATGGTGCCAGGTTTCCTCCAAACGTGACGCTTGGCATTTAGGCCAAAGGCCAAATAATTTGACCTTTCCATTGCGATAATGATGGAGGATTGGTTCATTTCCATTTTTTTTGTGTATGTATATATATATATATATGCAGACAGACGGATTAAAAGTAAATTTACATTGTAATACTTGTGACAGCCAACATTCTAACTCCGCCCTCACTTTTGGACTTTATAACATTCCCAGAAGACATGAATTAATTTATTAGTCATTATTAGTTTTACACTTTAGACATGACTCTTCCGTTG
Source organism: Salmo salar (assembly GCF_965601325.2). Lineage (NCBI taxonomy): Eukaryota > Metazoa > Chordata > Actinopteri > Salmoniformes > Salmonidae > Salmo > Salmo salar. The sequence goes on from NC_138298.1 coordinate 10,803,033, forward strand.
TGCTGTAGAGTAAAATTGTCTCTTGTATAACGAATTATACAACAGACATTTTATACAAGAAGCATTATTTTATACTGAATTAAATGTACATTTGTGTTAACTGTAGTCTTGTTAGTTATGTTCCAACATTCCCTCCATCTTGTGCCAATATCAGTTCTTTTTAAATCTTGGTTCCAATAGTTTATATATTTTTCTAAGAGATTATCAGTTGGATAGGCTCTCTGCAAGGTTTTGTGTAGTTTACCTATCATACAAATATCATTTTCTGACTCCAATAGGATTCCCTCAAGATTACTCTGATATCCAAAAGATTTCAAATCCAAATGTTGTAATATAAACTTTTAAGTTGTATGTATTTGAAAATATCTACATTGGTCAATCCAAAATAGCTTTTTAAAGCTGTCATGGAAATACATGTATTTCCTATTACTAAGTCATTTATGGTTTTTATGCCTTTTAGTTTTTTTTCCATGTAGACCAATTTATCAGTGAATTCTGGAACGCTATCCAAGGATTGTTCCACAAGGTTGTGTTTTTAGGAAGTGATATTGGTTCTTGTAGAATACGTTTAGTTTTTTCCATATTGTTATAGTGTTCTTAATTGTTAAGTTATTCACATTCTTACCTTTCTCCTTTGAAAATAGACATGTAAAAAGATTCTGGGGATGAGCTGAGCATCTTCAATAGTTACCTATTGTTCCTCTTTAGTGAATTTGACTATATGTCGCAAGTAAAAGCCTTGGGTGGCGATTTGATACCATTCCAAGTCTGGAAGGTTAAAACCACTCTCAGACATAGGAAGATGTAAAACTTTCCTTTTTATTCTATGAATTAGTGTTACCAAAAATAAATACAAAGCCTTTGAAGAGGTTTATTCTACCTGTAAGATTTATGGGAAGATTATTCCATTTAATTAGATCTGTTTTCATGCTGTTCAGTAATGGAATAAAGTTATCTTTCTATTTGTTGTCACGTATTAAGTATTTCATATTTTTTGTAGTCCACTTAAAGATTGCTGTAAATCATGAGTTTAAATATATATATATATATATATATACATTTATTTAGTTTTTCCACGTTTTTCCATGAGTATTCAGAAAATATATTTTGAAATAAATATTGGTCAGGTATATCAGGAGATCGGCTGCAAATAAGTTTAGTGTATATTAATGTTTACTGATACCTGTTACATGTGGGTCCTGTCTAATTCTTTCTGCAAGTGGTTCAATTGCCAGTGCAAAAAGGAGGGGGGGACATCCCTGTCTTGTGCCCCTTTCTAAAGAAATTTCATCACATGAGGTATATTTTTGCTTTAGGACATTTCTATATTTATTTCATTAGTTTTTTCTGCTGTTAATGTGTAGCCTAACACGGAACCCAAACAGGCTGTGCGCGTGCGCCATCGTGCATACATTTATTTTGTCCCCCTACACCAAACTCGACACGCAGGTTAAAATATAAAAACAAACTCTGAACCAATTACATTAATTTGGGAACAGGTCGAAAAGCATTAAACATTTATGGCAATTTAGCTAGTTAGCTTGCACTTACTAGCTAATTTGTCCTATTTAGCTAGCTTGCTGTTGCTAGCTAATTTGTCCTGAGTTGTTATTTTACCTGAAATGCACAAGGTCCTCTACTTTGTCAATTAATCCACACATAAAACGGTCAACCGAATCGTTTCTAGTCATCTCTCCTACTTCCAGGCTTTTTCATCTTTGAACTTATATGGTGATTGGCATCTACACTTTCATACTATTACTACACTCGACCGGCAACACAGTTCGTCTTTCAATTACCCACGTGGGTAAAACCAATGAGGAGATGGCACGTGGGTACCTGCTTCTATAAACCAATGAGGAGATGGGAGAGGCAGGACTTGCAGCGCAATCTGCGTCAGAAATAGAAAGGACTTCTATTTTAGCCCTTGGCAACGCAGATGCTCGTTGGCCCTCGCAAGCAGTGTGGGTGCAATAATTGAATAACATAGATTCCTAAATTTATTTTGCAACGCTCGCGCACGCGACGCGAGTGGTGTGGTCAGCCTATAAGCCTAAGCTTTAGGGCCTAACTATGCTCCAATTGGGCAGAAAAAGTTATTGTCTATCCACTGAGGCAAAAAGAACAATGTCGGAGTTGAATTCTATAAGAGAAAAGCTGCAAAACGGAGAGTTGAAAATCAATAGAAGGGAGGACCAGAACAATAGCCTAATGTTCGGGAAAGATTTGGTGAAGAGGATGATGACAGTGTTATGTGATGATTGCGAGGCGCTATACAAATTTGACAGTTAGGGACCATCTATAAAGGTGCTATTTTTATCAGCATCATAAAAGCTGATCGTATTTCAACCACATAAAATATGCATTCAAGTGGAACTGAAATCTTATCAGAAATATGTTGGGTAATATTCATACCTTTTTTAATTTCCTTAAAACCGGTCAAACGGAAATTTTGCACAGAAAATCTTGCATCCCTAAACGTCTTTGCTGTGCAAGAGAAGCAGAGATGAAAGAACTTTAACGACGTCAACTAGATTTAATCATTTATTCTATCGATTTATGACAGTCTGGTGACCAAGGGTTTATTTAGTATTCTAGGGCAACAATTAATGACAGAAGCTGCATGCATCTAATTATAGAAAAGTTGACTAACAAATAGCGTACCAAAATGTGGGAAATTATAAGCAGAAACTTAGGCCTGTCTCTGACTGTACATTGCATTTTCTATATTTGCGGGTCGGGTGCGGGCCCAAGATTTTAACTTTATCACATACAGTTTGAGACCCCTGATATATATTATGAATGGGTGTCTAGATGATTATACCATGAAGTATAGTGAACTGGTGTTTTTTGTTCTAGGAGTGCCACAGACCCTGTAGGACAGGAGGTGATCTGGGCTCTCGGAGCAGGCTGTAGAGACATAATCTCTCTCCAGGTGGCACCACTACATCCATGGTGAAAGGCAACTCTCTTAGCACACATTTATTTTTATGAATACTGTTAACACATCTATTGTAACGTACCTCGCTCTTTCTCCTCCAGCCAACAACCGGCTCGCTTCAGCAACCGATGCCTGCAGACCATTGGCCGATGCTGGCCACACCTCAGAGCCCTGGGCGTGGGCGGGGCAGGGTGTGGCATTCAGGGACTAGCCTCATTGGGTGAGTACATTTAATTTGGATAAATATCTCATGAATATTTAATCTCATTGGTCATTTAATAAATAAACTGATATAGGGACTATTCTTTCAGAACAATAGAAACCTTTTGGATTGAAGTGCTTTGTATGGTTCATATGAGGTCTGTTGATTGATAGAACTTTGTCCTTCAAGGGGTTATTTGTCACATTTAGAAATATTTCTTCTTTTTCTTAGGAACAAAACATTCTGATTTATTTCTGTCCCATCCACACAGATGGAAAGGGGGAAGCGTGCGACTGCAAATACCCTCCCAGTCAGAAGGAAATGTAACCCAGCTATTGAGTTCCTACGATTCACAGCATGCAGGAACAGAGGGAGGAAATTACTTTTGTGGCTAGTTGAGAAACGATTGTCTTGGTGGCCTTTCTGTTTATCAGTACATGGGCTGAGTGAGGATGAGGGGTGGCAATAGGAAAGGATATTGAGTGCCTCTCAAATGGCACCCTATTTCCTATATAGTCCACTACTCTTGGCCAGAGCCCTACAGTGCATTCAGAAAGTATTCACACCCCTTGACTTTTTCCACATTTTATTGTGTTACAGCGTGATTTTTTTTTTAAATGAACACATTTAGATTTTAGGTCACTGGGTTACATAATGTCAAAGTGGAATTATGTTTTTAGAAATGTTTACTAATTAATTAAAAATGAAAAGCTTAAATGTCTTGAGTCAATAAGTATTCAACCCCTTTTTTATTGGAAAGCCTAAATAAGTTCAGGAGTAAAAATTTTCTTATCAAGTCACAATAAGTTGCACTCTGTCTGCAATGGTAGTGTTTAATATGATCTTTATTTTATACCTCTTTTTCTCCCCAATTTCGTGGTATCCAATTAGTAGTTAGTCTTGTCTCATCTGCAAGCTCAGCTGCAACTCCCGTACGGACTCGGGAGAGGCGAAGGTCGCGAGCCGTGCGTCCTCTGAAACAACCCAACTAAGCCGCACTGCTTCTTGACACAATGCCCACTTAACCCAGAAGGCAGCTGCACCAATGTGTCGGAGGAAACACTGTACACCTGGCGACTGTGTCAGCGTGCACTGCGCCTGGCCCGCCACAGGAGTCACTTGTGCTCGATGGGACAAGGACATCCCTACGGGCCAAATCCTCCCCTAACCCGGACGACACTGGGCCAATTGTGCGCCGCCCCATGAGTCTCCCGGTCGTGGCCGGCTGCGACAGAGCCTGGACTCGAACCCAGAATCTCTAGATGTTTAAAATGATTTTTGAATGACTACCTCATCTCTGTACCCCACACATACAATTATCTGTAAGGTCCCTCAAGTTGAGCAGTGAACTTCAAACATACACTACATGACCAAAAGTATATGGACACCTGCTCATCAAACACCTCATTCCAAAATCATGGGTATTAATATGTAGTTGGTCCCCCCTTTGCTGCTAAAACAGCCTCTACTCTTCTGAGAAGGCTTTCCACTAGATGCGGAGACTTGCTTCCATTCAGACACGAGCAATGGTGAGGTTGGGCACTGATATTGGGCGATTAGGACTGGCTCGCAGTCGGCGTTCCAATTTATCCCAAAGGTGTTCGATGGGGTTGAGGTCAGGGCTCTTTACAGGCCAGTCAAGTTCCTCTACACCGATCTTGACGAACCACTTCTATATGGACCTCGTTTTGTGCACAGGGGCATTGTCATATTGAAACAGGAAAGGGCCTTCCCCAAACTGTTGCCACAAAGTTGGAAGCACAGAATCATTGTATGCTATAGCGTTAAGATTTCCCTTCACTGGAACTAAGGTGCCTAGCCTGAACCATGAAAAACAGCTCCAGACCATTATTTCCACCAAACTTTACAGTTGGCACGATGCATTGGGGCAGGTTGCGTTCTCCTGGCATCCGCCAAACCCATATTCATCCATCGGACTGCCATCTGACGCCTGGCATTGCACATGGTGATCTTAGGCTTGTGTGAAGCTGCTCGGCCATGAAAACCCATTTGATGAAGCTCCTGACGAACAGTTCTTGTGCTGACGTTGCTTCCAGAGGCAGTTTGGAACTCGGTAGTGAGTGTTGCAACCGAGGACAAACGATTTGTACGCGCTTCAGCACTCAACAGTCCTGTTCTGTGAGCTTGTGTGGCCTACCACTTCGCGGCTGAGCCATTGTTGCTCCTAGATGTTTCCATTTCACAATAACAGCACTTAGTTGACCGGGGCTGCTCTAGCAGGGCGGGAATGTGACGAACTGACTTGTTGGAAAGGTGGCATCCTATGACGGTGCCACGTTGAAAGTCACTGAGCTCTTCAGTAAGGCCATTTTACTGCCACTGTTTGTCTATGGAGATTGCATGGCTGTGTGCTCGATACACCTGTCAGCAACGGGTGTGGCTGAAATAGCCAAATCCACTAATTTGAAGTGGTGTCCACATACTTTTTGTGTATATATAGATTCAACCACAAAACCAGGAACGTTTCCAATGCTTCGCAAAGAAGGGCCCCTAATGGTAGATAGAAAATGAAAAATCCCTTTGAGCATGGTGAAGTTATTAATTACACTTTAGATGGTGTATCAATACACCCAGTCACTGCAAAGATACAGGCGTCCTTCCTAACTCAGTTGCCGGAGCTGAAGGAAACCACTTGGGGATTTCACCATGATGCCAATGGTGACTTAAACAGTTAGAGTTTAATGTCTGTGTAGGAGAATTGAGGATGGATCAATAACATTGTAGTTACTCCACAATACGAACCTAATTAAGAGTGAAAAGAAGGAAGCCTGTACAGAATCAAAAATATTCTAAAACATATATCCCGTTTGCAACAAGGCACTAAAGTAAAACGTTTTTTTTTAAAACTTTGTCCTGAATACAAAGCTTTATGTTTGGGGCAAACGCAACACATCACTTAGTACCACTCATAATATTTTCAAGCACGGTGGTGGCTGCATCATGTTATGGGTATGCATGTCATCGTCAAGGGAGTTTTTCAGGATAAAAATAAATGGAATAGTGCTAAGCACAGGCAAAATCATAGAGGAAAACCTGATTTGTCTACTTTTCAACAGACACTGGTAGACAAATTCACCTTTCAGCAGGACAATAACCTAAAACAGAGGCCAAATATACACTCGAGTTGCTTACCAAGACGACGTTGAATGTTCCTGAGTGGCCTAGTTAGTTTTGACATAAATTGGCTTGAAAATCTATGGCAAGACTTGAAAATGGCTGTCTGGCAATGATCAACAACCAACTTGACAGAGCTTGAATAAGTTTTTTCAAGAATAATGTGGAAATATTGTGCAATCCAGGTGTGCAGAGCTCTTAGTCTTACCCAGAAACACTGTAATTGCTGCCAAAGGTGATTCGAACATGTATTGACTCAGGGGTGTGGATACTTATGTAAATTAGATATTTCAGTATTTCATTTTCAATGAAATTGCAAACATTTCAAAAAACATGTTTTCACTTTGTCGTTATGGGGTATTGTTTGATGATGGGTGAGAGCATTTGTTTTAATCCATTTTGAATTCAGACTGGTAACACAACACAATGTGGAATAAATCAAGGGGTATGAATACCTTCTGAAGGCACTGTATGTGCCCTGGTCAAAGGTAGTGCACTATTAAGGGAATAGGATGCCATTTGGAAATCAGCCATTCTGATCAGTTCTCTCTCATCCTACCATCTAGAGCGAAACATGATGAAACTCTATCCCCAAGCTGTTGAATTGAATCATCTCAAAAATGATCATACAAATGGTAGAAACACAGTGAACATACTGTTTGGTTTTGTAGGCTGGTTATATGAGTTTTCGCCATGACCATCTCTTTTAAACTTATTTAGGTAGCATTGTTAAGTTTTATTTTAATGTAAGCACTGCTAACACTTCAACCAATGAACAAACGTATATCAATATGCGCTGGCCAGGTGTATATGACTGCTTTAGACTCTAGATATCTTATTTAGATATCTTACCCAGCACTTGAAAAATAATGGATGAGCAAATACCAAGCGGCCTGTCCATAGGGTGTACTTGTGCATCTAGCTGCCTCACTCTACAGAAACAAAATATATTCACCTGCCCTATGGGCTGTTCTGGTGCAGTCAGTACTTCTTACTTACATACTACTGACTAAGTTGTTGGTATCAAAGGCATCTCAACCGCCTTCTCCCCCTTCTCTCCTCCTCCTTCTTTCCCCCTATAGCGAGGAACTGCATGCGTCTGCAGGTGTTGGAGCTGGACCATGTGAGTGAGGTCAACCAGGAAGTGGCAGCTGAGGTGTGCAGGGAGGGTCTGAAGGGCCTTGAGATGCTGGTCCTCACTTCCACCCCGGTCACCCCTAAGGCCCTGCTACACTTCAACAGTGAGTACACCCTACACCCTACTACACTACATAGTACACTACCACCCCCAAGGCACTGCTATACTTCAACAGTGAGTACACCGTACCACAGACCCAGGTTCAAATAAAGATGTGCTTTATTGAGCTTGATTTTCACAAAGGAACCAGTAGAACAATCCCAAAAGTGCAACCCCTGCCCATTTTTAATTTTCCATTGCTCAAGCAATGGCTCAAAGTGTTGCGTAAGCACCATTTTGAATCCAGGTCTGCACTTTTCTCACCCAGTCAATCATTTCAGATCTACACAAGTGGCTAGGGCATAGGGGCTAGGGGTCTATTTGGAATTGGGTGCGAGTCTGCTCCTTTCGTGTGAGGGCTGTACACAATCTCGCCCCTCCAGGTGTGTGTCGTAACCTGAAGTCCATCGTGGTGCAGATCGGTGTAGAGGACTACTTTGAGGACCCCAACAGCCCTGAGGCTAGGAAGCTCTTTGACGAGATGGTGAACAAGCTGCAGGTAATTATAACAGAGCTTTAACTTCCACATCCCATTGAATCCCAATGCTCTTAAAAAGGATTGCATTTGAATAATCTAATAACATTTACAAAGGGGGTGCATCTCAATACACTTATAAAAGGGGACGAAACCTAATACTATTAAAACTTACTCTGGATCAGTGCTCTGAGGGCAAATCCTGACTATGCCAGTCCAAATAATTTCCTGTCTTTGGGTTCTCCTGCCCACAGTATACGTATAATTTGTATGACTAACTCTGTAGTATCCTTTAGCGATGGTTAGGTGGGTGAGCGAGAGTGGTCTATTATTACAACTCAACCATACTGAAACCGTACATGACTCAAAACCAAGATCCCCAGTTCAGCTGATCGTCTGAGGAATTCTGGAAAGAGGAAGTGTGGCGTTGAGGGCGGTCGCACGCCCACGACGGGCGCTGCTCAGAGGTTAAGAGGAAGAACGCGTCGATATTCGCACTCTGAATTTGTATCTATGGGCCCTGGTCAAAAGTAGTGCACTAAATAGGGAATAGGGTTGGCGTGTGAGCCTTCCCTTCTTCTGTGAGTCAGTGAGGAAGGTGTCCCTTTCTCTCTGGCGGATGCTGTGCTAGATTGCTCATAGCTGTTAAGTAACGAACTCCAGAGAGCTAAAAGTGTGTTTGTAATTTCGGGCCCTGTTCATTTGTCACGGCCGTAGCCAGACGGGGGAGAAACAAAGCAAACATTTAATCAAACTCAATGATCCCTCGAGGGGGAGAAACCTGTGAGTTATGTGTGTACTGTACAGTCAGTGAAAACCGCTATTCCAAGCCTAGGAACCAGCACAGTTATTCATTTCTTACGTATGTACATGTGTGTGTGAGCGCAATGGTCTACAAACTTAGTTATATGCTTACTTTTCTGGTTATAAATACAGCTTCTCCCTGAGACACACACTAAGCATATTTTAGATTCACACATGCTTAATAGGGCTGTGACGATACAAGAATCGCAATATTTTTCCCATGGCGAAAATAAGAACGCGAAGCAGACCGAACTCTTTAGTCCTTTAAAAACCTGCTGTATGTAAAATATAGTGTGCTATAGTTTGGGAAATAAATACATGTGACTCTGGATGACAACGTAATGATGTTTGTTTCCAGCATTAAGGCTGTTTTCCTAAAGAAGTTGAAGCCGTTTTGTGTTTTGCTTCCTTGCCACGATACTAACGAGTATCTGGTATCGTCCCGGCCCTAATGCTTAAATGCACTCACTCAGTGTGTGTGTGTGTGTGTGTGTGTGTGTGTGTAAATGAGTGTACCGGTCTAACCCCTCTTTACCCTCCAGGGCTTGAAGAAGAGACCGGGCTTCTCCAAAATTCTGCACGTGAAGGCAGACATCCTCTGCTAACCCCATCCACCAACCAGGACCCCCAAAGAAGAAGGGGTCGGCCATTTTGTTTCCAGCCACACCAACACAACCGACCTAGTCATTTGTAACCCCTTGACGCGACGCGAGGACGAAACAGCCTGAAGTACCAGTCAGACAACACACACACGTAACTGAAGAGGAAATTCAGTAACATGCTTCTTTATTGTTCAAAATAAAACCAATGTGTTTTTGGCCCTTAACCTTGACTAAAAGACAGACACAGACACCACAGACAGATAGACGCTCCATAGACCACTACAATGGAGAGATGCAACGCAGTACAGAACAGAGGATAGACAAGACAAGATGCCTGGATAGGTCAGGTCAACACCTTATCCTGGAGCATACAAACCCAGTGGAGATTCTCATAAAGGGACCAAACCCTCCTTTACCATAGATGTACTAGAGAGCTCATCTCCTATCTTTTCAATGGCTGCTTTTTTGACCAAATGGACAGCACCATTGAGGGTTATCTCTATTTTTAAAGTAGTACATTTTGTGTGTCCTCTATCCAACTTTATGGTGGGGTAAAGTGTAGTAAAGACATCATCAGGCAGGTAACAAGACCAGGGGCCTCTAAGTCTCCGCGAAAATGAACAGGGACCCTGCTTGTGACTTGCTGACCTTCCAAACAGATTTGAAACATAAACTCTATTGGACTTTGTAGATGCCGTAATCTTGGCGGGCATTTTGATTTCAACTGAGGAAAGAGCTGTAAGCTGGGGGATGGATGTCATGAAGGAGCAGGCTCTCGTTCTCTTCACCTAGAGCATTTGCAGAGAATGTGTCTAGGATGCTTTTTTTTAATCAAGATGCTCAACAGCACATATTCTGTGGAAATGCACATGAGCAGTAAAGCAGATGTAGGGATGGACGGTGTGTGATTTTTGACCCTGTCCTGAGCCAGAGGAGTAAGTTAAAATAGACCCTCAACTCCCAACGTGTGTGTGCGTGCGTGCGTGTGCGTGTGTGTGTGAGTGAAATGCATGACATACCAGCTTCAGACTTGGTCGAACATAAAACGAGAAGATATCTTGTCACCTTTTAGAAGAAAAAAATATCGGCCTATCAGCCGCTCCATGGTGTGGTCGCCATGGGAACCGTGCAGTATTGAACACTTGGTCCTCCATCCTCAGCAGGATCATCAGCGGAACACAGTCTCTCTCGCACACCCTTGGATTTTCAGCTGTCAATTACTTTTGTCTGTGGAACTCTTACAGTATCTGTAGGCCGGCTGGTCCATAAGGCAGCTACTGTTTCTTTGTTTTTAAACAGGGTTGCAAATGGATTCCTTTTGCCTTTTATTTCACAATTGATGACGTTCATAGCTGTGTGTGTTCTATCTTCATTTCGTAAAGTGTTTTCTCCGATGTGCCACTAATCTATAGGAGCGTTGTAAGGCAGTCGTTCACCCTATTCAAATAACTAGCCACTAGCTCTGTAAGCTACAGTGAATTACATCCCAAATGCACCCTATTCCCTATGTACAGTAGTGTCATACTTTTAACCAGGGCTCATAAGGCTCCAGTCCTCAGGGGCCTGATTTAGTGTCACACTTTTGCCCCAGTCCAAGCTAACACACCTGACTCCAATAACCAACTAATCATGCTCTTCAGTTTAGAATGCAATTAGTTTAAATCAGCTGTGTTCGCTAGGGATTGGGGGGGAAGTGTGACACCAATCAGCCCCCGAGGCCTGGAATTGCCCAGGCCTGGAATAGGGTGACATTTGGGATGCAGTCTTGATCTCAATTGCCTAAAAATCCTCCTCTTGTTTCCTCTGCTGCACTGATTGCCTTGTCAAGTGAAAACAAAATGGTGGAAGCTCATCATTAGGCTGTCTTTCACCTAACCAGTTATTTTCGTTCAGTGCAATGACGGGAGAAGAGGACAGAGTTGTTAGACAATTGAGAAAGATAGCCTGTATGTATCCACTCACAATACTCTACCATTATTGCTTCAGGCATTCATGCAAGTCGTCGAGCTCAGGCAACAATGCACCCTGACCCAAACCATGCATCCACCCCAGGGAGGCATCTCAATTCTAATGTGGACTCCTTCTGACAGAAGACAACAGTTGGAAAGCTGATCCTCTGGTAGGCTTTGACTCACCCTTTGTTTGTACGTCATTGTAGATCAAGGAAATGAGAGAGAGCCATTTTAGACTATTGAGATGCAGCCCGTGTGCCGGAGAGGAAAGGATGCAGGGCAATCCTTTGCTTCCCCGTTATTTTATTTTATTTTTTAATTGGAGAGATGTTTAGTAAAGTTGAGCACCGAGTTCTGTTCTAAGTTATGTGCTGCTTTGTTTTAGTAGTGCTAGCCTGACATGAACATACACACTACAGTTGTGGTTTCTCATCTCCATGTTCTCTTCCAATACTGAATATTGTACTGCCGTGGTGGCTGGGAAAAGACTAGAAGGGGTTGAAAGACTTGCCCCTCCGATTGAAAAGGTGTTTTTAAAGTCGCTGTCACAATAGAGGAAAACCCAATTCACTTGTTTATTTAGGCTGTGGTCCAAATGGCACCGTTTTCCCTGTATAGTGAACTACTGTACTTTAGACGAGGGCCCGTAGGGTGCCACTCGGGATGCAACATTAGGGGGTTTTCAGTTCCTGACAATCTTGTCTTCTTTAAGACATTAAACACTGTACATAATGTTGTTTATAATATAAAAAGATTACTGCATTTGGTGTTATAAAATTAAGGTCATAAGTATAAGGATCTTCATGATGAAAAAAATGATAATGATTAAGAGTCTACTACAGGTGTCGATTCTGAAACATTTTCTCTCCAAAGTCGAAAGGAAAGATGCAGCTATATTATGTATAAACGGTAGTGTTGAAATTTGCAGTTGTGTACTATAGATACTTTATATTCAATGTTCATGATAAATGTGCTATAGAGATGGACATTATTTAAGAAAGAGGATAAAGATTATTTGAGCTATTTATTTCTATAAAAAGAGAGGTCTATAATGTTGGCATGTTTGTGTTCATGCATCAATCATCACGTTGCCTTTGACTTATTCTTCTGTAGTGGCTGTAGCTATAAATTAATGTTTAAAAAGATTAAGATTGCTTGCAAAGGTTTATGCTGTATTTCATTTTTAATACGTCTGTTGCACTAGTGGGAAAAATAAGAATACTGATATTTAATATTAGTGCTGTTTTTTAATGTTTAAACCGCTTTCTCAGTATTTGACATATTATGATGCACTTTTTTTCTAGCGCGCTTTTAGAGGTCCATGGTGGTTCTTTCGGATTAAGAAATCACACTTTTCAGTCAGTCAACATTGTCATGCTGTTTCCATGGTTTCCTCTGTCGTGTGAGCGATAGGTTGGTTGCTCTCCTACGTAGTCATGTGATGAAGATTGGTTTAAACTGAATGGTGGCCAATGAGGGGCAAGAAGGTAGATTACTTCTTGACCAGTAGCCAATGGAGAGTTTAACATGTCACACAATGCAGACCCTATTTTATCGCCTGTATCTGTCATACCTCTCTCTCACTGGCTGTTGAAGTTTATGGTTGAACCATGGCCAACCTGGTTCAACTGCATTTCAAGTGCTTTCGAGGTTCATTTCACACCAACATGACCTTATGCTCACAATCATGATCATTACCAGGTAATGGCGAGAATACAGTGCCTTGCAAAAGTATTAACCCCCTTGGCGTTTTTCCTATTTTGTTGCATTATAACCTGTAATTTAAATGAATTTTTATTTGAATTTCATGTAATGGACATACACAAAATAGTCCAAATTGGTGACGTGAAATGATTTTTTTTTTTTTTTATAAATAAAACGGAAAAGTGTTTTGTGCATATGTATTCACCCCTTTTGCTATGAAGCCCCTAAATAAGTTCTGGTGCAACCAATTACCTTCAGAAGTCACATAATTTGTTAAATAAAGCCCACCTGTGTGCAATCTAAGTGTCACATGATCTCAGTATATATACACCTGTCTTGAAGGGGCCCTAGAGTCTGTAACACCACTAAGCACTGGGCACCACCAAGAAAGTGGCACCATGAAGACCAAGGAGCTCTCCAAACAGGTCAGGGACAAAGTTGTGGAGAAGTACAGATCAGAGTTGGGTTATAAAAAAATATCCGAAACTTTGAACATCCCACGGAGCACCATTTTAAATCCAATATTAAAAAATGTAAAGAATATGGCACCACAACAAACCTGCCAAGAGAGGGCCGCCCACCAAAACTCACAGACCAGGCAAGGAGGGCATTAATCAGAGAGGCAACAAAGATAACCCTGAAGGAGCTGCAAAGCTCCACAGCGGAGATTGAAGTATCTGACCACTTTAAGCCGTACACTTTACGGAAGAGTGGCCAGAAAAAAGCCTTTGCTTAAAGAAAAAAGTAAGCGAACACGTTTGGTGTTTGCCAAAAGGCATGTGGGAGACTCCCCAATTATATGGAAGAAGGTACTCTGGTCAGATGAGACTAAAATGTAGCTTTTTGGCCATTAAGGAAAACGCTATGTCTGGCACAAACCCAACACCTCTCATCACCCCGAGAACTCCATCCCCATAGTGAAGCATGGTGGTGGCAGCATCATGCTGTGGGGATGTTTTTCATCGCCAGGGACTGGGAAACTGGTCAGAATGGAAAGAATGATGGATGGCGCTAAATACAGGGAAATTCTTGAGGGAAACCTGTTTCAGTCTTCCAGAGATTTGAGATTGGGACGGAGGTTCACCTTCCAGCAGGACAACAACCCTAAGCATACTGCTAAAGCAACACTCGAGTGGTTTGAGGGGAAACACTTAAATGTATTGGAATGGCCTAGTCAAATCCCAGACCTCAATCCAATTGAGAATCTGTGGTATGACTTAAAGATTGCTGTACACCAGCAGGAACCCATCCAACTTGAAGGAGCTGGAGCAGTTTTTCCTTGAATGGGCAACAATCCCAGTGGCTAGATGTGCCAAGCTTATATAGACATATCCCAAGAGACTTATAGCTGTAATTGCTGCAAAAGGTAGCTCTACAAAGTATTGACTTTGGGGAGGTGAATAGTAATGCACGCTCAAGTTTTCTATTTTGTTGACTTATTTCTTGTTTGTTTCACCCCCAAAAAATATTTTGCACTTTCAAAGTGGTAGGCATGTTGTGTAAATAAAATGATACAATCCCCCCAAAAATCTATTTTAATTCCAGGTTGTAAGGCAACAAAATAGATAAAACGCCAAGGGGGTGAATACTTTCGCAAGGCAATGTAACTAAGTTTGTGTACTCTGTGTTTGTGTTGGTTTGCTTTAAAGCTTCTTAACCAGATTCATTGTGTGACAGAAGTCCTGCTGAAATTGTTTTAGAACATGTCCTGAAAACTGAATCAAATAAGAGAATGAGATTAAGAGTTGAAGAGGAGTCATTCTGACAAAAACATACTGCATGTCAGGGTTCCCCAACTGGCAGCCCCGTGCAGTGATTTTATTTGCATTTTATTTTATTTCTGAGCAACAAAAATAAACTTTTTGACAATTATTTTTAAGTGGTTGTACATAATACTGTAAAAACAACAGCAAATCAGCTCCAATTGATTTTCATTTTGGAAACCTGTTCCTAAGTATTCCCACGCATAATAGAGAGAGATATGTGATGGTGTACAAATGTAAGGTTTGAAATGATTGTTTTAGTCAAATATACAGTACCAGTCAAAAGTTTGGACACATACTCATTCAAGGGTTTTTCTTTATTTTTACTTTTTTGTAGAATAATAGTGAAGACATCAAAACTATGAAATAACACATATGGAATCATGTAGTAACCAAAATGTGTTAAACAAATCAAAATATATCTTAGTTTCTTCAAAGTAGCCACCCTTTGCCTTAATGACAGATTTGCACACTCTTGGCATTCTCTCAACCAGCTTCACCTGGAATGCTTTTCCAACAGTCTTGAAGGAGTTCCCACATATGCTGAGCACTTGTTGGCTGCTTTTCCTTCACTCTGCAGTCCAACTCTTCTCAAACCATCTCAATTGGGTTGAGGTCGGGTGATTGTGGGGGCCAGGTCAGGCAGCACTCCATCACTCTCCTTCATGGTCAAATAGTCCTTACACAGTCTGGAGGTGTGTTGGGTCATTGTCCTGTTGAAAAACAAATTATAGTCCCACTAAGCACAAACCAGATGGGATGGCGTATCGCTGCAGAATGCTGTGTTAGCCATGCTGGTTTAGTGTGCCTTGAATTCTAAATACGTCACAGATAGTGTCACCAGCGAAGCACCCCCACACCATAACACCTCCTCCATGCTCCACGGTGGGAACCACACATGCGGAGATCATCCGTTAACCTACTCTGCGTCTCACAAAGACACGCCGGTTGAAACCAAAAATCTCAAATTTGGACTCATTAGACCAAAGGATAGATTTCCACCGGTCTAATGTCTATTTCTTGTGTTTCTTGGCCAAAGCAAGTCTTCTTATTTGTGTCCTTTTTAGTAGTGGTTACTTTGCAGAAATTTGACCACGAAGGCGTGATTCACACAGTCTCCTCTGAACAGTTGATGTTGAGATGTGTCTGTTACTTGAACTCTGAAGCATTTATCTGGGCTGCAATTTCTGAGGCTGGTAACTAATGAACTCTGGGTCTTCCTTTCCTTTTGGCGGTCCTCATGAGAGCCAGTTTCATCATATTGCTTGATGTTTTTTGCAACTTCACTTGAAGACACTTTCAACATTTTTTTAATATTCCAGATTGACTGACCTTCATGTCTTAACAGGATCAGTGTTCTTGCCATAATATGGTATTTTACCAAATAGGGCTATCTTCTGTATACCAACCCTACCTTGTCACAACACAACTGATTGGCTCGAACGCATTAAGAAGGAAAGAAATTCCACAAATTAACTTTTAACAAGGCACACCTGTTAATTGAAATGTATTCCATGTGACTACCTCAATAAGCTGGTTGAGAGAATGCCAAGCGTGTACAACGCTGTCATCAAGGCAACGGGTGGCTAATTTGAAGAATCTCAAATATATTTTGATTTGTTAAACTTTTTTGGTTACTACATGATTCCATATGTGTAATTTCATAGTTTATGTCTTCACTAATATTCTACAATGTAGAAAATAGTAAAAACAAAGAAAAACTCTTAAATGAGGAGGTGTGTCCAAACTTTTGACTGGTACTGTATCTGCTGGGCTTCTTGCGGTAAATTATTTGTAATTATGTTCTGTCTCCCTGACCATCCGCTCAAGAAAAAAATCCGCCGGCGGCTGTTTTTAGTTGATGATCCCTGCTGTATGTTCTACTAGGACCTTATCCATAGCTAAGATTCTGTGTGTCTGTTGTTAAAGGGATAATTCCCCCAAATTACACAATTGTCCGTACCCTATAAGCAGTCTATTGACAAGGTAAGTCCATGCTTTGGTTTTGTTAATCTGGCCACTGCCATAGACTGCTTATGAGGTAAGGAAACCAATATAACAGTTTGTAATTTGGTGAACTATCCATTTAATGTTTTTATGACTTATTTTGGTAACTTAGTCATTCTGAATATCAAATAATTTCATGATTCCCATGATCAAGATTCCTTGTCGCTATTTTATTTGATTCATTTATTGTAATAAGTTGGTACATGATGCTTTCATTATTTGTTATTCTCTAGAAAGAACCCTGGCTATTGTTTTCTGTTGATTAGATTTTTTTTTTAAAGTATTTACATTTTTTTCTCTTTCACAGCCCAATTGTGATTCATGGAATAAGGTTGTTTGGGATATGGGCAAGTTTATATTTTTGTCTGTA
The DNA here is from genome assembly GCF_965601325.2 of Salmo salar. Taxonomy (NCBI): domain Eukaryota; kingdom Metazoa; phylum Chordata; class Actinopteri; order Salmoniformes; family Salmonidae; genus Salmo; species Salmo salar. Next base: position 10,820,225 of record NC_138298.1, read on the forward strand.
AAACAAACTATTCTACTGTGTCAGGCAGTTGAGTGCATTTGAAACCTCGATTTTTCCCTAAGACCAGCTTTGTGCCAAGATTTTATGTTCTATCTACGGTATGTCTCTTTCGTCCCAAATGGCACCCTATCCCCTATATAGTGCACTGCTTTTGACCAGAATCCTATGGGCCCTGATCAAAAGTAGTGCGCTTTATAGGGAATAGGGTGCCATTTTAGAAACACCTGGATCAATTTGTGTGTAATGAATTAGCCTGGATCCAGATCTGTTGGTACATCTTGCCAATCCATATGGTCATTGACATGGCAAGATAGCACAAACAGATTCAGGACTCAGGCTAGCTTCTTTTTACATCTTCTGCACATATTCCCTGTATGGATGATTGCATTCTCTGCCCATTTGTCTGAATTGTATTTGAACTCATTACCTCAACACTTATCTGGGCAACTAAGTGTGCACATTCTTCAATTATTATTTTGGACAGTCATTGATATTATGCTCATTTTAATGTACTATATCGAATCTAGGTATGTCTTGTTGGTATGACCAGGTTTATTCAAAACCCAAACAGTCATTCCCACATCAATGTTATGCCGTTCATCATCCTAAGACCATTGCAATAAATGAGGTGTTATTTTCCCATTCATAGTCAAAATCATCAAGTTCTTTTCATCAATAAAATGGCTTAAATACATTGACCTGTTTGAAAATCAAATCATTATTTTTTTTTTGTTGTACGATCAATTAGACGTTTATTTATAGAGCCCTTTTTACAACAGCAGATGTCAAAGTTCTTATACAAAAACCAAGCCTAAAAGAAGTGGGTTCTCTTTAAAAACTCTTATGTACTCCTGACAGACTGTTTCCCCTAGGTACAGATCTAGAATCAGCTATCGCTTCCTCCAATCCTATCCTTAACCATTAGTGAAAGAAAATACTAAACTGACCTAAGATCAGTGCCCAATAAAGGGACTTGAAACATCCCAGTTGTCCACAAGAGGGCAGTGTTGTTCCATTTACAAGCACAGTGGCATAATGTTGGGCCTAGGGCTATGCCTATGGTAGTTCACCTTATTCCTTCCTTTCTCTATTGGCTAACACAACTCAAACCGGTAATACTGGCCCATCTAGTCAAGAGTATCATCACCCTTCACAGATGTATGCAAATGGGCTTATTTGAAATTTTTCCAAATAAACACCTGTGAAACTTCACATACTGAACATTTTGAACAGGTCACTTACTCACTGTACTGTACCTACTCTAGGAAAGTATATGGGCTCTATTAAATCTGTATCGACAAAGCATTACAGTACTATTGCTGTTGTTTTTGACATTCTAGAACATGCATGTCACGACGATTAATGTGGACTGCACACATATAGTCTGCTACATGTCTAACATTGAATTCCATCTAGCCTATGTGCCACACCTGTCCAATCCTTCCATCATAGTCTAGGACAGTTGCTCCCAAACTGTGGGTTGGGACTGACTTTTGGGTTGCGGCAGGGGTCCGGACGGGTCACGGGATGACTTTTGGGTTGCGGCAGGGGTCTGGACGGGTCACGGGATGACTTTTGGGTTGCGGCAGGGGTCCGGACGGGTCACGGGATGACTTTTGTGCATTGTTACAAATATTTTTGTATTATACAGTCAATTCCTTAAGACGCCATACTCTAATCTACATTCAGCTACATGCTTTGAAGAAGAGGGTATTATTAATAAATGATTAGTCTTATCGTCTCACCTCTCGAGACAATCCAGAGTAGACGCAACACAGTATGGACTGGGAAAGGCCAGTTGGTCAGTAGGGCAAAGGGAAACAACAACACGGGCTACATCCTTACTGGCACCCTTGTCCCTGTTTAGTGTACAACTTTTAACCGTGGCCCTCAAATGCTGGCTGAGACTGGTCGAGGTAGTTAGGCGCCCACCCATGGTTCAGAGGTTGCACTTGATGTGTGGCCCATGGTCTGCTTTTGATATATTCGTCACCTTTCAGACCGACACACTAAACTAGAAACCCCCCCTTACACACACGTCAACCCCATCACGCGACAAGACAAAATGGACACCATCTTTGCTCCAGCTGTACAGAGAAGTCGTCAGGAACGGCCGTACTATTTGATTTGTGGCCCAGAGGGTTCCGGTGAAGGCCAACCAAATATGCCTCAAATGAAACCTATTCCCTACATATTGCACTTTTTTTTTTACCAGAGCCCCGGTCAAAAGTAGTACACTATATAGGGGATAGAGTGACATTTGGGACACACAACACTGGAACAGGATGTCCTATTAAATTGTCATCACTGCTGACCAGTGTGTGGAATAGACCAAGCCCAGATGCTACTATTACTTGCATTTCCCGCTGCTGTAAAAGTGGACTGAGCAACAGAGCCCGTGTCTCTATTCATATACTTTGACAATCGAGCCTTTCTTCCTCTCGCCACCCAGGTAAACACATTGGTTTCATTGCCAAGTGTTGACATAGATGATTTGTCATTACACAATATGGAGATGTTATGATTTAACGTAGACTGAGCCCAATGTGAGCACCCACCGCCCTCCTGTGTAGAATGTCATGACCGCATGTAAACATGGGTTGAATTCCTACCAGGCAATTAGCCAATCAAAATATGACATTTGTAATATGTGAATTTCGTCCTCCATTGCTTCAGACAGTTAACTGTCATTTTTATTCTCTCTGGATTTTTGTGTTTGCCTCATGTAAGTTGCTGGCTGAACAAGATCCCTTTTATTTTATTTCAGTTATTTAAGATGTCTTCAACTTTTCAATGTCATTTTGCTCACTGGGATGCGTGTGGGGTGTATGTGGATATTTGGAGTGGGGATTCGAAGTGAGACGCTTTCACTTGCCTGTGATTACAGAAACTCGACAGGCATCGACAAATTGGTCTGAAAACAGAACGCGGGAGTAAAGTGGCAAGGGAATATACTTTATTTTAGCAAACTGAAGGCGCTTTCCAACCAGGCACTACTTTTCATTTCCTCTTGTGGCCGATTCACATCTGTCTTACATTGAAAAGTATTTTAGTGTGGTACAGCTCTTAGGCTACTTTTACAGGCTACTCTTAGGCTACTTTTACAGGCTACTCTTAGGCTACTTCTACAGGCTACTCTTAGGCTACTTCTACTTCTTTTGCCAAATTATTGGTCTTTTGCTAATATTTGGGAAAATAAATCAGAATGGGCTGCCTGTGTAAACGCAGCCTTAGAGCGCAGATGCAGGGCACTTCGTGGTAGCCTGGTTACACCATACTGAAAGATGGGATGCACAATGGTGAGTGCAGTGTTTAGTCTGGTTTATACAGGCTAACTTTCTGGGTCCCATATCCTTAAAACCTACAGTAAACTTCTGTGGATTCTTTATAATGGTCAATCAAGCACCAAACTCATGTTCAGATCAACAGGTAGTAAGTTAGTGGTGCCACTTTACGCACTAATCGGTCCGTATTTTATAAAGCATCTCAGAGTAGCAGTGCTGATCTAGAATCATGTCTTCCAAAACTGATCCTAAATCAGTACTCCTGCTCTGAGATGCTCGATACCTCAGGGGCCCCAGGAGATCAGAGAAAAGGAGACCTGCTGTAAATTGGTTTGAACCTGAGAATGTGTTTGTCCCAAACCAGAAGAGAAATGATTTTGGCTGATTTTCTCATGATATTCTTAGTCAATCACAGTTTATCCTGTACAACATGATTATGAGACTCAATCTATACCAGGGGTACTCAACTCTTACCCTGCTGGTTTTCTGTTCTACCTGATAATTAATTGCACACGCCTGGTCTCCCAGGTCTAGATCCGTCCCTAATTAGAGGGGAACAATGAAAAATTGCAGTGGAACTGGCTTCGAGGCCCAGAGTTGAGTTTGAGGGATCTAAACCAGCCAATCCTTCATTTCACTCAACACCAGAGAAGGGAACAGTACAGAGGCTCTAATTGGCTGAAGCATGTCGAGAGGGAACAGTGCAGATGCTCCGGTTGGCTAAAGCATGTTGTGAGGGGACATTACAGACGTTCTGATTGGCCAAAGCATGTTGAGAGAGAACAGTACAGACACTCTGAGGCCTGTTGTTGCTGTGGAGCTCAGGTAAGGAAGGTGTGAGCAGAGACGGTAGAGAAAGCATGACACCCCACTCATTTTGGGGGTGCCCCATGGCAAGACATCTCACTGCCCAGATAATTCTGGGCGTGCGGGAGGGGACAATAAGTAGACCAGAGCCAACTGTCCCCTCTCTCACATGAACATGCCAGATATTGGGCGCATTCCTCTGCCGAGGCGTTGTTGATGCCTGCTAGATCTTACAATGCCTGGATAGGTATTTTACTTATCAGCTAACCACATGTTATAGCAATCTGTCAGTCGATGACGTGGCACGCAACCATTCGTTGAGGCATGCAACGTCTGAGCAGTGGAACGTGACCAATATGAAGGAGCTGTGAGTTCACGCGGGAAAAGCGTGCTCACGCAAAAGAGGAAACGCCCACTTACAGACGGGAACCTTGAAAAAAAATGTCCGATGGCAAACGGCCTGCGTAAACTCTTATTTATCAACAATCTTTGGTGTGAGGTTAGGCTTGTTGCCATTTATTAGACAAACCACCCTTCCATCACCCTTTCGACTGAATACCAGTGTACTGACACTGGAAGTTCACACTGACACCATGCATTTACCTGCCAAGTTTGGCCACGAGCTAATTTATGTAATATGGAGTGTTGCTGTTTGTTTGGGGTGGGTCTGCAGCTGTACAAGTTGGTGTTTCGCAACTAGTGATGCAGTGTGTGAGCCAAGAGTCTTGATCAGCCATTGAAATACATTTCCACCCTTGGTATTATGTACGTCATACCAAGGTCCTATACTACAAATCAGGTTTGAGGCATTACCGAGCTATCTTTGGTAAACTGAGTTCAACTCAGGGTAACCAGTACCACCAAAGTGTCTCACCTTTTAGCCAGGTAAATTTCTATGGAAACGAATCCTTCAGAACTATCTTGCTCCGGGGCGGGCTAACTCCATTTATCCTGAATGAAGTGTCTGAGCTGCGAGTTGAGGGCTAATGAAATCAGATGCCCTCCCTCTCGCATAGATGGTGTCATAATAATTCATAAGTATTTGTGTGTCCCTTTCTGGAAATGTATTGCATCTCAACAAACAGCACAGAATCACCAATAGGTGCATAAATACATAAGTCACAAGCAATAACTACAGCAGAGAACACGTGGATACAGTCCGTAATTCAGTTTGCAAATTCTGTGAGGGGTTGACCAGCTATTTATTCAATTGACTTATACTGGTGGCAGTGGAGGCTGCTGAGGGGAGGATGGCTCATAATAATGGCTTGAATGGAGTCAATGGAATGGTATCAAACACAACGATGGGGTTTCCATGTGGTCGATACCATTCCATCGACTCCTTTCCAGCCATTATTATGCGTCGTCCTCCCCTCAGCAGCCTCCACTGACTGGTGGGAAAGAATGATTTCTGGGATCTGGTGGTTTTGTAAAGATTAATTCTGTATCGGCAGCTTGATGGTAAGAGCTGGTATTCCTGGTTGAGTGGGTGTGTGAGGTCAGTGGCAATTCTCGCTCCTGCCCGCACTACTCTCGCCAAGAACAGCGCTGCCATGTTCTTGAGATTAGCGCCACTGATGCACAGTAACATTTTTGTATGACTTAATACAATTATTTAATTGTATGGGGGGGAAGATACTTGTGTACAAAGATGGCATGACGATAAGTAATAAAATAAAGACGGCACTTCTAAAAGCCTCTCTCACACCATATCTACGGACAATAAACACAACTGCATTTGAATGCACAGAGATACAGTGACGAGATCCTGAGGCCCGTTGTCGTGCCATTTATCCGCCGCCATCACGTTTCAGCATGATAATGTACGGCCCCATGACGCAAGGTGTACACAATTCCTGGAATCTGAAAATGTCTCGGTTCTTCCATGGCCTGCATACTCACCAGACATGTCACTATTGAGCATGTTTGGGATGCTCTGGATTGATGTGTACGACAGCGTGTTCCAGTTCCCGACAATATCCAGCAACTTTGGACAGCCATTGAAGAGGGGGACAACATTCCACAGGCCACAACTCTATGCGAAGGAGATGTCACGCTGCATAAGGCAAATTGTGGTCACGCTGCATAAGGCAAATGGTGGTCACTGACTGGTTTTCTGATCCACACACCTACTTTAGAAATTGTTTATATTTTTCTTCAGTATAGCTTCCTTCGTAGTATGCCCCTCAGGAGTGTTCCCACATCTTCAGGATCACGAGATCTGGCTAACTATTTGACATGGTAAACAATTACCTTCTGCTGCAGTACAATGTTAAAGGCGCAATCTGGGATTGGAGTGGTTACATTTCACCAGCCCCATCCGTTTACAAAAAAATGAGGCGGTGAGCCACTGCTGTTTGAATCCCGTATTGCCCCTTTAAAGATGCTGCTACAACCATGTAAAGGAACTTAACAAGCAGTCATTATTTTCAAAACGTGGTAATTTTATTTACAGTTCAAGTCAGTCACATGCAAAAAAACATTATGAATAAAACAGAATTAGCAAAAGAAATGCATTCATTATTTTTTCTTTCCAAAATGGCAATTAAATATACAAAAATAGAGCTTACAAATACTGTACAGCAAATTTCTTCAAAAATATTCTGCTGCAGAATTCTTAATTTTATAAACAATGTTATATCACAGGGTAGAATGGGTAGACCCCCCCCAATGAGGGTGGGGTAGGGTTCACCCATCAAGGGAAGAAAGTGTGGGCTGGTGGATAAAGTGGGAGGTTGGGGTAAGATGGTGGGGGAGGTTATCACAGGGTGGGGTAGGTTGAGAGAAGTTGGTGGTGGCTATTGGACATAGTGTGAGGTTGGGATAAAGTGGGGTAGGGGCGAGACGGGATATACTTAAAGGGAGGGGGGGGGGGCACTACAAGAACTATACACTGAATAAATGCACACCATACACAACATTGAGAGTTTTCAGTGAGGCAGTGACGTGTTAGAGGCCCAAGCGGCCAATTACACAGCTTTGACCTTGAGGCCTGGCCCACAAAATGGCTGCCAACAGCTAGGTATACAAAAGATGGTTCACTCAGGCCGTTTACCATTGAAAAAAATGTCTACTTAAGGGGATGGCTCTACTATAGACACCAATGCGATAGCAGTTTGGTCTGGTCTACTTAGTTCATTTGGCTTCCATTGAAACAGAAAATAAAATTAGGGAGTGGGATGTCCCACTTCCTCTTCTGTCTCTGGGTATACTTTCTGAGAAAAGCACCTTATAGAAAGGATACACGATAAGGGGTCCGTTATTACGTAATTTGGTTGCTGTCGTGACAAAGAGCCTCCCTCTCCTCTCAGTAATTCATGATATTGAAGCAAGTACATCATAGTCTTTTAATATTACAGACCAATAGCCTGGCGTTCTCTGGAACAGTGCTGACGTCCATGGAGATTACAGTGGGGTGACTCATCACTAAATTCATCAACAGTCCAAACTCCCAATGTTTCTCAAATAGATTTGGCCTGGTACCTTGTGCAGTAATAACTAGTTAGACGATAGGTCACTATGAATATACACATTATTCCTTCCTCTTGCATAAGGGCCTATAAACTGCCTGCTGTTCTGGCACTTGACCGTGGCTACTTTCCAGGACTCGGAGAGAACCTAGAACCATGTTGTCTGGTCCGAGAAGCGTGGGGGAAGGATTAGGGACTTACACAGGAAGAAATGATGGGGTGGCATTGTCACAATTCTCGGATGGGCAAATGGCAGTTATAAGTGCGCAGACGCAGTGTTTTCGATGGAAGAATAATCGGTGCACAATGCACAACCCCTCACGGTAAAAAGTGTATGCAGTATGCCTTCCTACCAACACTACTACTACTCTATGTACAATTACAATGGTAAAATTGGCTGCAGGTGCAGTCGCCATTTCATCGCATGCTTCACATTATAGGTCTCGCCCAGTCCTATGTTATTTCTCCCTCTAAACCGTAAATTCAGAGACAGCCACACATAGTAGAGGATGAAGCTTCAAGTCTGGCTGTGTTTCATGTTGGCTATGGGTTACAATATAGGAGTCTTAAGGGAATAAGAAAGTGGTGGGGCTAGTTGTCAAAAGATGACTTTGGACCAGTCAAACTTGGGAGTTTTGAGATGAATATCCGAGTCGAAAGTCTCTTTGTACAAAGAGGCGCGTTATATACTTATATTTGAGTGATATACAGAAAGGGTGACACCTCCATTGGTTTCTGCGATGCAAAATGTTTGTGTGTAGCCACACCGAAGAACCCAGAAGAGTCAAACAGGTACCGAAGCGATCTGCACATGCTAGCAACGGCGGGCGCCTTCAATAAAAAGGTTATGGTTTTTCCTCATTCCACATTCAACCAGACTAGTGTCTCTTCAAACAAATGGCCAAAATAAAACACACATAGTAAGTAAAGCACAAGTTAAAAAAATATAATCACAATCGTCATCCTCCTCCAATACACTAGATATTATTGGGTGGGGCGGGGAGAGACATTGTTCCTGATATTGGCAACAAATGTTATACTATTCTTTTCACCAGCTAGCTACAGTAGGCTAACATTCCCCTTGGTTGTTGTTCGAAAGTACAGCCAATGGACACAGTAAATTTCGCTGGGTGGTTGACTCAGTGGTCTTAACACTTCAAAACGGAAGACGGTTCATAGGATGAATTCTAAGAATACCATTCCATTTTTAGGAGACAAGCGCAGTGGTTCTGGAGCTGGGCCTGATGCTCAGCACTGAAAAAGCCGGGGTCCTGAAAAGTTGCAAACACTTAAGAGGGAAGAACCAAATCGACCCTGTTAGAACAGACCAGGCTGTCTTATAAATAAAGTTGTATTGAACGGCATTATTATGACCCATCACCTAGATCTAGTCTGTGACCTTTGACACCAGCTGACCCCTGACCTATGGGACACTGTTTCCCCCTCTGTTCCAAACTATCACACAGCACTTTTACTACAGTGATCCCACAAAAGGTGGTGGAACAAAGCACCAGGGTAGAGGGATTGGTGTGTGTGTGCGCGTGTGTGTAGCGGTGAACAAATCACCAGTGTGGAGAGAGCGATTGGGGAAAGCGCTAGAATGAGCCTGCTAAAACACTGCTATTCTCTACGACTGCTGACCAGGGCCTATACCAGCTCAATGACATCTACTGGGAACGTACGTGTGTTGACCGATATGCTGAGTGCTGCCAGAATTTGAGCTAGATGCTTAGCCTACATCCCTCATAGCCTAATTAGATCAATGCTAAGCTAAAGCTAAATAGCGTTTGGTAATTACTAAATCACAGAAGAAGCTTTGAATCGTTGGCTGAATTAAGAAGTGAATGCCCCGGTGCTCCTGTTACGATGTCAGTAACGGCTAGCAAACAAGAGACAAGGTTTGTTGCTTAGTTTGCATAGTGTCACAACTTGATACATGTCACCAAGCCTTTCACGTTCCAAGGCAGTCACCTTGTAGCGTTCACTACCATCATTCTGTGTCAAAAGTTGGAAATGGAAATGCAATTAACTGAGCAAACTTGTCTGTTTTTTATAGGTTTATGTATAGCAGTCAAAATGCAACAATGCCTTAGTGCAGGGTTTCTTAAACTATGGGTCGGGACCCAAAGTGGGCTCTGGGCATGTGAGAATATAATCACGCACTATTTCTTCTTCATTTGGGTTGTTGGAGGACCATTTGGGTCAGAGGAGGATTTTCAATTTCTAATTTGGGTCTGGAAGTGGAAAAGTTTAAGACCCCCTGCCTTAGTGGACCAGTAATGTTCTAGGTTTCATAAAGATTAGCCTATAGAATATATGATTCTAGACACGATCACGTCACAGACAATATGGAATATAAATCATCTTGTCATTATATGAAGTACTCTTGTTTACTATTTAGTGTGTAGATTGGGATAGTTGTTTTAGACTTCCATCTGGCTAAACCTCATTCAAACTCAAACCAGAGGACTGCAAGAGAGGGATGTATTTTTAAACGTAGAAAACCAGAGGAATCTTCCAGCTATGTGTTTTCATAGCACTCCGTTGCCACAAGCTGAATGAGTAATGCTTTGGGAGCGCTGCGGGCTGGGGGGGGGGGGTTCTTATGTAACAAGAACAGAGGCATATGATTGGATGTTAGCTCTAGGGGTGCCATGAGCTCGGGGTGTTGGGTTACTCTTACTTCCTGGTCGCTCGTCCACAGGAAGTGACTGAGGCCAGGACCCCTCCACAGTTGGGAGTGTGTGTCTGGGCAATTCTACTATTTTAATTTGATTCGACCCTTAAACCTCTTATTGAAATATCTTTCAATGAAAATACAACCTCGGCATTGTTGCGTTTCGACAATTAGTTCACAAACAGTATAGTAACTATTGTTTTTTTCTGAAATGACAGATGCAGACCGTGAAAGTGGCCACAGAAAAGCCTTGTTGTAAAAAAACACACACAGCGTGTGTCCCAAATGGCACCCTATTCCCTAAATAGGGCAGTTTTTAGAGAATAGGGTACCATTTGGGAATGCAGACGCCGAGATGTGCAGTGAGTAACAAACTGTACAACCTTCATATGCAAGAGGGGACGCAGAGTCGAATGCACCGGTGAATCACATCCTAGTCACAACCCCACATTCGAACCCATGCTCTCTTAATTCACATTAAGTTGTTTAAACACCAAGTACTGAGGTTGGGGTGACCCTCCCTTCATACACACACCTCCAATATCCTTTTTTGCATGTGTGAGAGAGAGGAAGGATCAGGCCACAGAATTCTGCGGTTCCTTGAGCATCCCACGAGTATCCTGACGTCAATTCATTTGAAGGCTACTGTCCCTTTAAGATAGTATGCCCCCCCCCCCCCAAAAAAAATCTCCACTCAACTAAAAAATGAACTCATGTGGCTCTGTATGTACACACAAAAAAAGTTCATCGTAATAATAAAATAACCTTGTTGCTACTACAACCTCCTCACAAGCAATTTAAGTTTGAGTAAAATGTTTAAAGTGCTTGTAGCAAAAAATAAAAAAATACAAGTTTAGTCGTTAAAAAGAAAACGAAACGATGAAGCCATTTTCATATCAACGTGTGGTAGTTGTTGGTTTTTATGTCTCTTATTCGTCACACGCTGGTGTCACCAGAAAAGTGCTTTGGTTGTGAAACGGTCAGAATAGTGACCACGGCTGTGTCCACAAGAACATTTTTTAAATTGTCAATAAAAGAACCGTTATTATTAAAAAAAATCCTTATGTGAATCCACCAAGGCAGAGAGATGAGAGGAGGAGGAGGCAGCAGATTCACTTCTTCATCGCCGTGAGTCTCTGTCCGCATCGTAACACTGTTGTTTCTCCATTGTCTGCCCTGTCTTTTAATCATGTATAAACGCCTCCATCGCACCTACAGAGACATTGCGCAAAATGGTGCACGGCGTCATCTGGATATGTGTGCAACAAAAGTTCAGCGTTCACCTTCTGCTACCGTTTCTGTCAAGCCGTCTGCGCATACAGTTCGATGCTGCAAGGTAAACACAGCGTTCCATTGGAAATTAATGTCCTTCTGGTGTACCAAAAATGCAATGATGCTGTCGGTCTGATCGAGGCATAAGTGTATCTGTACATGTGTGTGTAGTCGTGTGTGTGTGTGTGTGTGTGTGTGTGTGTGTGTGTGTGTGAGGGTGAGAGCACTGCGGTTTGCGCTACACAAGATTTTCCACGCCTGGCAGGTGCTGCTGTATGGGCACGGTGACGTCGATGGTGACGCCCGCCTGTTGGGCGAGCTGCAGAACAGGCATGTTGCACAGCGGGCACACCTTCCTCACCTCCAGCCACTTAATGAGGCACCTGCCAGAGAGAGAGAGAGAGAGCGAGAGAGAGAGAGAGAGAGAGAGGGGTGGGTGGAGGAGGGAGGAAGTAAGGAGAGGGAGGCAAAAGGACAGGGAGAGAAAGGAAGGATAGGGAAGGGAGATAGAGGATTGTGAGAGATAGGGAGAAACAAGATGGTTAATCTTTAGGGTCATATAGCAGGCGCTCTTATCCAGAGCGAATTACAGGAGCAATTATGGTTAAGTGCCTTGCTCGAGGGGCACATCGGCAGATTTTTCACCTAGTCGGCTCAGGGAGTCAAACCAGCAACCTTTTAGTTACTAACCCAACTCCCTTAACCCCTAGGCTTAAATCATCACTTGCAAATGTGGGTGACACCAACATCGACTAGACGTGTACACGTGTGTTTCTAGTGTTGTCTCTCTAAACACTAGCCCTCTCAGTTCAGCTCTTTGACTGCTGCATCCAGCTGATCTATTTCTGACTGCTCACAAAGAGCTAGCACTAGAAGACCAGGGGGCTTATTCCACAGGACAGACTGTTCCGCATAGCAGCTAGAAATAGCTCAGTAACTGTAAATAGACTCATCATTCTCCAATGTGTGTGTTCTATGTCTACCTGTTCTGTGTGTTCCATTTCTATCTGCAGCCATCTACCATGTTCAGCCCTACTGAATAAGGATGCTTTGTGCTATGCATGGTTAACTGAACAGAGAGTGAGACTACAGCGTGAGACAGTACAGTAGGTTGATGGGGCCTAGACTAGGGGCGCGTCCCAAATGGCACTGTATACTGTGCACTAAATAGGGAACAGGGTTCAAAAATGTCTGCACTAAATAGGGAACAGAGTGCCATTTAGGACGCTAAACCAGAGCTTCTGCCCATGACTCAGTCAGAAGTGAGCGGGGGCGGCGTGGCGTGTTCGTTGCTACTGAATTATTCATAGTGGGGCTGGCAGTTCTATTTTGGTACACTCTGGTCCCACAGGGCTGGGAAGGGATTCACACATAGGAGTGAAGGGGGAGAGGGACTGTGCCACTGTGCTTCCTTCTCACGGTCACCTACTAGAGGGGTGCATATGAGGGGGACAGAGGGAGGTGGGGGTAGTTCATAAATCTTCTGCTCTCTGGCGCCATCTAGTTCTCTGCACTGTCCCAGAGGGCCACACACACACACACACACCCACGATCAGTGGTGTGTTGACATGCATGTCAGTGTGTTGTGATGGCGTGGGCCCCGCCCCTGCTCCTGACGTGTGGTAAAAACTCGGCCAAGGCTCGATATAAACAGACTAATTTAAATTGTCATGCTGGGGGGGGAAACTAATTTGGCCCCAGGCCATCAGACTTCCATTCCATCAAGCGCTGCATTGTGTTCCTTTACACTTTGCTCTCGGTCGGCCGGTCGTTTCCTTTCCCTGTAATCTCTCTCTCTCTCTGTGTTGCCATGTGTCGGGTTACTCTACTTGGAGGGGTTGGGTACTGTAGATAGCGGTGAAGAAATAGTAGTAAGGGGACCATCACTTTTGCAGCTGAATCGTAGCATGTTTGACTTGGTGTGAGGAGGGGTCCGGTTCACAATATTGGGTCCACTTTGCCCCTCAACAGAAGTTACTGTTATTGTGCAACTGGGGCTGAGTGCGCTGGAATCACTGGACTAACTGTGTTGATGATAAGCGCTTTGTGTGAAGTGGAGGTCCACCATTTTGGACCCACTTTGCCCCTCAAGCTCATCAACAACAGACCGATATTATTGTTATTGTGCGACTGGGCTGAGTACAGTGTGTGTGTGTGTGTGTGTGTGTGAGAATTACACTAGGATGAGTGAGTTGGAATCACAGTTTGGATGGGAAGGGCTCTGTGTACCATTTTGGGTCCAGTTTGACCCACATGCTCATCATTAATAGAACTTGTTGTTGTGCAAATGGGGCTGCATACAGTGTGTGTGTGTGTGTGTGTGTGTGTGTGTGTGTGTGTGTGTGTGTGTGTGTGTGTGTGTGTGTATTGGACTGGGCTGAGTGAGCTGGAGTCACTGTGTGGATGTGACTGTGTGAGGAGGCGGGATGCACCATTTTGGGTCCACTTAGCCCCACATGCTCATCATCAACAGAACCTATTGTGCAACTGGGTGATCCTTTGGAATCGCAGTTTGGGTGGGAAAGGGGCTCTGTGTACAGGGTGTGGCGATTACATTGGGTTATGTAGATGGTGCTCAACAGCACTGTTTAATGTTATTGAGAGACTGGGGCTGAGTGAGTCTGGAAGACAGCCTAGGCTTAGCTGGGCCAGGCCCCATCCACAGGCTCTGTGTACAGTGTGTGGGCATCAGCCAGTCCTCTGGCGTACTTACTTCCTGTGAAAGGCGTGTTTGCACGGGCAAATCCCCAGCTCGTCTTTCTGTTTGAACTCCTCCAAGCACACCGCACATATCTGTTGACACAGACAGAGAGAGAGAGAGAAGGGGCGGGGGGGTTAGCAAGGCAGCAAAACAACCACAGCTACAGTAGTTGAGGTCTACTGAGAGAGCGAGATTGAGACAAGAAGAGAGACTAAGACAGAGAGGGAAAAACAGGGCTGTTAGCACTAGGAGGGCAGAAAAACAGAATAACGTAAACTGCCAACCACTGCTACTGTCCTGTAGAAAAGGGGTGCAACCAAAACGGCAGCTTATTCCCTATATAGTGCACTACCCTTATTCCCTATATAGTGCACTACCCTTATTCCCTATATAGTGCACTACCCTTATTCCCTATATAGTGTACTACCCATAGGGCTCTGGCCAAAAGCAGTGCACTATGTTGGGAATATGGTGCTATTTGGGATGCAGGCAAGGCCTCATTATCCTTGTCGAGGACATTTGTCATTCAGCAGTACAAATATACAAACAGAAACACACTAAGAGGTTGTACCTTGTTGTTCAGCGTTTCCAAAAGACTACATGAACAGAGACAGAGGAGTTTATATATTGTGGTTTAGCGACATTCTTTCGCACACAATTCGTTTGAGTTGGGCATCTTATTTCATAGTGAGTTGGGCTGTTCTCCTCTCGCTGACTCAGAAACAGTACGGCAGACCCTCAAGTTGAGATGAATTGGTTCAAACACAAAAGGCCAACTGCTATACTCCGGTCGTTGGTGCCACCACGGTCAGCTCAACTGAGCAACTAAAAACAAGCATGCTCTGTGGGTAGATAATCACTCATTGGTTGAACTCTTGATGGAAAAATCAAACATGGACTCAAAACTGACCTCCAAAAAAACGACCGAATAGACTTGACCCACTGAAGGGAAGCGCTCATGGGCCTATTTTAAGACTCGTGTGTTTTATTTTTTTCCCAAATCTACAAAGACTTCACAAATGACAGATAGAGGAAGCACACCCAGTCTTTTCCTGGAATGTAGCTTCGAGATAGCGGGTTTTGTATGTACCGTTATGACAACGCATCAAGGATGACAGACGTCAGTATCTCAAACTAAAACATGTCTGGGCATAGCCAGAGGAGGGAGCGTCAACACGCCTTGATATATAATTTGTACACTTCTGGGCCTATATTCATGAATCGTCTCAGAGAGTGCTGATCTAGGATCAGTTAGTTTTGCCTTTTAAATCATAATGAATAAGACTACATGGACATCGGGACCTGATCCTAGATCAGCACTCCTAGTAGATGCTTTATGAATTATGGGCCCTGGAGCCCAGAGGAATGTCGACGATATAAGCAATCACCTCGATGTTATACCACTTCTCATGCCAGACCCAATATGTGATTTCTCAGGCCTAGAAAGTGTGGCGACACACCTCGAGATTAGACTCCTCGGGCTGGAGAAAGAAGCCTCTCCCTCAAACAGTAGAATGCTTTAATTAAACTGATGGTACAGAGGAAGCATTCTGGACAGTGGAAAAAACTGAAAAGGCCTCTGCACCTGGAGGGTTGTAGAAATTAAACTTAGGTAACACATACACACAGGGGCATGATCGAGTCATCATAGCCTCCTGACTAAATCCAGAAATTACACACTGTACACACCACTGAGACACAAACACACACAGTCGCACGCACAGCTACTGATAGCCAGCGTCACACACACACACCAACGATGATGTTGATTGCGCCCTCAACGCCACACAAGCCATTAAAAAACAGTTGAAACTAGATCCGGTAAGGGTCTCCTCAGCCCAAACCAGTCTGGCCCAGCTGGGTGTGGTGCACCGTGTGTGTACCTCCCTGCGTTAGGGTGCCAGCCCAGGCAGCTAGGCAAATAGGCCTAACTAAGACCAGTAAAGCTAGTTTATAGCCAAGTTTGGCCAAGCTGAAGCAAACACTAGCTGTGTAGTAAGACAAGAGAACACCACTCATGGAGAGAGAGGGACACTTGACTGTGTATTTAAAGTCACTTTTTGTGGAGGGCTGGATTCAATCAATCCTGCTTTAGCAATATTGATGCAGGGATCGTTGTTTACAACAACTACTGTATGCGCAGTGCGCGTACACAGGCCTTATTCTGAAAACCTGTAAGCATTCACACCTTAGCCAAATCGGCAATGTTATAGGGCACTACATTTGACTAGAGCCTCATGGACCCTGGTCAAAAGTAGTGCACAAAGTAGGG
This sequence comes from Salmo salar, assembly GCF_965601325.2. NCBI lineage: Eukaryota > Metazoa > Chordata > Actinopteri > Salmoniformes > Salmonidae > Salmo > Salmo salar. The sequence continues at coordinate 10,836,708 of NC_138298.1, forward strand.
AATAGGGTGCCATTTGGGACGCAGCCTGTTTGTACTGCAGTGCACGTTCGATTGAACAGCGTGCTGAGAGGCAGTGGTTGGTGTGTGTGTGTGTGACAATGTGTTGACAATGACTGGGAGCTAGAGCGGCTGAGGTAGTGTGTTTATGGCTGACTGATGAAGCACTAGCCCTACTGTCACAATTGTTTTCTGTGTGGGCTGCGAGAAGAAGTGTGTGGTTTGCGTGTGTGTCGCGTTCTGTGATGAAGCATTTAACCCACTGTCACAATAGGACTGTGTGGACTGGGAGATCGGAGTGTGTGTGTGTGTGTGTGTGTGTGTGTGGACACAATGGAGAAGGTACAAGACAACGCTGCTGACAGAGGCAGGATGGAGACCGGCAGACTGGATAGAGCTCATCTACTCACTAGCTTGTCAGTGCTGCTGTACACACACACCCCATTCACTGACCTATCGGCACTATTGTGTGTGTGTATACATCACTGCCAGTGGTGGTTCCACAACGTTCATGGTGAATCATCCTTGTAACTCCAGCTCTAACCAGACGAAGCTAGTAATGTTGTACCCCAGACATTGAAATCGGAACATTACCACTGCATCATTAAGTGCGTCACTATATCCAAGGGTACTTTCAATCCATATCAGTACAACGCATGACATCTTGTCTTGGGACAACGGCCCAGGAGGCTCACTACACAGTGACGCAAATTACTAGGTCAAATTCAAGAATTCGTGTAACATTCCCGCAATACAGAAGAACTGCTAGAGTTGGATAGAGGGCACATCTTTGCAAATAGGATTTGTGGCAAGCGTGTCCTCTATCCAACTCTATGTGCCTATCTTTTTACCTGCGGCCATTTGGCTACATTATTACGTCGGGGCAGGACCTACTTTGGAGTGCTACATTTCAAGGACAAAAGGCATACTTCTCCCCCACCTCCCCCTTTTAAAAACAGACTAGCTTGGGGCTGGGGTTGAAAAGAGGTACTGCCGGCTTAGCCCTCTAAGGTTTTTCTCTAGTCTAGGGTGTAGTTCGAGACAAGACGCCATCCTCTCTGTTGAGCTCCATTGAACACTAAACCCTGGATCCTTCTCATTCACTAGATCGAAGGTGTCTGTTCTTTTCAGTGCCCGCTCTTTAACTATGTTGGTACACTAATGGGAGGAGAGGCGTGATGTTCCATACGGCCCAAAACTGCACGTCTCAGCACCACCTCCTCCTGTGTGTGTGGTATCTATGCAAGTCAGCGTTAGATTTAATGCATTGCTCATCTACATGATCTGACAGTTGTGTGCGCGATATGGACCAAACAGCACATCTCAGCACCACCTCCTGCTGGGCTCAGTACAGCACACACCCAGGTCTCACAGCGTGTGTGAGTGTACGAGGGCATGTAGATGTATTACTATCACTAGAATAAATTGGTGGGCTGCGGTGCTCAACTGGAAAGCAGTCTCTTTGGGTGTAGCCAGGGTTACAAGATCAACCTGCACTGAAAATAGTCTAAGGAGCCTGCCTACATACAGTTAAAGTTAGCATAGTGTTATTCCCCCCCTCCCAGAGGATCTGAGCCCTAGGACCATGCCTCAGGACTCCCTGGCCTGATGACTCCTGGCTGTCCACAGTCCACCTGGTCCTGCTTCAGTTTCAACTGTTCTGCCTGCGGCTATGGAACTCTGACCTATTCACCGGATGTGCTACCTTGTCCCGGGACCTGCTGGTTTTTTCTCTCTCTCTCTCCTGAACCTGCTGTCTCAACCTCTGAATGACCCTGCTGGTCATGGACGTCTGAACATCTTTAGGAATAACCTGGCCTTAATGGCCATGTACTATCTCCACCCAGCACAGCCAAAAGAGGACTGGTCCCCCCTCAGAGCCTGGTTCCTCTCTAGGTTTCTTTCTAGGTTCCAGCCTTTCCAAGGAATTTTTCCTAGCCACTGTGCTTTTACATCTGCATTGCTTGCTGTTTGGGGTTTTAGGCTGGGTTTCTGTACAACATCTGCTGATGTAAAAAGGGCTTTATAAATACATTTGATTGATTCAAGAGTCAGGACATAGGGACACTGGAGATAGCGGTAATCACATGACTATTTATGAGACCACTGATCTCTCGCTCTCTTTATCTCTGTCGCCACGGGGAAAAAATCCCGACCACTCCAACCACCGCAAACCCTGGAATACATCTTTATGAAAAAAAATTGTCGCTCCACTCGAGGAGGGGGGGTGGGCGAGATTGAGGGGGAAAGGGAGAGAGAGCACTCACGAGAGATGCTAAAATAAATAAACTCAATCTCAATCATCGCATTGTAAAGAAGTTGTCGCTTTTGATACAAGATGTACAGCAGTTATACAATAATAATAAGTACTAGGCTATTTCGTGTCTCTTTAACTTTTGCTTCCAGCTCAGCCCATATTGATAAAACGTCTCAGTAGGAGTGCTGATCTAGTATCAGGTTTGCCTTTTAGATGATAATGAATACAAATATATGGACAGAGGGGACCTAATTGGTTAACCCTGAACTAAAGTATTGCTTAATTGGTCAGCTGCTCGATAAAGTTCTGGGTCCATACATGTTAAGAGAAGGGATCAACAAATGCTAGAACGAGGAGCTCCACCTTCTCTCTTTGTAAGTTATGGACGAAAGTCCCCTCCCATTCCGAAATTCAAAAGACGCTAAAACCTGAAAAAACATGATTTTTTCCCCAAATAACCGCTGCTCGTTATCCTACGCATCCCGTTCAGTCCAGACAGATTCTACAGTACCAGTTATGTTTATGTAGATCTGTCCACGAGATTAGAGGGGACCTGATCCTAGCTCAGAACGCTTTATGAATACTGGCCCTGTCAACTGGCCACCCATTGCTCATCTTGGTCCGCATCCCAGCTTACATAAGACTTTCCTTGTTGCTCTCGTAAAACTGAGCAATAACCCGCAACACAGACCACAGTCCACAAAGCTAGCATTTACACAAAGCCAGACGGCCTGCGTCTGATTGAAAAGCAACCGCTCTGCTCCAAATGCCAACGGCCTCATGAAAATTAACGACAGCAAATTCATTTATTCAGTCTGGCTCTACTATTACTGTTCAACCTAAAGGTTGCTTGGCTTGTGTTCCGTCTGAAGTTTCCCCTGGCTACAGACCTAGTTCCCCCTCCCCAATCCTATACTTAACCATTAGTCGAGAAAAAGCTAAACTGACCCAAGAACAGCAAAAACATCTCTCTTGCGCTGGTTCAGGCTAGGCCAGTTTGTGAGATAAAATTCCTATTAACCAAACAATCAAGTTCTCCTTGTACCGTTCTGCGTAGTTCTAATCCCACGTAGGCACTTAAGAAACCCTGTTAAAACCCTTTGGTTTAATGAGCAGTTTGTTAAGTGGGTATTGTACGTGAGGTGCATGTGTGTATATCAGAATGTGTACTGGTCAGAATGTGTATGGGTTAGGGTAAGCAGCTCTACCTTGGGCAGGAAATGGGGTCACCAGAGACCCAGGCTGAGGCTAGTGGGTGTTTTCCATTCTGAGTACAACTGCACTGAGCTAGAGGAGAGATGGGCTGCATCTCATTCCTGACAAGTTGCCCTCCTCCCCTCTACAACTGCACTGAACTAGAGGTGAGGGGCTGTGTTTCATTCCAGATGACCAGTTGCCTCTTCTCTATCCTGAAGAGAGAGCAGCATGGCAAGGAAACTAGGCAAAAGTGAAGCTATAGGTTAGGTTATATCTGTCCAATAGCCTTAGCGACCAAGGGTCGATATGAACTGTGAAGCGGAGATATTTCTGGAATGAAACACAACCGGGGACAAAGAGCTTTTGAGTTGATGGAGACAATGTGGGGAGATGAGGGGGCGTAATGGGGACCTGAATGGGGACAGTGGATCACCCCCAGTGGCCCATTCAAAACTACTGTTGAGGGCCACAGTCCCTTGGTCACCACAGATGTCCATTACGACGCTCATAAAAAGCAGTGTGTGTGTGTTCAAACTGAAAAACCTACAATCAATCTATATGCAATTATTGGCAAACGGGGAGCATTGCTGCTCCTACCAAACCATGCCCTTGTAATGGTATGTAATTCATGCTCCTGATATTATCAGTAGTGCTGTGAACATAAACCTCGTCTGTGTCCCCATAGGGCTCTGAACAAAAGTAGTGCACTATGTAGGAAATAGGGTGCCATTTGTGACGCAGAGCCAGAGTTAGGCTAATCTTATCAAAACGATAACGGCTGATTAATTCAAAAAAGTAGGCCTCTGTTTGCTATGGGAAGGATCGCATGTGAAAATACGGCAAGTCAAACTGAGCTGAGAGCTTATTGAAGCCAAAGTCAAAGCCGAAGCTTGATAATGTCAACACTCGTCAGCGCAACAGCCACATATAATAGTCCTACATTTTGATCATCCTTCTTTGTCACAAGGTTTAGGCATACAATGTTCCTTAAATGTTCTTTGAATGTTAGAGACTGGCTTATAATGTTCCCCCAATATTCTTTGAATGGTACATTGCTGCGGCTATACAGTGCAACGTCACAGCAACACTATCTGACAGGGTGTTATGCCCGTTGGCTGAGTACTATCAAGGACACTGTAAAACTGAACTGCCACAATATTGAGCTGCTGCGCATCCTCACACAATCCAACCCCCCCGTCCATCATACACAGCCAAGGACACGACGTGATGTGCCGCTGTGTGTGCGCAAGTGTGTAGACCTATGTGTATTTACATCTGGATACAATGAATGTATTATTCACAGCTGTTGTAGCCATGCTCTGTGTCAAATGGAGATTAGATGTATACAGCTGCAAGAGGCGCAACCTATACACTTTTTCCAAAAATTTTCATTTGGACAGGGCCCTCTCAATAAAATGGGTCATTCCCCCGGCCAGCGTTGGTGAGCGTTATTGTTTTTCAGCAATACATAACAACTTGGCTGTCCAACAATCACACACACACACACACACTCTCACTTAATGACATAGAATGACTCAATAATGGCTACATAACTAGAGCTCTGCACTGTGGGAAATTCCTGCCCTGCCGGTGAGCCGGTCGGTTAGCGACGTAGCGCTTTCGCTCCTTACACACGGGTGCCAGCGCTAGCCTTTTCATTAGCATGAACGTGCTAAAGGGAGTAGCAGGGGCTAGCGAGAGGTTAGTAGGGCCACTTAGACCCAGTTTAACAGGGGCCAGGGCTGAGGCTATGGATGGGATCTGTGGAAAAGGGGCTAACGCTGCTAGCTGTACAGCTGGGCTGACAGGACCTCTAAACACATTGTCCGACGCAACAGATGGACTGTAACAAGCTCCGGAGACAGTACAGACATGCATAATGAGAGAGGACAGGATGCACACGCACACACACACACACACACACAATGTGCCTCTTCTGACATGGATACCCTAAACATGATAGAGACAACGACAGTCTGCTGAACTAAATCGCTCTCGACAGGTCCACTTTGCATAACTGGGTTCCCTCGCTATTTAAACAAAATGTTATTTAATATACTTTTGGGATTTAACCAGGTTAGTCTAGTTGAGATACAAATCAATTTTTTCAAGAGAAACCTAAGGGAGGTTGTGGCTACTGAACAACCAGTTCGCTTCAGACGACATTGATAAATCTGGTTCATCAATATCACACGTTTCTAAATCAATAAGTAGCCTAAATGTATGTCATGGGACCCATCTACAGTAACACAGCAGTAAACAACAAAACAATCAATGTAAATACCAGACCAATGGCGACTTTACAGTTTATCAAGCACAGCCGGTTCAGACAGGAAACCAGAGTATATGCATCAGCTGACGTCGCACCAATCATATTCCACAAACACTTCCTACCTGAATATGGTGGTATATTTAAGCTGATCAGTTTTACTCACATTCTCTTCTGATTCTACTGCTGTTGGTTACTCGATCGTTTGCGGTTGCATTTTTGTTGTTCACTGCCTATAATTATTAGGATCTTAAAAAAAGGTGCACTATGCAAAAATCGCTCCGCCATATCCTGGTTGCAAAAATTTGAATAGTTTGCCTAATTTCAGTTTGTGTGACAAAACAAGCAAGTATAGTGTAGAGAATCATTGTACCATCTGAATCACTGTGAAATAGATTTCCCATAACCAAAAACATTTATTTTCAGCTGGTGTACAAAACCGAAAGTAAAAGACGCAAAAACTAAACTTAAGAACGGGAAGCATAAATAGCTCACATAGAACATATCTACGGCTTCTTAGACTTGCTTTCAATGAGTGACAGATCTATAACTCCTATTTCTATGTGAATTTGGTCAGAGTTGCCCAAAAAGTTACATATTACAGCTTTAACATGATGCACTCTCTGGCAGTGAGATAGGGTTTGTGTTACCTCGAAGGAGCAGAGCCTAACTTATTGCAACATTTTTATAAATAATGGTTAAACTTATACATGGCGTTTCCTGTCTGAAATGTTGCGTTCGAGAGAACTAAAGTTCAGTACAACGACCAAACACAGTTACTGATAGGTTACATTAGGGAAGTACATCAGCTAAGCTTGTCAGTTGTATTACAGAATGTCCCTGTCCGGTCCAATAAAAGTTTCAACACTTGGTGCAATGCTAAACAATATCAACTCAAAGCCCATGTAACCATGAGATACAGTATCAAAACAAAAAGAACAAGAAAAAAACGTAAGCTCTTACCTCATGCAAGTTTAGCTCTTTGACCTTTTCCTTCTGTATAACCTGAGTGGAAATAAAACAAAGGCATACAATTAGAACTGACAACATAAACACACTTTTTCCTCAAAGGAAACATCCAGAAGAATGGTAACTTATGAATGGACAGTAGAGTTCAGTTCAGTTACAGTCCTGTGTGGCTCAGGCTCAAGCCCTCACCACTCACTTCAAGGGATCAAAGGCGCATCAACAAAAATCAATGCGTTCTGCTGCAATTTCACGCAGAGCATCTGGAAATGTGTTCTGACAGGACGGAGTACAGCTACGACCGGAAGTTACTTTTTCGTAGCAGGTTAGGAGAATTTACGCAGCAGGTTAGGATCATTGACGTGGCATGTTAGGAGACTTAGGTTAAGGTTAGGAAAAGGGTACGGGTTAGCTAGTCACAACCGCCCTGCTGACCAGGCCTGGCTGGCTAAAACTGGCCGTACATTTGATAAAGGGCGAGTCCCTCACTTACACTGAATGTAGCCCAAAATAAACCACCATCCAACGCTGTTGCCTTCTATAGTATGTATATTATGGGTGTGTATTATATAATGTGCATCTTCAGCAACAGAGGATTTATAGACTACAGTGACATACTGAGAAACATAAACCATGTTCATAGTATTTTGTGTGTGCGCACGTGTGTGTGTGTGTAGACGACGGGTCTCTTACTTGTTTGTATGCATACAGCTCCTTGTGCGCCTGGTGCCTTAACCTGCAGGGACAACGCAGAGAAACACAGCATCTCTTCAATTAGTAAAGGAGCCGCTACAACTCGCCAGTTGCACTCACTGTACATTCAGTGACAAGTCAATAGACCCTGGAACAGAAAGTGAGCAACTGCATAGATAGAGAGCATTCAGGGCAGAAAAGCATGGCTGATTTAACAATTTCCATTCAAATCTCCAGCACTGAAATAAAAGCAAGCCAAATTCAACTGTTTAGACGCTGTAGAAACCAGTGGTGTAAAGTCCTTAAGTAAAAATACTTTAAAGTACTACTTAAGTCGTTTTTTGGGGGTATCTGTACCTTTACTATTTATATTTTTGACAACTTACTTTTACTCCACTACATTCCTAAAAAAAATAGTGTACTTTTTACTCCTTACATTTTCCCTGACACCCAAAAGTACTCGTTACAATTCAAATGCTTAGCAGAACAGGAAAATGGTCTAATTCACGCACTTATCAAGAGAACATCCCTGGTCATCCTTACTGCCTCTGATCTGTCAGACTCACTAAACACAAATACTTTGTTTGTAAATTATGTCTGACTGAAGTGTGCCCCGGCTATCCGTAAATAAAAAAGAAAAGAAAATTGTGCCGCCTAGTTTGCTTAATATAAGGAATTTGAAATGATTTACACGTTTACTTTTGATACTTAAGTATCAAGTATATTTAAAAACAAATACTTTTAGACTTTTACTCAAGTAGGGTGACTTTCACTTGAGTCCTTTTCTTTTAAGGTATCTTTACTTTTACTCAAGTATGACAATTGGGTACTTTTTCCACCCCTGGTAGAAACAGACATTGATGACAGTGCTGCAGTTTTGAACTAGCCTACATTGGATTAAAAATGATTTTAGTGCTACGAAACGTTCAGGAAACTCACCCCTGTACAATATCTTGACTATGGCAGCCTGGATTCAATCTTAACCTTCCGTTTTTGTTTTTTTTAATCTTTAGTTATGAAGTCATAAATCAATCCAGATGAGTTGATGGAAGATAAAAGCTACGGTCATTGTAATAACCACTGAATTGAATCCAGGCCTTTCCCTATGAAGCCTTTATACACACACACACAGTAAATTCTGTCTGTCATCGTAAGTGGTTCCACTTGGCATTTCAAAATGGCTTTCGAAAAAGGATTGGATCTGCTATCTTATGGTCAATAATGGAATGACCCCGAGGTTGGGCAGGGCACCCGTTCTGCCCACAGACCCATTTTATTTCGTAATGTCTGTATCCCAAATGGCACCCTATTCCCTACGTGCTCTTGTCCAAAGTAGTGCACTATATAGGAAATAGGGTGTCATTTGGGACACATACCATGTGATATAACACCCATCTCACAGCTGTGCACCTGTGACATTGAACCCCAATTGCTTTGGCTGCTTCTGACCCTGATGACACGGTTATACACCTCCCCCACCAAACCAAAACATAACCTACTTCCCACCCATCAGTACCAAACGCAATCCCACTCCAACCTCACCCGGACGACCTTGTGACGACTTTGACGCAGCACTGGTCAGCAGTCGCACTGTGTTACAGCTCCTCTGCCACAACTAGGTGGGAATTCCACGCCTTGACACAACAAAATTTAATGTGGGCCTACCCCAGTACTGAATGATGAATGGTCTGGTCCGGACTGGACTGCTTAGACAAAATGTCCGCCAGGTCAAGAGACTAATACTTTATCTCTAAAGCGTTAAAAAGGTGGTTGAGGTGGTTATAGCCTAGGATACATCTTCTTTAAACCATTCATCTCTGTTACATTAGTAACTCTTCAACACCCCCACGGACAGTTTCTGCCAGCAGAACACATGGTTTTATCACCATCATTCGTTTGAATGCAGCAGGGATGCTTTCCACGTGAGAGCGCCTAGCTAACCAGAGCTCCTGACTTTATCGTACTAGCCTTCGTTACTGCTGACTAGGCTAGATAGGAGAGACTGATGGGTCATTTGTAGGGGAGAAATGGGAGCTTTACTTAAAACTAAACAGCTTCCTTTCTTGATCTTCGTCCCTTGACCTTTTAAAAAAAAAAATGTATTTAACTAGGCAAGTCCGTTAAGATCAAATTCTTATTTACAATGATGGCCTACACCGGCCAAACCTGGATGCCGCTTAGCCAATTGTGCGCCACCCTATGGGACTCCCAATCACGGCCGGATGTGACGCAGCCTGGACCTTCAACAAGCGACGATGGGTGATAGGACTGGATAGGGCTCGGACATTTTGTTTTCACCTTTAAAGTCCTCTTAGATCAGTGATCAAGGGGATAGTTTACAAGGAAAGGAAACGACTGGGCACATTAACCTTTATCTTTAGTGGGGCAGCTAAAGCCCTTTAAGAGGGCTTGATAATGTTAACAAAATGGGAGAGGAGGATTTAGGTCAACTCAAGAGAGAGGCAGCCAAGCATAGGGAAGGAAGTTCAAGTCCACATTCTTAAGATAAATAACCCTTTGAAAAAAGTGTGTGTGTGCGCATGTGTGTCGTGAATGGAAAATGACACCTAACTTGAAGTCAGCCATTAGATAGGCCTAGCTGACAAGCACAAAACAATCTAAATAGATCCACAAATATTATGAAAACAGTGAGTACACACACACACACACCCCTGTGAACATTTTTACTATGAACAGTCAATATATGTAGTACATTAACATGACACTAGCTTGGATATTAACAGACATTTATAAGCTATTTTGGTAACTCCCGTTTACACATTTTCCCATCACCTGAAGTAAAAAGGAACATCATAGATAACACCAGTGGTAGGTTTGTATTATCAGACACCAGCCATTCACTTTAACACAAATCAATGGACAAAAATAAAACATGTTCAATGAAAAACAGAATCGAAAGACAGTAGTAGGAGGGATATACACAGAGTGTACAAAACATTAGGAACACCTGCTCTTTCCATGACAGACTGATCAGGTGAATCCAAGTAAAAGCTGTGATCCCACACATGGATTGTGTGTGTGTGTGTGTGTGTGCCAATCAAAAAGGTGACTGGGCAAGACAAAAGATTTAAGTGCCTTTGAACAGGGTTTGGTAGTAGGTGCCAGGCGCACCAGTTTGAGGGTGTCAAGAACTGCAACACTGCTGGGTTTTTCACACTCAACAGTTTCCCGTGTCTATCAAGAATGGTCCACCGCCCAAAGGACATCCAGCCAACTTGACACAACTTAAGGAAGCATTGGAGTCAACATGGGCCAGCATCCCTGTGGAACGCTTGACACCATGTAGTCCATGCCCCAACGAATTGAGGCTGTTCTGAGGGCAAAAGGGGGTGCAACTCAATATTAGGGAGGTGTTCCTAATGTTTTGTACACTCAGTGTATTAAAAAAAGAGGGAGAAAAAGAGAAAGAGATACATAGGTGTTGAAGATTTACCTCCGTTACTAGTAACCTTAACCTCTCGGAGCAGAGCGAGAGGCTGAGGGATCTGTAACACACAGCAGCACAGTTCTAGGAGAGAGACTGACACCTTCTGAAAGAGAGCAGCGGGTAAAGGTGCAGAGACTCCCATTGGGCAAGGGGCAGAGGTCAGAGGTGAGGGGTTGTCAAAGGTGAGGGGCAGGGGGTGATTTGATGAGTGGCCCTGTTAGCATGGTAGTGAGGGGGGGCGAGGTTAAAGTTTCGCTAGCATTTAGTACAAGGGCCCACAGAAGGGCCACGTGGTGCTTAAGAATGTGATCTTTCCATGGACTCCTATACAAAAATAATGTAACTGACTTCTAAAACAGAAATGGGCAAGATAAACACTGCTGTGTGTGTATGTATGTATGCATGTATGCATGTGTATGTCGCCAGCCCACAGGCTTATTTCACGTATGTGTGTGGACTTCGGGACTGACCAAGAGGAGGGAGTAGAGTCTAGCTGTGACGTTCAGCCTCACGTCAAGCTGTCCGAGCTGTGTTTGCTTGGGCCACACCGCGAGAGCGAGCGCTCGCACGTCCGCTCCAGAGCCCGACTGGCCTCGTTCCCCTCTCCTTGTCCCGTATTTGTCCAGCTTTTAGAGGGTCATCTGTGGACTGGGTGTGAGGAGTAGGGTGAAGTTGACGCAAGATGAGCGTCTATGGGTCAGTTTTGCATTTTCCCCCACTAATGGTTAAGGTTAGGATTGGGGGAAGCTGATCCTAGATCTGCATCTAGGGGAAACTTCACACTGGAGCCTTGGTATGATGTGAAGGGGGCTAAAGTTAAGACCGGGCTCAGTGTTTCATCCATCTGTCTCTAAAGGAAATGAAACTTGGTCAAGGCTAATCAAACTGTTTCTGTGTTAATATAAATGGGAAATGTAGCCTATCCAGTGAGGCCTTGTCGTTTTGTGGTGTGTGTGGGTGTGGTTGGCTGGGTGGTTATTGTGATTTAGGGAACCATGGGGGCCACAGGTGTTAGAAAGGGAGACTGCATCTTTAGAAGCCTTTCAGAGTAAAAACTGTTAACGTCCCAAATGGCATCCTATTCCCTACACAGTGCATTACTTTTGACCAGGGCCCTGCTCAAAAGTAGTGCACTATATAGGGAATAGGGTGCCATTTGGGACAAAGCCACCATCTTTCATTTTTATATAAATTAATTGGTAAATCAGTCCACCTTTTTTTCCCTTTTCTTTTTCCTCCCTGAATTTGATCATGACACTGCATCAATTTCATAGTTTGTCTTGAAGGGGGCAAAACATTGAAACAAAAGCAGAAACACACTTACCATCTCCCCCCCGCTGGGTTAGCTACAGGGCAGGGTGAATTTGGGTTGAGACACGCTGCTTCTCGCTGCTTTAGGTAAGAAATGCTACAGAGTTCCAACGTTATTGGCCAATGACCACCATGATTAGACCAGAGGGGCTAAAGTGGAGGGCCAATAAGATCTCCAGTAAAAAAAATCTTATTGCTAAGCAATATAATACAGCCAGGTCTGGGACTTCAAATGTGCTGAAGGGAAGGGGCCATTCTTTAAGAAGATAATACTAATTTAGTTGTCCAAGGTTCAGCCATGTCGAGCGCTGGTTAACCACTCAGAGCTAAGAGCCCTATGGGCCCTGGTCAAAAGTAATGCATTATATAGTGAATAAGATGCCAATTGGAAGCATGCATAAACGGTGCTGGATTTATACCAACATCTATACAGATGCCCTTGGATTTCCATCTAAGAGAAGAGAGGATGCCTAAGGACTCAACATGAGAAGCACGACACAAGCATCTTCAAGGTGGTCGTGATTATGCAGCTTTGAATAAATGTTTCAGCAGGGGAGAACAAGCCTGGATATCATTTTTTTGGTGGGATTTTTTCCAGTTCAGATGATCAAGTCAGCGATACCTTCTCCGAAACTGTGCTGTTGAATCTTTTTTTTTTTTATAAGCCTTTATGAAAAACGGTTAATTTGAAAAGAACATGATAACACACACCAAAATAAATTAAAACAACCCAAATTGAATTTAGACCCAATGTGCCATACAGTTTCATTAAATCCAGACCACCAAGAAAGGAGTTGTTTAGGCCTAATGACAGCAAATAAGATTGACCTGTCTTGGATAACATGCATTTACTGAGCTGTTGACAAACTAAAGTGGATTTTGGTTTGTTAAAAGACCGAAGCAGACTGTAATAATTTGACCGTTTGGCTAATAATTGGACTAACACGAGCCTCGCTTCAGTTACTTAAGGCATTCATTAAGCGTAAGACAGACCTGACGCTTTTCTGTCCATCTATGCACTCAACTACTTTAAAAACACTGCTGCAGTTCGTTAGTGCATTACATATCGTTGGTTGGTTGTAAAGCCTTGGAAGCTTTGTTCGGAGCCGCAAAGTTTAGGCTAGGTCATAGTTTGAGTTCAAAACCCTGTTGCCTGAACACATTAGGTAACAGCGCTTACACTTCAGATTCAAATCCAGCCTTATTTGCTGCGGACACGATACAAGCAAAACATTTTTTGTATATGCAGCTGATGAACTACCGGATTGCCTGGTACCCCCGCTGAGTGTTGCATGCTGGGAGCCTGAAAATGCACACTTTCTAGTCTCATCATCACATCTGATGATAGCAGGCTGGCAACACAGTTTAGCAAATCCTACACCATGAGCACCTTCGCTCGTTTTAAAGTATCCTAAATGTTCTTCGTTTCGGCTAACTCTCTGTTTCTACCCGTGCTCAAAGCAGGTCTTCAAAGTAAACTAGTGTGAATGGTGAAAAGCCTGCGGCTGCTTCCTAAATTACTCCCAATCCCATATATAGTGCACTATTTTTGACCAGTGCCAATAGGGCTTTGGTCAAAAGTAGTGTCCTATATTGGGAATAGGGTGCCATTTGGGTCATATTGTCACTGACATGGTGGAGAGAAGGATGAAAAAAAGTTTCCTTCTCTCCCGAGCTGTACCATCTGTCTGTGTTCCTCTCCTCTCTCATGCTGTTTATCCTTCTGTTCTCACGTTATACTGGCTTAAAGCTGTATTAAAAGCATCACCCGCTTTTATAGGGGAATTATGTGGTCCCCCCTAGTTCCACAAACTACAGCAGAGAGAGAAATGTGCACTGCTTGGACTGAAGGACACAAACAGTCCCTCTAGTACACTGAGTTCTTGTAAAACAGCACGGCTAGGCTACTCGTGTTTTGGAGAAAGCCTGAACCACGTTCATAGGCAGCCTCTATGGGGCTCTGGACAAAAGTATTGCACTATGTAGGGAATAGGGTGCCATTTGGGACGCACGGTGTTGCTGTAAACAGAGCAGACCATCACATGGTGGGACATACCATCCTGGGAGGCGAAACGGGGGGGGGGGCTTGAGTACGACACTCGAATGGAATCCAACATAAGACCGGTGCCAAAGTATTGGCAGAGTAATGACACCCGAGCAATGCCTTTTTAGTGTATGACTGAATTCACTTGCAGTCTGGATGGATTTAACATCTAACTCAGTGGTATGAATTTATCAATAACCAGTGTGGTTACAGTGAAAATGCTGCATCTCAAATGGAATAAACAAAGTAATTTACTTGACCACTGGGGTTGAGATCAAAAACACTGCCGTCTCATAATTGCATGCCAAGTCATTCTCAAGGCAATGGATTTAGCCTACGTCAATCAGCTTTGAAGAATCTGTGGTTTATTGGACGAACACTTCAGTGTGCTAGCATAAAGAAAATGGCCACCGTAAACGTTGAAGTGAGGCTTTGTTGATGTCAACAACAAAAAAGTATTGCTGATTTCAATTTTTTTTTTTAAATCTTAAATGAATGGGGTCAAATATGGGGTCACAAACAAATGTAATAACTCTAGACTGTAAGAATCTACACTGTCTGGCTCCGGTGGCAAGGAAACCTAAACACAAATCAAGATTTCCAAAGGAGACTATAGAAATTAGGAACTAGTCTACATCAACTAGGACGTAGCAGTGGCGATCATACCTTATCAAGTAGCAGCAGAAGAGAAGGCTGAGGATGAAGACAAAGATGGCGGTCCCAAACACCACAATGTAGATGTTGAGGGGAAGGTTCTGGAACCCGATATTAGGCATCCTGAAACTGTAGTGCTGGAAATCGGAGCTCATGGATATCCTGCAACGAGAGAGAGATGGATTAGGGGGTGTGATGAAGTGATAGATTGACCGCAGGACTGTATGTGACTACAGGGCTGAGAGAGTGCTGGACAATTTCTCATAGCCAGCAGAAAGCTTTGATATGGCTTCCAGCCTGCCACATAATGACAATAGGTATAGTGAGAAATGACGACAATAGGCCACCACGATCATATCAATTTGTTAGTTGCGTAATGTCACATGCAAAACATTTGATTCAGTCTGACTCTTACGGGTGTCTGCATAACAGCCAGTGGCAACATATATTAGCCTAAATTGGGGTTGTTAAATCAGTGAGCAAATCTGTCCAATAATATAGTTTGAGCCTTGTGAGCCTTGTATTGCAAGCTACCCACACAGTGGCCTGGGAACATTGGTCCCCATGAAAATCTGTGCCTACTTCTTGTGTCTGTTCCTACGGCTCTAGACTATGGAATATATGCCTAGATTGTTATTGTAGCTTTAGGCTACCACTGGGATTAAGCAGCAGGTTTCCCTTTGTTTATGTACTTATTTGTTTACATAGATTTGACATACATATAGCCTACATTACCCATCTAAATAACGTCCTTGACAGAACGCTCAGAAAACTAGACACAAAAAAAAAACATGTAGGCCTATAAGGGATGTAACAATTACGCATTGGTCCCCGGTTCAAATGATTAAGATACACGTGCATCGATCCACGAGAGCCCAGATCGATCCAAACGTAGCATGCATTGGTCAGAAAAAAACGATTCAAATGTTACGAATTGCCGGTTCACATTTTGTTGTTGTTGCTCATATTCATTTCTTTCTACCTCCCGAAAATACCGACAGTAGCATATTTTGTGAGAACGTGTGTCCGTTTCCTCTCCTTCAGTGTTGAACTAGCCTGTAACTCCTTTGACGGTCATTGATCTAAAAGTCCTTTTGCCGGCCAAACAACCCAAGGCAATATCAGTAGCTTTAGTCAAACTGTGCACTGTTAGGTAGGCCTATTCCTGATCTTGCACATCTGTGCGGCATGTTCAGCATTCGAATGCTTGTAAAATGGCTAGCGCAATAGTCGGCTTTATTAGTAAAATGACAACCAATGTAATTTGCTTGGTTATTGTTGACAAATGCGCTGTTGAAAATTGTATTTTACCTGAATAAAAGTAAGCTACCGGAGACAACTCATCTGGCTATACCCGCTGATCGGGGCTTACATTAGATATTATTGTTCATGATCATCATCAGCAATAGTTTTGCTTTAAACAATCAGTAAATATGGTGATTGTTATAAAGGGTAGGGTTAAAGTTGTTAATTTCATAACAGCACTGCATGTCGAAGCGGGACAATGAAGATAAGCTCACGCTGTAAAACTTGTCAAAACTACTCGATTAAAAAAAAAAAATACAAAAAAATACAAAATAAAAGGTGCAATACGTAGAAATCGCGCCGCAATTTCCTGGTTGCTAAAATTCTAATAGTTCACCTAATTTATGTGACAAAACAAAAAGCGTAGAGCAGGGGTATTTTGACTCTTATCCTACAAGGTCCGGAGCCTGCTGGTTTTATGTTCTACCTGATAAATAATTGCACCCATCTGGTGTCCCAGGTCTAAATTAGGTCCTGATTAGAGGGGAACAATGGAAAAAAAATGCAGTGGAACTGGCTATGGAGGTCCAGAGTTTTCCCCCCCCCCCTTTGTATTTAACTAGGAAAGTTAGTTAAGAACAAATTCTTATTTACAGTGAAGGCCTACACCGGTCAAACCCTCCCCTAACCCGGACGACGCTGGGCCAATTGTGTGCCGCCCTATGGGGCTCCCGATCACGGCCGGTTGTGATCCAGCCCGGGATCGAACCCGGGTCTGTAGTGACGCCTCTAGCAAGGTGATGCAGTGCCTTAGACCGCTGCACCAGACAAAAGAGATTTCACAGCAATTTAGATGGTCCAATGATTCTCTACACCCCTCAAACTCTTACAGGTTGACCACACCACTCGCGTCGTGTGCGCGAGCGTTGCAAAATACATTTTGAAATCTATGTTATTCAATTATTGCACCCACACTGCTCACGCGTGCCAATTAGCATCTGGGTAGCAAAGGGCTAAAAGAGAAATCAGTTCCATTTCTGACGCAGATCGTGCTGCAAGACCTGCCTCTCCCATCTCCTCATTGGTTTATAGAAGCAGGTACCCACGTGTCATCTCCTCATTGGTTATACCCATGTGGGTGACTGAAAGACGAACGAGGTCAGTGGCGGTAATGCACCTAATTTATGAAAGTTGCCAATCGCAAAATAGAGTCAAGAGAAGAAAAAGCCTGGAAGGAAGAGAGATGACTAGAAACGATTCAGTTGACCGTTTTGTGTGTGGATTAATTGGCGGAGTAGAGGACCGTGGGCATTTCAGGTAAAATAAAAACTCAATGTTTATATCCCAGGACAAATGAGCTAGCAACAGCAAGCTAGCTAAATAGGACAAATTAGCTAGCAAGTGCAAGCTAGCTAGCTAGCTAAATTGCCATAAATGTTTAATGCTTTTTAACCTGTCCCCAAATTAATATAATTGGTTCAGAGTTTGTTTTGATATTTTAACCTGCGTGTCGTGATTGCGTTTGGTGTGGGGGGACAAAATAAATTTATGCACGATGGGGCAAGCACGCAGCCAGTTTGGGTTCCGTGTTAGGGACAGAGTGACGCCTCTAGCACTTCGATGCAGTGCCTTAGACCGCTGCGCCACTTGGTCCCTAAGAGTTTGAGGGGTGTAGAGAATCATTGTACCATCTAAAATCGCTGTGAAATATCTTTTCAGTAAACAAAAATATTGTATTTTCAGTTGTTTGAAGCTAACGTACAAAATCAAAAAGACGCAAACAAAAATAATGGGAAGCATAGAAATAGCGCACATACCGATTCTTAGACTTGCTTTCCATGCAAATGACAGAGCTGCAACTCACATTTATACACACACACACAAAATTATGTGGACACCCCTTCAAATTAGTGGACTCCTATTTTAGCCACACCCGTTGCTGACAAGTGTATAAAATCTAGCACACATCCATGCAATCTCCATAGACAAACATTGTCAGTAGAATGGCCTTACTGAAGAGCTCAGTGACTTTCAATGTGACACCGTCACCTTTCCAACATGTCAGTTAGTCAAATTTCTGCCCTGCTAGAACTGCCCTGGTCAACTCAAAGTACTGTTATTGGGAAGTGGAGCAACAACGGCTCAGCCGCGAAGTGGTAGGGCACACAAGCTCACAGAACGAGACCGCTGAGTGCTGAAGCGCGAAGAGTGTAAAAAAAAAAAAATCGCCTGTCCTCGGTTGCAACACTCACTACTGAGTTCCAAACTGCCTCTGGAAGCAATGTAAGAACTCTTCGTCAGGAGCTTCCTGAAATAGGTTTCCATGGCCGAGCAGCCAAAAGGTCACCACGCGCAATGCCAATAGTCGGCTGGAGTGGTGTAAAGCTCGCCATTGGAGCAATGGAAACGCGTTCTTTGGAATGATGAATCACGCTTCACCATCTGGCAGTCCAACACACAAATCTGGGTTTGGCAGCTGCCAGGAGAACGCTATCTGCCTGAACGCATAGTGCCAACTGTAAACTTTGGTGGAGGAGGATTAATGGTCTGTGGCTGTTTTTCATGGTTTGGGCTAGGCCTACAATGCTACAGCACACAATTACATTTTAGACAATTCTGTGCTTCCAACTTTGTGGCAACAGTTTGGGTAAGGCCCTTTCCTGTTTCTGCATGACAATTCCCCCGTGCACAAAGCACATACTTTTGGTCAAGTATTCAATTTGGTCAGGTAGCCCAAAAAGTTGGGGTGAATTCCAATGTTGTGCACGCACGCACATCTTATATCATAGCTCATTTAAATAAATGCATTACTAGCTCAAACACTTTTAATTTGCAAGAATGACAAGTTAATTAGTGGGTTAATTAGTAAATTCATATTGTTTTTTTAACATACATTGCTGCTCTAATCTGATAGTGTGGTGGTAGAAGCCCAGTCTCAGCTCAGGTGCTTACATACACCATAAACATTTTTACACACACTTTTTGGGGTCCAACAATTGATTCCCATTTAAAATCCTATTTTCCCTAACCCTAAACTTAATGACCAACCATAAAATAGTGAGGACCGGCAAAATGTCCTCACAGTTTTAGTTGGTTTACTATTCTTGTGTGGAATTTTGGTACTAACAAGTATATTGAAATGTGTCCACACACACACCCTACTACTACTGAAGAAAATGAAGAGAATACAATTCCTGAGTGAGAACGTGTTTGTGTGGTTTACAACTGAAAATTCCCATTCTCCACAGAGGGACATGACTGGACATGCCTAAGAATGAAAAGTTGGGTGGTATACCATTTATACCGTATCCCGTGAATTTAGAAAAATCCTCGGTATGGATATTCCAATACGTTTTATATATATATATATATATATATATATATATATATATATATATATATATATATATATATATATATATATATATATATATATTTTTTTTTACATTTAAATATTTGTACATTTTAAATAAATACCTACAGTCAAGTGGTGCACTAGGAAATGGACAAAGCAGATCGTGTTCATCAGTTCGCCTGTTAGATCATTTTTCATTATGAAGCTTACTGGCACTAGTTTCCCAAAACAGCTGTTTGAGCCAGTCAAGTGTGTGTGTTTACCAAGATGCACAACAATCAAAACGGGAGCTTCTTGAGGTGAGTCACTCCTGCAGCGCAACTTTAGTGAGATGAACAAGTTACATTTGTATGAAATTCAAAACTGATTGCCAGCAATATATTATATAACTATTAAGTTAACTATCTAAGATGTACCAAATCAACTCACTCCAGCTGGCTATTGCCAAATGGCTAATGTTAGCTAGCAAGATCAAGCTTCTTGGTGACAGCAGCAGAGACAATCCCCTCCTAGATTAAGATCCCTCCGGTCAAATATTTGTTTTGTGCGTGCTGCAAACTGTGTTTTGAGATGCTTGCATGACTTTATGAGTGGTCTTAGTAGAAAATGTTTGCAGGCGCTTGTTAGCGTTTACCTAGCATCCACTATGGGGATTCCTTAGTATTTGTTAGCATTCTGGTAAATAATGTTTTTGGGACATCTTTTTTTTACGTGTGAAAAAACAGTGTCCCTTGTGAGCACTACCGGTAATACCGTATATCCCGGGATGTCACAGGAACGATAAGAATGTAGGAAATCTGGATACCGCCCAACCCTAACACACACACACACACACACACACACACACACACACACACACACACACACACACACACACACACACACACACACACACACACACACACACACAGTTTACAGTTACTCCTCCCTATACAGCCAAGCCAACAGACAAAATAAACCATAGGGGGTTAAACACTGAGGGTGTTAAATTGTGATGGTGTTATTACTACCATTCGTGGTGTGTGTGTGGCAAGGGAAAAAGGAAAATGAACAAAGGCTGAGCTTTCTCATCTTCCCAGCGCTGCCGTTCTCAGAGTTCTAGATTTAAAGATTGGGTTCCGCTCAACACTATGAAGGCACCGCGCGGGTGAGTGCGTGTGGGTTAATGAGTGCGTGTCTTCTGGAAGTAAACAGTGTGAAGTCTTCCACTGTTGAGCGGAACCCAATCTTTAAATCTAGAACTCTGAGAACAGCAGCGCTGGGAAGATGAGAAAGCTCAGCCTTTGTTCATTTTCCTTTTTCCCTTGCCACACACCACGAACGGTAGTAATAACACCATCACAATTTAACACCCTCAGTCTCCCTAGCTTAGCTGCTAGGCTGGTATGTGGTCATAAACACTGCTGCCCTCTCGGTTAGGCTGGAATCTGCCCCCTGCTCTGCCAGTATGCAGTGGCTCCACGCCAAC
Organism: Salmo salar; assembly: GCF_965601325.2. Classification (NCBI taxonomy): domain Eukaryota; kingdom Metazoa; phylum Chordata; class Actinopteri; order Salmoniformes; family Salmonidae; genus Salmo; species Salmo salar. Next base: position 10,857,612 of record NC_138298.1, read on the forward strand.
CTCTCTATCAAAACAAGGCCACGACTGGAAAAAGCCCGGTTATCGCCACTTAGCGGGGCTCCCAAACACACTGGGTCCACATGGCCCTTTGACTTACACATTCCAGAGGCAAAACACACACAAGCACACACAAACTCTGGGGTAACATGAAACCCATATGTTCAGACCAGGGCCTAAACTGTACTTTTTGGTCCAGCATCCACTGTGGCATGTAGATAAAAATAAATAAATAAAATCTACCAGCCACTCATTTCTTACCAGCAAAGAAAAAAAGAAATCTCCCTAAAATTACACCAACAAAACACAAATAAAAGATGAACATGCTTAGTAATGTTTCTAAAACAAACATATTACTAGTAAGAAGTAATGTGGTATATTGTCCAATTTCATTTTTTACCAAAAGATCACAGATGAGACAAAAATGTTCATGAGCCAGGAGGTTAACGTGGTAATGCGACTCAAGAACATGTTTGTGCCTAGAGATTGAGTCTGGCTAGTAACCGCATTGTCTTCTTTTCCCTAACAGTTGAAACTCAAACATTGAAAAACAACCTAGCTTGTGAACAAAACAATGTAAAGAAAAGCCAAAGCCAAGAAAAGATGGACAAAGTATCACTTCAGTAGACTTTCGTTTCAAGTAAATTAGACCCATTTAAAAATGTATATCATTCACTCAGCAGCGCAAGGTGGGATAGGATTCGTAGTTCTTTGACTTTGTGAAATTAATTTACCAGCTATGAAACAAAAACGGCAGAAATACTTTTAAAACAGCTACTGCAGCTACACTATTTATATACACAAATGCAAGTGAAATGCTCGCACTGTGGAGCCCTGACCTGGCGGGTGATTGTTTTAGGCCCTGGTTAAGACATTCCATTCCGTGTATACAGTCCAATGTAAGTGTTAAGGGGAGGGGCCTTACAGTTCAAGGGCATGTAGAAGACCTATAGTATGTGTGTGTATATGTACGTAGTGTGCGGTTACGTGTGTGTGTGTGTGCGCAAATACAGTGCTTTCGGAAAGCAGACCCATGGACTTTTAATCCATATCTTGTTATGTTACAGCCTTATTCAAAAAATGTATTAAATTACATTTTTCCCCTCACAGATCTTCACACAATAGCCCATAATGACAAAATGAAAAGAGGTTTACACATTTCTGCAAATGTTTAAAAAATATATATTTAAAAAAGATCCAAGTATTCAGACCCTTTGCTATGACACTCGAAATTGAGGCAGATGCATCCTGTTTCCATTGATCATCCTTGAGATGTTTCTACAACTTGGACTCCACCTGTGGTAAATTCAATTGATTGAACATGATTTGGAAAGGCACACACCTGTCTATACAAGGTCCCACAGTTGACAGTGCATGTCAGAGCAAAAACCAAGCCATGAGGTCGAAGGAATTGTCCGTAGAGCTCCGAGACAGGATTGTGTTGAGGGACAGATCTAGGGAAGGGTACTAAAATATCTCTGCAGCATTGAAGATCCCCAAGAACACAGTGGCCTCCACCATTACTAAAGGGAAGAAGTTTGGAACCACCAAGACTCTTCCTAAAGCTGGCCTCCAGGCCAAACTGAGCATTCAGGGGAGAAGAACCTTGGTCAGGGAGGTGACCAAGAACCCGATGGTCACACTGACAGAGCTCCAGAGTTCCTCTGTGGAGATGGGAGAACTGTCCAGAAGGACAACCATCTCTGCAACACTCCACCAATCAGGCCTTTATGGTAGAGTGGCCAGATGGAAGAAACTCAGTAAAAGGCACATGACAGACCACTTGGAATTTTCCAGAAGGCAACTAAAGGACTCTCAGACCATGAGAAACACGATTATTTGGTCTGATGAGACCAAGATTGAACTCCTTGGCCTGAATGCCAAGCGTCACATCTGGAGGAAACCTGACACCATCTCTACTGTGAAGCATGGTGGTGGCAGCATCATGCTGTGGGGATGTTTTTCAGTGGCAGGGACTGGGAGACTAGTCAGGATCGAGAGAAAGCTGAACGGAGCAAAATAGAGAGATCCTTGATGAAAACCTTCTCCAGAGCGCTCAGGATCTCAGACTGGGGCGAAGGTTCACCTTCCAACAGGACAACCATAAGCACACAGCCAGGACAACGCAGGAGTGGCTTCGAGACAAGTCTCTGAATATTCTTGAGTGGCCCAGCCAGAGCCTGGACTTGAACCCGACCGAACATCTCTGGAGAGACGTGAAAATAGCTGTGCTCCCCATGCAACCTGACAGAGCTTGAGAGGATCTGCAGAGAAGAATGGGAGAAACTCCCCAAATACAGGTTTACCAAGCTTGTAGCGTCATACCCAAGAAGACTTGAGGCTGTAATCTCTGCCAAAAGTGCTTCAACAAAGTATTGAGTAAAGGGTCTGAATACTTATGTAAATATGATATGTTTTTTTTTATATTTTATACATTTGCACGTAACAAAAATGTGGGAAAAGTCAAGGGGTCTGAATTATTTTCCGATTGCACTGTATGTTTGTACACTACATGACCAAAAGAATGCTCGTCGAACATCTCATTCCAAAATCACGGGGATTAATATGGAGTTTGTCCCCCCTTTGCGACTATAACAGCCTCCACTCTTCTGGGAAGGCTTTCCACTATACGTTGGGGACTTGCTTCCATTCAGCCACAATAGCATTAGTGAAGTCAGCACTGATGCTGGGCGATTAGGCCCGCAGTCGGCGTTCAAATTTATGGGGTTGAGGTCAGGGCTCTGTGCAGGCCAGTCAAGTTCTTCCACACCAATCTTGACAAACCATTTCTGTATGGACCTCGCTTCGTTACATGCTGAAACAGAAAAGGGCCTTTCCCAAACTGTTGCAACAAAGTTGGAAGCACAGAATCATCTAGAATGCTGTAGCGTTAAAATATTCCTTCAATGGAACTAAAGGGGCCTTGCCCGAACCATGAAAAACAGCCCTAGACCATTATTCCTCCTCCACTAAACTTTACAGTTGGACGATGTATTTGGGCAGGTGGCGTTCTCCTAGCATCCGCCAAACCAGACTCATCTGTTGGACTGCCAGATGGTGAAGCTTGATTCATGATTCCACAGAACGCGTTTCCACTGCTCCAATGGCGGCGAGATTTGCGCCATTGGCATTGCGCATGGTGATATTAGGCTTGTGTGTAGCTGCACGGCCATGGAAAACAATTTCATGAAGCTCCCGATGAACAGTTATTGTGCTGACGTTGCTTCCAGAGGCAGTTTGAAACTCGGTGGTGAGTGTTGTAACCGAAGACAGACGATTTTTACGTGCTACGCGCTTCAACACTCGGCGGTCCCGTTCTGTGAGCATGGGTGGCCTGCCACTTTGCGACTGAGCCGTTGTTGCTCCTAGACGTTTCCATTTCACAATAACAGCACTTACAGTTGACTGGGGCAGAGCAGAAATTTGAACTGATTTGTTGGAAAGGGGGTATCCTATTATGCTGCCACGTTGAAAGTCACTGAGCTCTTCAGTAAGGCAATTCTACTGCCAATGTTTGTCTATGGAGATTGCATGGCTGTGTGCTCGTTTTTATACACCTGTTAACATGTGTGGCTGAAATAGCCGAATCCACTAATTTGAAGGGGTGTCCACATACTGTACGTATACACTATATATACAAAAGTATGTATGTATGTAGTGCATGTGTGGGGGGGGGGGGGGGGGGGGGTGTATAGGATTAACCCTTCCCTCCCAGAAGGCTCTAAGGACCCACCAGCTGTCTGTGGTATTCAACACATTAAATTTTGTTGTGTCAAGGCGTGGAATTCCCACCTAGTTGGGGGGGGGGGTGTATAGGATTAACCCTTCCCTCCCAGAAGGCTCTAAGGACCCACCAGCTGTCTGTGGTATTCTACAGTAGGCTAAGTGCAGTGTTTCACCTAACCTGCCGTCCTCTCACTCTGGTGTTTTTTCCAGTCTCTTCTGACAGCTTTCCATGCATCTGCCCTCAAGTGCGGATCCAAGGTATTTTTTACATATAACCCTCAGAGGTTAGGTTAGTATAATTGGTAAGCTGATTATAGATCTACATCTACAGGCAAATTTTACCTCAATATGACCTCATTAGACGACTCCCTATTCTGGTTTATCTAAACAGCTTCTTGATCCACAGCTGAGGGAGACATTACTATTGTACTACTAATGAAGGATGCCTAAGGAGGCAGGTTGACAGTTCTGAGATCTGTGAGCAGGCTTATTACAGCAGTACTTCCACAGGGCAGCCTAACAGACAGGTCTGAGACCTGTGCCTGTTGCTCCATAGTTAAGGGGGGGGGGGGGGCTAACCTTTTCACTACTTAATGTAGGATGCCTAAAGGGGTCAGGGAGGCTGGCTGGCAGGTCTAAGATCTGTGCATTGCGGAAATTCTCAGAATTCCTCAGAAGGAGCTGGGAGGATCTACTCCGTAAAGGGAGGAACCTAAACAACACTGTCTTTTTTTCACAATCTTCTACCATCTCCTCCAACCCCCCAAACTTGCTTTAGTAGTGTAGTTCTTGGTCTGGGTGCAATGAATGGCCCAAACCAAAAAAATGATAAAAAGGAACACCTCTTGGCACAACGCCTCTCCCCTATTTGACCTACATATTGTGTAGATATTGTGTATATTTATTGATATGTAGGCAGTGTGTGCCGTTTAAAAAAAGTATGGAGTTCTGTCCTTGATGTTATTGTCTATTAAATGGTTCTTTACTATGTCATATTTTGTGTGGACCACAGGAAGAGTAGCTGCTGCTTTCGCAACAGCTAACGGGGATCCTAATAAAATACCAAATTCTTTGGACAGAGAAGACATTCTATTTCTGTAACAGGGCATATTTAATTTCAGTTTCATAGATACTATCTTAACCTCCAAAATATGCCACAGTATGAGGACAAGTCACTCTGACTTGATACAGAAACAAACAAAAAGCCTAACTGCCTTTTTTCCTGCAGTGACTAGTTCTGTGGTGGCTCTAGCTGGATCTGGCAGTGGAAATCTCTCCCTCCAAACAATGTTAAGACGGCCCGAAGAGGATGGCTGACGTTTTACATGCCCGTAACCAATTATGCTATTTTGTTAGTTATTTTGCGTTGTTTGTAACTTATTTTGTACATAATGTTACTGCTAGTCTCTTAAAATAACTTCTGGACATCAGAACTGGGATGACTCACCACGAACTGGAAGAAGCTTTTTCCTTTAATGAGTCCGACGAGAAAGATATACTGCTCTCCCGGGAACAGGCCCAGATCCCCGTCATTTGTGTGAAGACAGAGAAAAAGAGGAGGACGCAGATCGGGCTGCCTTTTGAGAATCCTTAGGTGATCGAGTAAACTCCCACTGCCATCCAATTCTACTTGCTAACATGCAATCATTGGAAAATAAAATTGATGACCTACGGTTATCCTACCAACGGGACATTAAGAACAGTAATATCTTATGTTTCACTGAGTCGTGAATAAACGACGACACGGATAATATAGAGCAGGAGGGATTTTCAATGCACCGGCAGAACAGAGAAGCTACGTCTGGTAAGACGAGGGGTGGGTGTGTGTCTTTTTGTCAATAACAGCTGGTGCGCGATGTCCAATATTAAAAGAAGTCTCGAGGTATTGCTCGCCTGAGGTAGAGTACCTTATGCGAAGCTGTAGACTGCACTATCTATATTACTCGTAGCCGTCTATTTACCACCACAGACCGATGCTGGCACTAAGACCACACTCAACCAACTCTATAAAGGCCATAAGCAAACAAGAAAATGCTCACCCAGAAGCGGCGCTCCTAGTGGCCGGGGACTTTATTGCAGGCAAACTTTAATCAGTTTAACCAAATTTTTACCAGTATGTCACATGTGCAACCAGAGGGAAAAAAAACAACTGTAGACCTCCTTTACTCCACACACAGAGATGCATACAAAGCTCTCCCCCGCCCTCCATTTGGCAAATCTGACCAAAAACTAAAGCAGGAAGTACCAGTGACTCGCTCAATACGGAAGTGGTCAGATGACGCAGATGCTACGCTACAGGACTTTTGCTAGCACAGACTGGAATATGTTCCGGGATTCATTCAATGGCATTGAGCAGTATACCACCTCAGTCATCGGCTTCATCAATAAGTGCATTGACGAAGTCGTCTCCACAGTGACCGTACATACATTTCCCAATCAGACGCCATGGATTACAGGCAACATCCGCATCGAGCTAAAGGCTACAGCAGCCGCTTTCAAGGAGCGGGACACTAATCCGGACGCCTATAAGAAATCCCGCTATGCCCTCAGACGAACCATCAAACATGCAAAGCGTCAATACAGGATTAAGATTGAATCCTACTACACCGGCCCTGACACTCGTCGGATGTGGCAGGGTTTGAAAACTATTACAGACTACAAAGGGAAACCCAGACGCGAGCTGCCCAGTGATGTGAGCCTACCAGATGAGCTAAATACCTTTTATGCTCGCGTCGAGGCAAGCAACACTGAAACATGCACGAGAGCACCAGCTGTTCTGGATGACTGTGTGATCACGCTCTCGGTAGCTGATGTGAGTAAGACCTTTAAACAGGTCAACATTCACAAAGTCGCAGGGCCAGATGGATTACCAGGACGTGTACTCAAAGCAGGGTCTGACCAACTGGCAAGTGTCTTCACTGACATCTCAACATTCTCAACATCTCTCTGACTGAGTCTGTAATACATACATGTTTCAAGCAGACCACAATCATTCCTGTACCCAAGGAAGCGAATGTAACCTGCCTAAATGATTACCACCCCGTAGAACTCACATTGTTAGTCATGAAGTGCTTTGAAAGGCTGGTCATGGATCACATCAACAGCATCCTACCGGATACCCTAGACCCACTCCAATTCGCATACCGCCCCAACAGATCCACAGATGATGCAATCTCTATTGCACTCTACACTGCCCTTTCCCACCTGGACAAAAGGAACACTTATGTGAGAATGCTATTCATTGACTACATCTCAGTGTTCAACACCATAGCACCCACGAAGCTCATCACTAAGCTAAGGAGCCTGGGACTAATCACCTCCCTCTGCAACTGGATCCTGGACTTCCTAACGGGCCACCCCCAGGTGGTAAGGGTAGGCAACAACACGTCTGCCACGCTGATCCTCAACACTGGGGCCCCTCAGGGGTGTGTACTTAGTCCCCTCCTGTACTCCCTGTTCACCCACGACTGCGTGGCCAAACACCATCATTAAGTTTGCTGACGACAACAGTGGTAGGCCTGATCACCGACAACAATGAGACAGCCTATAGGGAGGAGGTCAGAACTGGCAGTGTGGTGCCAGGACAACAACCTCTCCCTCAATGTGAGCAAGACAAAGGAGCTGATTGTGGATTACAGGAAAAGGCGGGCTGGACAGGCCCCCATTAACATCAATGGGGCTGTAGTGGAGCGGGTCGAGAGTTTCAAGTTCCTTGGTGTCCACATCAACAATCTATCATGGTCCAAACACACCAAGACATTTGGCATGGGTCCTCAGATTCTCAAAAATGTCTACAGCTGCACCATCGAGAGCATCATGACCGGTTGCATCAGCGCCTGGTATTGAAACTGCTCGGCATCTGACCGTAAGGTGCTACAGAGGGTAGTGTGTACGGCCCAGTAGATCACTGGGGCCAAGCTTCCTGAAATTCAGGACCTATATAATAGGCGGTGTCAGAGGAAAGCCCATAAAATTGTCAGCGACTCCAGTCACCCAAGTCATAGACTGTTTGTCTCTGCTACCGCACAGCAAGCGGTACCGGAGCACCAAGTCTAGGTCCAAGAGGCTTCTAAACAGCTTCTACCCCCAAGCCACGAGACTCCTGAACATCTAATCAAATGGCTACCAAGACTATTTGCATCCCCCCCCCTCCCCCCCTTCTACACTGCTGCTACTCCGTTATTATTTATGCATAGTCACTTTAATAACTCAACCTACATGTACATATTACCTAAATTAACTCGACTAACCAAAGCCCCTGCAATATAGCCTCGCTATTGTTATTTTACTGCTGCTCTTTAATTATTTGTTACTTTGACCTCTTTTTTTCAGGTTTTTTCTTAAAACTGCATTGTTGGTTAAGGGCTTGTAAGTAAGCATTTCACGGTAAGGTCTACACCTGTTGTATTCGGCACGTGACACATAAAATGTGATTTGATTAGCTACAAGAGGACTTGAATCACATAGACCATTTCAGTCCCTGACAAACTGTCCTCTGCCCCTGGCTATCATCTCAAAATGGTGGACAACTTACCACTACATTCTCCAACATCGAGCCTATTACAGTAAGGCACGATTTATGTTTGATGTTAAGTTGATTAAATAGTTACGTTTTCACAGCACGTGTGTTGACACACAGAGGACGTACAGGACACGGCTTTGATCCAATTAATGTAAGATCTGGGAGTGCAGGTCTAGGCCTAAATGTCAACGTAGCAGCAAAGTAGCCTAGCTGCTGTTGAAGTAGAGTGGGGTAAGGGGGGGGGGGGGGGGGGGGTTGGGGAACGGGCAGGGAAAAGAGGATTTTAAAACGTCTCTCTTGGGATCACGTCCAAGGTGAATTATAGAATCCCTCCCAGAACCCCTTCCTCCCCTCGTTGTGTTGCAGGCCGCTGTCGACCATCGACCCCCTGCTAATGGAAAGTATCAGGATACGCTTAGCTAGATGGTCCCGGGTACACCCCGTCATCCCGGTAACCCTACCCTGTCACGGTAAACAACCGACATCCACAAAGGCGTGATTCAGGTGTCACTCAGGGCTGTATGTTGTCCCACTATAGAATGGATCAAGAAAAATTAGAAGAAAATACACTATTGGGAGTCCTAATACATCCCTTTTAAATTCTGACACTGACTATCTCTTCAATTCTGACACCGACTGCTTTCTGAAAGACTTTTTCTTCTTTCGTCACTGGGGTTTCTATTTAGGTCTATACAGCAGGATGTCTCCATGTCTCTAAGCACATCCTTGCAGGAGGTCGAAGAAGCAGAGGAAGTGGAGTAACTGGTCCAGAGCCTGTGCCTCTCAGCACTGACAGGTAGGTAATTCACTAGACAGACAGACAGACAGGACAGACAGGACAGACACTCTGAAATGGGGACAGACAGGACAGACACTCTGAAATGGGGGCAGCCAGCCAGAAACTCTGAAACGGGGGCAGCCAGACAGAAACTCTGAAACGGGGGCAGACAGACAGAAACTCTGAAACGGGGGCAGACAGACAGAAACTCTGAAACGGGGGCAGACAGACAGAAACTCTGAAACGGGGGCAGACAGACAGAAACTCTGAAACGGGGGCAGACAGACAGAAACTCTGAAACGGGGGCAGACAGACAGAAACTCTGAAACGGGGGCAGACAGACAGAAACTCTGAAACGGGGGCAGACAGGTAGGGAGTCTACGATCTACAGCCAGCTACTCTGTGGGGCTGGAACACCCAAATGCCTACAAATAAAACACACACTCACAAACTCACTCCAGGGATCATGCGACCTCACGTGAACCTTTATTCACATTTCCCTTGTTTGTACTGAATCAGGCCACTTTGAGGGGAAAAATCCAATGTACACTTCTCTTGCCTCACACAGTGCCAGAACAAAGCCAATTGAACTGACAGTCAGAGAGACAGGACTATTGACCATATAAATTAAAGAATCTACCGCTCGCACACCACTGCCCTCAAAGGAAGCACCTAAAAGTCATCAGATCCCATCACAGAAAAGTACCTAAAATATCCTACACAAAGGGCCTGAAAATTCCCTAGCTCCTACTTCTTCTCATCGCTGAACTGCCTTGTTCAAGGGCAGAACAACAGATCCTTACCCTGTCAGCTCGGGGATTCGATCTAGCAACCTTTCGGTTACTGGCCCAACGCTCTAACCACTAGGCTACCTGCCGCCGCAAAGTATGGGGAGCATCTAGTCAGTATGGGGTTACTGAACCGATTTGTTTCAAGGATATAGTCTAAACGAATGCTCAAACGATTCAAATGTATTTGGCTAAGCACCATAGGAAGTGAAACATGCCTTGTTTGCACACACACTCAAAGCACTCTGGAGTGCCTCTCAGCCATTGCCCAGCAGCCACCAACCAGCAGCCAATCCACAGGACCCTCACAAATCATCTAAAGAGAAAACAGATGGGCCAAAACATTTCACTTCTCTGGGGTAAGGGGCAGTATTTTCACGTCCGGATGAAAAGCGAGCCCAGAGTAAACTGCCTGCTACTCAGGCCCAAAAGCTGGAATATGCATATAATTAGTAGATTTGGATAGAAAACACTCTGAAGTTTCTAAAACTGTTTGAATGATGTCTGTGAGTATAACAGAACTCATATGGCAGGCAAAAACCTGAGAAAAAAATCCAACCAGGAAGTGGGAAATCTGAGGTTTGTCATTTTTCAAGTGATTGCCTATCCAATATACAGTGTCTATGGGATCGTATTGCACTTCCTAAGGCTTCCACTAGATGTCAACAGTCTTTAGAATGTTGTTTCAGGCTTCTACTGTGAATGGGGAGAGAATGAGAGCTGATTGTATCAGGTGTCTGGCACAGCAGTGAGCACGAGCTCTGTAGTCTTTCCTTTCTGAAGACAAAGGAATTGTCCGGTTGGAATATTACTGAAGATTTTTGATAAAACATCCTAAAGATTGATTATATACATCGTTTGACATGTTTCTACAAACTGTAATATAACGTTGACTTTTCGTTTGGACTTAGTGCGCACGCCTTCTGCATTTGGAATAGTGAACTGAACGCGCGAACAAAAAGGAGGTATTTGGACATAAAGATGAACTTTATTGAACAAAACAAACATTTATTGTGGAACTGGGATTCATGGGAGTGCATTCCGATGAAGAGCAAAAGGTAAGTGAATATTTATAATGCTATTTCTGACTTTTGTTGACTCCACAACATGGCGGGTATCTGTATGGCTTGTTTTGGTGTCTGAGCGCTGTACTCAGATTATGGCATGGTGTATTTTTGCCGTAAAGCTTTTTTGAAATCTGACACAGCGGTTGTATTAAGGAGAAGTGTATCTATAATCCTATGCATAACACTTGTATCTTTAGTCAAAGTTTATGATGAGTATTTCTGTAAATTGATGTGGCTCTCTGCAAAATCACCAGATGTTTTTTAGAGGCAAAACATTACTGAACATAATGCGCCAATGTAAACTGAGATTTTTGGATATAAATATGAACTTTATCGAACAAAACATACATGTACTGTGTAACATGAAGTCCTATGAGTGCCATCTGATGAAGATCAAAGGTTAGTGATTCATTTTCTCTATTTCTGCTTTTTGTGACTCCTCTCTTTGGCTGGAAAATGGCTGTATGTTTTTTTGTGACTAGGCGCTGACCTAACAGTCGTTTGGTGTGCTTTCGCTGTAAAGCCTTTTTGAAATCAGACACTGTGGTTGGATTAACGAGAAGTTTATCTTTAAAATGGTGTATAATACTTGTGTGTTTGAGGAATTTTAATTATGAGATTTCTGTTGTTTTGAATTTGGCGCCCTGTAATTTCACTGGCTGTTGTCGAGTGGGACGCTACCGTCCCACATATCCCAGAGAGGTTAACCTAAACAATGCCTAGCCTAGCTAATGCCAACACATACAGTAGCCAAAGCCTAGTTAATATCAAATTGTTTTTCAATAAAACTAGCCTGCTCTATTGATCACAATTTAGTCTAGTCAGACAACACTGAAGGATATGACCAATCCCAAAGCCTTGACCTGAGCAAAAGTTCCAATATTCACAGTGGTTTGCCTACACAAATACACATGCAAAGACGGTGCGTTTCTTATATCACAGACTGAACAGTGAAGTCCCAGTCAGACATGTTTTGGGTGTGGGGAAACAGGAATCTTAATAATACCACCACTGAGGGAAGGCAGTTTCTCTAGTTAACCTGTTAGGGCTAGGGGGCAGCATTGACACGGCTGGATAAAAAACATACCCGATTTAATCTGGTTACCACTCCTACCCAGTAACTAGAATATGCATATACTTATTACATATGGATAGAAAACACCCTAAATTTTCTAAAACTGTTTGAATGGTGTCTGTGAGTATAACAGAACTCAAATGGCAGGTCAAAACCTGAGAGATTCCTTTACAGGAAGTGGCCTGTCTGACCATTTGTTGAACTTCTTTTCCATCTCTATCATTTACTAAGGATCTCTGCTCTAACGTGACACTTCCCACGTCGTCCATAGGCGCTCAGAGCCCGGGAAAAAACAGAATGTCGTCATTCCAGCCCCAGGCTGAAACACATTATCGCCTTTCTCAAGTGGCCGATCAAGAGACACTGGCTTATGCGCGTGACCCCGACCGCCCCCGCCTTTGGGATTTTTTCCTCTGTTTGCCGAAAAGGAGATTCCCTGTCGGAATATTATCGCTTTTCTACGAGAAAAATGTCGTAAAAATTGATTTTAAACAGCGGTTGACATGCTTCGAAGTACGGTAATGGAATACTTAGAATTTTATTGTCACGAATTGCGCCATGCGCGTGACACTTCTTTACTATTTCGGATAGTGTCTGGAACGCACGAACAAAACGCCGCTATTCGGATATAACGATGGATTATTTTGGACCAAACCAACATTTGTTATTGAAGTAGCAGTCCTGGGTGTGTATTCTGACGAAGACAACAAAAGGTAATGAAACTTTTATAATAGTAAATATGATTATGGTGAGTGCTAAACTTGCCGGGTGTCTAAATAGCGAGCCCGTGATGCCTGGGCTATGTACTTAGAATATTGCAAAATGTGCTTTCACCAAAAAGCTATTTTAAAATCGGACATATCGAGTGCATAGAGGAGGTCTGTATCTATAATTCTTAAAATAATTGTTATGCTTTTTGTGAACGTTTATCGTGAGTAATTTAGTAAAATGTTAGCGAATTCCCCGGAAGTTTGCGGGGGGTATGCTAGTTCTGAACGTCACATGCTAATGTAAAAAGCTGGTTTTTGATATAAATATGAACTTGATTGAACAAAACATGCATGTATTGTATAACATAATGTCCTAGGGTTGTCATCTGATGAAGATCATCAAAGGTGAGTGCTGCATTTAGCTGTCTTCTGGGTTTTGGTGACATTATATGCTGGCTTGAAAAATGGGTGTCTGATTATTTCTGGCTTGGTACTCTGCTGACATAATCTAATGTTTTGCTTTCGTTGTAAAGCCTTTTTGAAATCGGACAGTGTGGTTAGATTAACGAGAGTCTTGTCTTTAAATGGCTGTAAAATAGTCATATGTTTGAGAAATTGAAGTAATAGGATTTTTAAGGTTTTGAAAATCGTGCCACAGGATAGCAGTGGCTGTTACGTAGGTGGGACGAATTCGTCCCGCCTAGCCTAGAGAGGTTAAAGTAGTGTTTCTTAAACATGTCCTTGGGCGCTTTGACAGTTTCCCACATTTGATCGATTCCACCGCTTGCACACATGATCCAACTAGTGAAGGGCTTGATGATGATGGCTTGTTGACCAGCTGAATCAGGTGTGTTCGTACTGGAATAGATTGCATATGTGGATCGCCTGAGGCTCCCAGGACAAGGACTAGTATGAAAAACACTTGACTAGAGTCTGCCCAGTGATAAGGGATCTGATTACCCTGGCTGGGACTGGGTGACCTCAGGGTGAGGCCTCAGTAGTTTTCCCCTCATTGCCTCCATGCGTCTGTCACATGGATCTGCCCGCTAGTTCCTGGATTGCACCAGAGTAACCGCCCAAATGGTAGGATGTTAGGTACCATGTGGGTAGTCTGGGGATTATTGTGCAAGTTAATGTCCTTATTTTTGGAGGGTAGTGGTGGTATACGTGGGGTTTACTGGCAAGCTGTACCATTTAAACTGTTGGTTATCTCCACATTACAGGTATTCAATTCATACAGCCATGAAGGAGCTATCTTCAGTGCGCATTCCTGGTTGCCTGTCTCCACCCCAGCAATAAATGTAATGGCTAAATTTGACAATTGTTGAAAAATCATTGCTTTCATACCTCAATCTGTCCGAATACTCCACAACCCGAGATACCCTTTGAAAGGCTCTAACAAAATTACCCTCCTTTTCTCCCTTGCATAGCCTGTGGCTTTCTCAAATCACATTACAAGCCGGCATGGGGCCGTAATACCATATCCACTCTGAGCCGTGCTGTTCCAGCAAACTAAGGAACCCCAGAGCAGAGCACATTGCCTTACACTGGACCTAAAATTAGTGTTGCCTGGAAGTCCCTCCCACCAGATAGCAGCCAAGTAGATAGTCAGAAAGTGAAAGAAGAATCCTCTTTGCATCATTCCAGTAATTTTCCATTGCATTGGACAGGGTCTAATACTAAGAGACAGGAATGGTCCAAAGCGGGGTAAGTCAGTGGCTTATCTAGACACAACATCCATTTTCCAAACCCCATGGTCAATAACCTGAATGTGACATTCAGACAAAACACATTGAGCTGGGGTTTTTCCCTGAAGATCTCTTACAGAATGTTTGATCAATACTAGTGTTGCTAGCGGACAAATCACATGTCCTAATGATCAACTTAACCTTTGAACCTCCACCCACAGATTCATTTGAGGAATTCTTCTCCGTCGCAACACCATTATCCGGGATTTAAGGGAAACTGACAGTCACTACTGCATGACTAGGAAGCACAAGATCACAAAATGTTTTCATTTGTATTTGTTAAGGTATCCTATTGTAAAAGGTCTTCGTGGTGGTTAGATTACGCTCAATGGAGGAAGAGATTCACCAAACATGGTAAGTTGAAACATTATGAAGGAACATCAGCAATCAAAAAGTCACTACAGTAGTTCACTAACTGTCATAGACAGTAGTGTAACATGTTCACACTAAATCAGGCTTTCACCCTCTTTGTTGAGGATAACATCTTCCTTGAGAAATCAAGTTTAAAAAGCAGTTATACAAACTCCAGTTTTATAGTTTTGGTTCAGAACACATGCTTTTGTATGACCCCCCCCTTTTGTATTAAAATAGCTGACTGTTTGCAGTGTTTCGCAACACCACCAGCCAATTTACAGAGGGCGTGTGGCAAGCCCCCTGCACCCGAAACAAAGGCCGCTATCTGATTCTGAAGTGGAAATTTCCACTGGCAGCTACAGCCAGCCATGATTTGCACATTTTGAAACATAATATGCCAAAAGGCAACACCGAACCAGAGGCCTCGGGCAGAAGGCAGAGCTCCATACGCGGCAGCAGTCAGGCTTGGGGCTGTTCAAAACACTGCCCGTCATGACTCACCACACCCACACACACACACACACACACACACACACGTCAGCTATTGTTTAATTGAGCTTGTAGCACAAAATCCCAACATGGGGGCAGTAGCATTATCAGGGCTTTAGAAGTAGTTGGAATCATCACAGCTTAGGCTAAAAGTATATGTAATTGTTCCTAGTCATTGTGACAACAGTGGTGAGCTAATCTGCGAACCGACCCAGTCAAGTCAGCCCTAATGCAGAAGACTCACAAAGCTTACCTGGGGACACATCCTATACATCTGTCATTTAGGCCCTTTCTAAAGTGGAAACCTTAGAAAAACTCCACTTTGTTCTCTTTTAGCCAGCGGGACAATATGAGTGGTTGGTTTTGTTCACCGAGGGGGAGAGACAGCGCAATAGAGATAAATAGGCGTCCCAGTGATCCGGGGAGGAAGCAGAACAGTGCTGTTCCCTCAGGTGCTGAAATGGGTGTTGCGAAAAAAAAGAATGCTTGTTTTTCTGCACAGTTGATGCCAAGTTCTGCAATAAACTAGGTCAGACAGTAACTTTAGTTCCAGAGATGTAGATGTGGTGGCGGAGGGTAGAGAATGCTCTTCGATAGGAGCGAACAAGGTCAACCTCAGGGATGTTCCTGGCAATTATTATATTCTTTTTCTGCCAGCGTTTTTTCGGGCCGCTGTATTAAAAAAATAAAATAAAAAAATGTTTCAGTGTAAACTTAAATGACAAACTAGATAAAGTATGTAGAAACAATGATGGATCTATATACAGTCGTATGAAAAAGTTTGGGCACCCCTCTGAGGCTGCATAATAATTTACTCTGTCATCACAGAAAATGATCACAGTGGCATGCCATTCATTTTCTAATAAAAGCTGAGTACTGGGGTATTGTCCAGACAATGATTTTTAGTGTAGCAATATTAAGTTGTATGAAATTAAATCGGATGTGAAAAATAGGCTATGCAAAATTTGGGCACCCTTGTCATTCTGTTGATTTGAATACCTGTAACTACTTAGCACTGATTAATTGGAACACACAATTGGTTTGGTGAGCTCATTAAGCCTTGAACTTCATAGACAAGTGCATCCAATCATGAGAAAAGGTATTTAAGGTGGCCAATTGCAAGTTGTTGTTCTCTTTGACTCTCCTCTGAAGAGTGGCAACATGGGGGCCTCAAAACAACTCTCAAATGACCTGAAAACAAAGATTGTTCAACATTATGGTTTAGAGGAAGGCTACAAAAAGCTATCGCAGAGATGTAAGCTGTCAGTGTCCACTGTGAGGAACATAGTGAGGAAATGGAAGACCACAGGCACAGTTCTTGTTAAGGCCAGAAGTGGCAGGCCAAGTAAAATATCGGAGAGGCAAAGGATGGTGAGAACGGTCAAAAACAGCCCACAGACCACCTCCAAAGACCTACAACATCCTCTTGCTGCAGATGGTGTTACTGTGCATCATTCAACAATTCAGCACACTTTGCACAAGGAGAAGCTGTATGGGAGAATGATGCGGAAGAAGCCTTTTCTGCACACACGCCACAAACAGTCGCTTGAGGTATGCAAACGCACATTTGGACAAGCCAGCTTCATTTTGGAATAAGGTGCTGTGGACTGATGAAACAAAGATTGAGTTATTTGGTCATAACAAGGGACATTATGCAACAGAACACAGCGTTCCAAGAAAAACACTTGCTACCCACAGTAAAATTTGGTGGGGGTTCCATCATGCTGTGGAGCTGTGTGGCCAGTGCCGGTACTGGGAATCTTGTTAAAGTTGAGGGTCGCATGGATTCCACTCAATATCAGCAGATTCTTGGGAATAATGTTGAAGAATCAGTCAAAGTTGAAGTTACGCCGGGGCTGGATATTTCAACAAGACAATGACCCAAAACACTGCTCAACATCTACCCGGGCATTTATGCAGAGGAACAAGTACAATGTTCTGGAATGGCCATCCCAGTCCCCAGACCTGAATATCATTGAGAATCTGTGGGATGATTTGAAGCGGGCTGTCCATGCTCGGCAACCATCAAACCTAACTGAACTAGAGATGTTTTGTAAGGAGGAACGGTCCAAAATACCTTCATCCAGAATCCAGACACTCATTAGAGGCTATAGGAAGCGTCTAGAGGCTGTTATTTTAGCAAAAGGAGGCTCTACTAAATATTGATGTGATTTTTCTATTGGGTTGCCCTAATTTATATACCTGTCTAATTTTGTTTTGATGCATATTGCAGATTTTCTGTTAATCCAATAAACCTCATTTCACTACTGAAATATTACTGTGTCCATCAGTTATTTGATAGATCAAAATGAAATTGCTGATCCAAACACCCAATTATTTATAAATGGAAATCATGGAAATTGTCAGGGGTGCCCAAACTTTTTCATACGACTGTATACATATTTTTTTAATACTATAATCTTTGAGAACTAACAAATCACATAAATAAAAACTAGACAGTCAGGGAGAATTGAAAATGAGGAAAACAATGAATTTAGCAGTATTGATTTTGTTATTATGTTTGAGCAAAATAACACACAATTAGCCATGGCAAAGTGTATAGAATTGCAGGAAATTTCCTTTAAAATGGCAACATTTTCTGTCATATCAATGGCAAAATGTCCAGAATTACTGAAAATGTGCTTTAAAACTGCAAAAAGTTCTCAGCTCCATGGAGAAAGTATTAGAATGACAGGAAATTGGCGTGGGGGGGGGGGGGGGGGGGGGGAAGAGTGTCTCTACACCGCCAAGATAGGGGCCTCTAAAATGTTCTCTAAAATTCAGCCATGTCGACTGTGCCCATTGCCATGACCCCGTTCCAAGATGATTGACAAGAAAAGTATCGTCCAACCCATCGGGTATCTCACTGCACCCTCGTATGCCATGTCCTTTGGTATCTGGTATCAAATGTCAGGATACGGAGGGCAGATGCCTCAATTCCCAGAATGAAACCAGGGGACATGCCAAGTGGGTCACATCAACAGACCAATGCATTCTTAGAGATCGCAAAGGTCAGTTGGTTTTGGGAAAACATTGCTAGAGTGACTTTTAGTAGAAACCTTGCAACAACAGAACCGATGCTGTTGAAACCATAGACCACTGTACTGTGTTCTTCAGGGGCCTTCTTGAGCATCTCAGATTAGGAGTGCTGATCTAGGATCAGGACCCTTTATGGTTGGGAATTGCCAGGGACCTAAAGATACAATATTATCATGATACTTTGGTGCCGATCCGATAAATATTCCAATTCTCACAATTCTATATGTATTGTGATTCAATACTGTGATCTTATTGCGACTCGATGTCCCAAACATATTGCTCACCATATGTCTGCTGCAGAGGGGACAAGAGAGAGCCATGAGAAAACAAGTTTTGATCAGTGCTGAAAACGAAATATATTGCGTTCTGGTGCAGGTACAGCCAACTACCGAAAACATAATATTGCACTATTGTCAAAATGTTACATCAAAAATAATATCCCGATACGAAACAATCAATTTTTTCCCCCCCCATCACTAGGACCCATGATCATGGATCAGATCCTATTCATTAGAATGGAAGGCAAAACTGATCCTAGATCAGCACTCCTACTCTGAGATGCTTTATGAATACGAGACCAGAACTGCATGGCAAACAGTCTAAATTCCCTGCGTGTGAGCCGGGCAGCAAGATTAATCTTCTAACCCCTGACCCAGGGCAACAGTGTTGCTCCTGCGGCTAATTAATCCACTTTACCCAGAGGACTGATCTGGGGCTGTGCAGTGGGATCAGCCTCACTGACACCAACTCGGATTCAATGGCTTTAGAGCCAGATGGGCAGAAGACTGAGGCCCGTCTTAAGGTGACCTGGATGCATGACCGACAATGGCAGTGACTTTTATTAGAGGCAGTTGAGACACAAAAAAATGGCATAGAACCCACCTTCATGACTGACATTGGCTTTCATATCTGTAGTTTTGTGAGACACCGATAATGACAAGGTATATAGAGCCATAAGGCCCATATTTGTCAACTTCAAAAACGAAAATAAGGTGTTTTTCATACCTTTCGGCATTTATTTTTCACACACTCTCCCTCCTGTCTATGGCCAGCAGTCAAACACTTCTCTCCACCTCTCCCTCTTCCTCTTAGCTTTGCTCGTTCTTCTTCGGTGGGCTCAGACAGTAACACAAGCTGGTACAAACAAGCGGGGAACTGACACGCGCAGCTGTCACATGTAGCCCCCCCTTCCCTTCCTCCTCCCTCCTGCAATCCAGCACTAGGCCTACATTTTCAGGGAGGAATTGCTCTCTTCTTACGCCTCTCTCTCTGTGTCGTCTCATAAACATGGGCCATTTTTAAAACAGCCCTACTTTTTGGTGGTGGCCCCTAGTTTTGCACCTTACACCCATACACATGGTTTACACGTCCTGTTTGGGAATCTGCCCACTTGCATACACACACATAATTATTGACTGACTATTGGGTGACTTCTTCAAAGCCAGGGGATCAAACTCTCCTATGTTTCTAAATGGGAGTTTAAACGGTCACTCAGGCCGCAACCCAGCCACCTTTTGGCTATAATTGAACATTTTCTAACTTTAGGCTAAACGTGGGCTACTTTTCATCCCAATTAGCCTACTATGTTAGTTCTTAGACATAGGCTTTTCGTTTGAGGATATAATTGACCAAATCATGTGGGTCAGATTCAGTAAACACAATACTAGGCTTATGTAGATGTTCTGCTAATGGTCTACTTGCTTTTCATTTCAATCAGATGATAGAAACAAGAGCCCTGCCCTGCTGAAAACAGAGTCTGTGTCGCTATATATAACCTGTGGTCATGTGACGAGTGAGTGGGCAGACCAAGGCCCGACAACAACTTGTCAATGCTTGGCAAAGCCAAAACACAAACACAAATCCAACACAATGACTCAATATCAATGCTTTTGTTGGCTGAACTTCTGAATATATAGTATAGCATTAACGTGATCGGACGAGTCAAGCGCCTACTATACAAATACAAAGAGCGAGACAAGAACGTATATAAACATGGCATCAACATCTCTACACCTAAGAATAGTTGCACATGTGCAAGCGCACACACTCCACCGAACTCGTGGGATAAAGATGCCTAATTGATTACCCGTGGTGGACAGATGGGACTGAACATGACACAATGTCTAATGAAGCAAAGCCCTGGCTCAGCAGCACTCTCAAAGGCACGACCACCTTGTCCTTGAGCATCGTCCAGATGTTGGCATACACAGCAAGCCACTGGCTGGCACAAATGACCTCAAAAACGAGCCCTAAGAAAGCTAAAATGGAAATTAATTAAAATGTTCACATTTTCAAACCAGGCTTAATCAGGATTAGACTACAAGTCAACACTGAGGAAATTAATGTTTTGATATAGGCCTTTTGACCAATGCCCTAATTGTGTTTGTGCTTGCCCATTACGGGACCTCCTCGCTACAATTCCATCACAAAGACATTCCAACATGTCAAATAAGTTAAGGCTAGTACTTCCTGAAATACATTTGACATTTTAATAATTTAGCAGACGCTCTTATCCAGAGCGACTTACAGGAGCAATTAAGGTTAAGTGCCTGGCTCAGGGGCACAGCAACACATTTTTCACCTAGTCGGCTTTCGGTTACTGGCCCAACGCTCTTAACCACTAGGCTACCTGCCGCCCTGACAAGACAGACGAATGACAAGAGACTGACGACATTAGACAAAACTGTGTCTCAGAATAGAAATCGCATCTGAGGCACGTGGCATAATACTATTGCACGTTCATTGGGCAATACTACCCAGCACTAAGCCAAGCCAGGGGATGTGTGTGTGTGTGTGTGAGAGAGAAAGACCATTCATTCCTTGGGGCTGATTTCATCGTCCAACTGCTATAAAAGGCCTATGAGATGACTGTCTCACATCTGTGGCTGCTTAACCGTTAAGTAAGCTTGGTTGCATCAAAAAAGGGAATTGTAAAATCGCTGTGATGACAGCGGTGCATCGTGTGTACGATAGGATGCTAAATGGTAACACTGTTATTAAGCTGCTGCCCAACTTCCTTGTTTACGACTGGAGAATGGGATTACCCAACTGAAGGATGTTGTGTCTATTGTTTCTCCACCCCGTTGAATTGGGAACAGTCAAGATTAGGGATGGGCATGAGTAATCGCGTACTAGAACAAACGTCAAAGCTATAATTTTTTCCAGAGATAAAAAAATATATATATATATATATACACACACACACACACACTACCGTTCAAAAGTTTGGGGTCACTTAGAAAGGTACATGTTTTTGAAAGAAAAATCACATTTTTTGTCCATTAAAATAACATCAAATTGATCAAAGATAGTGTAGACATTGTTAATGTTGTAAATGACTATTGTAGCTGGAAATGGCAGATTTCGACATCGGTGTGATGGTTGCTGATAATTGGCCTGTGTTCCAATGGCACGTTGTGTTAGCTAATCCAAGTTTATCATTTTAAAAGGCTAATTGAGCATTAGAAAACCCTTTTGCAATTATGTTAGCACAGCTGAAAACTGTTGTTCTCATTTAACCTGTTAGGGCTAGGGGGCAGTATTGACACGGCCGGATAAAAAAACGTGGCCGGATAAAAAACGTACCCGATTTAATCTGGTTACTACTCCTGCCCAGTAACTAGAATATACATATAATTATTGGCTTTGGATAGAAAACACCCTAAAGTTTCTAAAACTGTTTGAATGGTGTCTGTGAGTATAACAGAACTCATATGGCAGGAAAAAACCTGAGAAGATTCTGAACAGGAAGTGGCCTGTCTGACAAGTTGTTGTTCATCTTGGCTCTTTTTATTGAAGACTGAGGATCTTTGCTGTAATGTGACACTTCCTACGGCTCCCATAGGCTCTCAGAGCCCGGGAAAAAGCTGAATGATATCGAGGCAGCCCCAGGCTGAAACACATTATCGCGTTTGGATAGTGGCTGGTCAGAGTACTCTGAGACTCGAGATGTTTTTATTTTCTCTCTCTTTGTATGTATACACGCTTTCCCGGTCGGAATATTATCGCTTTTTTTAAGAGAAAAATGGCATAAAAATTGATTTTAAACAGTGGTTGACATGCTTCGAAGAACGGTATTGGAATATTTAGACATTTTTTGTCACGAAATGCGCCATGCTCGTCACCCTTATTTACCCTTTCGGATAGTGTCTTGAACGCAAGAACAAAACGCCGCTATTTGGATATAACAATGGATTATTTGGGACCAAACCAACATTTGTTATTGAAGTAGAAGTCCTGGGAGTGCATTCTGACGAAGAACAGCAAAGGTAATAACATTTTTCTTATAGTAAATCTGACTTTGGTGAGTGCTAAACTTGCTGGGTGTCTAAATAGCTAGCCCTGTGATGCCAGGCTATCTACTTAGAATATTGCAAAATGTGCTTTCACCGAAAAGCTATTTTAAAATCGGACATATCGAGTGCATAGAGGAGTTCTGTATCTATAATTCTTAAAATAATTATGTTTTTTGTGAACGTTTATCGTGAGTAATTTAGTAAATTCACCGGCAGTGTTCGGTCGGAATGCTAGTCACATGCTAGTCACATGCTAATGTAAAAAGCTGTTTTTTTATATAAATATGAACTTGATTGAACAAAACATGCATGTATTGTATAACATAATGTCCTAGGGTTGTCATCTGATGAAGATCAAAGGTTAGTGCTGCATTTAGCTGTGGTTTGGGTTTATGTGACATTATATGCTAGCTTGAAAAATGGGTGTCTGATTATTTCTGGCTGGGTACTCTGCTGACATAATCTAATGTTTTGCTTTCGTTGTAAATCCTTTTTGAAATCGGACAGTGTGGTTAGATTAACGAGAGTCTTGTCTTTAAAATGGTGTAAAATAGCCATATGTTTGAAAAATTGAAGTTTTTGCATTTTTGAGGTATTTGAATATCGCGACACGGGATTACACTGGCTGTTGAGTAGGGGCCCATAGAGGTTAAAGAAGCAATAAAACAGGCCTTCTTTAGACTAGTTGAGTATCTGGAGCATCAGCATTTGTGGGTTTGATTACAGGCTCAAAATGGCTAGGAACAAAACACTTTCTTCTGAAACTCGTCAGTCTATTCTTGTTCTGAGAAATTAAGGCTATTACATGCGAGAAATTGCCAAGAAACTGAAGATCTCGTACAACGCTGTGTACTACTCCCTTCACAGAACAGGGCAAACTGGCTCTAACCAGAACAGAAAGAGGAGTGGGAGGCCCCGGTGCAACTCTGAGCAAGAAGACAAGTACATTAGAGTGTCTAGTTTGAGAAACAGACTCCTCACAAGTCCTCAATTGGCAGCTTCAATAAATAGTACCCGCAAAACACCAGTCTCAACATCAACAGTGAAGAGGTGACTCCGTGATGCTGGCCTTCTAGGCAGAGTTGCAAAGAAAAAGCCATATTTCAGACTGGCCAATAAAAAGAAAAGATTAAGATGGGCAAAAGAACAGACACTGGACAGATAATGGCCCTCTTTACACCTATGTAGATATTCTATGTAGATATTCCAATAAATCTAATATTATTTCTCCCACGTTGAATACGGTCGCTGTCCTCGGTTCTGAAACAATCTTCAGTGCACCGTAGAATTGCCACCTTTCCCTATGTTGCTATGAGCATAATAGCAAAGTTAACCAGCATTTTGGGAGTGAGAACAATGCAGCAGAGGCAGCAGCAGCAGAGACGAGGATACAGCCTTTGCCTTAGCTTAATTGTCTAAGAAAATTGAGGAGAGAAGTAACCCCAATTTAATTAGGTCTATAATCCAGTTCTCTGCTGCCAATTGCAAAAGTCTCTGAAGCTGGAGTCTTATATCTCCCTCTCTAACTTTAAGCATCAGCTGTCTGAGCAGCTTACCGATCACTGTACCTGAACACAGCCAATCTGTAAACAGCACACCCGACTACCTCATCCCCATAGTATTACTTACCCTCTTGCACTCCAGTATCGCTACTTGCACATCATCATCTGCACATCTATCACTCCAGTATTAATGCTAAATTGTAAATGTTTTCACCTCTAGGGACTATTTATTGCCTACCTTCCTACATTTGCACACACTGTACATAGATTTGTCTATTTTTCTTTTCTTTTGTGTTATTGACTGTACGTTTGCTTATATGTAACTGTGTTGTTTTTGTCGCACTGCTTAGCTTTTTCTTGGCTAGGTCGCAGTTGTAAATAAGAACTTGTTCTCAACTGGCCTACCTAGTTATTAAATAAAAGGTTAAATAAATAATCAATAGCCTAACAGTTAAATGTGCCTGGCTTTATAAATTATCCATATATATCTACAGAAATTAGAAAGATCTTGCTTCTGTTGCCTGTTTGAGCCTGCCTGTATATTCCGTGAGCACCAAGCCTCATGCAATGGCAAATGTCACTGTTATTAATATTTGCTATGCTGTAATAAAGGCTTTACAAAAAAACAGACTGGTGTTACTTATAATTTATTTAGTGTGGTTTACACTTACTCCAAACAGGCAGAAAATGTATATTGTAATCTAACAGCACCTGTGTCGTCACACATAATATGCACACAGCTCTTGCTCCTATACCCTCCTTTTTCTTGATCTCTTTCTTATTGTTATTATTACAATTATTATTATCATCATTATAATAACAAGTCATGTTGTCATCATTAGTAGGCTTGTATAACCACCATCGAGCTGTAGGCCTAAGAGGGTGTCCTGTTTAGTCCTAATACCGTAACTTACTTAGGCCTGTATTTCAATATATAGGCTACAGTATCAAATCAATCATTCAAGCATTTTAGTTTTAAAATTGAATTATTAGCCTAAACAATAATTAAACCGCAATTCACGAATGCATGCAACTGTTTTTAGTCCACTGTAATAAAATGCTTTATATATATTTTTCCCCGTTAGAACAGACTTTGGTACACTAACAGACTCTCTGGTACACTCCTTTACTTCCCCTTTGCCCCCTGAGCAACCAGTAAACATAAGCCCTTTAGAGTTTATTTTTCACGTCTTCCACTTCCATTTTGCTGTCGACATTATTGTGTTCAGAGTTTGTTATAACCAATTTATTGATGCGATTATGACAGGCTATAAGTCAGGCCTTATTGGTCACATGCATGTGATGCATACATGTTTCAAGTGAAGAGAGCAAGGGTTGAGGGAATAGGAGATGTTTGTCGTAAAGAAATTAGGGATTTCGGTAACAGAACTTTTTAGTCAGAACTAAGTAAGAAACTAAACGGCTGACGTGATGTTGCAGCTTCAGCAGGGACAGCTATTGCTGTTCTGCTTTCGCTGCAGTAGGGAGGAGAGCGAGAAAACGTGTGCCAGTCACACAGGCACTCGCTGTCATTTTTGTTGACACTGTGTGACCATCGGGCTCTTTGAGTCATTTGTGTGTCTTAATGATTTAATCAAACAGTGTGCTTAAAGTATCAGACAAGCTCAGTGCATATGTAGTTGATATTATTCAAACACATGTCTATATATGGAAAAATAAAAGTTTAAACAGGACGACTCTCGGTCGACCAAGATGCTTTTTGGTCGGGTACAGCCCTCGTCCTACTGTTTCTGTACTATACTTTGGTATGTGGTATTACCGGAAGTGCACACAAGGGGCGCCATTTAAAAAAATAAAGGGCCTCCCGAGTGGCGCGGCCGTATAAGGCACTGTATTACAGTGCTTGAGGTGTCACTACAGACCCGGGTTCGATCCAAGGCTGTGTCGCAGCCGGCCGCAACCAGTCCATGTCATTGCCAAAGATACAGGCCTTTTGGCAATCTCAACATTGAATATGCAGCTGGATTTATGGCATAGTTGATCATTGGTTGTTAGAAATAACATTAATATTTTCCATGACAACATGTGGCGCCTCAAATAGAATTTGAATCATAACAAAGTCAAAAATAAACATTTAGCTCCTAGCTAGGCAAGTTGTTGCACTTTGAGTCTTAAAATCAAAGCAAAGAGGTTGTGTGATTGGAATTGCAGTATATATTTACTTTGAGAATTTTACATGAGCTAGCGACTTTTGACAGACTTGTTTTGTCTGGACAAACAAAAACAAAAAAAAACAGTTGCTTATCAACTGGATACGAAAGTGTTCTGTGGGGGGGAAAAAAGCGACAGAGTTCCAATATTTGGATAATCGTTGTGTTTGGAGGATAGCTGTGGTTTATCAAATCAGTATCAATAACTCTGTTCTCCTCGAGCTCATTAATGATATAATGTTCATATATGAAGATGACAGAAAGGCCAGTCTCTTTGGCAATGGCAAGGATAGTCAAGGAGTGGAACGTTAGTTAAAGAGACTGGTACTCAGGCTAGAATGTCTCTGCTGTAAGCAAGAAGCTTGATCATGACATTAGGGCACTTCGCAAACTAAATGCAAAGCTGGAGCCCTGAGCTGGATCTAATTTAGTTGACATATCTTAGATTTCTTATAGTTATACTTAATATATGTTATAAGCAGTGGCGTAGCACGCACCCCTGCAGCCCCCAGGTGCCCCCAACCCAAATGTTTTTAAAACGGTATTTAAAAATCATACCAGTATTTCAAAATATATCATATACCGGGGTATCGCCCAAGCCTACTGCAATTACTTTTATTTAAAACAAACAGGCTTTGGCTACCTTGATTTTGAGAGCAATAGCTAAGTAGCTTATTATGGCTAGTGTATAATTATTTTAGCATGTACATGGTCCAACGGACCATCATTAAACTTCACTACACTCACAATCAGTTATGTAATAGGTTGCAGGAGCATTTACCCTTACAGTGACAGACCTCAAGAAAGTCTCATGTAATGTTCAATTACCGTCAGATGCCGTGTTGTTAAGCCTAACCAGGGGTGAAAATAGATTTAATTTCTTACCGACGGGGCATTTTTGTAGTATTTCTTTTTAATACTACAAAAATGACAGGGTGGCCTTCTCTGCTGACACTGACAAACAGATCAATAAAAACGATGTCGGATCCATATAAATAAGCCTACGAAAAGGGGAAACAAATACCATATGACGTCCAGCTAACCTGGAGGAAACTATTGTCCAAAAGTGGCACTGACCCAATGACAAAGACAGTGAATATGCGCACTTACCAAGTGGGGATATGGCCGATGTTCTCCGCTGGTGCCAATAAAATAGGCTACTGTTCGCTCAATTCATCATTTTTAGAACTAAAAGATAGTCTTTTCATTGTCATCTCTTTACAGCAATAGCCATTTGCTTTCCAAACATTCTTCCTGCGATTGTATTTTTAAAATATTGTAATATGCCTGGCTGTTTCTCTCTGCTTTTCACTGACAGTTGCAACGTAACAATCACCTATTTGGTATTTGCAGCGTACGCTGCCCAAATTGCGGGCCCTTCCGACTGTAGGATATGTGATGTAAAACAATCCACAGGTTGTTTTTTAAGAAGCTAGTGATCCTCTGTGGACAAATCATGCTTTCTGGTGTGGTAGCCTATTTTGAATGATTTTTATTTATTTCTGTATAGACAGGAGTATGGTAATTATATACATTTTGGCAATTTAATTACATTTACTTTAGTGAAAACGTAGCTTTCCCTAGCCTTATGGGCACGCCGCCTATGCCTTTTAATGTGGCATAAACACAACCAGTCATGATGTTTTCATCCGATTGTCAAACAATCGATCATTCGTTCACTCACAAAATAATTTCAGCATCTAAACGCCAATAATGCGCGGCGCACCCGCTATTTAATGAATGGAAAGAGAGTCACAAAACACCTAAGTGTAATGAAATTCTGCGATTGTCAATAGGCCTACACTTGTAGCCTGAATTGACGCATCATCCATCCACCGTTGTCCATGCGCGCCTCGGTCAGCGTATACGTTTCAGGTCAATTCGCACATTTTTCATGCGGCTGACATGCAGTCATGTTAAATAATGGTGTAATAGCCTATAGTTTTTTTTAGACATGTTGTATTAATTTTGATAGGCTCATATTTTACCGGTATGGCATACCCCCACTATTTATTTAAACTGCCTTACTTTCACCCCTGCTCCTAACAGCAGAATTACGTAATTTGGGATTAGCGAGCGCAGCATGAACTACTGTACCGCTCCAGTGACTGACAGGTTTGGAAAACGGGGTATGCATTTGGGGGGCGTCACCTTCCTATGGCTTTAGAGTCCTTGGTCATGTTCATTAGGCACCAAACGGAAGGAAACAGAATGAGACAGGAGTTGTCCAATGACAAACGCATTCATTTTTCGTCCCAAAACGTTTTCAAACCTTTTCCCGTTCTGTTCTTGAGGTCCTTGAGAGAAATGATGCAGTTGACCCTCCACTCTGACTCTCTAAGGGTGGGTGTTCTTTCTATTGTTCATTCGTCCCTCAGCAGCCAAGATGTAGAAAAGGCTAACTGACATCTTTGAACATTGCGCACAATAAAAAAAGTCTCTGATTACTTCTTAATAGCCTTTCCCATAAGGGGAAGGGGGTGGGGCACTGTGAAACACTTGGTTTACAGTGGAACTGTAAAAAACGAAATTTTCACAAGGGACTGAATCTGAGGCACAGAGAATACAGAGTTAAGCCTTTAGCTATTCAACAATCTGTGTGCACATGGCATGACACATGCAGAGCATCTTGAGTCAGAAGCCAGTGAGGTCTATAGCAGGTTTATAGCCATAACAGTTTTATGTGGACCCCAGGACGAGTAGATGCTGAATGTGCAATAGCTAAAGGCGATCCTCAAACTCCCGAGTGGGCTCCCGAGAGGCGCAGCGGTCTAAGTTACTGCATCTCAGTGCAAGAGGCGTCTATACAGTCCCTGGTTCGATTCCAGGCTGTATCACATCCGGCCGTGATTGGGAGTCCCATTGTGAGGCGCACAATTGGGCCAGCATCGTCCAGGTTTGGCCGGGGTAGGCCATCATTGTAAATAAGAACGTGTTCTTAACTGACTCCCCTAGTTAAATAAAGGTTACATAAAATAAAAACTAAAACAGCAGTCTGTGCCGGCAGGTAAGGGTTAATGCATTACCTAAACCCTTTCTTCCCATCCACTGATGACACCAACCCTGTAATAATATGCAATTCTGTTTAACAACTTAGTCTACGTCAACAGGGTAGAGATTTGTTTCGCTTTTGATTAGGGTGTTGTCTATTTTCTTTATATACTATTTTCTTTATATAACGTTAGCACTTTACTAAGCAGATGCATGGTCGAGAAAACGCCAGCCAACAGCACTTCGAATAGGAGCAGGTCTAGAACATTCTATTGCGTGTGAAAAATGTGTAACTTCACTTTCAGGTTTGCTGAACCAAGAGCCAATGCGTTTTAAAAGTGAAACTACATAGAATATGCACAATTCGCTAAATCAGTCTGTCTGATGTACAAAATAATTGAATAAGCAGTTTATCACGAGCTAGGCCCAACGAGTACTACACCTGCTTATCAACAACGTTGACTGTATCGACTTATACAATATTGACTTGAGTTTCACATTTTACTGTTGTTATGAAAATATGATCACATCTTTTTGCCAACGAGACGTACGCCAAAGCACAGCTGATAATAAAGGGCCTAAATGCATTTTTGCTCGTCCATCGTCAATGGAAGGGGGGGGGGGGCGTATTTTCAGAAACAGATGAAATGGTCAAGGTTTAATAATCCCCATCATATTTATATATACACACACACACATCAGACAAATAAACTAGCTCGATTTTTACAACGATATCCCAACTGCAACCACGCCTATTAAAATATAAGCCCGTAAACAGTCACGTTTGACGCTGCAAAGCAACACAAATATTAGGACACTTACCAATCAATACCGTCCTCGATATCTGCTCGTCTCTTCTTCACCAATACCAATGAGAGAAATAGCAGGCCAATAAAACAAACAAAGACGCTGCCCTTCAGATAACTAGCTACAACAACTGTGTTATCTACACGGGATAGGCTACAGCCCGTGCAAAGCGTCTTCATTCAACTCGAAATGTTGGTGGTTGACTCCGGTTTGCTCGGTATTGGCTTGCTGGCTAGCTATGTAGCAATATTTATCAACACTGTAACAGACAAAAAACTGCGAAGCGGACATCACGATAAATGAAACCGATTTTTTTTAAAAAGGCAACAGCTGCTCCTCAGACGACTATATGTGTTGATTTCCAGGTGTACAATATTCTCGTGGTCAATTTTGAACGGTTCTTCAAGCACGTAGTGCTCGTAGTCCCTCCTCTTAGCCCGTTTAACGGAGACAGAGTCGTGTACAGTGGATACGGGGGGTTGCTGTGTTCTGGTTGGAAGGAGGAATTGATGCATTGCTCACGTAGTTTGCTGTGTTTTTCCTGGCTGGCATCAGAGATAGGAGAACTCTCCCCCCCTTTTTGTTATTAAACCTTTATTTAACTAGGCAAGTCAGTTATGAACAAATTCTTATTTACCAAAATAAGGCTTACCAAAAGGCTAAAGGCCTCATGCGGGGGCGGGGACGGGGCCTGGGATTAAAAATAAATACAATATAAATAAAGGACAAAACACACATCACAATAAGAGAGACAACACTACACAAAGAGAGACCTAAGACAACAACATAGCAAGGCAGCAATACATGTCAACACAACATAACAACAACATGGTAGCGGCACAAAACATTGTACAAACATTATTGGGCACAGCACAAAGGGCAAGAAGGTAGAGACAACAATACATTACACAAAGCAGCCACAACTGTCAGTAAGAGTGTCCATGATTGAGTCTTTGAATGAAGAGATGGAGATAAAACTGTCCTGTTTGAGTGTTTGTTGTAGCTCATTCCAGTCACTAGCTACAGCGAACTGAAAAGAGGAGCGACCCAGGGATGTGTGTGCTTTGGGGACCTTTAACAGAATGTGACTGGCAGAACGGGTTTTGTATGTAGAGGATGAGGGCTGCAGTAGATATCTCAGATTGAGTGAGGCCTAAGAGGGTGTTTTAAATAAACATCAACCAGTGGGTCTTGCGACGGGTATACAGAGATGACCAGTTTACAGATGAGTATAGAGTCTGCCTGGCTGGCGTCGGGATTGAACATTTTTGACATTTATGATGATGATGATAATAATGGTATTACCACCTGGGTGGAAATCAAATTGTATTTGTCACATGCGCCAAATACAACAGATGTAGACCTTACAGTGAAATGCTTACTTACAAGCCCTTAACCAACAATACAGTTTTAAGAAAATACCTTCCAAAAAGTAAGAGATAAGAATAACAAATAATTCAAGAGCAGCAGTAAATAACAATAGCGGGGCTATATACAGGGGGTACCGGTATGCAACTAATCCAATAGTCTGGGTAGCCATTTGATTAGCTGTTCAGGAGTCTTATAGCTTGGGGGTAGAAGCTGTTTAGAAGTCTCTTGGACCTAGACTTGGCACTCCGGTAACGCTTGCTATGCGGGAGCAGAGAGAACAGTCAATGACTAGGGGTGCTGGAGTCTTTGACAATTTTTAGGGCCTTTCTCTGACACCGCCTGGTATAGAGGTCCTGGATGGCAGGAAGCTTGGCCCCGGTGATGTACTGGGCCGTATGCAATACACTCTGTAGTGCCTTGCGGTCGGAGGCCGAGCAGTTGCCATACCAGGCAGTGATGCAACCCGTCAGGATGCTCTAGATGGTGCAGCTGTTGAACCTTTTGAGGATCTGAGGACCCATGCCAAATCTTTTCAGTCTCCTGAGGGGGAATAGGTTTTGTCATGCCCTCTTCACGACTGTCTTGGTGTGCTTGGACCATGTTAGTTTGTTGGTGATGTGGACGCCAAGGAACTTAAAGCTCTCAACCTGCTCCACTACAACCCTGTCGATGAGAATGGGGGTGTGCTCGGTCTTCCCTTTCCTCTAGTCCACAATCATCTCCTTTGTCTTCATCACGTTGAGGGAGAGGTTGTTATCCATGCACCACACGGTCAGGTCTCTGATCTCCTCCCTACAGGCTGTCTCGTCGTTGTCGGTGATCAGGCCTGCCACTGTTGTGTCATCAGCAAACTTAATGATGGTGTTGAAGTTGTGCCAGGCCGTGCAGTCATGAGTGAACAGGGAGTACAGAAGTGGACTGAGCACGCACCCCTGAGGGGCCCACCTGTTGAGGATTAGCGTGGCAGATATGTTGTTACCTACCCTTACCACCTTGGCGCCGGTCCGTCAGAAAGTCCAGGATCCAGTTACAGAGGGAGGTGTTTAGTCCCAGGGTCCTTAGCTTAGTGATGAGCTTTGAGGGCACTATGGTGTTGAACGCTGAGCTGTAGTCAATGAATAGCATTCTCACATAGGTGTTCCTTTTGTCCAGGTGGGAAAGGGCAGTGTGGAGTGCAATAGAGATTGCATCATCTATGGATCTGTTGGTGCAGTATGCAAATTGGAGTGGGTCTAGGGTTTCTGGGATAATGGTGTTGATGTGAGCTATGACCAGCCTTTCAAAGCATTTCATGGCTACATACATGAGTGCTACGGGTCGGTAGTCATTTAGGCAGGCTACCTTAGTGTTCTTGGGCACAGGGACTATGGTGGTCTGCTTGAAACATGTAGGTATTACAGACTCAGACAGGGAGAAGTTGAAAATGTCTGTGAAGACACTTGCCAGTTGGTCAGAGCATGGTCGGAGTACACGTCCTGGTAATCCGCCTGGCGACGTTGTGAATGTTGACCTGTTTAAAGGTCTTACTCACATCGGCTGCAGAGAGCGTGATCACACAGTCGTCTGGAACAGCTGATGCTCTTATGCGTGTTTCAGTGTTACTTGCCTCGAAGCGAGCATAGAAGTTATTTAGCTCGTCTGGTAGGCTCGTGTCACTGGGCAGCCCTCGGCTGTGCTTCCCTTTGTAGTCTGTAATAGTTTGCAAGTCCTGTCACATCCGACGAGCATCAGAGCCGGTGTAGTATGATTCTATCTTAGTCCTGTATTGACATTTTGCCTGTTTGATGGTTCGTCGGAGGGCATAGCAGGATTTCCTATAAGCTTCCGGGTTAGAGTGCCGCTCCTTGAAAGCTGTACGCGTTTCTGTGTGTGGAGTAAAGGTGGTCTACAATTTTCTTCCCTTTCTTCCCATTTAACATGCTGATAGAAATTAGGTAAAACTGATTTAAGTTCCCCTGCATTAAAGTCCCCAGCCACTAGGACGCCTCTGGATGAGCGTTTTCCTGTTTGCTTATGGCGGTGTACAGCTCATTGAGTGTGGTTTTTGTGCCAGCCTCGGTCTGTGGTGGTATGTCGACAGCTACGAAAAATACAGATTAAAACGCTCTTGGTAGATTGTGTGGTCTACAGCTTATCATGAGATACTCTACCTCAGACGAGCAAAACCTTGAGACTTCCTTAGATTTTGTGCACCAGCTATTGTTTACATATATGCATAGGCCCCCGTCCGTGTCTTACCAGAGGCTGCTGTTCTGTCCTGCCGATAGTGTGTATAACCCGCCCGTTGTATGTTCTTGATGTCGTCGTTCAGCCACGACTCTGTGAAACATAAGATATTACAGTTTTTAATGTCCTGTTGGTAGGATATATGTGTTTTCAGTTAATCCCATTTATTTTCCAGCCATTGAATGTTAGCTAGCAGGATGGAAGGAAAGGGAAGATTAGCCACTCATCTCCTGATCCTCACAAGGCACCCTGATCTCTTTCCGCGAAACTGCCATTTCTTTTTCGAGCGAATCACGGGGATCTGGGTCTGTAGTATTATATCCCTCCCGTCCGACTCATTGAAGAAGAACTCTTCGTCCAATTTGAGGTGAGCAATCCCAGTTCTGATGTCCAGAAGCTCTTTTCGGTCATAAAATTATGTACAAAACAAGTTACGAACAATGCGAAAAAACAAACAAAATAGCATAGTTGGTTCTGAGCCTATAAAACAGCAGCCCTCCCCTCCGGCACCATTTAAAAAAAAAAAATGCATGCATTCACATGCAGACTATTTTATTATAGAGATTAATCGATCATAGTATGTTTGTTATTTACATTTATATGCCTATAGAAGTTGATGCAACATACTTGTTTAGAAATAATTCTATTGAGATTCTATTGAGCATTATTTATTTAGTCACCCACTTATTGACTGCACATTAACAATGTCATCATTGGGATCTCAGTCTCAGTGAATGAGCTGAGATAGTGGTTAAGATATCACAACCTGATATTTATCTACAGTCAAACACTGTCTGGTGATGATGACTAGTCTAGATTCTAGAACAATAAAAAGCAAAACTGGACCAAAAGGAAACACAACTATTTTTCAAATCAAATCAGATGGTATTGGTCTCGTACACATGTTTTGCAGATGTTATCGCAGGTGCAGCGAAATATTGCTTTTGTTTTTAGCTCCAACAGTGCAGTAATACCTAACAATAGAAAACAATACACACAAACCCCAAAATATTTAATAATGAAATTAAGAAATACCAGAATGAGCAATGTTAGAGTCCGGTGCATTCGGAAAGTATTCAGACCCCTTGACTTTTTCCACATTTTGTTACATTACAGCCTTATTCTAAAATTGATTAAATTATATTATTTTCCTCATCATTCTCCACACAATACCTCAAAAGGACAAAGCAAAAACAAGTTTAGATATTTTTGCAAATGTATTAAAAATAAAAAACAGAAATACCTTATTTACATAAGTATTCAGACCCTTTGTTATGAGTCTCAAAATTGAGCTCAGGTGCATCCTGATTCCACTGTTCATCCTTGGGATGTTTCTACAACTTGATTGGAATCCACCTGTGGTAAATTCAATGAATAGGACATTATGTGGAAAGGCGCACACCTGTCTGTATAAGGTCCCACTGTTGACAGTGCATGTCAGAGCAAAAACGAAGCCACGTGGTCAAAGGAATTGTCCATTGAGCTCCGAGACAGGATTGTGTTGAGGCACAGATCTGGGGAAGGGTACCAAAAAATGTCTGCAGCATTGAAGATTCCCAAGAACACAGTGGCCTCCATCATTCTTAAAGGGAAGAAGTTTGAAACCACCAAGACTTTTCCTAGAGCTGGTCGCCTGGCCAAACTGAGCATTTGGGGGAGAAGAGGCTTGGTCAGGGAGATGACCAAAAACCCGATGGTCACTCTGACAGAACTCCAGAGTTCCTCTGTGGAGATGGGAGAACCTTACAGAAGGACAACCATCTCTACAGCACTCCACCAATCAGGCCTTTATGGTAGAGTTGCCAGACGGAAGCCACTCCTCGGTAAAAGGCACATGACAACCCGCTTGGAGTTTGCCAAAAGCCACCGAAAGGACTCTCAGACCATGAGAAGCAAGATTCTCTGGTGTGATGAAACTCTTTGGCCTGAATGCCGAGCGTCACATCTGGAGTAAAACTTGCACCACCCCTACGGTGAAGCATGGTGGTGGCAGAATCATGCTGTGTGGATGTTTTTCAGCGGCAGGGACTGGTCAGGATTGAGGGAAAGATGAACGGAGCAAAGTATAGAGAGATCCTTGATGGAAACCTGCTCCAGAGCGCTCAGAACCTCAGCCTTGGGCTAGTTTCACCTTCCAACAGGACAATGACCCTAAGCACACAGCCAAGACAACGCAGGAGTGGCTTCGTCATCAAGTTTCTGAAATGTCCTTGAGTGGCCCAGCCAGAGCCGGGACTTGAACCCAATCGAACTTCTCTCGAGAAACCTGAAAATAGCTGTGCAGTGACACTCCCCTCCAACCTGACAGAGCTTGAGAGGATCTGCAGAGAAGAATGGGAGAAACTTCCCAAATACAGGTGTGCCAAGCTTGTAGCGTCAAACCCAAGAAGACTTGAGGCTGTAATCGATGCCAAAGGTGCTTCAACAAACTACTGAGTAAAGTTGAATTTTTTTTTTTAAATACATTTGCAAAAATGTCTAAAAAACAGTTTTTGCTTTGTCATTTTGGTGTATTGTATGTAGATTAAAGAGGAAATATATATTTTTAATCAATTTTAGAATAAGGCTGTAATGTAACAAAATGTGGAAAAAGTCAAGTGATCTGAATACTTTACAAATGCACTGTATGTGTATGTGTGGGTGTGTGTATGTGTATGTATGTATGTGTATGTGTATGTGTATGTGTATATAATGGTGTGTAAGGACAGTATATGAATAGAAAAGAAAGGTTTGTACAGCAGTAGATATATAGGATGATCCTTGACTAGAATACAATATATACATATGAAGTGGGTAAAACAGTATGTAAACATTATTAAAGTGACCAGTATTCAATGACTATGTACATAGGGCAGGGTAGAGTACAGGATGATAGCCAGCTAGTAACAGTGACAAGGTATGACTCCAAACACCTAGAAAAGGCTACTCCCCTTGATGATATCCTCAAAAAAAAAATTGATAGGTATCAGTCTGGTGTTTTCTGTAATGACCTTAGTGATCACTGTTTTTACAGCCTGTGTTCGTAATGGCTGCTCTGTGAAATGGCCTCTCCTGATTTGTCATAGATGCTTGCTAAAAACTTTAATGAGCAAGCCTTCCTTCATGAACTGGCCTCTAAATTGGTATAGAATCAGTTTGATCCCCTCTGTCGAAGACGCTTGGACCTTCTTTTTTTATATTTTCAGTGGTATTGTTAACAAACACGCCCCCATAAAGAAAATTAAAAACAGGTTCAGACCCTGGTTTGACCGTGATCTTGCAGAATTACTCCACCTCAAGAATTCCATTTGGCGAAAGGCTCGGCACACGCTTACTCAGGCTGACTGGCTCTCGTTCAGCCAATGAAAAATAAGGCAAAAGTTAGTTACTTTAAGGAGCAGTTGTCTCTCTATGGGTCTAACCCCAAGAAGTCCTTGAAAACAGTTAAAGACCTGGAGAATAAACCCTCCTCCTCACAGCTTCCCATGTCCCTTAATGTTGATGATGTGATTGTTACTGACAAGGAAAACATGGCTGAGCTCTTTAAATCACCACTTCATTAAGTCAGGATTCCTATTTGACTCAGCCATGCCTCCTTGCCCATCCAACATTTCCTCATCTCCCACCCCTTCTAATGCGACTAGCCTGATGCCCCTCCCTCTTTTTCCCCTGCCCTGCTACAAAGTTTCTCCCTGCAGGCGGTCACTGAGTCCGAGGTGCTAAAAGAGCTCCTTAAACTTGACCCCCCCAAAAAAACATCTGTGTCAGATGGTTTAGACCCTTTCTTCTTCGAGGTTGTTGCCCCTATCATCGCCAAGCCTATCTATGAACTTTATAACCTGTCTCTCCTCTCTGGGGAGGTTCCCATTGCTTGGAAGGCAGCCATGGTGCGTCCTTTATTTAAAGGGGGAGATCAAGCTGATCCTAACTGTTATAGGCCAATTTCTATTTTGCCCTTTTTATCAAAAGTGTTGGGGAAAAATTGTCAATAATCAACTGACTGGCTTTCTTGATGTCTATAGTATTCTCTCCGGTATTCAATCTGATTTCCTTAAAGGTCATCAATGATGCCACAATTGCCCTTGATTCTAAGCAATGTTGTGCTGCTGTTTTTATTGACTTGGCCAAAGCCTTTGATACGGTAAACCATTCCATTCTTGTGGGACGCTAAGGAGTATTGGTGTCTCTGAGGGATCTTTGGCCTGGTTTGCTAACTACCTCTCTCAAAGAGTGCAGTGTATAAAGTCAGAACATCTGCTGTCTCAGCCACTGCCTGTTACCAAGGTAGTACCCCAAGGTTCGATCCTAGGCCCCATGCTCTTCTCAATTTACATCAACAACATAGCTCAGGCGGTAAGAAGCTCTCACATCTATTTATATGCAGATGTTACAGTCTTATACTCAGCTGGCCCCTCCCCGGATTTTGTGTTAAACGCTCTACAACAAAGATTACTTTGTGTCCAACAAGCTTTATCTGCCCTTAGCCCTTAACCGTGTTCTGAACCCCTCAAAACAAAGGTCATGTGGTTTGGTAAGAATAATGCCCCTCTCTCCACAGATGTGATTACTACCTCTGAGGGTTTAGAGCTTGAGGTTGTTACCTCGTACAAGTACTTGGGTGTATGGCTAGACGGTACACTGTCCTTCTCTCAGTACACATCAAAGCTGCAGGCTAAGGTTAAATCTAGACTTGTTTTTTAATGTATTTATTTAAGTTAACCAGGCAAGTCAGTTAAGAACAAATTCTTATTTACAATGACGGTCTAGGAACAGTGGGTTAACTGCCTTGTTCAGGGCAGAACGACAGATTTTTACCTTGTCAGCTCGGGGATTCAATCTAGCAACCTTTCGGTTACTGGCCCAATTCTCTAACCCCTAGGCTACCTTCTGCCTGTTTCCTCTACTGTAATCGCTCCTCTTTCACCCCAGCTGCCAAACTAACCCTGATTCAGATGACCATCTTACCCATGCTAGATTACGGAGACGTAATTTACAGATTGGTAGGTAAGGGTGCTCTCAAGCGGCTAGATGTTCTTTACCATTCGGCCATCAGATTTGCCACCAATGCTCCTTATAGGTCACATGTTGTTGATGTTATAGGAGCTATGCTGTTGATGTAAATTGAGAAGAGCGTGGGGCCTAGGATTGAGCCTTTGGGTACACCTTTGGTGACAGGCAGTGGCTGAGACAGCAGCCACTGCCTGTCTATACTCCTCTGTAAACTGGTCATCTCTGTATACCCGTCACAAGACCCACTGGTTGATGCTGATTTATAAAACACTCTTAGGCCTCACACCCCCCATCTGAGATACCTACTGCAGCCCTCATCCTCCACATACAACACTCGTTCTGCCAGTCACATTCTGTTAAAGGTCCCCAAAGCACACATATCCCTGGGTCGCTCCTCTTTTCAGTTCGCTGCAGCTAGCGACTGGAACGAGCTGCAACAAACACTCAAACAGGACAGTTTTATCTCTTCATTCAAAGACT
Organism: Salmo salar; assembly: GCF_965601325.2. NCBI lineage: Eukaryota > Metazoa > Chordata > Actinopteri > Salmoniformes > Salmonidae > Salmo > Salmo salar. The sequence continues at coordinate 10,896,737 of NC_138298.1, forward strand.
CAATCAAGGACACTCTTACTGACAGTTGTGGCTGCTTCGTGTGATGTGTTGTTGTCTCTACCTTCTTTCCCTTTGTGCTGTTGTATGTGCCCTGTAATGTTTGTACCATGTTTTGTGCTGCTACCATGTTGGGCTGCTGCCATGTTGTGTTGATACCATGTTGTTGTCATGTTGTGTTGCTAACATGCTGTGTTGTCATGTGTTGCTGCCATGTTGTGTTGATACCATGTTGTTGTCATGTTGCTACCATGCTGTGTTGTCATCTGTTGCTGCCATGCTATGTTGTTGTCTTAGGTCTCTCTTTATGTAGTGTTGTGGTGTCTCTCTTGTCGTGATGTGTGTTTTGTCCCATCCCCGCAGGATGCCTTTTGCCTTTTGGTCGGCTGTCAATGTAAATAAGAATTTGTTCTTAACTGACTTGCCTATTTAAATAAAGGTTAAATATAAAAATATTACAAATAAAAGACTAAGTGTCAAGGCAGGGTACAGGGCGGAGGCTGGCATGTGGTGACTATTTAACAGACTGATGGCCTGGAGATAAAAGCTGTTTTTCAGTCTCTCGGTCCCAGCTTTGATGCACCTGTACTGTCTCCGCCATCTAGATGGTAGCAGGGTGAACAGGTCGTGGCTCGGGTGGCTGAGGTCGTTGATGATCTTCTTGGCTTTCCTGTGACACCAGGTGATGTAGATGTCCTGGAGGGCAGGTAGTGTTCCCCGGGTGATGTACTGCGCTGACGGCAGCGGCACCACCCTCTCGAGAGCCCTGCGGCTGGTTGCGGACAGTGCAGTTGCCGTACCAGACGGTGATACAGCCCGACAGGATGCTCTCAATTGTGAATTTGTGGAATTTCTTGAGGGTCTTATTTTTGTTTACCATCTCATCTCATCGTTAAGGGGATGATGTCATTGAATTTCCCGCTAGCTTCCGTAGTGAGGAATCTTCCCAGACTCTGATAAGAGGATTTGAATGAGTTCCCAACGGATTCAGGAAGCAGTCATCACCACCCTATCACAAGCCTGTATCCCTTGTTTCCCTCATCCTGTGACAGGCGTCAAGGAGCGCACCCGTTCCAGACGAACACCACGGCCTGTGCATGCCAACGAGGCGCCCGTGACAGGGACACATTGTGAGACGAAGCACGGCAGGCACGGAATGGGCGTGCGATGTGACCGTCCTGAATGGACAGCGGGGGTTGGTCAGGAGGGAAGGATGGCAGTGTCCACAAAGGCCCATTGAGTGTGGCACACTGGGTGCTAGACTGGCACCGGCCCCCCTGACATAACCGGGCATGAGTGGGGCGGGCGAAGAGGAAGCCTGCTACCTGGTACAGGCTGAATAGAAGGATTCTTCCAGCTAGAATAGGAGAGCATTTTGCACTTCATCATTCCAGGCTAATGTTAGCTATTATGTCCCGTTTTGTACACAGAAGTGTATTGTTGACATCTACTCAGTGTTTTTCCCATATGGCCTTTATTCGAGAAGATTGCTCATACACGGCCCAAATATTATAAAATGTTAATAAAACAATAGGACAGACTATATCAGTGTTTTACTCCCCAAAATGTGCATCTTGTGCAGAGAGGTGAAAAAGACATTTGGCAAATTTATGATGCATGACACACGCATGCACATGTACACACGCACATACACACACAGAGGAGGGACACGTACACACACACTTAGCCCAAAATAGGTTTGTTCTAGATAAACACGCATATCTGGTAAGGGTGATGTTCACATGATACTCATCCCTAGGACTACTTGGCCATGAAGTACATTTAGTTAACAAACCATATTTGGACCCTTTGGACACAAAGACTAGTATAGGATGAGTCAACTACATTATCTGGGTATGAGTCAACAGAACATTAACTTTTAAAAAGGAGATTTTCACTTTACACTTACTTTAAGAAAGAACGTGACATCACTCACTGGGCTGATGGAAGTGTACTAGCAATGTATACTAGATTCAAAGTAAGTAAGGAATTCTATACAGGCCTGTTTTGAGTAAGCAGTGATCTCCATAGGGTTGGAAAAAATATGGTTTGTGTCCAAAGGATAAATTGGAGGAAAAAAAAACACTTCAAAAACCCCACCTAAAAAATGCTTGCTATTTCCTCCTGAGAAGGATGAGCTGGCAAATCAGTGGCCTACGAGCATTAATATTTTTTATGATTGGAACACGCCCACATCATTCTACCATTTCAACCGCAGACAAGCTGCTTTTTAATATATTAAATTAAATGATTTGGTAGCAAAACTATTTCACTTATCAAACATTAGGAACACCTTAATATTGAACAGCCTCAATTCGTCGGGGCATGGACTCTACAAGGCGTCGAAAGCGTTCCACAGGGATGCTGGCTCATGTTGACTCCAATGCTTCCCACGGTTGTGTCAAGTTGGCTGGATGTCCTTTGGATGGTGGACCATTCTTGATACACAGGAAACTGTTGAGCGTGAAAACCCAGCAATGTTGCTGTTCTTGACACAGACCGGTGCGCCTGGCACCTACTACCATACTACCTTTTGTCATGCCCATTCACCCTCTGAATGGCACACATACACAATCCATGTCTATATCGTCTCAAGGCTTAAAAATCCTTCTTTAACCTGTCTCCTCCCCTTGATCTACACTGAGTGAAGTATATTTAACAAGTGACATCAATAAGGGATCATACCTTTCACCTGGATTCACCTGGTCAATCTATGTCATGGAGTAAGTTCTTCATGTTTTGTATACTCAGTGTAACTCCCTCTTGGCTCGGACGATCAATTAGATAACAAAGTCCAGTCGACATTGCTCTGCATCACGTTCACAGCCAGGCTACATAACAGAACGCAGTCTAGAGAACAGAACACACATAACTAGCGCATTTCACAATGAACGTCAGAACTTTAGTAGTACATGTAAGAAGAATCAAGTTAGCTACTTAGCCGTTTTTTTCCTTGTTAGCTAGGGATAGTGATGCACAAGCAAATTATTATTAATAATTTTAGTTTACTCAATTGTTTTTTCATGATTAGTTTCAGTTTCAGTTTTAGTTTAAGCTTAATAACCTTGGTGTATGTACATTTTTTGTTCCAGCTCAGCACAATCTCATCTGATCTAACTAAACATGCATACACATCAGCCCTCCAGAGAGTCAAAAGGTCACGGAAGACCCAACTTCTGCTATGGAGCTGATTACTGACAAGGATTCATAGCACTTATTAAGAAACCACCACAAGTGTATGCCCCTAAGCCATAAAATGTATTTCATATTAATTAATCTTTTTTTTTTATTAAGGCCAGAGGTCGACTCAAATATCAATCATTCTATCTGTGTTTTTTCTCTCTGTTTACTTACTTTGCTGTAACCTTGGTGCTCTTTTGGAATGTGTGCTCAATCGTTGCCTTCTAGAGAAGCATTTCTTGTCTCGTTTAGGGAACTTACTGCCAACCTTTACAATGCATTCCGTCAAATACGCCTGGATATTTAGTGTTGAGTTATGTTTCCACAGTCTGTCCCTTGTCTTGAGAGACAGCAAAATAATTGACGAGTGAGTGGTTTCCACCATATATGAATCTCTATTGCCCTCTACTGTTGAAAACCGTACCTCACAGGTCAGGTTTTAATGCAATTGTAATTCTGGTAATGTGTCATAAGTTACAGTATACTCAGCATCTTCTAAAATAATTGGGGAAAACAAAAACAGACTCACAACAACACACTCACAACAGAAAGATGATATAGCAAAGCACAGATTAGAATAAATAGTATTCACAGCTATAGTATTATACAGCCCATTTCTGTATGCACGATTCAAATATGAATGCATCTCTCGTTCTGCTTCCTGTAAATTGTAAAAGATGTAAGGGTTGTGTTTTCTAAGAGGCAGTAGTCAGCCTGTCGGCCTGTCATGTGCATACCGACTCCTCATTGTCCTTCGCTCTGAAAGTGACAGTGCCGCAGTGTTACGTAACTTGTGCCCCCCACTGTGCAGCTTTCACACCAGTGCGGTGTACAGACCTTTCAAGGGGCAGGAGCTAAAAATGTTTTTTTTGTAGTTTTTTTTAACATAGCATAGGCCTGTTATTTCTGCAACAACACACTCACTCATCATCACAAATTGCAAGCAAGCTAGTTTACAGTGCCTCCTCAAGACATGACTGACATCGGGAAAAGAGGGTGGGCTATCAGCTGATCATTGATATTGATGATTTATCTTCAATGCTCTTATAATATAATATTCATAATCTTCTAACTTATGATACTGTATATGTCTGGCTGGATAATGGCTTGTGAGGATATTTAGTATTTGGTGGTTAGACAGGGCAGACCAGCATGCGCAACCAATGTGGGTGGGGGGTGGCGAACTTGACGAAGTCACAATGACTTGCGAGCAGGGGGTTCAGAACAACAACGACGAAAACAGTATAATATAATATATATATATATATATATATATATATATATATTATACTGTTTTCGTCGTTGTTGTTCTGAACCCCCTGCTCGCAAGTCATTGTGACTTCGTCAAGTTCGCCACCCCCCACCCACATTGGTTGCGCATATATATATATATATATATATACCAGAGGAGGCTGGTGGGAGTAGCTATAGGAGGGCTGACTCATTGTAATGGCTGGAATGGAATAAATGGAACGGAGTCAAACGTTGTTTCCATATGTTTAATGTGTTTGACAACAGTCCATGTATTACCCCTATCTGTGCACGTGCCTGCTGCACAAGCTCAGTGAACCAGGAGGAAAGCTGCAGTGCTTTCACCAGAGGCAAGACATGTGAATAATTTTGCTCTCAAGAAAGGGCGCCATTGAAAGGAGTGATTACTGGAGTAAATGGGAAAGCTGACCAACTGAAGGGGAAGATTCCCGGTGGTTGTGATGCTCGTTGTTTGGTGCGACGCAGACAGGGTGGCGTGAGTGGAGAAACAGAAGAGTCATTGTCTGTTCTTTTGAGTTTTGATGTTGAGTCTTTGCCCAACAAAGTGATGTTAGGATATATAAGTTATCCTGTACGAGATTTTGTGTCAAATACATTACATTGTTACAGGTGTCAAGCTTATGGGCATGTGGCAGCAGTGTGTAGGAGGGAGGTTCCTAGGTGTGAGAAGTGTGCAGAAGGACATGAGACAAAGGAATGTGTAGCATTGGGGAAAGTAGTGGTATGTGTTAATTGTAGGGGTGCCCATGGGGCTGGGGATCAGAAATGTCCTGTGCGAGAGAGGCAGGTTTACAGAGTAGTGCAAAAGATAAGAAAGCCAAATGGTTTGATCCCACCGGTACCCTATTCCCTATATAGTGCACTATTTTTGGTCCTGTTCAAAAGTAGTGCACTACATAGGGAATATGATGCAATTGTGGATTCATTTAGAGAGCAGGCCAGGACACTAACCTAATGTAGCAGGCGTAAATATAAACTCAACATGCAACAATTTCAAAGATTTTATTGAGTTACAGTTCATATAAGGAAATCATTCAACTGAAATCCATTTATTAGGCCCTAATCTATGGATTTCACATGATACAGATATAAAGGCTGTTGATTGTGGCCCGTGGAATGTTGTCCCACTCCTCTTCAATGGTTGTGCAAAGTTGCTGGATATTGGTGGGAACTGGAACAGGCTGTCGTACACGTCGATCCAGAGCCTCCCAAACATGCTCAATGGGTGACATGTCTGGTGAGTATGCAGGCCATGGAAGAACTGGGACATTTTCAGCTTCCAGGAATTGTGTACACATCCTTACGTCATGGGGCCGTGCATTATCATGCTGAAACATGGGTGATGGCGGCGAATGAATGGCATGACAATGGGCCTCAATTGTGTTCGTTGTCCGTAGCTTATGCCTGCCCATACCATAACCCCACCACCACCATGGGGCACTGTTCACAATGTTGACATCAGCAAACCGCCCGCCCACACAACACCATGCTGTCTGCCATCTGCCTGGCACAGTTGAAACCGGGATTCATCCGTGAAGAGCACACTTCTGGTGGACATTCCTGCAGTCAGCATGCCAATTGCATGCTCCCTCAAAACTTGAGACACTGTGGCATTGTATTGTGTGACAAAACTGCACATTTTAGAGTGTCCTTTTATTGCCCCCAGCACAAGGTGCACCGGTGTAATGATCATGCTGTTTAATCAGCTTCTTGATATGCCACACCTGTCAGGTGGATGGTTTATCTTTTCAAAGGATAAATTCCCCAGGTCATTGCTGTAAATTAGAACATGTTGTCAGTCAACTTATCTGGTAAAAAAAAAAAAAAAACTTGGTAAAGGCATGCAATTATTTGAATGTTTTCATTGTAATATCTGTATTCTGTATTAAATACCTTTAAATGCATATGGGCTTTGAAGTACAATTGAATGCTGTCTCATGGCGTCAGCTAATTGGAATATAGTATAAAGAATTCATATCGATGGACTCATAAATAAATACTATTCTAGTACTGAAAAACAAGTGTAAAAACCACACACTACAAAAGCGAGATGACCAACCTTGACTCTAGTTCTATTATTATACTTTTTTTTTGTAATGCATCAATGATCACAATACATACAACCGTCTACGTATTTATTCAGACAGTGAAGCTTAAACTTTGAAATTGTCTCTATACTCCAGCATTTTGTTTTGTACGAGGCGAAAGTACAGAATATCACCTTTTTATTCAAGGCCATTTTCATACATAGTATCTGTTTTACTATTTAGAAATGAAGACACTTTATGTATCTACTATAGCTCCCATTTGAAGGTGCCATAAGTATTTGGACAAATCTAGAGTAAGGTTCTATCTGCATTTTTGTCCAAATGTTGTTATTGACATAGTCTTGTTCTGTTCAATGCTCTCTACCTATATAGTACTCTAAATTCCCAAATTCATGTTGCTAAGTTCAAAAGAATACAAGATTAACATTTCTGAGAGATAGAACATTAGAGTCCCAAACTCTAGAAAAACATTTATAGTGTATTACATTTAGTCAAATGTTTAGTAGGCCCCATACTCCTAGCACAAGTTTGTGACTCTTCAAACTTGTTGGATGTTTCGGATTATGTTGATCCCAATAGAAATGAATGGTAAATAATGTATTGTGTCATTTTGGAGTCACATTTACTGTAAATAAGAATAGATTATGTTTCTGAACACTTCTACATTAATGTGGATGCTACCATGATTATGGATCATGAAAGAATCGTCAATAACGATGATTGAGAAAGTTACAGATTCCCAATTAGGTGCCTTTTGAGTAGCGCAACTTGGTCATAAAGGGCACATGTTCAACTTAATAAAAAAAAAGTTTGACCATCTCAAGAGGTAAAGTAAAAAAATGACTATAGTAAGTGCCTATTAAAACCTGTTGGGGCTACAGGTTAGCAATGAACCCCGAGCCGGGATTGCTAACAAGGCTGGAAATTCAAAACATCAAAAATCTAATAATTTCAATTTCTCAAACAATCAACTATTTTACACAATTTAAATGATAAACATCTCCTTAATCTAACCACATTGTTCGATTTTCAAAGAGGCTTTACGGCAAAAGCATAAAGTTAGATTATGTTAGGACAGTACATAGCCACAAAAGTACAAACATCCATTTTCAATTCAAGGTCAGGTGTCACCAAAAGCAGAAACCAGCTTGAATTATGCACTAACTTTTGTCAATCTCCATCAGATGACACTCCTAGGACATTATGTTATACAATACATGCATTTTTTTGTTCCATCAAGTTCATATTTATATCCAAAAACAGCATTTTACAGTAGCGTGAAATTCAGATTTTTTTCTTCTCTGAAATGCTTCCGGTGAACATAACAAAATTACTATTCGAAAACATTGGTAAATTATAATATTGTCATTCAAAGAATAATATATTATCATCTCGTAATTGCTACCGAATGGCCAGATCTCAAAATAACTTTACTGGGAAATCACATTTTGCAATAAACGGGGTGCTATGCTAAGAACAACAGGCTATGCTATACAGTTAGCATCATCTAAAATCGATAATAACATTGTAAATACCCCCTTACCTTTGATTATCTCCATCAGAAGGCAGGATCCCAGGTCCGGAAGGCATTCCAGGTCCGGAACAAATGTGGTTTCTTTTGACAAAGTTCATAATTTATGTCCAAATAACACCAAGTACTTAGCGTTCATTATGCTCCCACAAAACGTGGTGGGGTGCTGGTAAAATCACGCCGAAAAGCAAAAAAAAACCTAGTAAATAATCTATTTATGTTCGTTCAAACATGTCAAATGTTGTTTAGCATTAATCTTTTGGTCCATTTTTAACGTTAAACATCAGTAATATTTTCACACAACCTATCCTATGTCTAGATAAAAAATGATGACAAACTCACGTCTCTCAGATTTATGCGCAGGCGCAAAAAAATGAAGTGATGACATGTCAACTTCCTTGGATTCTAATTTGCTCTCTGTTTATCATAGACGCTTCAAACAACTTTATAAAGATCGTTGACATCTAGTGGAAGCCGTAGGTGTTGCGAAATGAATCCTTTCTCACTATGGTATCTATAAAACAATGACACTAAATAGTACAGTCACAAAATTCACATTTTTTTTGATCTATTTTTCACAGGTTTTTGCCTGCAATATGAGTTTTGTTATACTTACAGACACCATTCAAACTGTTTTAGAAAATTCAGAGTGTTTTCTATCCGAATGTGTTAATAATATGCATATCCTAGCTTCTGAGTTGGTGTAGGAGGCAGTTAAAAATGGGCACATCTTTTTTTCAAAATGTCTCAATACTGCCCCCGAGCCCCAACAGGTTCGCCAAATAAAGTAACAGGGTTGACCTTAACAGTGGCAGGTTGGAATTTGTTGTTATTAATCTTGCCCTGAAGGCATCTCTGCAGAGTTGTCACTAGCTGGCACAGCCCCAAAATGATAAAATCTGATTTTAAACCTTACCCTAACCTTAACCCTAACCTTAACCACTCTGCTAACCCAAAAGCCTAATCCTAACCTTAAATTAATACCAAAAAGCATATTTTTGTTTTCATTAATTTGTACAATAATGATATAAAAAAAATGTTAAACCAATTTTGACTTTGCAGCTGGCCCAGCTAGTGGAAATCGCTCAGTTCTGCCTCCAGGGGAAGATTCATGACAATAAACGTCAACCTGTGTAACAAGGTTGACGAATTCATCTTAATAAATCATCCATAAATCCACCTGTGACAAGCTTGTTGTGTGCAACACAGGGTGACAATTTAAAACAAGCTTAACAAAAACATTTAATTGTTAAAACATTTCTAGCCTGTCTATGGGTAACAGCCACAAAACACCCGAAAATGGCTAAAAAGAGTGCAACCAACTCACCCGATTTTACACTGTGATTTGACTATTAGATGTTCAATGTTTCTTTGAAAAAACATATTTAAAAAGGAATAGTTTCACCATATTAAAACGAGAGTTCAGCTCACTTAACAGGGTTGACCTTGAAGTGAATCACTAATCACATTAAATAAATAATAATCCTCTCGAAATGACATTGTAAGAGCAACAAAATAACTAGGGCTTTACAATGATGATGAAAACTTGAATAAATGTTGGGGTTAAGTGTGTTAAAATCTTCCTAGAAGTCACAGAGGATGCACAGAGCGACATGTCAAAATGCTGAATTCTGGCACTTCAGCAAGTCTTTATTCATATTAAAAATCTGATTTGTTGAATTTTCCATGTGGTCTATATTAAAGGGCATTTCATTTATTATACCAGGCTTTGAAAATTCCATATTCGTCCACAATTTCTACTTAAAATATCAAAGGGACGCAAAAAGCAATCATTTTGTAGAACAACCTAGGGGAGTTGAGCATTTTTGGGGGGGTATGATCTTTGTTCCTCTGTAATTTTCTTACTCATCATTATTCATGATTCAGTCATGATTATCCATAATCATGGTAGCATTCACATTAATGTAGAAGTGTTCAGATTTTTTTTAAATTCTTATTTAAAATAAAAGTTACTCCAAAATGACATAAAACATTATGGGCAAAACATAATCCAAAATATAACCAAAACAAACTGCAAATGCATCCAACAAGTCTGTAGAGCCACAAGCTTGATATGAAATATGGGACCAAACATCAAACTTTTGACTATTTTAATACACTGAAAGTGAATTTGTCCAAATACTTATGGAGAAAAAAAATGTATTCAAAAGGGAGGACCAGATACATAAAGTGCTTTCATTTCTAAAAGTAAAACATGTATGCATGTAAATATCCTCAAATGAAAGTTGACACTGTATTGTCGCCTCATATGAAACATTTGGTCTCAAATCCAAAATAATCCAGTTATCAATTTTGCCAAGCTATGAACTGTAACGTCATATAACAACTGTAATGTCAGCATACTACCTCAAGCTGGCAGCAAACACAACCATACATCAAAACTCCCCCCACAAAGCTGCAAGTAAATACCAAGTTATCCCTTACAATTCCGTTTATAATTCATGAAAGGATGCAATTTATGGGGAAAAGTACGAGTTCTTGGAAGTAGCCTTGTTTTTCAGGAAGTAGCCTTGTAGTTTTTGAACTTCTGTAGTCTTTTTGAATGGTATTCAATGGGCAAAAACGTAGTGCAATGGGGTTCAATGCAAAAACTTCTTAAAAGGCATCTGGCAGAAGTAAATTCATCCACGAACACAAATGTACGGTGGCAAGAAAAAGTATGTGAACCCTTTGGAATTACCTGGATTTCTGCATAAATTGGTCATCAAATTTGATCTGATCTTCATCTAAGTCACAACAATAGACAGACATAGTGTGCTTAAACTAATAACACACAAATTATTGTATTTTACTTGTTTATATTGAAAACATCATTTAAACATTCACAGTGTAGGTTGGGGAAAGTATGTGAACCCCTAGTCTAATGACTTCTCCAAAAGCTAATTAGAGTTAGAAGTCAGCTAACCTGGAGTCCAATCAATGAGATGAGATTGGAGATGTTGGTTAGAGCTGCCTTGCCCTATAAAAAACACTCACAAAATTTGAGTTTGCTATTCACAAGAAGCATTGCCTGATGTGAACCACGCATTGCCTGATGTGAACCACGTTCAGCGCTGTTGCTACTCTCCCTAGGAGTGGCCGTCCTGCAAAGATGACTGAAGTAAATCAACAACAGAAGAAAATACGTTTTCTGGAGTAGCCCAGTCAGAGTCCTGACCTCAACCCGATTTGAGATGCTGTGGCATGACCTCAAGAGGAGTTCACACCAGACATCCCAAGAATATTGCTGAACTGAAACAGTTTTGTAAAGAGAAATGGTCCAAAATTCCTTCTGACTGTTGCGCAGGTCTGATCCGCAACTACAGAAAACGTTCGGTTGAGGTTATTGCTTCCAAAGGAGGGTCAACCAGTTATTAAACCCAAGAGTTCACATACTTTTCCCACCCAGCACTGTGAATGTTTACACGGTGTGCCCAATAAAGACATGAAAACGTATAATTGTTTGTGTTATTAGTTTAAGCAGACTGTGTTTGTCTATTGTTGTGACCTAGATGAAGATCAGATCAAATTTTATGACCAATTTATGCAGAAATCCAGGTATTTCCAAAGGGTTCACATACTTTTTCTTGCCACTGTAATTTCATATATATCTTAAATGACCATGTTTTCACGAATTTGATATAATCGTCAAGCCCAGTCAAAAGAAAGCTTAGGGGACATGGGTGGGCATGTAACATGAACATCTAGCATCCCAAAGGTTGCGTGTTCAAATCACCTCATGGACTACTTTATTATTTTAGCTGATTTGCAACTACTTAAGAATGTTAGCTAACTCTTCCCATAATGCAAACCCTAATCTTAACCCTAAACATAACCCTAACCACTAGCCTAGCTAACGTTAGATACCTAGCCAATGTTAGCCATAACATATTCGAACTCGTAACATAATCCGTATTACAAATTCATAACATATTGTACAAATTGGAATTCGTAACATATCCCAGAAAATTGAGAACGCAACATATCATATAAAATGGATGATGGACATACAAATGAATACATACCATAAGAAACATAACATATCTTACTAAATGGAGGTAGAAAAATGTCGATGTCTATCTGCACCCTCTGACCGTCTGCACTGCCTCTATGCACATTCACATGACTTTCTCACACCCTCAAACACATACACGCCTTTTACTATGTTACGTCGACCCCTGAGTCCAGGTTGATTGATTTCCACAGCATTGTTACACTTGTTGTGAGTGTACCAATTATAGCAAGTGTATTACGTGTGTCATGTTGTATTGCTTTGGCACACGTGCATCCTCAGTCATGTTTTTACACCAGTTGCCAGTGACACCAGATGTGACTGGTGTACAGTGCATCGGAAAGCATTTCAGACCCCTTGACTTTTTTCAAAAAGGTTTACGTTACACCCTTACTCTAAAATTGATTAAATTGTTTTTTTCCCCCCTCAATCTACACACAATACCCCATAATGACAAAGCAAAAACAGGTTTTTAGAAATGTTTGGAAATGTATTAAAAATGAAAAACTGAAAATATCTAATTTACTGACCTCACTAATGCTCTTGTGGCTGAATGGAAGCAAGTCACCGCAGCAATGTTCCAACGTCTAGTAGCAAGTCTTCCCAGGAGAGTGGAGGCTGTTATAGTAGCAAAGGGGGGACAAACTCCATATTAATCCCCATGACTTTGGAATGAGATGTTCGACGAGCATTCTTTTGGTCATGTAGTGTACAAACATAGAGTGCAATCGGAAAGAATTCAGACCCCTTGACTTTTTCCAAATTTTTGTTACATGACAGCCTTATTCTAAAATGTATCAAATCATTTTTTCTCTCATCAATCTACACACAATACCCCATATTTACAAAGCAAAAATATAAAAAAATATATATATTTTTGCAAATGTTTGAAACTAAAAAACGTAAATATCATATTTACATAAGTATTCAGACCCTTTACTCTATACTTTGTTGAAACATATTTGGCAGTGATTACAGTCTCAAGTCTTCTTGGGTATGACGCTACAAGCTTGGCACACATATATATTTGGGGAGTTTCTCCCATTTTTCTTTACAGATCCTCTCAAGCTCTTTCAGATTGGATTGGGAGCGTCGCTGCACAGCTATTTTCAGATCTCTCCAGAGATGTTCTATCGGGTTCAAGTCCGGGCTCTGGCTGCTGCCACCACCATGCTTCACCGTAGGGATGGTGCCAGGTTTCCTCCAGATGTGACGCTAGGCATTCCAGCCAAACAGTTCAATATTGGTTGCATCAGACCAGAGAATCTTGTTTCTCATGGTCTGAGAGTCTTTAGGTGCCTTTTGGCAAACTCCAAGCGGGCTGTCATGTGCCTTTTACTGAGGAGTGGCTTCCATCTGGCCACTCTACCATAAAGGCCTGATTGGTGGAGTGCTGCAGAGATGGTTGTCCTTCTGGAAGGCTCTCCGATCACAGAGGAACTCTGTCAGAGTGACCATCGGGTTCTTGGTCACCTCCCTGACCACCTCTAGGAGGAATCTTGTTGGTTCCAAACTTCTTCCATTTAAGAATGATGGAGGCCACTGTGTTCTTGGGGACCGTCAATGCTGCAGACATGTTTTGGTACCCTTCCCCAGATCTGTGGCTCGACTCAATCCTGCCTCGGAGCTCTACGGACAATTCCTTTGACCTCATGGCTTGGTTTTTGCTCTGACATGCACGGTCAACTGTGGAACCTTATATAGACAGGTGTGTGCCTTTTCAAATCACGTCCAATCATATTGAATTTACCACAGGTGGAGTCCAAGTTGTAGAAACATCTCAAGGATGATCAATGGAAACAGGATGCACCTGACTCAATTTCGAGTCTCATAGCAAAGGGTCTGAATACTTATGTAAGTAAGGTTTTTCTGTTTTTAATTTATAATACATTTGCAAAAATCTCTAAAAGCCTGGTTTCGCTTTGTCATTATGGGGTATTGTGTGTAGATTGATGTGGAAAATGTTTTATTTAATCAATTTTAGAATAAGGCTGGAACATAACAAAATGTGGAAAAAGTCAAGGGGTCTGAATACTTTCCAAATGCACTGTACTTGAAGAAGGATTTTCTGTACCCATCCAGTCCCCCTCCCTCCCTCCCTCCCTCCCTCCCTCCCTCCCTCCCTCTCCCTCCCTCCCTCCCTCCCTCCCTCCCTCCCTCCCTCTCTGCACTACCTATTCAGGTCACGTGAGACAGAGTCTGTGCTCCAAATGGCACCCTACTCCCTGTATAGAGCACTACATTTGACTTGAAAAAAGTAGTGCGCTGCATAAGTAACAGGGTACCATTTGGGACTCAGACACACTAAGAAGAGGACTGTCAGCACCCCAGCTGGGTACAAGGGGCTGGGGACAAACACACAGAGTCAACATATTTAAATATAAAGGGGTCAAATGATATCATCAGAAGGAAATATTCTCACCCGTAAGACACTGAGACAGGAGTACATTATGTCTTCATTCTTTGCTTTACTATCACCAAAATATCAACGAAACCATATCACTATTGAATATGCCTCATTGCATTTCATAGTGGCAGTGCTGTATGATAGATATCTCTGCAAGCTCGCATTGTGTGCCATTGAAAATGATGGTAAACAGAATGCTTTCTATGTAATCTCTCACTCACTCACACACACACACACACACACACACACACACACACACACACACACACACACACACACACACACACACACACACACACACACACACACACACACACACACACAGAAACAGATCTTGGCCACAGCCTTTCCCCCCAAGTGAACTATATTAAGCTCTGTTCCCCAGTCCTCATGCCTAGCTGTTGGGAACTTACATAAGCTGCTTACTGTGCCTGCTTCCTCCCCACAACTCCAGCTGCAGACCTTTGCTCATGTGTGTGGCTGCTTGTGGCTGTGTCTCTGTGTGGTCTGTGTGTGGATGTGGTGATGGTATGTCTGTATGAGTGAGTGGGGGGTCTCTCTCACTCTGTGTGTGGATGTGGTGATGGTATGTCTGTATGAGTGTGTGTGGGGGAGGGTCGCTCTCTCACTGTGTGTGGATGTGGTGATGGTATATC
Organism: Salmo salar; assembly: GCF_965601325.2. Classification (NCBI taxonomy): domain Eukaryota; kingdom Metazoa; phylum Chordata; class Actinopteri; order Salmoniformes; family Salmonidae; genus Salmo; species Salmo salar. The sequence continues at coordinate 10,911,840 of NC_138298.1, forward strand.
TGTATGAGTGTGTGTGTGGGGGTCTCTCTCACTGTGTGTGGATGTGGTGATGGTATGTCTGTATGAGTGTGTGTGTGGGGGAGGGTCGCTCTCTCACTGTGTGTGGATGTGGTGATGGTATATCTGTATGAGTGTGTGTGTGGGGGTCTCTCTCACTGTGTGTGGATGTGGTGATGGTATGTCTGTATGAGTGTGTGTGGAGGGAGTCTCTCTCACTCTGTGTGTGGATGTGGTGATGGTATGTCTGTATGAGTGTGTGTGGGGGGGGGTTCTCTCTCACTGTGTGTGGATGTGGTGATGGTATGTCTGTATGAGTGTGTGTGGGGGGGGGGGTCTCTCACTCTGTGTGTGGATGTGGTGATGGTATGTCTGTATGAGTGTGTGTGTGGGGTCTCTCTCACTCTGTGTGTGGATGTGGTGATGGTATGTCTGTATGAGTGTGTGTGTGGGGGGGTTCTCTCTCACTCTGTGTGTGGATGTGGTGATGGTATGTCTGTATGAGTGTGTGTGGGGGGGGGTCTCTCTCTCACTGTGTGTGGATGTGGTGATGGTATGTCTGTATGAGTGTGTGTGGGGGGGGTCTCTCTCACTGTGTGTGGATGTGGTGATGGTATGTCTGTATGAGTGTGTGTGGAGGGGTCTCTCTCACTCTGTGTGTGGATGTGGTGATGGTATGTCTGTATGAGTGTGTGTGTGTGGGGGGGGGGGGGTCTCTCACTCTGTGTGTGGATGTGGTGATGGTATGTCTGTATGAGTGTGTGTGTGTGGGGGGGGGGGGTCTCTCACTCTGTGTGTGGATGTGGTGATGGTATGTCTGTATGAGTGTGTGTGTGTGTGTGGGGGGGGGGGTCTCTCTCACTGTGTGTGGATGTGGTGATGGTATGTCTGTATGAGTGTGTGTGGGGGGGTTCTCTCTCACTGTGTGTGGATGTGGTGATGGTATGTCTGTATGAGTGTGGGTGTGGGGTCTCTCTCACTCTGTGTGTGGATGTGGTGATGGTATATCTGTATGAGTGTGTGTGTGGGGGTCTCTCTCACTCTGTGTGTGGATGTGGTGATGGTATGTCTGTATGAGTGTGTGTGGGGGAGGGTCGCTCTCTCACTGTGTGTGGATGTGGTGATGGTATGTCTGTATGAGTGTGTGTGTGGGGGTCTCTCTCACTGTGTGTGGATGTGGTGATGGTATGTCTGTATGAGTGTGTGTGGAGGGGGTCTCTCTCACTGTGTGTGGATGTGGTGATGGTATGTCTGTATGAGTGTGTGTGTGGGGGGGTTCTCTCTCACTCTGGTGATGGTATGTCTGTATGAGTGTGTGTGTGTGTGTGGGGGGGGGGTCTCTCACTCTGTGTGTGGATTTGGTGATGGTATGTCTGTATGAGTGTGTGTGGGGGAGGGGTTCTCTCTCACTGTGTGTGGATGTGGTGATGGTATGTCTGTATGAGTGTGTGTGTGTGTGTGGGGGGGGGGGGGGGGGGGGTCTCTCACTGTGTGTGGATGTGGTGATGATATATCTGTATGAGTGTGTGAGTGGGGTCTCTCTCACTGTGTGTGGATGTGGTGATGGTATGTCTGTATGAGTGTGTGAGTGGGGTCTCTCTCACTGTGTGTGGATGTGGTGATGGTATGTCTGTATGAGTGTGTGTGTGGGGTCTCTCTCACTCTGTGTGTGGATGTGGTGATGGTATGTCTGTATGAGTGTGTGAGTGGGCGGAATGCCGAGAGTGTGCAAAGCTGTCATCCAAGCAAAGGGTGGCTACTTTGAAGAATCTCAAATATAAAATATATTTTGATTTGTTTAACAGTTTTTTTGGTTGCTACATGATTCCATATGTGTTATTTCCTAGTTTTGATGTCATCACTATTATTCTACAATGTAGAAAATAGTAAAAATAAAGAAAAACCCCTTGAATGAGTAGGTGTGTCCAAACTTGACTGGTACAGTATGTGAGAAATAATGTGAGTGTGTGTGTGTGTGTGTGTGTGTTTCCCGGTACCTGATCAGTATTTTCATATTGTAATGGTGTCGGGCCGGCTGGTGGTCTGGCTGGCTGTATACTCCACTGACTGACCTAGATGACCGGCCGTGTGTTTACTTTATGGTATCAGTTTCCAACCAGACCTGGGTTCAAATACCATTTAAAATCATTTCAAATACTATATCGGTCGTTGATTGAGCCTCCCTGTTGCAATGGAACTAACAGAAAAGATCCGATAATGTAAACCCTGCACACCTGGCACTCCAGGCAGGTTAAAGCAAACATAAATATTTCAAATAGTATTTGAACCCAGGTATTTTTACAACATTCCTCTCTTTGATTGGTGTGAAGTTGAATACTGTTTAGTGTTTTTATGATTCCCAGTCAACGGAAAAACTGTCGTCATGTTGATTCGTGATCGATAACATTGTTGTCTTCAGTATCTGTATTAGATTTAGTTCTGATCACAATCTGATTAAGGAAAGGAAGCCACAGCTACGGTGTCCATATTAGGAGAGCCTCAGTCTCAGCAGGACTTGCGTCAGTCTTGTCATGTGAGACTGAGACTGTTCTAATATGGACACCGCATTAGTGGTTTTCTCCAGGTTATGATTAGTCAAATTATACAGTCATTATCATGCTAGGTATAACTTGCCAAAGCGCAGTAATGGCAGAATGTGGACTTCAAACTCTCACCCATCAATAATCTGGTCAGGCCTTTACTCCGTGGAGGGATTGTGATACTGACCTTTCCATTTAACACATTTACAACCTGGAGTGTGTGTGTGTGTGTGTGTGTGTGTGTGTGTGTGTGTGTGTGTGTGTGTGTGTGCGTGTGTGTGTGTGTGCGTGTGTGTGCGTGTGCGAACAGCCGCCCTCAAAGGTGACATTTGTTCTCAAATGTGAAGGCTTTGGGAAGGTCATATGAAAATCATTTGTACACCGAGTCGACTTCATATGTAGCAACAACAGAACACAGTACACTGTACCCTACTGAAACAGTACAGTGTGTGCTGATGCATCTATTTATTTGTTTACCAGGGAGCATGTGAAATTTTGCACCAGATTTTGCACATGTGCAGTCCCTGATTCACTTTATCACGTTAGCCGGACATCATCAGGCTTGTTTTTGCATCAAACCAGCTCTTGAGGCAACAATTCATCTGATTGTGTTCTGTCTACCATAGTCCTGCGTGATGTTCTGTTGACTTGTGCTCCATGACATACACTGAGATCCGGAGGTGAGGTCGCAGCAAGGGCCATTGCTCTATATGTTCAATTCTCAGTTATACTGTAGTCAGTGACCTACGAACCACAACCAATCGGTCAAACACTGCCTCCAGGTCATACTATGCCTATAGGTCAAATGTTAGACTGCAATTAGGTGAAAGGTCTCGCAAATCTCCATTTAAGTCCTTTTCGGTGGCAGTGCCTGAGTCCGCACAGCTGAGTAAGTTGGCGTACCCTCTCGTCCCTTCTGTGACATTTTGAATCAGCTGTGCTGTGCTAGTCTACACTTTATTTTGTCACGCGATAGGTCCACAGTCACAAGACCCCCTAGTCCGACTGCGAACAGCATTACGTGGCCTTGTGGCAAGGCTTAGTCTCAGATGACAAACACAGAAGCAGACATTGTATATGGAGCAGACCTGGGTTTGAATACTATTTTAAAATATTTCAAAGACTGTGAGGGTTTGCTCTAGCCTTCCTAGAGTGCCAGTAGGCAGGGTTTACAGTTCTGGGATTATCATCACTGTTTGATGATACCCTCTTACAGGTATCTCCAAATCAGAAACGTTTTATGAAATTGAAAAATCTTTACATATTTTCCCATGAATTAACATACAATTGTGACATTTCAAAAGCTATTTTGAATACATTTTCTTGGTCCTAGAGTCATGAAATATACTGAATACGTTCAGGGGAGTTACTGCTTTTAATAAATGTAAACAAATAAACATTTGCAAAAATGCTACAAGATTTTCATCAAACAGCAACGCTATTCTATTGGTCTGTTAAGTCAGGTAAGCTTAATCAAGCACAGATAAAGTAAATGATTTCAAATAGTATTTGAACGCAGGTCTGGTGGCAAGGGTGGGTCTCAGATGACAAACACATAGATGCTGGTACTGCAGGATATGTGGAGCCAGACAGCCAGACAGGAGAGAGCCTAGGCTATACACATACCAGATGGAGTCTTGGATTTACTGTACATGCAATGTAAAGCGGAATGGTTGTTTTCTCCAACTGCTCTCAGTTGAAATTCAAAACCATCCTTGATGATTTAGGATGTCATTAAGAATTCCCTCTTTTATGAATCACACTCCCAGAATCCTTTCTTGGCTTCTGGAAACTTGAGGAAAAATCCTTCCTCCTTTCTTATTGGAATATTGCCTTGCTTGCTTTGTTGTGCGTGTACAAACTGTTTCAAGCCGACTTTCATGTTCTCAGTGATGACGTATTCTGACTGATGATCAGGTCTGTTAATTTGCAGTGGAATGGGGTTTCCCCGCCTTTCCATTGAAAATCGAATTTACAACATCAGTTTCGAAACCCTTTGGATCAAAGCCATGCAGTAGCTTATTATTTCACTCACCTTGGAGACCTAGATACCAGCTTTGATTGAATATAGAGCTCTACAAAAAAAGTGACTTGAAAATGAACGTGGAAAGCCAACCCACTGAAAGCATGTTCAGTAGGCAGATGTTGTGAAACGTTACAGAAATGCATGAATAGAGCTGACATGATTCCTTGAATCTGCATGTCAGAAAGAGATGTTTGGTCTGCATAATATTTCTATCTGCTAAACACCAATCCCCAGAAACCCCAAATAGATCCCTGATGGTTGAGATAATGGAATAATGGGGTAAAAAAAGTGGTGTGTGTGTGTGTGTGTGTGGTGTGAACGTGCTCAGGGACAGGGAAGCAGGGAGGCAGGGAAGCAGGGGTGCAGGGAAGCAGGGAAGCAGGGAAGCAGGGATCCTGGACAGCTGGGGAGTGGACCATCATGCTATCAGGGCGTCGCTTGCGCATCCATTTCCTGGATGACAAACAAAAATTAACCCCTGCGACAGGTCAGCGGGTCATCTCCACCTCCTCCCATCCCCCCTTCACCCTCAGTCACTTCTTCACCATCGGATCACCGGATGAACGACAGGAGGGATTGTTTGGAATGGGAAGGTCCTTCTGACGTTTTAATTTTTTCTTCCCATTCCAGGGCCACTGACAGGACACGAACCCGGGTTTGTTATTACAGTCCCTGCCTTTCACCCTGCCTCTCTCCCCCCTCCCCAACTCCCTCGCATTGGAGTCCAGCAGGGCAGAGGCCTTTCGTTTCATTGTCCATTGGACAGAGGCTAAGAATAGCGGGCAGGGGTAAGGGAACAGGGAGAGGGGCGGTGGGCCATCCGTGCTGCATAACTCACTGACCCGGGCGGGGACAGAAGGACACACCCAGGGTAGCAGCCAGACGCAGACTATAGACACCCCAGAGACACAACAGGGACTGAGACTGCTGTAATTTATAGGGCTCTGACAGCAGCAGATAACCTTTACCCCTGTGGGAAATCAAGATCAGGAACTACAAGAGCTCACTTTTGGATAGAGAACAACATGAGAATAGGGAGAATCCCACTAGATCCAGTGTCTTTATTTTTACATTACTAATATGGCCTAAATTATCACTGTACCATTTTTGTGCCTTACTGACATTAGTGACATTGAACCGGTTTGCCGGTTTTGTCCAATTTCCTGTCCAAACTAATAGATGGGCTAACCTTTCCAATGGAGCTAAAAAGCTACCTCGCTTTTCTGTAGAAGGCAATGTTCTCTCTCTATTTGTCCAGTCTCAATGTATTAATCCCACCATCATCAACTAGTGTGTTCTCTCCATTGAAATGACCAAAACAAAACCTTGACATAAGGACATAAACAGATGATTCAGAGCATGAGAGGGTCATGTAGGGCCCTATAAAATCTGTGATATGGAGAACGCCAAACAGAATCACGGAATTCAGACAATAAAACAGAATTCTACAATATTCAAGAATGTATTGAACTTAGTAGAGAATCAACTCAATGTATTGAAAGTTTATCATAAGACATGAACAGAATGCATCAGTGATTCATATTTCCTGCAACTTTCTGAAGAGGTAATGAGAATTACCGCTTTGTGTACGTTTGGTGCGCACAGCTACCACTTTGTGTAGCAGTTAGCCATGATGCTAATGACAAATCTTCTGGTAGATGGAAAGGCCTTCCCAAATACCTTCTCAATGAAATGTTAATTACAAAGTAGCCTATGCTCACCTGGTAGAATGACATCATGATTATATTAATCAATCCAATGGGTATTTGTTTTGCAAACTCTTTCCATCACATGTGCGCTACAAAAACATTGCTAATCAGCAGTCTCTTGCTAGGTGCAGACTGGAGTCTGCAAAAATAAAAATGTCTCAGATTTTTCCAAGACCTCGAAAGTGGTCTCCTGATGTGGTTTAAGCAATGTTGTTGAATTAGAACATCCAATTGAGTTGTTTTTCTATAAAAAAGTGTGATTTATAGGGAAGGGGAAAACGGAAACCTAGAAGAAAAAAATATATAATTTAGGAAGAAAATAAACAAAATTAGGCTAAAAATACAACTAATTTCATTGTAGGATATTGAAAGGAGAAGTGTAGTCTAGTAGGGCAAAGCAGACTGAAAGTGCTGAGTGGACAAAGAGACAAACACAGCGAGACATACGTGATTTTACAGGCAGATCAAGTTGGATTTTGGATATACCTCAGGGTGAAGGGTGAGAGAGTTTCATTGCTTCATGGTGTACTGTAACGTCAGCTGGATACTGAGCAAACAAAACACATTCTCCTCACACTTGTGTTGCATAAGATCACGTGTCTCAGAGGCCAAGAGTCCCAGAGTTAGCTAAAAAGCCTTTTGGTCTTAATGTAATCAGTATGTTTTTATATATTCCTTTTCAATATGGCTGCTACATGTAATTGAAGTCTTATGGAACTGAAGGAACATCCAAATCTAACAATTAATATGCTTGTAAAGCACTTAAGATTAAAGACTTTTTTATGACCACAGTTATAACCTGCCACTACATAATTATCTAATGATCAGTGCCTCCCACGGGAATGTGTCCCAAATTGCACCCTATTCCCTATATAGTGCACTGCTTTTGACCAGAGCCCTATGGACCCTGGTCAAATGTAGTCCACTATATAGGGAATAGGGGGACATTTGGGGCACACACAAAGCCTCCCACAGCTATCTTTCCTCTGTACAATCCATCCCAGAGACAGCCGTTCACTATCCATTGGTTGAGATGCATAATGCATGTCGTTCGGAATGCTTAATTACAAATGGTTACAGCATCAGTGGAACTAGGCCATCATATACTCTACGATAAGGTGTAAGGATGTAACTGTGCCTTTTCTCTAGTACTGTATACTGGGTTTGTGTGTGTGTGTGTGTGTGTGTGTGTGTGTGTGTGTGTGTGTGTGTGTGTGTGTGTGTGTGTGTGTGTGTGTGTGTGTGTGTGTGTGTGTGTGTGTGTGTGTGTGTGTGTGTGTGTGTGTGTGTGTGTGTGTGTGTGTGTGTGTGTGTGTGTGTGTGTGTATGTGCGCGTGCGAGCTGAAGTCGTGCAGTAATGAGGTATGTTTGTATTGTACAAAGTCACAATGAATCAGTCAAATCAATATTTTGGGTCTGTGCGAGTTACTCGCCCTTGTATCTATAATGAACAAAAATATGAATGAACATGCTGAGTTACAGTTCATATAAGGAAATCAGTCCGTTGAAATAAATTCTTTAGGCCCTAATCTATGGATTTCACATGACTGGGCAGGGGTGCAGCCACTGGGGAGCCAGGCCCAGCCAATCAGAATAAGTTTCCACACAAAAGGGCTTTATTAAAGACATTTTATTTATTTATTTAACCTTTATTTAACCAGGTAGGCAAGTTGAGAACAAGTTCTCATTTACAATTGCGACCTGGCCAAGATAAAGCAAAGCAGTTTGACACATACAACAACAGAGTTACACATGGAGTAAAACAAACATACAGTCAATAATATAGTAGAAAAATAAGTCTATATACACGCTGAGGAGCTTCTATCGATTGCACCGGCCTCTGAATGCTTCTTCGTAATACAGTGCGCATTTCCACATAGCTCGATGCCTTCTTCATTCGTTGCTCCCCATAATAAGCACGGGGAGTTGGCTCAGGTCTCCATCCTGACTCTGCCCAACTCCTCGTGTGCCCCCCCCCATTTTTTTTTATTGGGGATGCCTCTCGGTCTTCCTTAAATCCTTCATAGCCCTGGATATGCTCACCCTCATCTCTGCCCATGTCCATTCTTCTTCACCGTGCTCCTTACCCCGCTGCTTGGTCCGTTGGTGGTGGGTAGTTCTGTCACGTTCGTCGTAAAGATGGGACCAAGGCGCAGCGGGAATGTGTGAACTCATCTTCTTTATTTACGCAGAAAACCAAACAAACACTTAAACAAAAACAACGAGAAAACAGTCTTGTGACACAAACAGCTACACTTGGAACAACTACCCACAAAAACCCATGAAAAAACACCCCTACTAAATAGGACCTTCAATTAGAGGCAACGAGGAACAGCTGCCTCCAATTGAAGGTCAACTCAATAAACTAAACATAGAAATAGATAAACTAGACAGACATAGAAATAGACTAACATAGAACATTGCCCAACAAACCCCGAAACACATTAAACAAACACCCCCTGCCACATCCTGACCAAACTTACAATAACAAATAACCCCTTTACTGGTCAGGACGTGACACTTTGTTGCAAAATAGGAAGCCAATTCTAGATTTAACTTTGGATTGGAGATGTTTGATGTGAGTCTGGAAGGAGAGTTTACAGTCTAACCAGACACCTAGGTATTTGTAGTTGTCCACATATTCTAAGTCAGAACCGTCCAGAGTAGTAATGCTGGACGGCCTGGTAGGTGCAGGCAGCAATCGGTTGAAGAGCATGCATTTAGTTTTACTTGTATTTAAGAGCAGTTGGAGGCCACGGAAGGAGAGTTGTATGGCATTGAAGCTCGTCTGGAGTGTAGTTAACTTGTTATGGATAGGGGGCAGTATTTTCACGGCCGGATAAAAAACATACCTGATTTAATCTGATTATTACTCCTGCCCAGAAAATAGAATATGCATATAATTATTAGCTTTGGATAGAAAACACTCCAAAGTTTCTAAAACTGTTTGAATGGTGTCTGTGAGTATAACAGAACTCCTTTGGCAGGCCAAAACCTGAGAAGATTCCTTACAGGAAGTGCCCTCTCTGACCATTTCTTGGCCTTCTACACTCTCTTTATTAAAAACTGAGGATCTCTGCTGTAACGTGACACTTCCTACGGCTCCCATAGGCTCTCAGAAGGCGGCAGAATGTTGAATGATGACTTTTCAGGCCATGGCTGAAAAACAGTAGCGCATTTGGATAGTGGTCGATCAGAGAACAATGAGACTGGGGGCGCGTGCATGAGAAGACTCCATGTTTTTATTTTCAGTCTTTGAACGAAAACAACGACTCCCGGTCGGAATATTATCGCTTTTTTTACGAGAAAAATCGCATAAAAATGGATTTTGAACAGCGTTTGACATGCTTCGAAGTACGGTAATGGAATATTTAAAAAAAAATTTGTCACGAAACGCGCCGGGCGCGTCACCCTTCGTCACCCTTCGGATAGTGTCTTGAACGCTCAACAAAACGCCGCTATTTGGATATAACTATGGATTATTTGGAACCAAACCAACATTTGTTATTGAAGTAGAAGTCCTGGGAGTGCATTCTGACGAAGAACAGCAAAGGTAATCCAATTTTTCTCATAGTAAATCTGAGTTTGGTGAGGGCCAAACTTGGTGGGTGTCAAAATAGCAGGCCTTTGTTGGCGAGCTATCTACTCAGAATATTGCAAAATGTGCTTTCACCGAAAAGCTATTTTAAAATCGGACATAGCGATTGCATAAAGGAGTTCTGTATCTATAATTCTTAAAATAATTGTTATGTTTTTTGTGAACGTTTATCGTGAGTAATTTAGTAAATTCACCGGAAGTTTTGGTGGGTATGCTAGTTCTGAACGTCACATGCTAATGTAAAAAGCTGTTTTTTGATATAAATATGAACTTGATTGAACAAAACATGCATGTATTGTATAACATAATGTCCTAGGAGTGTCATCTGATGAAGATCATCAAAGGTTAGTGCTGCATTTAGCTGTGGTTTTGTTTTTTGTGACATTATATGCTTGCTTGAAAAATGGGTGTCTGATTATTTCTGGCTGGGTACTCTGCTGACATAATCTAATGTTTTGCTTTCGCTGTAAAGCCTTTTTGAAATCGGACAGTGTGGTTAGATAAAGGAGAGTCTTGTCTTTAAAATGGTGTAAAATAGTCATATGTTTGAAAAATGGAAGTTTTCGGATTTTCGAGGACTTTGTATTTCGCGCCACGCCCATCATTGGATATTGGAGCAGGTGTTCCGCTAGCGGAACGTCTAGATGTAAGAGGTTAACACAGTGTCCAAAGAAGGGCCAGAAGTAGTCTGCGTAGAGGTGGATCAGAAACTCACCAGCAGCAAGAGCGACAACATTGATGTATACAGAGAAAAGAGTCGGCCCAAGAATTGAACCCTGTGGCACCCCCATAGAGACTGCCAGAGGCCCGGACAACAGGCCCTCCGATTTGACACACTGAACTCTATCAGAGAAGTAGTTGGTGAACCAGGCGAGGCAATCATTTGAGAAACCAAGGCTGTTGAGTCTGCCGATGAGGATGTGGTGATTGACAGAGTCGAAAGCCTTGGCCAGGTCAATGAATATGGCTGCACAGTATTGTTTCTTATAGATGGGGGTTAAGATATCGTTTAGGACCTTGAGCATGGCTGAGGTGCACCCATGACCAGCTCTGAAACCAGATTGCATAGCGGAGAAGGTGCGGTGGGATTCGAAATGGTCGGTAATCTGTTTGTTGACTTGGCTTTCGAAGACTTTAGAGAGGCAGGGTAGGATAGATATAGGTCTTTGAAGAGGGGGGACACATAAATACTCCTCAGAACCACCCCTCCCCCGCCAAGACGATCCCGCAGGTGAAGAAGTCGGATGTGGAGAGCTTGGGCTGGCGAGGTTACACGTGGTCTGCGATTGTGAGGCCATTTGGAAGTACTGCCAAATTCTCTAAAATGACATTGAAGGCAGCTTATGATAGAGAAATTAACATTAAATTCTCTGGTAACAGCTCTGGTGGACATTCCTGCAGTTAGCATGCCAATTACATGCTGATTCAAAACTTGATACAGCTGTGGCATTGTGTTTTGACTGCACATTTTAAATTGACATATTATTGTCCCCAGCAAAAAGTGCACCTGTGTAATGATCATGCTGTTTAATCAGCTTCTTGATATGCCACACTTGATGGATTATTTTGGCAAAGGAAAATGCTCATTAACAGGGATGTAAACAAATGTGTGCACAACATTTGAGAGAAATAAGCTTTTTGTGCATATGTAAAATGTCTGGGATTTTTTATTTCAGCTGATGAAACATGGGACCAACACTTTGATATTTTTGTTCAGTGTATTTGAGATTGAGAATGTTCTTTAGGACTAGAGTTTGGGAAACGTGATCAGTGTGTAGATGGAGAGAAAGGTTAAGTCCCAATTGGCACACTATTCCATAGGGCTCTGTTCAAATGTAGTGTATTATATAAGGAAAAGGGAAACATACAAAGTCTGGTAATTGGCCCTTCTGATATGATGAGAAAGACAACCATCTTTCATTGAGGAAGCCACAGCTATTAGAATTCAACCCTATTACTGGGATCTCTTGTTCAAGTGCTGCGCTTTCTTTCTCTCATTATTTTATATAGTCTTGCTCTGAATATATGGATTTCTTTATCACACTTGAAGCCATGCACACACACAACTTAATTTTCTCTTGCTCTCTCTCTCTCTCATGCGTTCTCATTTGACCCCTCAAGATTCACACAGTCAACTTCCTGTGAAACAAGTTTGACAAGTTTAATAAGCTCAGTAGAACATACTAGAACTCAGTAGAACACAGCAGGAACACCTTAATGACAGCATACTTTGATATAAATCCGTTGTAATCCACCAAACAATTTTTCAATGTAGACCAGATCCAAATTAATCCCCTTAGACATGGTGAAACTGCGGTATAATACAGTGTTGTGGGATTTTAGTGTACTGGTGTCACGTGTACTCCCTCTCCGGCCTCTAGGTCACCAGGCTGCTAGTTATGGCGCACACCTGTCACCAGCGTTACGTGCATAATGACACTCACCTGAATTCCATCACCTCCTTGATTACCTGCCCTTTATATGTCACTCCCTTTGGTTTCTTCCCCAGTCGTCATTGTTGCTGTTTCATGTCGGTGCGCTGTTTGTGTTTCTTGTTTTGTTCATTCATTTATTTAATGTATTCACTCCCTGAACTTGCTTCCCGACTCTCAGCGTACATCGTTACAGAAAGAAGTTAGATGGTGTTGGCTGTGATGTCGGGTCCGGGTGTCCGAACTGGAGCTAACTGGGAGGCCTCAGCCGGTTTGTCGGGTTCCCCTGCCTCAGCAGGCTCGACAGGCTGCCGTGCCTCAGCGGGCTTGACAGGCTCCCATGCCTCGACCAAGGCAACCGATTTGTCAGGTTTCTGCGCCTCAGGGGAGGTGACCGGTCCGCTCCGGATCCCCTGGATCGTCCCTTTGGTTGGCAGCCGGAGCCGAACGCGCTGGGGAGGGGGTACTGTCACGTATGCTCTGTCTCCGGCACTCTAGGTCGTCATGCTCCCATGCCCCAGCCGGATCAACAGGTTCCCTCGCTTTAGCAGAGGTGACCGGTACGCTCCTGATCCCCGGGATCGTCATCTTGGTCGGCGTCCTGCAGCCGGAACCGCGCATCGGGGAGGGGGGTACTGTCTCGTGTGTTCCCCCTCTGGCCTCTAGGTCACCAGGCTGATCGTTATGGCGCACATCTGTCACCAGCATTACGCGCATAATGACACACCTGGACTCCATCACCTCCTTGATTACCTGCCCTTTATGTCACTCCTTTTGGTTTCTTCCCAGTCGTCATTGTTCCTGTTTCATGTCGTGCGCTGTTTGTTTCTTTTGTTCATTTATTAAATGTGTTCACTCCTTGAACTTGCTTCCCGACTCTCAGCGTACATCGTTACAACTGGCATTACCATAATACAGAGATCATCAACTAGATTCAGTCGCGGGACGATATTTTTTCTTGAGCGGATTGTTTGGGGGCCGGAACATAATTACAACTTGACCGCAAGAAGCCCAAACAGATAATATTTGACTAAAACATAACTTCAAACCTTGCCTACACTTGCATGCGATCTCATATTATGCGTGGGAATACTTTGGAACAGATTTCCAAAATGAAAATCATTTGGAGCTGGTGTTTACAGTCTTATGTTAAACAACAACAGAAATATAAAGAGATTTTTGTATTTGTTTGCTCAGAAGACTTGGGGCCGCCAGTTGGAACCCTACCATAATACATTCAGTGACTATAGGATACGTTCCAAATGGCACCCTATTCCTTATACAGTGCATGACTTTCAACCAGGGCCCATAGGGCTCTGATCACAAGTAGTGCCCTTGACCTCGATGCGCACTTAAGAAATAACATTATTCAAATGTATTACCTATACATGCAGTAATTCAATTAAACTGGAAAAACTCCCAACTGTGAGTTATTTTGGAGTACATGAGGAATTGTTGATATACAATGGGGAGAGGAGAGGGGGGGCATATAAAAAGTACCCTTCATTTTTTCCCCAGCCTCAACGACATATGTTTATGCCGTTAGGTTCCCATCTGCAAGCAAGGCAGTTTACTAGTCTGCACCGTATGCTCTTTTCAGGGCAGTTGGGAGACGTCACATTGTGTTTGTGCTCCAAATATTCCCTACATAGTGCACTACATTTGATCTGAGCCATATGGGCCCTATTTCCTATAGTGCAACATTAGTACACTTAGAGTTGCAAAATTCAATTGCAAAAAATCCTGGTTGGAAGAATGGTGGAATCAGGAGGGAGTCCATCGGAAATCCAGGACACCTCTAACCTTTCTGGAAAAACATGGCAAATTTAGGAAAGTTACTGGAATTTTTGCAACCCTAAGTGCCCTGTATAGGGAATAGAGTGCGATTTGGGGCGCAGTCTGGATTGTGGGAACAGGGTTAGGCATTATACGGGCGTCACGCCATTCTGTGTAACCCACCACAATAACGGAGAGAGTGACTTCTGGCCAAGAGAATTGCGCAACTGGTGGTGTGACTGAGTGTAGACAAGGAGTGGGGGAGGGGGGAGACGGAGAGCATGAAAACAATATTCTAGGGTTAGGTTGCCAACTGTACTTCAGACAACTTAATGGCTATGACAAATCTATGCCCGTTTGTACGGGCTGAAGTGTCCTCACATCTAACCTGTCCCATCGAACTTGTCCCGTCTAACCTGTAATAAGAGTTTATGGCAGCACTTCAAGGGCAATCTGGTTGGCACCACTTCGGGAGCGGTCGAAATGTACACAATTGTTACCCAAGGGAAAATGAGGGAGGGTCATGCTTTTTCACTTAAGTTAGGGGGAGGGTTTAGTATTTTTCAATTTAGTCCAGGGGAGGGTCATGTAATTTGTATGAAATGTCATATTGCTCTGGGTTTCAGATGTAGTTACTTATTATAGTATCTTGATGTGTGCCCGATGCTGCCCGGATTCTCTGCAGGGCGCGCAATATCAAGTGCGCCTAGTGTGATTTCAATAAAATTATTCATAGCCTATACTATAGGCCTAAGCCATATGAAGAGCATGCATTTTCTAAGAAAATGTACTTCCTTCCAAAATTTTTGCAGCTGCTGGGATAGTGTATGTAAAACTAAGCTACACTGTACTACACATCGCAATGGATAGGTTAAATGGACTTGATTAGATCAAGCAATCTATAACAACGTTTTAGTCTGCAATGCTTTACGCTGGAAACAAGCCAGCGAAAGACATGACTCCGATGCATATGTGATATCTTTGGTTTGTCTATGACATTCAGAGGCTGCGCTACAACCTTCTATAGCCGGGGAAACAAAAAATGTGAGGCATTTCAACAGGCTATTAAACAACATGCTAACTCTAAATCAGTCAAGAGCAAGCCAGATGGCCTAAGAAGGAACAAAAATTAATTATTTAAAAAGGCTGGCAGGAGTGCTCAGTATTTCAACAATTCATCAACAACGGCACTTCAACAACATGCCTATACATTTTGCATTTAGGCTGTAGAAAATTAAGACTTTGAATTAAATAATAATGAAACGAAAAATGCCTTATTAGGCTGTACACTGCCTTTGAATTCACTGTTAGAAAACACGAGTTTGGCCAGTGTCACAGTTGTCGAAAGGAGGAGCGAACCAAAGTGCAGCGTATGTGTCGTTCCACATATGATTTATTTTGTGAAACTATGCAATACATAAATAAACTGAATGACAAAACAACAAACCGCGACGCAGCGGTGAAACATACACTACTCAAAATTAATCTCCCACAAACCCAGGTGGGACAAACACCAGCTTAAATATGACCTCCAATTAGAGACAACGATGACCAGCTGCCTCTAATTGGAGATCATCCCAAACAAAGCCCAACATAGAAATACAAAACTAGAACCCAACATAGAAATACAAAACTAGAACATAACAACATAGAAAAACTAAACTAGAAAACCCCCGACACGCCCTGACCTACTCTACCATAGAAAATAACAGCTTACTATGGCCAGGACTTGACAGCCAGTCTTTGGTTATAGGCCTAACTGATGATATGCGGCTGATCAGATACTTCAGTTGTAATTGGTTCTGTTGCGCTTAATTTTTACAGTTGATAGACAACTATAGCACTGTTCAAAACTTAGACTATCCCCTTTTTTAACATTTAGCCTGTGTAGAAATCAAAATGTCTCCGGTGCTGCAGCATGTGCTCATTCGTTGTCAAGCTCGGTTGTGGTATTAAAGAGATTCTGCTTGTTTCCAGTCATGTAAAATGATGTAGAATTGCATGAAAGGAATGTTGCTAATTTGTTAGCTTTTCCTTTTTCAAGAATAACTTTCAACAGGAAATCTGGTGAGTGGAACTGTGTTTTTTTTATTGCAGTGCACTTGCTGTTGTTAGCCATCTCTGTGAAAATAACTTGTGTATGAAACATTGTTGCATTTAAAGTGGAACTGACAGCATTTTAGCAACATGAAATCTTATTAAATCTGTTTATATACACCCCCAGGAAGAATATGATGCTTAAAAAAGAAAATTCTGACAGCGACCTCTGTCACGCCCTGATCTGTTTCACCTGTCTTTGTGCTTGTCTTCACCCCCCTCCAGGTGTCGTCCATCTTCCCCATTATCCCCAATGTATTTATACCTGTGTTCTCTGTTTGTCTGTTGCCAGTTTGTTTTGTTTATTCATACCTTGCAGCGTTTTTCCCTGCTCCTCCCTGCTCCTGTTTTCTAGTCCTTCCCGGTTTTGACCGTTCTGCCTGCCCTGACCCTGAGATTGCCTGCCGTTTTCTACCTTACCCCACCGTTCTGGATTATTGACCTCTGCTTGCCCTGACCCCGAGACTACCTGCCGTTCTGCAGGCAGTTCTCCGGATTATTGACCCCTGCATGCCTTGATCTGTTGTTTGCCTGCCCCTGTTGTTAGGAATACACTTTTGTTTCTTCAACGCTGTCTGCATCTGGGTCTTACCTTAAACGTGTTAACCACTTGGACATGGTTATTTTCACGTTTTCATAAATTCTTAGAATGTTTGGGAAATACCTATACTAAGGCATTTGTGAAATTTCTATAGCGATATAGAGTTGGAAAGTGGACGTGCACTTGGACAATTAATAGACACTGCAGTAAATAAAACTGAATAATAACATCTGTCTTGTCCAGGACCGAAGTCTACACAGACCGGTGTGCTATAGCCAATCAGAGCTACAGTAGACCTTTATACCTTTATACAAACATGCCATTTTCCACACAGGCCTGCCATCATTCACCCCTACCATTGTCTGCGGTGGTCTGCGAATCCACATCTTTCTGGCTACCTTCATTACAAAATGCTTATAAAATGAAGAACAGTTTCTAAAACGGCATATCTAAAGCTCTCGTCTGTTCTAAGAGTGAGGGTAAACATAGGCATGTTCTCTGCTATCCACTGTCACGACTTCCGCCGAAGTCGGTCCCTCTCCTTGTTCGGGCGGCGTTCGGCGGTCGACCTCACCAGCTTTCTAGCCATCGCAATCCACTTTTCATTTTCCATTTGTTTTGTCTTTGTTTTATACACCTGGTTTCAATTCCCCAATTACATGTTCATTATTTAACCCTCTGTTTACCCCATGGTTTTTGTGCGTGATTGTTTTTGTATGTTCGGTCCGTTATTGTGGGCTCGGTATTACATGTTATTGGAATATTTGAGTAAAGTTACTTGTGTTACTCATCTCTGCTGTCCTGCGCCTGACTCCTCTGCACCAGCTACACCCAGACCACTACATCCACTTTTATGTTTTAACTATTATTTGGGGTATAGGAGAGGGTCACTTGTTTTTTTCCCAAGTGTTCATGGAGGTTCGGTTAAAAATATAGTTTATTGCCTCCCGAGTGGCGCCGCGGTCTAAGGCACTGCATTGCAGTGTTGCGGCGTCACTACAGCCTGGAGTTCGATGTGTCATTACTGGCCATGACCGGGAGTCTCATAGGACGGTGCACAATTGGCCCAGCGTCGTCTGGGTTAGGGGAGGGTTTGACCGGGGGGGCTTTACTTGGCTCATCGCGACTTCTTGTGGTGGGCCGGGTGCCTACAGACTGACTTCGGTCATCAGTTGAACGGTGTTTTCTCTGACACATGCGTGTTGCTGGCATCCGGGTTAAGCGAGCGGAGGACGCATGACACTACCTTCGCCTCTCCTGAGGCCGTTGGGGACTT
The DNA here is from genome assembly GCF_965601325.2 of Salmo salar. Taxonomy (NCBI): domain Eukaryota; kingdom Metazoa; phylum Chordata; class Actinopteri; order Salmoniformes; family Salmonidae; genus Salmo; species Salmo salar. Next base: position 10,929,832 of record NC_138298.1, read on the forward strand.
GCAGCGATGAGACAAGATCATAATCACAAAAAGGAGGTGAAAATAAAAAAAAATAAAAAAAATGATATATATATATATATATATATATATATATATATATATATATATATATATATATATATATATAGATAGATAGATAGATAGATAGATAGATAGATAGATAGATAGATAGATAGATAGATAGATAGATAGATAGATAGATATACAGTACCAGTCAAAAGTTTATACACACCTACTTATTCAAGGGTTTTTCTTTCTTTTAACTATTTTCTATATTGTACAATAATAGTGAAGACATCAACACTATAAAATAACACACATGGAATAATGTAGTAACCAAAAAAGTGTTCACTTTTTATGGATCGGGGGCAGTAAAAAACGTACCCGATTTAATCTGATTATTACTCCTGCCCAGAAACTAGAATATGCATATAATGATTAGCTTTGGATAGAAAACACTCCAAAGTTTCTAAAACTGTTTGAATGGTGTCTGTGAGTATAACAGAACTCATTTGGCAGGCCAAAACCTGAGAAGATTCCAAACAGGAAGCGCCCTCTCTGACTATTTCTTGGCCTTCTTGATCATCTCTATCCAAAACAGGGGATCTTCGCTGTAACGTGACATTTTCTAACACTCCCATAGGCTCTCAGAAGGCGCCAGAATGTTGAATGATGACTTTGCAGGCCATGGCTGAAAAACAGTAGCGCATTTGGATAGTGGTCGATCTGAGAACAATGAGACTGGGGCGCGTGCACGAGACGACTCCATGTTTTTATTTTTTCATCTTTGAACGAAAACAGGGTTTCCCGGTCGGAATATTATCACTTTTTTACGAGAAAAATCGCATAAAAATTTATTTTAAACAGCGTTTGACATGCTTCGAAGTACAGTAATGGAATATTTTGAAATTTTATGTCACGAAACGCGCCGGGCGCGTCACCCTTCTTTACCCTTCGGATAGTGTCTTGAACGCACGAACAAAACGCCGCTATTTGGATATAACTATGGATTATTTGGAACCAAACCAACATTTGTTATTGAAGTAGAAGTCCTGGGAGTGCATTCTGACGAAGAACAGCAAAGGTAATCCAATTTTTCTTATAGTAAATCTGAGTTTGGTGAGGGCCAAACTTGGTCGGTGTCTAAATAGCTAGCCGTGATGGCTGGGCTATCTACTGAGAATATTGCAAAATGTGCTTTCACCGAAAAGCTACTTTAAAATCGGACATATCGAGTGCATAGAGGAGTTCTGTATCTATAATTCTTAAAATAATTGTTATGTTTTTTGTGAACGTTTATCGTGAGTAATTTAGTCAATTCACCGGAAGTGTTCGGTGGGAATGCTAGTTCTGAACGTCACATGCTGTGCTGTTTTTGATATAAATATGAACTTGATTGAACAAAACATGCATGTATTGTATAACATAATGTCCTAGGAGTGTCATCTGATGAAGATCATCAAAGGTTAGTGCTGCATTTAGCTGTGGTTTTGTTTTTTGTGACATTATATGCTAGCTTGAAAAATGGGTGTCTGATTATTTCTGGCTGGGTACTCTGCTGACATAATCTAATGTTTTGCTTTCGCTGTAAAGCCTTTTTGAAATCGGACAGTGTGGTTAGATAAAGGAGAGTCTTGTCTTTAAAATGGTGTAAAATAGTCATATGTTTGAAAAATGGAAGTTTTCGGATTTTCGAGGACTTTGTATTTCGCGCCACGCCCATCATTGGATATTGGAGCAGGTGTTCCGCTAGCGGAACGTCTAGATGTAAGAGGTTTTAAATAAAGATTCTTTAGAGTAGCCACCCTTTACCTTGATGACAACTTTGCATTCTTCCACCCAGCTTAATAAGGAATGCTTTTCCAACAGTCTTGAAGGAGTTCCCACATATGCTGAGCACTTGTTGGCTGCTTTCCTTCACTCTGTGGTCCAACTCATCCCAAACCATCTCAATTAGGTTGAGGTCGGGGGGTTGTGGAGGCCAGGTCATCTGATGTACCACTCCATCATTCTCCTTGGTCCACTAGCCCTTACACAGCCTGAAGGCGTGTTTTGGGTAATTGTAATTTTGAAAAACAAATGATAGTCCCACTAAGCACATACCAGATGGGATGGCATATCGCTGCAGAATGCTGTGGTAGCCATGCTGGTTAAGTGTGCCTTGAATTCGAAATACATCACTGAAAGTGTCACCAGCAAAGCACCCCCACACCAACACACCTCCTCCTCCATGCTTCACTGTGGGAACCAGACATAAAGAGATTATCCATTCACCTACTCTGCGTCTCACAAAGACACGGCGGTTGGAACCAAAAATCTCAAATTTGGACTCATCAGACCAAAGGACATATTTCCACCAGTCTAATGTCCATTGCTCGTGTTTCTTGGCTCGAGCAAGTCTCTTCTTACTATTGGTGTCCTTTAGTAGTGATTTCTTAGCAGAAATTCCACCATGAAGGCCTGATTCACGCAGTCTCATCTGAACCATTGATGTTGAGATGTGTCTTTTACTTGAACTCAGGGAAGCATTTATTTGGGCTGCAATCTGAGGTGCCGTTAACTCTAATGAACTTATCCTCTGCAGCAAAGGTAACTCTGGGTCTTCCTTTTCTTTTGGCGGTCCTCATGAGAGCCAGTCTCATCCTAGCGCTTGATGGTTTTTGCTACTGCACTTGAAGAAACTTTCAAAGTTCTTGAAATTTTTCAGATTGACCGACCTTCATGTCTTAAAGTAATGATGGACTGTTGTTTCTCTTTGCTCATTTGAGCTGTTCTTGCCATAATATGGACTTGGTCTTTTACCAAATAGGGCTATCTTCTGTATACCACCCCTACCTTGTCACAACACAATTAATTGGCTCAAATGCATTAGGAAGGAAGTACATTCCACAAAATTAACTTTTAACAAGGAAATGCATTCCAGGTGACTACCGCATTCTCTCCTTCTGGTTGAGAGAATGCCAAGAGTGTGCAAAGCACTCAAGGTAAAGGATGGCTACTTTGAAGAATCTCAAATATAGAATATATTTAGATTTGTTTAACACTTTCTTGGTTACCGGATGATTCCATATGTGTTATTTCATAGTTTTGATGTCTTCACTATATAGAAAATAGTTATTCTACAATGTAGAAAATAGTAAAAAATAAAGAAAAACCCTTGAATTAGTAGGTGTGTCCAAACTTTTGACTGGTCCTGTATGTTTTACTGAAGGGAGGCCCATGCATTTTCATTTCAGAGAGGTCTGATTTTCTCCAGGTATCCCTCATTATCAATAATGTACAGTCCCTTACTGCTGAGCTACTGTAGGGCTGTTTGAAGTGATTGTCTCTTGCCTCGCCAATCTGTAGCAGCTTGGCACAGCTGTGTGTGTTACAGCTGTGCCTGAATTGGCTGGGCTTCCTTTATTTGTTCTCGTTTTAATCCAAGTTAAAGCCATCCACACACACGTATGCCCGCCCACCCACCCGCACGCACGCAAACACACACACACACACACACACACACATACAGTGGATGGTTAGGGCTGTACAGTAGATGGTTAGCGATGTTATGGTTTGTTCATAACCAAGTGGGAGGTGGGAATTTACCACATCTTACCACAATAGAAATGTAAACTTGGCTGGGTTTTTTCTGTTTTGTCCTCTGTTATGTGATGACATTTTTGTAATTAATTTAACATTTGAAAATTCATAATAATAAAACAATCATTTAAAAAAATTATTTGAAAAACAATATTTATTAAGATCTGTCATTTCATTGTGAGGAACACATTTTGTTCAGTTTTGTCCTATGTTATGAGTCACACACACACAGTGCACTACATGGGGAATAGTCCTGGTCAAAAGAAAAAGAAGTGCACTATTGGCAGTGTCAATTTGTGGCCGTTGCATTTCGGAACTGTCACGTCCTGACCAGTAAAGGGGTCAATTTGTTATTGTAGTTGGTCAGGACGTGGCAGGGGTGTGTTTGTTTTGTGTGTTTCGTTTTTTTTAAAGTTATGTTCTATGTTCTTTCTAGGTCTTCTATTTCTATGTTTAGTTTATTGGGTTGACCTTCAATTGGAGGCAGCTGTTCCTCGTTGCCTCTAATTGAAGGGGGTGTTTTTTCCATGGGTTTTGTGGGTAGTTGTTCCATTTATAGTCAGAGCACCTTACAGGACTGTTTTTCGTAGTTGTTTTTGTTTAAGTGGTTTGTTTGGTTTCCTTCGAAATAAAGAAGATGAGTATTCATATCCCCGCTGCGTTTTGGTCCCATTCTTACGACGAACCTGACAGGAACTCAGCCAACTTCAACAAATGATGGCTTAGAGTTCTAGTGAATAAAATCTTATATCCAAGTTGTTGTAAGAGAGAATGGAGAATACTAACTGTATCCTCTTCCTCATAACATAACGTAACACAAACTTAATAAGACATTTTTCTTCCTAAAAGGGAAATATTAGAATGTTCAAACCTCCTCATGTTTGTTAGAACAATTCCAGTGGGCAGAACAGGTTGAAATTACATTATTATAACCAGATTACAACTGGTTATACAACTGGTTGTAATGTCATTAAAACCAGCGTTGCTCACTGCATATAAGAGACAATTGAATTTTAGACTGAAATAGAATAGCTTTGGTTTGTGCTTTTCTACTCCAGTGCGAATTTTGATATATGCCAGCCTGTTCATCGTCAATGGGAGATTTGCGCAACAAATTGTATTACACAAGCAGATCTAAAGTAAGTCTTTGTTCCTCTGTTATTATCTGTCATTATTTTTCACCTACTTTTGTTGTTCTTACTGTATTGTACTGCCTTTTGACGGCTTGTCATCAAAGCCTACAGAATAGTCAATGATAACTCTGCCCTCACAAGTGTCGGAATCATTTTTGAATTGTGATGACTCTTGTGTCCCTCACCTTTGCAACCATGAAAAACACTTTATAATGACAAATAGTTACACATCATACATGGTCTTGTTGATATTAATCTGTTCATCAATGATAAACCATAATGCAAGTCCTTTATACTGCAAAACGTAATTCTGCAGTATAAAGGACCCTATATGGCCATTGGTCAAAAGTAGTGCACCATAGAGTGAATAGAGTGCCATTTGGGACGTACACTGAGGTTCCCTGGTACGGGGATCACACTCTAAAAAGGCCCTTCCTGCCTGTCAACCAATGCTGATTACACAATAACAAACAGCCATCAAACACTGGCTCTCCGTCTGGTCCATTTCCATCCTTCCATGCGCCCATGCCCTGATGGAGTTGGAAAAATGCCCAGGATTCACATCGGTTGGTGCTGGAGAATCGCTCGATGGGACGTGTAAAATCCAGTTGTAGCTGGCTGACTAACTCGTCTTCCACCAAGTTCCTGTGCGTGGTCCAACCAACCCCCCCTCCCTCCACCCCACCCATGAAAAGGCACTTTCTTTCACTCTTTTGTGTGTTGCGTGAGCATTTGAAAAGGGGGGAGGGAGGGAGGGATGGAGAGAATACAGTGTGTATCCAAACCGGGCTCGACTCACAATGCGTCGTCTATATACCCCACTGGAGACACAAACTGAGAGGCCATTATACTGAGTCAACGGCTCGACCAATCCCAAGCCAGCAATCCTCTCTCTCTGTTCCTATTTATTCAGTGAACGCATGCAAATTCACGTGCCAATCACGTAACACCGGCTAGCCCCACTTCCACGGACCGGACATGCATCCTGTGTACAATAATGAAGACAGCAAGGAAGCATTTGGTGCAAGAGGAAGGAAATAGGAAAGAGAAAAGACGAAGGAGATGTGTCGCCAGTTAATTGCGTAACTGCTTCAATAAAATAATGGGCACAGGTTGTTTCTAATGGTTTGAATATTGCTGTGGGAATACTCCAAAGCTCTATACGTAGTCCTTTACTATTTTAGCTGGGAATCCCCCAAGGCTCTGCACTGGGTCCCTTACTATTTTAGCTGATCTTAAATGAGACTAGGATACCCAGGCTCCATCTCAAACTGCTGATTACATTAACAGTGATTCTCTACCACTGTATTACTGTGTATTACATCCTGCCCTTAGGCCCCTTTGATTAACTCAAAGGTTGTGTCAGTCACGCAAATGGTTGTCCAAACAGTTAGAAGACAGGCTTCAAGCTTACATATCTAACAAAGATCATCCACACACCATGTCATTATATGATGGATCAAGTGTAGGACAGTCAGTCCACCTCATCAATCGAATAGTTGTAACACTCATTACGACAGTGTACTACAGAGCACAGTATTATAACGTGATAGAGCCTTCATAAAAACCTTATCTTTCAATCATACTACAGTATACTGTTGTAGGCATGATGTTTCACTATAATTATCTCCTTGGAATTCCAATGCAATTTCAGACTAAGCCATGAGGTAAAATTATTTAGATTCAGCCTGAGTAAGTAATTAACATATTTTTCCAACCATCTTAAACTTAAATACTCTTTGGGGGTAATGTAGAAAGCTGAATGTAGAATGCTGTTTTCCCATATGTAGAACCCATAGAGTGTATATAGGTTATTTTAATAAGTTGTCGCCATACTGTATGGCCGCCGTCTTAAGTGCACGAAATGTATCCTCTATCATTTCCTATGATCAACAAAATCTTTTTAACATCAGATCAGCACTTACTAACCTCAATTCAGGCTTCAACTTTGACTTCGACTCATCTGTGGAGCTGTATAAAGCCATAAGCAAACAAGAAAATGCTCATCCAGAAGCAGCGCTCCTAGTGGCCGGGGACTATAATGCAGGCAAACTTAAATCTGTTTTACCTAATGTCTAACAACATGTCACATGTGCAACCAGAGGGAAAGAAACTCAAGACCACCTTTACTCCACACACAGAGACGCGTACAAAGCTTTCCCTTGCCTCCGTTTGGAAAATCTGACTATAATTATATCCTCCTGATTCCTGCTTACAAGCTAAAACTAAAGCAGGAAGTACCAGTGACTCGTTCAATACGGAAGTGGTCAGATGATCAGATGTTGTCCTAGCACAGGCTGGAATATACTCCGGAATTCATCCAATGTCATTGAGGAGTATACCACATCAGTCACTGGCTCCATCAATAAGTGCATCAACGACGTCTTCCCCACAGTGACCGTACGTACATATCCCAACCAGAAGCCATGGATTACAGGCAACTTCCACACTGAGCTAAGGCTAGAGCTGCCGCTTTCAACGAGCGGGACAATAATCCCAACTCTTATAAGAAAGATCGTATGAGGACATAGCGGGTTATCTAATACGCAAAGCGTCATTACAGGACTAAGATTGAATCCTACTACACAGACTCTGACGCTCATAGGATGTGGCAGGGTTTGGAAACTATTACGGACTACAAAGGGAATCCCAGCCGCGAGCTGCCCAGTGATGCGAGCCTACCAGACGGGCAAATGGCTTTTATACTCGCTTCGAGACAAGAAACACTGAAGCATGCATAAGAGATCCAGCTGTTCCGAACGACTGTGTGACCACGCTCTCCTTAGCCGATGTGAGCAAGACCTTTAAACAGGTCAACATTCACACGGATTACCGGGACACATGTACTCGGAGCATGCGCTGACCAACTGGCAAGTGTCTTCACTAACATTTTCACCCTCTCCTTGACCGAGTCTGTAATACCTACATGTTTCAAGTAGAACACCATAGTCCCTATGCCAAAGAAAGTGACGGTAACCTGCCAAAATGACTACCACCGCTACCACTCATGTCGGTAGCCATGAAGTGCTTTGAAAGGCTGATCATGGCTCACATCAACACCATCATCCCACAAACCCTAGACCCACTCCCATTCTTTTACCTCCCAAACAGATCCACAGATGACGCAAACTCAATCGCACTCCACACTGCCTTTCCTACCTGGACAAAAAGAACACCTATGTGAGAATGCTGTTAATTTACTACAGCTCAGCGTTCAACACCATAGTGCCCACAAAGCTCATCACTAAGCTAAGGACCCTGGGACTGAACACCTCCCTCTGCAACTGGATCCTGGACTTCCTGACGGGCCGCCCCCAGAAGGTAAGGGTAGGCAACAACACCTCTGCCATGCTGATCCTTAACATGGGTCCCCTCAGAGGCCTGTGCTTAGTTCCCTCCTATACTCTATGTTCACCCACGACTGTGTGGCCAAGCACGACTCCAACACCATCATTAAGTTTGCCGACAACACAACGGTGGTAGGCCTGATCACAGACAATGATGAGACATCCTATAGGGGGGAGGTCAGAGACCTGGCAGTGTGGTGCCAGGACAACAACCTTTCCCTCAATGTGAATAAAACAACGTAGACAATTGTGGACTACAGGAAAAGGAGGGCCGAACACGCCCCCATTCACATCGAATGTAGTGGAGTTTCAAGTTCCTTGGCGTCCAGATCTCCAACAAACTATCATGGTCCAAACACGTCAAGAAAGTCATGAAGAGGGCACGACAACACATTTTCCCCCTCAGGAGACTGAAAAGATTTGGCATGGGTCCCCAGATTCTCAAAAAGTTCTACAGCTGCACCATTGAGAGCATCCTGACCTGTTGCATCACCGCCTGGTATGGCAACTGCTCAGCATCCAACCATAAGTTGCTACAGATGATAATGCGTACGGCCCAGAACATCACTGGAGCCAAGCTCCTTGCCATCCAGGACCTATATACTAGGCGGTGTCAGAGGAAGGCCCAAAAAATGGTCAAAGACTCCAGTCACCCAAGTCATAGACTGTTGTCTCTGCTACCACACGGCAAGTGGTACTGGAGCGTCAAGTCTAGTTCCAAAAGGCTCCTTATCTTAGGGCGCATGAACCGCTAGCGGGACACCTACGACAACATCCGGTGAAATTGCAGAGCGCGAAATTCAAAATACAAAAATCGTAATATTAAACATTCAGGGAAATACAAGTGTCTTACATCACTTAAAAGCTTAACTTCTCGTTAATCCAACTGCGTTGTCGGATTTCAAAAAGGTTTAATGGCGAAAGCCTACCATGCAATTATCTGAGGACAGCGCCCCACATTAAAATACTTTTCAACCAGCACAGGTGTCACAAAATCACAAATAACGATTAAATAAATCACTTACCTTTGAAGATCTTCCTCTGTTTGCAATCCCAAGGGTCCCAGCTACACAATGAATCGTCGTTTTGTTCGATAAAGTCCTTCTTTATATCCAAAAAAGTCAGTTTAGTTGGCGCCAATGATCTCAGTAATCCACTCGTTCAACATAGCATACAAACGAATCCTAAAAGTTAACGCTAAAGTTCGTCCAAACAAGTCAAACAATGTTTCTAATTAATCCTCAGGTACTCTAATATCTAAATAAACAATAATATTTAAGACGGAGAATAGTATGTTCATTAGGGAAGATAAAAAATGAAGAGCGCGCACCTCATTCACGCGCGCCACAATACTACTTTTCTAATGAGCAACACCTTGGAAAAACTACAACTACTTGTTCATTTTTCAAGAAACTAGCCCAAAACCCTGTCTAAAGACTGTTGACATCTAGTGGAAGCCATAGGAACTGCATTCTGGGTCCTATCTATTTGTATATCCCATAGGCTAGCATTGAAATGGCCTGTGACCTAAAAAAAAAATAATTCCGGATGGATTTTCCTCTGGTTTTTGCCTGCCATATCAGTTCTGTTATACTCACATACATTATTTTAACAGTTTCAGAAACGTCAGAGTGTTGTTTATCCAATGCTACCAATTATATGCATATCCTAGCTTCTGGGCCTGAGTAACAGGCCGTTTACTTTGGGCACGTCAGTCATCCGAACTTCCGAACACTGCCCTGGATGCCGAAGAAACAGCTTCTACTCCCATGCCGTAAGACTGCTGAACAATTAATCAAATAGCCACCCGGACTATTTGCATTGAACCCCCCTCACCTCTTAACTCTATTTTCTTAAAACTGCCTTGATGGTTAAGGGCTTGTAAGTAAGCATTTCACGGTAAGTTTGTATTTGGCGCATCTGACAAATAACATTTGATTTAATTTGATCTACCGTGGGTTCTTTGTGTACCTCCAACCAAATCTTCAGGATACCCAAGAGGAAATGCTGGCGAAAAAAGGCCGGAGAGCAGGTGTCCTAGTGAGACTGAAGTCCTTCCCACACTGTGCAACGCTACCAAATTAACATCTGGATATCAACCTGGCCAGATTGTACAATTTGCTTCAGTTCTGCCAACACATTCTGTGATTGGCTTGCAAGGCTACATAAGCCGACGTAGCCTACGCCAACTGCAGCTTTGTATTTGATCTTTGCATGTGCATTCACCAGCAGCGCAAGCCTCCCAAGTGACTTAGGAAAAACTGAAATTTTGCTATAGAAATAGTTTTCACATACAAACTTTATATGTGTCACACCCTGATCTGTTTCACCTGTCTTTGTGCTTGTCTCCACCCCCCTCCAGGTGTCTCCCATTTTCCTCATTATCCCCAGTACATTTATACATGTTCTCTGTTTGTCTGTTGCAAATTTGTCTTGTCTCGTCAAGGCTACCACCGTTTTTTCCCCGTACTCCTGTTTCTTGTTAGTTCTTGCTTTCTAGTTCTCCCGGTTTTGACCATTCTGCCTGCCTGCCATTCTATACCTCTTGACTCTGCCCTGGATTACTGGCCTCTGCCTACCCTTGACCTGTCGTTTACCTGCCCCTGTTTAGTAAATAAACATTTGTTATTTCGAACTGTCTGCATCTGGGTCTTATCCTGAGGTCTGATAATATGTCTGAACTCATAAATCAAATCTGTCGTTGTGGGAGAACGTTTATTTTGATTGCCCATTTTGTGCATTTATCAAAATCCCATCAGGTATCCGGATTTCAGATGTCATGTAAACAAGATTGTTTGGGAAATCAAGGTTCTTGCAAAGCATGTAAACGTTTAAATCAAACTATTATATTAATCTGACTTCATTTTGTGCATGTGCATATTGGTCACTCACCACAATCGTCTTGTAACACCAGCCACATCACACTATAAAGGCTCCAGATTTCTGAAACTGACAGAACTTTGTTGGACCCTACAACTGCACGTGGTGGAACTTAATCAGCAGACCTTGTCACACTGAACGAACCAAGACGACCAACAATCATTTACGAGCTAAGAATTTGCCCACGACGTCGAAATTTTGTCTGGGACGGAAAAATCATGGCATAAGATGGCTAAAATCGTACAGTCTGTGCAGACCTTAAAGGAAAGATTAACAATTTTTTATGTTATATTGTTTTCATGTGTATCTGAGCTATTGCCCTTCAAGCAGGCAGAAATGTGGCCGGTATGACGTAGCATTTCGATAAAGCTCTCACTAGACTTGAGGTTAATAGGAATACAACTTTTAGATCGTGAAAATGTCTATCATACATGTCAGATTTCAATACTAGTTTTCTTCTCTCGAATGAGCTATTGATCATATTTTTGTAATATTCCTACCTCAAGAAATGTGTAATTTAACAGAGGGTCCACCACATTTCTCTTATTGTCTGCCTCTTCAGTCCAGGGTGCATTGCATGGTGTCATTGCATGGCCGTTACGAATGTCAGACTCCACATTGATCTACAGGTTGAACATGGTAATATTGTAGTCTCCTAAATTGATAGTGCAGTTTGTTTTGGTGATTTTACAGCCAACACACATGCTGATATTCACTTTGGTATTATTGTGTGGAGCTACGTTTACTAGCTAGCTAGCTACCTAGCTAGCTAGTTAGCCAGCCCATAGAGAGAAGTTTTGTAGTCTACTTGAGCTGCAACAGATTTCCCAACGATTTTCACATGTTGCTAGTAACCTTATTATAATTACAAAATGAAAAATGTCTTCACAAAAAAATATTGTTCTCATATATTAGTGTTATTTAACACTGTTAATTATAGGAATTAGTGGTTTTGGGTGAAGAACCGGCTACCACTTCCCTCCATTCTATTGGTCACTTGTAGTAAAATGGATAACCTCCGATATTAATTTATTTAACCCTTATTTTGCCAGGTAAGACCGGTTCAGCTCTCTCTCCGGGGCTTATGTGAGTACGTTTTTAAATGGGTCAACACTCTTAAGGCCGCAGGGCCAGATGATATTCCAGGGCGTGTCCTCAGGGCACATGCAGATGAGCTGGCAGGCTTCTTCACAGACATTTCAACCTCTTCTTGTCCCAGTCTGTAATCCCCACGTTTCAGTCTGACTACCATGACTCCTGTTCCCCAAATCTCTAAGTCATCCTGATACAATGACTACCTCTCTGTAGGACTCACATCTGCATTAATGAAGTGCTTTGAGAGGCAGGTCATGGCACACATCAACTCCATAATCCCAGACACCCTGGACCCACTCCGATTTGCATACCGCCCCATTAGATCCACAGACGACGACACTGCCCTCTCCCACCTAGAAAAGAGGAATACCTATGTAAGGTTGCTGTTCATCGACTACAGCTCAGAGTTCAACACTAATGACCTCCAAGTATATATATATTCCTGCCTCCAGTCACATTTCAGGCCTGTTTACATGCATATCTGCCTATCACACCTACACTGACACTCTTGCACACACACTCACACTCACACTAGCTTCTATCTCAAGGCCCATCAGACTGTTAAATAGCCATCACTAGCACATTAGAGGCTTCTGTCCTATATACATAGACTTGAAATCACTGTCCACTTTAATAATGGAACGCAAGTCGCTTTTTTAGTGTTTACATATTTTGCATTACTCATCTCATATGTATATACTGTATTATATCCTATTCTACTGTATCTTAGTCTATGCTGCTCTGACATTGCTCGTCCAAAATTTATATTTACTTAATGCCATTCCTTTACTTTAGATTTGTGTGTATTGTGTGGTGTGTATTGTTGTGAAATTGTTAGATATTGCTTGTTAGATATTACTGCACTGTTGGAGCTAGAAGCATTCGCTACACCCGCAATGACATCTGCTAAACACGTGTATGTGACAAATAACTTTTGTTTTGATTTAACACACACATACACACACACACACACACACACACACATACACTTACATATACCCACTCACCACTACGCACACACACACACACACACCCACCCACCACTTATGCTGCTGCCATACTATTTACTATTATTGTTATTGTTGTTATTATTATTGTTTATCCTGCTACCAGTCACTTTCTCCTAATCTATGCCTACATGTACATATATACATACTCCAGTATCCCTGCACATTGTACATTTGGTACTGGCACTGACCCTGTATATACTGTAGCTTACAATTTATTTATTCTTATTAATTATACTTTTTTGATGTTGAATACTGCACTGTTGGGTAGGACTTGCAAGTTAAGCATTTCACTGTCTTTGTGCATGTGACACATAAAACTTTAACTATAGACTGTATATAAATAGGTAGCCACTGGTTTGGTGCTAGAGGTAATGAGGTTAAAAAGTGATGACGTTTTCCTTTAAACAGACCATGGAAAAATGTAGATATGATAATGTGCTCACATCCTGCTGATGTGGCGGGATGGAGCAGCTACATTTTCCTTCCCTGTAGCTTCACTATTTGAATGCAGGAACATGATGTCCTAGTTACTCGCATGTCGTTATCATCCTATCTTCCTATTCTGCCATAATCTACAAGTACTGTATCTTCAAGAGATTAGCAACAGCTCCATATGTTTTTTCCTGGACTTGGTGTCACTGGTTATATACTGTAACATTAATATAAAAAGTCCAAAATGTACTTGCAATCGCATACTGTCTCTTTAACAGAAAGTTTTACCACAGAAAATGGAAGAGTTTCAACGGTCCTTTGTAGGTCAGTTGGTAGAGCATGGCTCTTGTAACACCAGGGTAGTGTTTTGCCCATACGTAAAATGTATGCACACATGACTGTAGTTTGCGTTGGATAAAAGCTTCTGATAAATGGCATGTATTATATTTTTATTTAGATGCTGTGATAATTTTGATAATTTCAGTGGAATGGGGGAAACACTAATTTCAGCATATCTTTGTCTCCAAAAATGGCATTGAAGTCAATTATACTGGTTAAAGGAATGACAACTTAAGTGTGGTTAAGTTCCTAACAACACATTTTAGCAGCATTATAGCACAAGGGTGGGTAATGATATAGAAATCATTCAAGTTTTGCTGATGTGAAACAAGGGTATTTTAAATCTGGCATGGTTTATGGCTATAAATAGGACACTTGAGCTATGATTATACTCGGCTATGTTTGTGGCATAAGTACAGGCATGAAAATGAAAGCTGTGTGAAAGTCTGAATGTCTGGAATGTACAAGCAAATCTTTTTGTTTCCTTCTAAAGCCTGACCAGAGAGTCTGCTTTCATCACATGACTCTGAATAAACCAAAGGATTCATTTAGAGTTTAGATTTTGCTGGTGTGTGTGTGTGTGTGTGTGTGTGTGTGTGTGTGTGTGTGTGTGTGTGTGTGTGTGTGTGTGTGTGTGTGTGTGTGTGTGTGTGTGTTTGTGTGTGTGTGTGTGTGTGTGTTAAAAACCACACCTTTTTGGACTCTCCTCTGTCAGCCTTGTTTGACAATCTGTGCCCCCTGTCACCACTGCCCACTACCCCTTTCTTCTTCCAGATCTTCAGGAGACTTGTCATGTGGTCATCATGTTGTTCCCTTTCCTCCTATACTACCCCATGAAACACACTTGACCTTTACAAAACCCAGTGCATGTACACACTCTTTTAAGAAAACTCCGTGGCCAACCACTCAAATGGAGCCATACATGGGGATAAGTGTTCCGACACAGGGCGTTTGTGCAGATTTTGTTCAAGAAACGGCATCTGTCATTTCGGACCACATTGTGTGAATGTTATTTCTGGTTAGTTTCTTTTGGTTTATTGGTACATGGACAAGGGGATAGTACAGTCCACCTTCAGCCCCTTGCGAAAAAAATCCATAGAAATAAAAATGTCATCTGCCAACCTGTACCGAGACAATTTTCAATAATATGATTTTTTATTGAAGCCTTTGTTAAAAAATGGCATAAATGATTTTCTTAAGAAACCAATCGTCTCGTTTGATAATAGCACACTTGGCTGTCACATTACATTTGAAGAAGTATTCAATTCTCACAGATTGTACCCTTTTGAAATTAAATTGTCCCTCTGAATGCATCCAGTGTTCTGACGAATGTCATCCGAGAAGAACAAAACAGGTTCAAGTCATTCATTTTCATCCCAGACATTTCAATTTTCTTGTCTAATAGTGATCGTTGTTTGTTACAAGCTGCACAAATTCACTTTATTGAACATAATTGCATATGCAGCTCCTAGATCTGCTTTTTTGGCTCCTATGAGCTATTTCTGTGGGTGATGGTGGACTGTTTCAACGCCTACGTTCTGATCTCTGCAGTTTGCCCAGTTTGACAATAGATCACAAGTAACAAGACAAAAATCTGTAGGAGAAGTGTAGTTAGCTTCTGCTCTGAGGCTGAACCTTCTCCATAATCAGAGGCCATGATGAGAGAGAAATCAACAGAGAGGGAAACAGATTGAAGAAGAGGAAGAAAGACGAAAAGAAAGGAAGAAACAGGAAAAGAGAGTGATATAGCACGTGAATGACTGACACTTCCCAAGTCCCGTTATAGTTTTCAATGTTCAAAATCTGCTTTCCAAAATAAAATAAAAAACATTCTCTGCTCACAGTCAGCCTATCTGCATGTGCTTCTTTTCAATACGAACACAAAGGAACTCAATTGTCATACCTGTGCTGAATACTACCCCTTTAAATAAAAATGTCTCCATTCTATGATAAACTCTGAACAAAGGGACAAAACCAGGGCAGGATGGGAGTCGACCTGAGGGACCTGTTGGATGAAACCCACTGATTATTGGCTAATTCTCAGACAAATGCTGATGACGTCTCCATGGAAGTTCACCCTCTGATTTGAGTTTCCCCCCAAGTCTCCCTGTTGATTTATGCGCTAAGACCTGCAGACCAAACAATTGGAAGAAGGGGCCTTTAGAAATATTTAAGGGTCTATTAGCACAGGGCACATCCCCTACTGCCTGAAGGCCCCAAAGGGGAGTTTTCTTCTCATTCTCAGACACATGTACGCACGCACGCACGCACACACACACCCTAACCCTAAACATAACCCTAACCTTAACCCCAAACCTAACCCTAATTCTACCTTAACCCTACACAACCTAGAAATAGCATTTGACCTTGTTGGGACTAACAAAAGGTCCCCTTAGTTGGTAAAAGTATAGCTAAACATGTCCACACACACACACACACACACACACACACACACACACACACACACACACACACACACACCCACACACACACACACACACACACACACACACACACACACATACACCTATTTACCACAAATCAACTCTTTTTTGGCCATGATGAATGCTGAACAAATTGAGAACACATACAGTATTTCAACAGTACACTGCTACAATAGTTGTCATTTTAGGAAATCTTCTTCTTCATTGGGTTATTATTATCAGGGATCAGGGTTGAGGACAATTCCTTTTTAATTAAGTAAATTCAAGAAGTAATCAGAAAATCTAATTCCACATTTTCTACAATGCTTCTCTATAAGAAAACAGTGGAATAGGAATGTCAGGTTTCCGCCTGAATTGACTATATTGAAATCAAAATATGTAATTCATTGGTTTAATATGTTGGTAATCCATTTTATATAGCAATAAGGCACCTTGAGGGTTTGTGGTATACGGCCAATATACCACAGCTAAGGGCTGTTTCCAGGAACCTACAGAGGAAACAAGTTGTTAAAGGGTCAGTATGCACAGGGCACAGCAAAACAAACAACTCCCCTACTGCCTGAGGGGTTTCCGTGGAAAGTTGTGAACACAAAAGGACTGGTTTCCAGTGATGCTCATGTAGAAGACCCTGTAACACAAAGGCCCCTCATTTTAAACAGGTGTTGGAGCGCTAAAAAAACTAACAGAGATGTACCCTCCCCTATGTACTGTATTTATTTGGACAGTGAAGCTAAAACTTAATTTGTCCCTAGCCTATACTCAAGCATTTTGGATTTGAGAGAAAATTATTTATATGAGGCGACAATACAGAATGTCACCTCTTTTTGAGGGTATTTGAGGGTACCCTTTATTTGAGAGTATTTTCATACATATCTGTTTTACCGTTTAGAAATGAAAGCACTGTATGTACTGTATCTAGTCAGTAGAAGGTGTCATAAGGTGTCATAAGTATTTTGGAGTCACTTTTATTGTAAATAAGAATAGAATATGTTTCTGAACACTTTTACGTTAACGTGGATGCTACCATGATTACATACAGTATATTCATGAATGAATCGTGAATAATGATGAGTGAGAAAGTTACAGAGGGTCAAAGATCATAGCCGCAGGACATGCTAACCTCTCAACATTACCAATAACAGGGGAGTTTAGGATTTTTTGGGTGGTATGATCTTTGTTCCTCTGTAGCTTTCTCACTCATCCTTATTCAGGATTAATTCATGATTATCCATAATCATGGTAGCATCCACATTAATGTAGAAGTGTTCAGAAACATAATCTATTCTTATTTACAATAAAAGTGACTCCAAAATGACACAATACATCATTCACCGTTCAGTTACTACTGGGCAAAACATAATCTGAACCATAATCACAACCAAAACAAACTGCAAATGCATCATATACAGTGGGGGAAAAAAGTATTTGATCCCCTGCTGATTTTATACGTTGGCCCACTGATAAAGAAAGGATCAGTCTATAATTTTAATGGTAGGTTTATTTGAAATGGTAGGTTTATTTGAAAGAATAACAACAACAAAAATCCAGAAAAACGCATGTCAAAAATGTTATAAATTGATTTGCATTTTAATGAGGGAAATAAGTATTTGACCCCCTCTCAATCAGAAAGATTTCTGGCTCCCAGGTGTCTTTTATACAGGTAACGAGCTGAGATTAGGAGCACACTCTTAAAGGGAGTGCTCCTAACCGCAGCTTGTTACCTGTAAAAAAGATACCCGCCCACAGAAGCAATCAATCAATCAGATTCCAAACTCTCCACCATGGCCAAGACCAAAGAGCTCTCCAAGGATGTCAGGGACAAGATTGTAGACCTACACAAGGCTGGAATGGGCTACAAGACCATCGCCAAGCAGCTTGGTGAGAAGGTGACGACATTTGGTGTGATTATTCGCAAATAGAAGAAACACAAAAGAACTGTCAATATCCCTCGGCCTGGGGCTCCATGCAAGATTTCACCTCATGGAGTTGCAATGATCATGAGAACAGTGAGGAATCAGCCCAGAACTACACGGGAGGATCTTGTCAATGATCTCAAGGCAGCTGGGACCATAGTCACCAAGAAAACAATTGGTAACACTACGCCGTGAAGGACTGAAATCCTACAGCGCCCGCAAGGTCCCCCTGCTCAAGAATACATATACATGCCCGTCTGAAGTTTGCCAATGAACATCTGAATGACTCAGAGGACAACTGATGAAAGTGTTGTGGTCAGATGAGACCAAAATGGAGCTCTTTGACATCAACTCAAATCTTCTACACCTGCATTGCTTGCTGTTTGGGGTTTTAGGCTGGGTTTCTGTACAGCACTTTGAGATATCAGCTGATGTTAGAAGGGCTATATAAATACATTTGATTTGATTTGATTTGGAGGAGGAGGAATGCTGCCTTTGACCCCAAGAACACCATCTCCACCGTCAAACATGGAGGTGGAAACATTATGCTTTGGGGGTGTTTTTCTGCTAAGGGGACAGGACAACTTCACCGCATCAAAGGGACGATGGACGGGGCCATGTACCGTCAAATCTTGGGTGAGAACCTCCTTCCCGCAGCCAGGGCATTGAAAATGGGTCGTGGATGGGTATTCCAGCATGACAATGACCCAAAACACATGGCCAAGGAAACAAAGGAGTGGCTCAAGAAGAAGCACATTAAGGTCCTGGAGTGGCCTAGCCAGTCTCTAGACCTTAATCCCATAAAAAATCTGTGGAGGGAGCTGAAGGTTTGAGTTGCCAAACGTCAGCCTCGAAACCTTAATGACTTGGAGAAGATCTGCAAAGCGGAGTGGGACAAAATCCCTCCTGAGATGTGTGCAAACCTGGTGGCCAACTACAAGAAACTTCTGACCTCTGTGATTGCCAACAAGGGTGTTGCCACCAAGTACTAAGTCATGTTTTGCAGAGGGGTCAAATACTTATTTCCCTCATTAAAATGCAAATCATTTTATAACATTTTTGACATGCATTTTTCTGGATTTTTTTGTTGTTATTCTGTCTCTCACAGTTCAAATAAACCTACTATTAAAATTATAGACTGATCATTTCTTTGTAAGTGGGCAAACGTACAAAATCAGCAGGGGATCAAATACTTTTTTCCCCCACTGCAGTCATAAACTTGATGGAATCATTGCGTACCACGAGTATGGGACCCCAAAACCTTTTTTACTACTTTAATACAAGTGAATTTGTCCAAATACTTCTGGAAATAATAATTTCTTCAAATGGGGGGACTAGATACATGAAGTGCTTTCATTTCTTTAAACGGTAAAACAGATATGTCTGAAAATACCCTCAAATAAAAGGTAACATTCTGTACTGTCGCCTCATATGAAACAATCCAAAATGCTGGAGTATAGAGCAAAATCTAAAAAAAAATTGCTTCACCAAATAGATACCTAGGGGAGTGTAGCTGTCCTCACATCCCTTCTATCATCTAGTCTAGGTCTCTCTGATGGGAGGGTTGAAGATACTCTTTAATCAACTAATACTAAAAAGTTTAACTGATTGCAGGACTGTCCACGGGCTATTATTGTCCCTCTGGAAACAAAAGGCAGATTTGTTCCCGGCCCCCCGGAACACCCAATGGATGGATGGATATGCAATAAAACGGCTTTGCTTTTGCCAACTGCCCACTCTTATTCTCAGACAAACTCTGACAAAGACCTATTTGTAGGAACAGACAGTTTATAGTTTGGCCATGATGGTTTCTGAACACACTGAGAACACATATTTCAACAGTACACCGTACTACAATGGTTGTTGTTTTAAGATATCTACAAAAGCATTTGGTTATTATCAAGGTTGGGGACAATTCCTTTTCAATGCAGTTCAAGAAGTAAACAGAAAATCCAATTCCTATTTCCCACAATGCCTCTCTATAAGTAAAACATGGAATAGGAATTTCGGTTTCCTCCTGAATTGACTGAATTGAAAATGGAATTCACTCCAACTAGGTTTGAAAAATTCCAGTAACTTTGCAAAAATTCCCAGGTTTCCTGAAATCGTTGTTGGATTCTGGATTTCCTGCTTACACACACAGGATGGCGTCGGCAGACATGGTGACCCTGTTTCTAGCTTCTAGCCAACTTTGCATTATTTATTAGAAATGTTTGTTTTTTTGTGTTATTTTTTATATTATTTGCTCAGAACTTTGCTTGCATCATTACCTACAGCCAAAAATAACCTTTGCATATTAGATCGGCATTTCAACCAGAGGGGGCTGAATCAAAAAGCCGACGCCAGAGAAGAGAAAGAAGGAGTGGGCTCCTAGTCAGACTCAGGAGGCGTGCGTACCATCCACCTCTTCTGAGTAAATTACTCTCTAACATTCAGTCCCTGGTGTCACACCCTGATCTGTTTCATCTGTCCTTGTGCTTGTCTCCCCACCCCCCCCTCCAGGTGTCACCCATCTTCCCCACATATCCCCTGGGTATTTATACCTGTGTTTTCTGTCTGTCTGTGTCAGTTTGGTTTGTTTGTTCAAGTCAACCAGCGTTTTGTCTCAGCTCCTGCTTTTCCTCAGTCTGTCTTTTTCTCGTCTTCCTGGTTTTGACTATTGCCTGTCTTGACTCTGAGCCTGCCAACCATCCTGTGCCTTTGCCCTTACTCTGGATTACCGACCTCTGCCTGACCTGACCCTAGGCCTGCCTGCTGTCCTGTACCTTGGCCCCACTACTCTGGATTATCAACCCCTGCCTGCCTGCCTTGACCAGTCGTTTGCCTGCCCCTGTTGTTGCAATAAACATTGTTACTTTAACACAGTCTGCACTTGGGTCTTACCTGAAACCTGATACCTAGACAATAAAGTAGACAAGCTCAGGGCGAGGATCTCCTTCCAGAGAGACATCAGGGACTGTAACACACTTTGTTTTATGGAATCATGGCTCTCTCCTGATATATTGTCCCCATCAGTTCAGCCAACAGTGTTCTCCATCCATAGGACGGACAGGAAGATAGAACTCTCCAGGAAAAAGAAAGTTGGAGATGTCTGTTTCATGACTAACTACTCATGGTGTGATTGTGGTAACATACAGGAACTCAAGTCCTTTTGATCTACTAATCTGGAATACCTCACCATCAAATGCCGACTGCATTACCTCTGTGTATATTCCCCCTAAGCTGACACCGCGACAGCTCTCAAGGAACTGTACTGGACTTTGTGCAATCTGGAAAATGCATATCCTGAAGCCGCATTTATTGTAGCTGGGGACTTTAATAAAGGAAATCTGAAGTTGAGACTGGTGTTTTGCCAGTACTATTTAATGAAGTTGCCAGTTGAGGACTTGTGAGGCGCCTGTTTCTCAAACTAGACACTCTAATGTACTTGTCTTCTTGCTCAATTGTGCACCGGGGCCTCCCACTCTTTCTATTCTCGTTAAAGCCAGTTTGCGCTGTTCCGTGAAGGGAGTAGTACACAGCATTGTACGAGATCTTCAGTTTCTTGGCAATTTCTCGCATGGAATAGCCTTCATTTCTCAGAACAAGAGTAGACTGACGAGTTTCAGAAGAAAGCGCTTTGTTTCTGGCCATTTTGAGCCTGTAATCGAACCCACAAATGCTGATGCTCCAGATACTGAACTAGTCAGAAGAAGGCCAGTTTTATTGCTTCTTAAATCAGGACAACCGTTTTCAGCTGTGCTAACATAATTGCAAAAGGGTTTTCTAATGATCAGTTAGCCTTTTAAAATGATAAACTTGGATTAGCTAACACAATGTGCCATTGGAACACAGGAGTGATGGTTGCTGATAATGGGCCTCTGTACGCCTATGTAGATATTCCATTAAAAAAAAATCAGATTTTTCCAGCTACAATTGTCATTTAAAACATTAACAATGTCTACACTGTATTTCTGATAAATTTGATGTTATTTAATGGACAAAAAAATGTGCTTTTCTTTCAAAAACATGGACATTTCTAAGTGACCCCAAACTTTTGAACGGTAGTGTATGTATGTATTGGGGCGGCAGGTAGCCTAGTGTTTACAGTTTTGAGCCAGTAACCAAAAGATTGCTAGATCAAAACCCCGAGCTGGCAAGATAAAAATCTGTCGTTCTGCCCCTGAACAAGGCAGTTAACCCACTGTTGCTAGTCCGTCATTGTAAATATATATATACACACACTACATGGCCAAAAGTATGTGGCGACACCTTGAAATTAGTGTATTCGGCTATTTCAGTCACACCCGTTGCTGACAGGTGTATACAATCGAGCAGACAGCCATGCAATCTCCATAGACAAACATTGGCACTAGAATGGCCCGTACTAAAGAGCTCAGTGACGTTCAACCAGGCTCCGTCATAAGATATCACCTTTCCAACAAGTCAGTTCGTCAAATTTATGCCATGCTAGAGCTGTCCCGGTCAACTGTAAGTGCTGTTATTGTGAAGTGGAAACATCTAGGAGCATCAACAGCTCAGCTGCGAAGTGGTAGGTTACACAAGCTCACAAAATGGGACCGCTGTGTAAAAATCATCTGTCCTCAGTTGCAACACTTACTACTGAGTTCCAAACTGAGTCTAGAAGCAACGTCAGCACAATAACTGTTTGTCGGGAGCTTCATAAGCCTAAGATCACCATGCACAATGCCAAGCGTTGTCTGGAGTGGTGTAAAGCTCGCCTCCATTGGACTCTGGAGCAGTAGAAATGCGTTCTCTGCAGTGATGATCTTGGGTTTGGCAGATGCCAGGACAACACCACCTTCCTGAATGTATAGTGCTAACTTTAAAGTTTGGTGGAGGAGGAATAATGGTCTAGGGCTGTTTTTCATGGTTTGGGCTAGGTCCCTTAGTTCCAGTGAAGAGAAATCTTAACTTTACAGCATACATTTACATTCTAGATGATTCTGTCCTTCCAACTTTGTGTCAACAGTTTGGGGAAGGCACTTTCCTGTTTCAGCATGACAATTCCCCCGTGCACAAAGTGAGGTCCATACAGAAATGATTTGTCGGGATCGGTGTGGAAGAACTTGACTGGCCTGCACAAAGCCCTGACCTTAACCCCATCAAACACCTTTGGGATGAATTGGAATGCCGACTGAGAGCCAGGCCTAATCGCCCAACATCAGTGCCCGACCTCACTAATGCTCATGTGCCTGAATGAAAGCAAGTCCCTGCAGCAATGTTCCAACATCTTGAGGAAAGCCTTCCCAGAAGAGTGGATGCTGTTATAGCAGCAAAAGGGGGAATAACTCCATATTAATGCCCATGATTTTGGAATGAGAAGTTCGACGAGCAGGTGTCCACATACTTTGGGCCATGTGGTTTTTTAGGTACAACACCCTGTTCACGGAATTGGATTGCTCCTACAGATGGTGAGTCACATGGCTGTAGATTTTTATATAAAACAGGCAGACGGGCAATGAGGCATTCAGTTACTGTTTGATTGAACGTTAGAATTGGCAAAAGAAGTGACCTAAGCGACATGGACCCATCCTGCCTGGTGTCAACAGTACAGGCTGGTGGTGGTGTACCGCCATCCCATCTGCAGCAACTGCATGATACCATCGCGTCAGCATGGACTATCATCCCTGTGGAACGTTTCCGACTTGTAGAATCCATGCCCCAAATAATTCAGGCTTTTCTGGAGACAAAGGGGGGTCCGACCCGGTATATATATATATATACTGACTATACCAAACATTAGGAACACCTTCCTAATATTGTGTTGCACACCCCCCCCCCCCCCCCCCCCCCCAAGGCTTAAAAATGTGTCTTCTACAAATATCTGTATGCGACTAGTAAAATGTGATTTGTTTTTTATTTTATTTAATTCCTTCCTTATTCCAGGATTCTTCCAACCATGATTTTTTGGGGGAATTTTAGGGAATTGGGAATTTTAGGGAAGTTTAGAATTTTGGAACTCTAGCCCTGGTTGTAGTTTGAGCGACACACTTTAGTTGAGCATTTTCACATCGTAAACCAGCACCTGTAGAGTTAATTTACTGTAGGCCTTCTATAAAATGACCTTTTCTCCTGTCTTTTTTCTCCTTTTCTCTTGGACACTTTTCCTTAGAGCCTGGCACCTGAATAGCTCAGCTGTTGGCCAATATACAATTACAATTTGTCGTCTCAATTTGTGTCTCAAATGATCCTTTCTCAGTTAGCCATTGTGGGCACTCACCTCAGGCACTGTTGGTTGGGCTGGTCTTCTATGGACAAGTCAGGGTTGCTCATATTAATTAAGCCCTTTTTTATTAAATTTTTTTAATCATCACTGTATGTCTAATAAATCACTGTGTGTGTTTATTTTAATGAAAATAACTCCAAATATATTTCAATTGCCATTGAAATGCTCAGTCTGATCGTGTGGGTGTGTTGATGCAGTTGCACATATATTTACATACACAGCCCTGATTGGCGGATAGGATTGTCTGGACTTGTCTAGAGCATACCCACATACCACTTCAAAGTAAGAGATACATATTATACAAATAAAAGATGACTGGTGATTGGTCAGAATAATCAGGTTGTGATGTCATGGTCTAGGCCAAAAACTCCATGATCAGTGCTATCTGGGATCCTTGGGACATCCGTACCCTAACCTTAACCCATACCTTAACCATAACCTTAACCTTAACCTTAACCTTAACCATAACCCTTACCCAACACTAACCTTAACCTTAACCCTTACCGTAACCATTGTAAATATCAACTTCAATGGGGGAAGGGAAGTCCTAAGAATCCCAAATAACAAGGACCAAAACTCCATCCCACCTGAACAGGTTGAAATTTTAGGCGTTTTTTTCACTCCAAAAGCTCTTAAACTAAAAGTGCATTATCATAATTTCCCCAATTTCAGAATGTTATTGCGATCTCATAGCGCGGAAATACCGTAAAAATTTAAAAATGAAATCACGTTTTTGCACTGCTCCTTTAAGCAGGGAGGCAGCGGCAACAGGGAACTGGCTGCTTCTGGTTTCTAGGGCCGTATAAATACAAAGCGGAGCCGGGTACGAGGAAAACACAAAGGAAAAGAGGAGAATTCTCACGTTTAAAACTGAAGACTAACGGAGTCAGGTAATGAGCGCCTCCTGAAATCAAGCTTGTTTCCTAGAAGGTAAAACATGTAAAACGCCATTTGTCGCAGGTTATAATATTCATCAACATTGTGGACAGCAAAGAAGTAAACAGCTGAGGTGCAGCTGTCAGTAGGCTACGGTGTGTACTTGTTGTAGGCAAGTGTATTTATGCCAAATGTTGAATTATGTGCCGCTGTATTAGGCCAATAAAATATAACGCAAATGATCGTAATTCGATTATTCACATCGCTTTGTAAAATGATGCTGTTAGATCTTCAAAACATTATGGCTATAGCCAAAGTTTCATTCTGTGTAAAATGTGTATTCTATTGTATTTTCTATTCCGTTTTGACTCGATATTTCTCCCCATTGAATGGTTACAGTGAATCAGGATATGTCACAGTCGTTCTTCTTTGTTTCCAACTGTGGTCTGTGTTGCCACTTTGACTATTACGTGGCAGGGGATGAGATACACATAGCCGTGCATAGCCTGTCTGGAACTCAAGGCTCCTTTCTCTGTGGTCAGCAAAATAAACTTGAGATCATTTCAATGACATTTTCACTCTCTTTCCGCCTCTGCCGTGCCGGTATTATCTATCCCTCTTCATTTTTATGAATTGAATAGAATATTAATGGGATGGAATATAATTTAATTCAACTGACTTGTTTTACAATGTTGTTGTAACTTGATTAAATCCCAGCCACTTATCTGTAACCCAATGAATAAGAAAATAGATGGAAAAAACATAACTACATCTGTTCTAGCGAAATTCCAGTAGTTTATGCATTAATAATTACCAGCATATGCACATTGCCTGAAGGAGTAATACCCTTGATTCTAGAATATTTTTTTTTCTATTTTTATTTCACCTTTATTTAACCAGGTAGGCTAATTGAGAACAAGTTCTCATTTGCAACTGCGACCTGGCCAAGATAAAGCGTAGCAATTCGACACATACAACAACACAGAGTTACACATGGAATAAACAAAACATACAGTCAATAATACAGTAGAACAAAAGAAAACAAAAAGTCTATATACAGTGAGTGCAAATGAGGTAAGTTAAGGCAATAAATAGGCCATGGTGGCGAAGTAATTACAATATAGCAATTAAACACAGGAATGGTAGATGTGCAGAAGATGAAGATGTGATCAAGTGAAGTATTATCATTACGTAAGGTAAATAATATGATCTGTCTGGACTCGATGTTGTCAGGGCTATCCACATATCTTCACCATTCAGAATTACCGCTCTTTCTTTCCAACCTTTTCAAAAGGCACTACTGTCCATTGTGCACCACCTGACTTGATAAGTCTCCCTTCCTGTCCCTGCCCTTTTTGCTTGTGAATGAGTTTATTGCAACCTGGGTCTTCACTAGGCACCAAATGTAAGAAAACAGACTGAAATAGGGAGGGACTAATCTGAATTTGTCCAATAAGAAACAGTCGTTTTAGTTATCGGTTGGAAAGCGTTTTGGTACAGTGTACACTAATGAATACTGCTGTGAAGGAGTGCATTCCAACCTGTTCCCCTGGCGGGCGGTACCCGTTTAACGGCTGCTTACCTTTGGCATTGCCACTCTAGTCCTAGGAGCACCACACTCCTGTTTATACGGCTCCAGAATGGATGACACCCAAGCATCAGTTCTAGCACTGCCAGCCAGAGGCCGTCCCCTAGCCCTAGCATCCCAGCTCTGGAACACCGGAGCTGGGAGAGAGGTGTGGAATTTCTGGGGCCTGTCTGGCACGGGGCCCGGGCCCCTAAGGCTAGAGCGCTCTTGTCCTTTTTGATGTCTGAGGTTTTGAGGAAGTGAGATGTCATGTTGCCACACTAGCAAGCACTGTAGTGCACACTAGGGGTTTGATCCAGACCAGAGATGTTCCAGGGTTGTTGGATATGGCATGAAAGCAGCTGTGGAGTGGACTGAAGTGCAGATGAGGAGGAGATGGATGGAGGAATGGTGTGTTTGTGTGTTTTAGGAAGGCTGGTATTTGGTAAGGAAAAGGGTGTTGTGGTGGCCTTACAACTCAACAAATGACAGGCAGACTTATTTTTTAACCTTACAGTCCCTTTTATGCCCTGGCCTGCCCCTGGAAAGAGCAAACTCGAGCGACGTCAGTCAAATGTAGGCTAGGTTGCTTGTTTCTAGGTCACACGTTGTAGAGTTCCCCACCCCGGGTCCAGCCCCCTTAATCTGCATGCTGCGGCATGACGGGTGAGAGAGGAGTGGTGACATGTGGCGAGTGCGTTAACTAGCCAGGGATAATAGAATCACAGCGGCTCTATGTCTAGGTCCAAGGAGAGAGAGAGAGAGGGAGGTGTGGGTGTGTACATGCACGTGTGTGTGTGTGACAGAGTGTATGTGACCTGGGAAACAGCAACCCCATTCTGTGATCCTCTCTGCAAATCTTACAGCTGTTTTGTAGTAAAATCATAGTATTACTGTAATAGGACTACAGTAGGCAGCTTTACTGTATATGCAACACAGTAAATACACTATTCTGGGACGTTCAATATCTTTTTGCTCTCCTGTGATTCAGAAAGTATGGCGGAGTGTGCGTGTTATGCCATTTTACACAGTGATTTATAGTAGTGCTTGCATACAAATCACAAATTGCTTCCCAAGTAAATGTGGATGCAGGAATAAAGCTTTGGAGAAGCATATATCATGAGCAGGCTTTTCTGTTATTACAATCAGGAAGGGAGGCAATATTTCTTCAGAATCACTGAAGGAATCCAGGGCCCACTAACAGTTTGTCCCAAATGGCACCCTATTCCCAATACAGTGCACTACTTTTGACCAGGGCCCTAAGTAGTGCACTATTTGGGTGCTATTTGGGACCCTCTGTGTCCCATTTATTACATAGTCACAGGCCCTTCTAGCCTCTGGGAAAGGGGCTACCTAGTCGGTTGCACACTGAATGCATTCAACCAAAATGTGTCTTCCGTATTTAACCCCACCTCTCTGAATCAGAGGTGCGGGGGGCTTCCTTAACGTCCACGGCACTCGAGGGAGCAGTTGATGTTGGGGGTTAACTGCCTTGCTCAAGGGCAGAACTGCAGATTTTTCCACCTGGCCTCTAGACAAAATGCCGTGTGCCCGAACAGCCGAAAAAAACCTTCACCGAAGTCAGAAACGAAGAAAAATGTCACAATGTCGTCATAATATATGCGCAAACACTTCCGAACTGTTTTGGCTGGGAAGCGTGCGGACGCCTTTACCTTATCGGCCTGTGCCTGTGGTGCTGATCCGCTGTAGGCCCCATGGGCTCCTTGGGTGAGCTCCACTGTGGGTCCTCCTCCCGGGTCAACAGGAAATGTCTCGGTGACCTACAATAAGGTCACTGAGACATCACACCCCGCTGTATCCTCACAGAGGCCCGCGGTGTGCTCGTGGCTTATCTTACATGTGTCTGCCTGAACTTAGCAAGAGGTCCATTTCATCCCCCATTACCTCTCATTTCAATTACATTAAAACAACTTATTTTTGTATTTTTTGGGGTCCATGAAACAAGCTGCACTACAAATGAGAAAAGCATAAGTGTTGGTGTGTGTCAACATTTCATATAGATTAATATGTGACAGAAGGAAGGATTGAAAAGGACAATCATGAGCAGTAAAAATACATTTTCATTGTTTCCTCAGCCCGTAGGCACTTAGTCAGCCGACTCTTAACTCCACTATCGTTTCAGTTGTGAGGTGACCCGGGGATGCCTATTAGCCCAAGGAAAGGGATGAATGTTGTCATAATTAGGATCGTCATTATCGGGAGTATTATTTGTGTGTGTGTGTGTGTGTGTGTGTGTGTGTGTGTGTGTGTGTGTACCAGTGGAGGCTCCTCAGAGGAGGAAGGGGAGGACCATCCTCAGTGAATTTCATAAAAACAGTGAAACATTTAAAAAGTTATACTTTTATATATATACACGTCACCAAATAATTGATTAAAACACACTTTTTTGCAATTAAGGTCTATAGTAGCCTCAGCAGCACTCTGTAGGGTAGCACAATGTTGTAGCCGGAGGACAGCTAGCTTTGGGCCTCCTCTTGGTACATTGACTTCAATACAAAACCTAGGAGGCTCATGGTTCTCACCCCCTCCAATAGACTTACACAGTAATTATGACAACTTCTGGAAGACATCCTCCAACCTATCAGAGCTCTTGCAGCATGAACTGACATGTTGTCCACCCAATCAAAGGATCAGAGAATGAATCTAGTACTGAAAGCATAAGCTACAGCTAGCTAGCACTGCAGTGCATACAATCTGGTGAGTCGTTGACTCAAAGAGAGAGAAAGACAATAGTTGCACAGTTTTGAACTAATACATTTATTCCAAAATGAGGGAGGGATAGATTCACTTACTAAGCTAGCTAATGCAGCTAGCTAGTTTAGCCTGCTCAAACAGAGGGATGTTACAGTATGTGTGTGTAGCCACTCAATTCTTGCTGATGAGGTTTTCCCCCTCTTGCTACTCGGTTGGGGCTATTCGTTCCATGCCTCAAGGCCACAAGACTATTCCTCTGTTCCTAAACATGGCCTATATACGTAGAAACCGTCATTGCTATGCCAAATGACAATCCATTCTGAAATAATAAGTAATTTCACAACATTGTAATTTTAGTAGTCTTAGTTTTAGTGCTCTACCAACTGTGGCTCAGTTGGTAGAGCATGGTGTGTGCAACGCCAGGGTTGTGGGTTCGATTCCCACGGGGGGCCAGTACAAAAAAGAAAAACAAAAATGCATGAAATGTATGCATACACTACTGTAAGTCGCTCTGGATAAGAGCGTCTGCTAAATGACTAAAATGTAAAAAAAAAAAATGTAGTATTAAACGTTTGTCATCTGTGACAAATACCACAACTTTGTTGATAGAGTTAATTGAGATATGATCAGCACTTTTCAGGATCGTGTGAATATTCCAGTCAAGGCATCACCGACAAATGAATGTGAAGAAATAGATGCAGACAGAGAATACATCCCAAATGACACCCTATTCCCTATATATTACACTACTTTTACGAAACAGATGCAGAAAGAGTGTACATCCCAAATGGAACCCTATTACCTATGTAGTGCACTATATAGGTAATATGGTGCCATTTGGGATGCACACAGACTCATTGAATGGTCTAGCCAGCTAGGACTTGTCCAGACATGTTTTGCTTTTTTCTCAGCCCGCTACTATTATAATTTCCCACTACTCAACACTCTCAGTCTTGTGATGCAGACAGCTGTGAGGTTAAAGGTGAACACAGCTGGGAAGAAGGTTCTGAACTTCTAGTGTTGCAATCACTGCTGCTTGTGCTTGAAATGTATCTAACCTTTCTGCGACATACTGTGAACTATATTAGTTACCATAGTCTGTACAGCATTTTGAATATGATCCACACTGCAGCTGGTGTCTAACTTTTCTGAGATATTTAGGCTGCGTTTACACAGGCAGCCCAATTCTGATATTTTTTCCCACTAATTGGTCTTTTGACCAATCACATCAGATCTTTTTCAGAGCTGATCTGATTAGTCAAAAGACAAATTAGTGAAAAAATGCCTGTGTAAACACAACCACTGTGTAAACACAGCCACTGTGTACTGTATTCGAGCCTTAATACACACAGCTAGTTTGAAACCGGTTTCGAAGAGACGTCTTGCCCATTTCACATTGCCCATGGCACATAGTGTGAAGAGACAGTCAGTTCCCATAGTCTCTTCGAAACCGTGTGATATGATTAAGCAATAAGGCCCGAGGGGGTGTGGTATATGGCCATTATACTATGGCAACGCGGAGTGCCTAGATACAGCCCTTAGCCGTGGTATATTGGCAATATACCACAAACACCCGAGGTGCCTTATTGCTATGATAAACTGGTTACCAACGTAATTAAAGCAATAAAAAAAAAGTTTTGTCATACCCATTCTATACAGTCTGATACACCACAGCTTTCAGCCAATCAACATTCAAGGCTGAAACCGCCCAGTTTATAATCCACATTTTGGTCTGGGTGGTAGTAAGTGTACTCAAATTGGTTTGTTGTTTTGGCTCCGTCCTCTTGCACTTTGTGTACCAACATGGTGTCATTTGAAACAGGAAACAGCAAACCTTTGGGAAGCTCAGATGAGCAGCATGCTTCAGACGGAGCTGCAGTTCTAAATAGACGGGTAACGGATTCACTGAACCGGTTTGACCGTTTGACCCTGGTTCGGGAGAAGCCACCTTTTTCTTGTGTGTGTGCGAGACGTTTCTCAGTATGGTACCGCAGCATTTCCATGTGCAGCAGCGTTGCCATGGTGACAGAGCGGGGAGGTTTTGTGGGGGAGAGGGGAGGGGAGTGCGTCACATGTAGGAACTGAAGGTACCATATGGTCTCACCTCTGGGGGGGGGGGGGGGGTGCTCTCAGTGATGCAGCAATTGAAAGATGGGGAAAATGCTCTGTTTAGTCTGCTTGATAAATGCATTTTCCTCTCTGATCCTTCCATCCCCTCTTCATCTTTCACACGCAGACATACTTTTTCTCTTTGTCTCTCTTGCTTTTCCTATTTTTTTTCTCTCCATCAGACTCTTACCACCTCCCCCTTCCCCTCTTTCTTTCTCTCTCTCTCTTCTTCTCCTGTGTCCTTTCTTCCGCTGCCTGCTTTGTGTCAAATGTGCGTATTTTCCATTTGGCAAGGTGCTGTGGGACAGCACTTCAGCTCACTTGTGCATACACACACTACTTCAATGAGAGAGGTGGAAGGAAGTCTGTGAGAAAACGTGTTTCGTTTCACCTCAACATTTGTCGCCCCAAACAGTCAATGAAGGACCCGAATGGGCCTCGTTCATTTGGTGTTGCTTTGAATATGCTCCCTTTTGCATTTGCTTCCTCAGATAGTTGTCTGTACGTTATTATAAACTGAGTGGTTCAAGACTGTATACCACAGGTATGGCAAAACATGTATTTTTATTTATTTTTTATTTATTTTTTCAGTTTATAATAGCAATAAGGCACCTCGGGGGTTTGTGGTATATGGCTAATATACAGGCACATTGCGTCGTGCATAAGAACAGCCTTTAGCCATGGTATATTTACTACACCTCCTCGGGCCTTACTTCTTAAATATAATAAGCCCCCACTACACAGCACAGCTGCTTGTTAGCCATGTAACAGTAAGGTGTTTTAACAAGGTCTAGGGTAGATGGAAAGGTCTAGGATATGTATGTTTTCCAGAGACAGTGGTTTAGACAGCTAGACCACACTAGGCCACAACATTTCTGGAATGGATTGATGTCATAACGGGTATTTGATCTGAAAGAGGGTTTGTGTACAGTACTGTGTACGGAGGCCTTTACTTTGAACTGAAAACACTTAATCGAGTACCCAATGATGCTATCTTCCCCTGTGTGAAAAGATACTTTCTGTCCTCATCTTGCCTGAGGGAAACTGACTTGCTTTTTTTTTTTGTGTGTGCGGTCCCATTCCATTCATGTTCATTGGACAGGACAGTGAGGAAGAATGAGAGGGCAACGAGTCTGATTTGAACCCGTGCTGGCAGCGCTTTAGGTTCCAAAGTCAGCGCTTTACACCGCTAGACCACCCAAGGCTCTCCTTGTTTTTAACTAATGGCTTCTCTGTTTCTGTTCCCCCCCCTCAGACCCCCTAGAAGAGGAGCTTGGACGGCATGCAAAGTTGTGAAATATCTTCAGACAGCACTGATGACCCCCTTAGTAGAGACCTACGCACTCGTCGACAGCCTCGAATAGTAGTGATCGGCGCAGGTTTAGCCGGTCTCGCAGCTACCAAGAGCCTCCTGGAAAGCGGCTTAACGGATGTCACAGTCCTAGAGGCGTCAGACCGCATCGGAGGGAGAGTTCAAAGCATTCAGCACGGTAAGAAATTATGCTGTGAACCCTACAGTACAAACACACGAAGAGTGAGTGAGGAAACAACACATGGTGGAAATTATGCTAAACCAGACCTTGGAACTTCATGGGTTATGACTCAATGGGTGTTTTGTTTCTTAAATAGTTTACATTTTCTGTAAGCTGAAAGCTCCAAACCTCACTTACTGAGACATTCGACATGTCTGTGTGAGTGTGTAATCATCAGCTTGTTTCCCCCGCACTCACATCTAGCTGTCAAAAAGTACCCCGTCTATTCTCTATGGGGCTACGCTATCAGTGCTAATGCTAAAAGCCTTCCCAAAATAACACTGGATCAGAAAGTGTGCTTTGCAAAGCCCAATTAAGCTTTCCCAATTCAAAATGTGAAATGTGATTGGGGAATTTGTCTCTATCTCTCGGATGAACGTGGGGTTAGTCCTGCGAAATCCCCTTTGAGCTGAACAAGTTAGAAGATTACTCCCATTGCCACATATGGCTTTAATTCACTGTTTAAAAATCTATATATTTATCCCTGTTCCTCATTCTCTACGAAGTCGTTTCAATAACAAGTATCTCTTTAGTGGGCGGTTGTAGCCTCCTCAAAATGTCCTGTAGGCTGCAGTCACATTCATTGATTTGACTCCCTCTAATTGCAGTTAATTTCACTTCCATTCAATTAAAACAACTTCCTGTTCTCATTTCTCTGTTTATTGAATTGAATTCAAGTTCCATTCCGTTCAACTTATTCCCAAATGAACTGACACAAACAATCAAGTTCTTGGGGGGGGGGGGGGGGAAACAAAGTTTGTAAGTGTAACCCCAAAGGTGCATCTGATATGGCACATTATTCCCTATATATTGCACTACTTTTGACCAGAGCCTAGGCCTGTCCCAATATCCCCACTACTTGCTATGCCAAAACATTGCTTCATATTGGGACAGAGACTAAGTCTATTATATATTTATATGCCATTTAGCAGAGGCTTTTATCCAAAGCTTACATTTTGTATGTATGGAATCGAACCCACTATCCTAGCATTGCAAGCGCCATGCTCTACCAACTGAGCTAAAGAGAGGACTACATTCTTCTTCATCTTATTCTCCGCTATCTATTCCAGGACAAACGACTTTGGAGCTCGGAGCCACCTGGATCCATGGCGCTAACGGGAACCCGGTGTACCACCTGGCAGAGGACAATGGGCTGCTCGAGCACACCACGGACGGCGAGCGCAGCGTGGGCCGCATCAGCCTGTACACCAAGAACGGCGTGGCCCACTACCAGACCAACAGCGGTACCAGGATCCCCAAGGACCTGGTCGAGGAGTTCAGTGACCTCTACAATGAGGTGAGGGGAGAGAGAGGTGTGTGTGTGTGTGTCCAGATGACCACTTATGTGTGTAAATGAAGGGAACCACCCATGACTGAATGTAGATACTTTACGTACACAATGGCACAAATGCACATATGTACACAGTGTATAATACAGGTGTGCAGGGAAACTCACCATGGTCCAATGAAGCGTGTCATTTCCTGTTCAGCTACCTCAGAGCGTTGTGTTATTCACACATTGGCTTCCCCCCCCCCCACTACCATTCAGATCTGTGGAATTAGACACGGTGCAGAGGAAAGGGACGCTTTCTACACACTTCCCTTTGTCTGTGTTCCTGAGTAATTCTCGCAATAGTTCCGTTCCATAAGTGTTGCAAGCAGCAAAGTTACCAATAGAGAACACATACCAGTCAGTTTTTAAAGGATTCACATTGGGTGGGCCAGAAAGCTTGTGGTGACTTCGGTTGTTCAGAACGCTTATGGAACTGGAATTATTTCAAGGCACTTGAATACAGAAGCACTTTCTCAATTATCCACCTTAACACAGCATTCTCCACAGCAGCACCCATTCCTTTAAGAACACACTGTACGAACAGGAATAATACACGGTAATAACGCAGAGTTTCTAAACCCAAAGGCGCAACATTGCGAGACTTCCGAGAACGCTTGCGAAGCACTCGGCAGACCGGGATTTGGGGTTTGAAAAGTTAATGAGAGAAGTGAAAAATGTTTCCTTTTAGTTGTTGATTTTCTTGAAATCTAAAAGCACGTCTTAGATTCGAGCCGATAAGTAACTGAACTTGTTATTACTCCAACATGGTGATCTGCACTCTTCAGACATGAAGTCGTTTGTGACAAAATGACACGTTTTCATTTTCGTCACAAACGACTTCATGTCTAAGGAGTGCCTTTTGATTTGACGGCCTGCACATGCACAGTTCGGCGTGAGACGACCGCTAGGCCCGCTAACGCGTTTCTGCGCATGAGCTTAGCTAGCCAACGTCTGCATGACATCGCCTACAAGCGCGATTGAGGATTTCTACTGGAAGCGGTTTCTACATATCTTCACACTAAAACCATCTTTGGTTATAATTTGGGAGCTGCACCATACAGTGGGATTTAATGCTTTTATCCTGATTGCTCGTGTGCCAGTCTGCATACCTCTATGCTGTATTCCCTTGTATGATCCATTTCCAAGATGCCAATCACTTTGCAGTGTAGCAGCAGCATCAACACAGCAGAGCATCGCTATGCATTAGGCTAACCCCCAACGTGCATCCTTACAGGAGCAGGAAACGGTTATCCCCACCATGTATCATTACAACTGCGCTAATCCCCACCGTGCCTCTGCCTGGAAATCAGCATAATTAACTAAGCTGTAGGATTAGCAAAACAAGGCTGACTTGTTGTTTTGTTTCACATCAGGATGTGAGGTACATAGACATCCTGTTGGTTTAGATCTAGTGTTTCATGATTGTGAGGCAATGGACAAGAAATAGCTTTACATTTAGTAGTCTTTGAAAATGTGTTTCTTGAGGATCCCAATTCAACCGAAGGCTATTTTATATTGTCAACTAATGTGTGCTGCATCCTGGGTCGGGTTCATTAGGGCATGCAACAGAAAACGTTTTCAAGTTTTGCGAAGGAATTTAAAAATGCACTTTTCGGGTAGTCCCTCCCTGTTTCAGTCTGTTTTCTTCCGTTTGGTGCCTGATGAACAGGAGCCTGGTCTTTGTATGCAAAACATTCCACCAGGGAGGTAAGACAAGATGATAAGGTTATGGAATCAAATATCATGTCATATTATCACATGACCTTTATGGCTACAATGTAACTCAGTGCAGAAATGATAAACATATAAACATTCTGATTCCATTGGAAAAGAATGTGAACTTCACTCTGGGACAGCTAAAGCAGTCATTTGAACTGCTCATGAATAAAAAAATATATGTATTACTCTGATATTTTTAAGTCATGCCCCCCTCCGTCCTTGCCTTTTCCTATATAAGTCTATATCAAATCAAATTGTATTGGACACATACACATGGTTAGCAGAAGTTATTGCGAGTGTAGCGAAATGCTTGTGCTTCTAGTTCCGACAGTACAGCAATATCTAACATGTAATCTAACAATTCCACAACTACCTAATACACATCTACTGTAAGTAAAGGAATACATATATGGATGAGCAATGACAGAGCAGCATAGGCAAGATGCAATATATGCTATAAAATACGAGATGAGATGAGTAATGCAAGATATGTAAACATTATTAAAGTGCCATTATTAAAGTGACTAGTGATCCATTTATTAAAGTAGCCAATGATTTGAAGTCTGTATGTAGGCAGCAGCCTCTCTGTGTTAGTGATGGCTGTTTAACCTCTCTAGGGTATGTGGGACGAAATCGTCCCACCTACTCAACAGCCAGTGGAATCCCGTGGCGCGTTATTCAAATACCTTAGAAATGCTATTACTTCAATTTCTCAAACATATGACTATTTTACACCATTTTAAAGACAAGACTCTCGTTAATCTAACCACAATGTCTGATTTCAAAAAGGCTTTACAACGAAAGCAAAACATTAGATTATGTCAGCAGAGTACCCAGCCAGAAATAATCAGACACCCATTTTTCAAGCTAGCATATAATGTCACATAAACCCAAACCACAGCTAAATGCAGCACTAACCTTTGATGATCTTCATCAGATGACACTTCTAGGACATTATGTTATACAATACATGCATGTTTTGTTCAATCAAGTTCATATTTATATCAAAAACCAGCTTTTTACATTAGCATGTGATGTTCAGAACTAGCATACCCACCGAACACTTCCGGTGAATTTACTAAATTACTCACGATAAACGTTCACAAAAAACATAACAATTATTTTAAGAATTATAGATAGAGAACTCCTTTATGCAATCCCGGTGTCCGATTTTAAAATAGCTTTTCGGTGAAAGCACATTTTGCAATATTCTGAGTAGATCGCACAGCCATCACGGCTAGCTATTTTGACACCCACCAAGTTTAGCTCTGACCAAACTCCGATTTACTATTAGAAAAGTTTGATTACCTTTGGTGTTCTTCGTCAGAATGCACTCCCAGGACTTCTACTTCAATAACAAATGTTGGTTTGGTTCAAAATAATCCATAGTTATATCCAAATAACGGCGTTTTGTTCGTGCGTTCAAGACACTATCCGAAGTGTAAATAAGGGTCACGCGCACGACGCATTTCGTGACCAAAAAATTCTAAATATTCCATTACCGTACTTCGAAGCATGTCAACCGCTGTTTGCAATCAATTTTTATGCAATTTTTCTCGTAAAAAAGCGATAATATTCCGACCGGGAAAGCGTGTATACGTACAAAGAGAGAGAAAATAAAAGCATGGGATCCCCTCGTGCACGAGCCTGAGTTTCATAGTACTGTGACCGGCCACTATCCAAACGCGCTACTTTTTTTCAGCCAGAGCCTGCAAAGCCACAATTCAGCTTTTTGCCGCCTACTGAGAGCCCATGGGAGCCGTAGGAAGTGTCACGTAACAGCAGAGATCCCCTGTATTGGATAGAGATAATCAAGAAGGCCAAGAAATGGTCAGACAGGGTACTTCCTGTACAGAATCTTCTCAGGTTTTGGCCTGCCAAATGAGTTCTGTTGTACTCACAGACACCATTCAAACAGTTTTAGAAACTGTGGAGTGTTTTCTATCCAAAGCTAATAATTATATGCATATTCTAGTTTCTGGGCAGGAGTAATAATCAGATTAAATCGGGTACGTTTTTTATCCGCCCGTGAAAATACTGCCCCCTAGCCATAACAGGTTAAATGCGGTGGTTCGTGCTTTCAGTTTTGAGTGAATGCCGCCATCTATCCACGGTTTCTGGTTAAGGTAGGTTTTAATAGTCACAGTCGGTACAACATCTCCTATGCACTTCCTTATAAACTCACTCACTGATTCAGCGTATACATCAATATTATTCTTTAACCTCTTACATCTAGACGTTCCGCTAGCAGAACACCTGCTCCAATATCCAATGATAGGCGTGGCGCGAATTACAAATTCCTCAAAAATACAAAAACTTCAATTTTTCAAACATATGACTATTTCACAGCATTTTAAAGATAAGACTCTCCTTTATCTTACCACACTGTCCGATTTCAAAAAGGCTTTACAACGAAAGCAAAACATTAGATTATGTCAGCAGAGTACCAAGCCAGAAATAATCAGACACCCATTTTTCAAGCTAGCATATAATGTCACAAAAACCCAGAAGACAGCTAAATGCAGCACTAACCTTTGATGATCTTCATCAGATGACAACCCTAGAACATTATGTTATACAATACATGCATGTTTTGTTCAATCAAGTTCATATTTATATCAAAAACCAGCTTTTTACATTAGCATGTGACGTTCAGAACTAGCATACCCCCCGCAAACTTCCGGCGAATTCACTAAGAATTTACTAAATTACTCACGATAAACGTTCACAAAAAGCATAACAATTATTTTAAGAATTATAGATACAGAACTCCTCTATGCACTCGATATGTCCGATTTTAAAATAGCTTTTTGGTGAAAGCACATTTTGCAATATTCTAAGTACATAGCCCAGGCATCACGGGCTAGCTATTTAGACACCCGGCAAGTTTAGCACTCACCAATATCAGGTTTACTATTATAAAAGTTTGATTACCTTTTGTTGTCTTCGTCAGAATGCACTCCCAGGACTGCTACTTCAATAACAAATGTTGGTTTGGTCCAAAATAATCCATTGTTATATCCGAATAGCGGCGTTTTGTTCGTGCGTCCCAGACACTATCTGAAATGGTAAATCAGGGTCGCGCGCATGGCGCAATTCGTGTCAAAAAAAATCTAAATATTCCATTACCGTACTTCGAAGCATGTCAACCGCTTTTTAAAATCCATTTTTATGCCATTTTTCTCGTAAAAAAGCGATAATATTCCGACCGGGAATCTCCTTTTAGCTAAACAGAGGAAAGTAAACAAAGCTTTCGGTCGACGCGGGCACGAGCCTGAGTCTTACAGTACTGTAACCAGCCACTACCCAAACGCGCTACTTTTTTTCAGCCAGAGCCTGCAAAGCCACGATTCAGCTTTTTACCGCCTTCTGAGACCCTATGGCAGCCGTAGGAAGTGTCACGGGACAGCTAAGATCCTCACTCTTCAATAAACAGAGACAAGAAGAACGACACCTTGTCAGACAGGCCACTTCCTGCCTGAAACCTTGTCAGGTTTTTGCCTGCCAAATGAGTTCTGTTATACTCACAGACACCATTCAAACAGTTTTAGAAACTTTAGGGTGTTTTCTATCCATATGTAATAAGTATATGCATATTCTAGTTACTGGGTAGGAGTGGTAACCAGATTAAATCGGGTACGTTTTTTATCCAGCCGTGAAAATACTGCCCCCTAGCCATAACAGGTTAAGGCTACCCGGAACATGTCCCAGCCCGCGTGATCAAAACAATCTTGAAGCGTGGATTCCGATTGGTCAGACCAGCGTTGAATAGTTCTTAACACGGGTACATCCTGTTTGAGTGTCTGTCTATAGGAAGGGAGGAGCAAAATGGAGTCGTGGTCAGATTTGCCAAAAGGAGGGCAGGGGAGGGCCTTGTATGCATTGCGGAAGTTATAGTAGCAGTGATCCAGAGTTTTGCCAGCATACGTACTACAGTCAATATGCTGATATAATTTAGTTAGCCTTGTTCTCAAATCTGCTTTGTTACAATCCCCAGCTACAATAAATGCAGCCTCAGGATATGGTTTCCAGTTTGCATAAAGTCCAGAGAAGTTCCTTGAGGGCCGTCGTAGTATTGGCTTGAGGGGGGATATACACGGCTGTGACAATAACCGAGGAGAATTCTCTTGGGAGATAATATGGTCGGCATTTGATTGAGAAATTCTAGGTCAGGTGAACAGAAGGACTTGAATTCCTGTATGTTTAGGGGGCTCCCGAGTGGCACAGCGGTCTAAGGCACTGCATCTCAGTGCAAGAGGCATCACTACAGTCCCTGGTTTGATTCCAGGCTGAGTCACATCCGGCTGTGATTGGGAGTGTCATAGGGCGGCGCACAATTGGCCCAGCATCGTCCACGTTTGGCCGGGGTAGGCCATCTTTGTCAATAAGAATTTGTTCTTAACTGACTTGCCTAGTTAAATAAAAAGTAAAACAATTACACCATGAGTCATTAATCATGAAACATACAACTCCGCCCTTCTTCCCTGAGATATGTTTATTCCTGTCGGCGCGACGTACAAAGAATCCAGGTGGCTGTGTCGACTCCGACAGCATATCCCGAGAGAGTATGGTACAATCCCTGATGTCTCTCTGGATAGCAACCCTTGCCCTAATTTCATCTACCTTGTTATCTAAAGACTGGACATTAGTGAGTAATATACTCGGAAGCGGTGGATGGTGTGCGCGCCTTCGAAGTATGACCAGAAGACCGCTCCGTCTACCTCTTCTCTGGCGGCATTGTTTTGGGTCAGCCTCTGGAATTAGGTCAAATGCCTTGGGTAGTTCGGACAAAGGATCCACTTCGGGAAAGTCATATTCCTGGTCGAAGTGCTGGTAAGTTGACGCTGCTCTGATATGTAATTGTTCTTCCCGGCTGTATGTAATAACACTTAAGATTTTCTGGGCTAACAATGTAAGAAATAATACATAAAAAAACTAAATACTGCCAAGTTTCCTAAGGACTAGAAGTGAGGCAGCCCTCTCTGTTGGCGCCACTTTGTTTCTATATATCCACACCGTTTCGTTTGGTGGTTGCTCGGACACCTGCTCAGTGCTCACCGTTCTAGCTTTTTTGTGCTTAGGCCTCGGAGGTGTACAGTACGTTCAGGCTGAACCTCAGAATCAGAAGAATAATCATCAGAGATGTCATGATTCATTTCTTCCCACCATCTGAGTCGCCTAAGCACAAAAAAGCTTGAACGGTGCGCACTGAGCAGGTGCCCGAGCCACCACCAAATGAAACGGTGAGACAGGAGAGAGGAAGTGACTGCACCGTTTGGATAGAACAAGCCGGTGATAATGCTACGGGACGATTATCAGCACAAAATGTAATCACTGAGAGAGCAGGCCCTCAAGCAAAAAACAACACCAGTAACGCGCTTACCAGCTTTCGTTGTTTATGCGACATGGACATGCTCCAACTGATGCAATTGCGTTAAGACACACACCATGTAAGCAAGACCTGACAATAATTGACTATTTTTTTAAGAGGTTGGGCCAGTAACTGGGAGGTTGCTGGTTCGAATCCCTGAGGTGAAAAATCTGTCTGTGCCCTCGAGCATGACCCTTAACCCTAATTGCTCTGGATAAGAGTGTCTGCTAAATTTTTGTTTTGTTGTTGTTATAAAAAGAAGCTGTTACCACGTTCCAACACATGCTTTCTGTTTCATAGTTAAAGTTAAATATCCCAATTTTATTTACATTTTTAACGTTTAAACGTTCACAGCCCTACATGACACATGTATTTATACTTGTCACGTTGCATAAGGATGGGAGACATGCGCAGGAATAAGTAATAGGGTTTTTAAATTCTCTACCCAAAACAAAAGAGCGACGTGTAAACCTCTAAATAATAATAAAAAAAAACAGAAATAAAACCGAGCATAGGTACTCACAAGACCAATGGACCTAGGACAATGATTGACAAGGACAATGGGGAACAGAGGGCACATGT
Organism: Salmo salar; assembly: GCF_965601325.2. NCBI lineage: Eukaryota > Metazoa > Chordata > Actinopteri > Salmoniformes > Salmonidae > Salmo > Salmo salar. The sequence continues at coordinate 10,972,040 of NC_138298.1, forward strand.
ATACACATACTAATCAGGGGGAATGGGAACCAGGTGTGCGTAATGAGACAAGACAGTCCGGGGTTGGTGGTAATGATCCAGTTCAGTGACGCCTAAAAGGCCGCGACGTGGACCTCCGGAGCTGGTGAACGGAATGAGCAGCAGTACCGGGGGACAATACTGTATCAACCGTGACTTTGGGTCCTTGAAAAGCGTCCTTGAAAAACTCAATTTTTTTATGATTATTATTGCACACAATAATAATATGTGGTTACAACACTCTCATAACTTGGCAGAATCACTTCACCCGCACAGGCTACGGAATAGGTGGATGCCTTTGGCTTCAAGACATGGCATCACTCATGCCACATAGGTTTTGGTGCTGTATCAACCAAAGATATTCTGTGGTAGCCTCGTACTTGGGCAGAAATCCCACAGGCTATTGAATAGGCACGCCTTTCGGCTACTTTGCGGTAGCCTATCATAGATCTTATTTCCCAGTGCCAGTGGTGTCTACCTGTTGTAACCCGGCACTCCCTAGGAATGGCCCTTGGGCGATCACCAGTCTCGTGACTAACTGACGGCTCAGCTCCAGTTCCCTCCTGCCTCTTTTTTTCAGCTCACTGTTTAACTTATTTAAATAAGACACCTTCACGGTTGCACTTTATTTTACGGCACAGAAACGGCTAGGGCTGCATCCCAAATGGCACCATATTGCCTATACAGCACTACTTTTGACCAGAGCCCTATGGGTCAAAAGTAGTGCACTAAATATGGAATAGGCTGCCATTTGGCGTCATCCCAGGTATTTACTGAGAAATTACATGTGAAATGGTGCACAGTAATAATCTATAAATTACTTGTTTGTTTTTAAAACAGGCACCAATTGGTACCATGTCATTGCCAATTGTGTTGAATTGTTGGAACTAAGTACCAGAAAGTATTCATTAAAACAACATAATGTCTTAGTAAATTCCATGTAAATACCACTGTGTGACCTCCTACACAATGATGCTCCACCTATTGTGAAATGAGTGGGCAGTTCCTTCTAAAGGAGTTGTGTGCTTTGGATAAAGAAGTTCTGTCATGCATGTTGCTATATATCCTGTACTGTAGAAGTCACGGACCTCGGAAGAAAGTGTTGAAAAATTAAAAACGATCCGTTGTTGAATAATGTACTAAGTTTCACCCTCCCATGTAGCCATGCCAAGGTGTTAAATGATGTCATAAATTCTCACCTGGCTGCACCCTTTAAAGGGCAAATTTGGCATTCAAACAAAGCGATCACCTTACAGATTGCCCCTTTAAAGTTTTAGAAGCACCCCAGTAGATTTTGAATGTTCAGACTCCGTTATAGCCACAGTAGCAGGAACACTCTATGCTATTTTGGATTGCTTGGCTGTTGGATAAGGTAGTAGCAAAATACTGCCTGTCTATGAAACTCTGGGTTGTCCAGCGTAGAACCAGAATGAAAACAGACTGGCACCCAGACAAACCCTGGCAACAAACCCTTTTGACCAGAGTCCTATTTGCCATGGTCAAAAGTAGTGCCCTATAAAGGGAATAGGGTGCCATTTGGGATGCATTCCCTCTGCACATTCATTACTGCTTATACCATGGCCATCAAACTCACATTTCTCTCCCCTCTTGCCATCCCCTCTACCCCTCTCCTCTTCTCCCCCCTCTCCTCCCTAGGTGTACGAGCTGACTCAGGAGTTTTTCCAGAGTGGGAAGCCTGTGTGTGCTGAAAGCCAGAACAGCGTTGGGGTGTTCACGAGGGATGTGGTGCGCAAGAAGATCATGCTGGACCCCGACGACTCGGAGAGCACCAAGAGACTCAAGCTGTCCATGCTCCAGCAGTACCTCAAGGTGTGTGTGTGTGTTTGTGGAGGGTGGGTGGGTGGGTGGGTCGGGATGGGGGTGTGTGTGTGTGGGGGGGGGGGTCCTTCTAAGAGACTATAAAATATGCTAGAGCTCTAGTTTATGGTTGGAATGCAGTGATCAGCCTACACAAACATGCAAATCCAATAAGCTAGAGCAAACAATGGTTTCCTTCTCGGTATGTAAGTTCGCTCTGTGTTGCAAGAAAAACAGTTATAGAAATCGTCACGGAAGGCATGATTTTCTTTTTTTCCATATTAAATCTACAGTGCTGTATTCTGAATCACTCATCTCTGGAGAGAATTGATGCACCTCTATGGCCTCTCTCACAGTTCTGATTCAAAACAGTTCTTTATGCCTCCCGGGTGGCGCAGTGGTCTAAGGCTGAGAGATTCTGGGTTCGAGCCCACGCTCTGCCGCAGCCGGCCGCGACCGGGAGGCTCATGGGGCGACGCACAATTGGCCCAGCGTCGTCCGGGTTAGGGAGGGATATCCTTGTCTCATCGCGCACTAGCGAGTCCTGTGGCGGGCCGGGCACAGTGCACGCTGACCAGGTCGCTAGGTGTACGGTGTTTCCTCCGACACATTGGTGCGGCTGGCTTCCGGGTTGGATGCGCGCTGTGTCAAGAAGCAGAGCGGGGCTCTCGACCTTCGCCTCTCCCGAGTCTGTACGGGAGTTACAGCGATGAGACAAGACAGTAACTACTACCAATTGGATACCATGAAATTGGGGAGAAATAAATAAATAAAAAGTAAATAAAACAGTTCTTTATATGCTGATAAATGACTGAAGTAGCAAATGTGATGCTCCTGCTATGTTTAGTCTCACACAATACAAGAGTTTACGGCATGTTTTATGACTCAACTGAACAAGCAGGTCAGGAAATCAAGTGTAAAACTCTGACTTACATCCCCAAATGCAAATGTTGGCATTGCTGTTAGCTATAGCTACATTGTCTTGTTTATATTAAAAATAGCTTCATTAGCTTGTTAATGTTATTGCTCCTTGTAATTATACCCAATGACTCATTGGATTCAAATTAGTGTTGATCACTTAAAGGTCAGTTTGCTAATTAAATAGAAACACAGCGGACAAAAAAATGGACGCCCTTTTTTATTACACCTAGAGCCAACTGTGGTACAGCAAGACATCCAACAATTTACCTCAGGAAATGTAGCTATTGCAATCCTTATTATGTTTGTATATTTATTCAATTAATTTCCTGGTCCGCCGGCACTCAATTATTAGGGCTACATGCCAAATGGCACAAATATTACCAATGTAGTGCACGACAATTGACCAAAACCCTATGCACTATCTAGGGAATAATGTGCCGCTTAGGATGCATCCCTTGATGTCAAAAGTTTCCTTTAGTGGCAGCCAAGGCCATGATTAAAACTTTTCCTCAGGGAAACATTAGGCTCTATTGTTGAGGCTACAGAGACAGATGCAGATGACATCCTTAATGTTGCTCTAGTTCGGTAAACAAACTATTGGGTTCATAGACTTGAGCCATAAAACGATATCCCAACGAAAGTTTAAGACAATAAATAGGTCATTCAACTTGGACTAAGTAGCACTTCGTTAGATGAGGTTAATTTGGCCTCAATTCAATAAGGAGTTTTAGCCAATCAAAGAGTAATAGAAAACAAATCAATTTGAAACAAAGTAGATACACCAAGATGTAGGAAATTAATTTGACCAGAATTGAACAGACTTATTTGTCTGTGTTTCTATACGGTAAAGCCAGTGTCTGGTTCCTCTTTAGGTTTCTTCCATCCAATGACTTTTTCAACTGTTCTGCTGCTTGCTCTCTGGGCTTCTAGGCTGGGATATTAAAAAGAGCTCAAATACATTTGACTGATTCACTGATTGATGAGTTGATTGATTGATGGAAAGAGGATGGAGAGTTGTGAGAGCAGCTGATAAAGGAGCTCAATTTGATCTGAGTCAAACTGACTTTGTTTGTTTGTTTGTATGTATGTTGTTCCCAAGGTGGAGAGTTGTGAGAGCTCGTCCCCCAGCATGGATGAGGTCTCGCTGAGTGAGTTCGGTGAGTGGACGGAGATCCCCGGGGCCCACCACGTCATCCCGGGAGGCTTCATGAAGATCGTGGACCTCTTGGCGCAGGACATTCCGTCCCGCATGATGCGCCTGGGGAAACCCGTCCGCTGCGTCCACTGGAACTACTCCGCCCAGCAACAGGAGGAGATCGCCCATGGCGACAACAACAATTGGCACGACAACGGCGACCATAACGATGACCGACGTTGCCATGGTGAGCCCAACCCCAATCCGGGTCACGCGTACCCCATCAGCGTAGAGTGCGAGGACCTCGAGTCACTCCCCGCCGACCACGTGATCGTAACCGCCTCTCTCGGCGTCCTCAAGAACCGCCATGAGGCGCTCTTCTCACCCTCGCTGCCTGAGGACAAAGTCCTCGCCATCGAGAAGCTCGGCATCAGCACCACTGACAAGATTTTCCTGGAGTTCGCCGATCCCTTCTGGAGCCCCGAGTGCAACAGCATCCAGTTTGTGTGGGAGGACGAGGCGCAGCTGGAGCAGCCGGTCTACCCCGAGGAGCTGTGGTACCGTAAGATCTGCTCATTTGATGTGCTGTACCCGCCCGAGCGCTACGGCCACATGCTGAGTGGCTGGATCTGTGGCCAGGAGGCGCTGCTCATGGAGCGCTGCGACGACGAGACGGTGGCTGAGACCTGCACCAAGCTACTGCGACGCTTCACAGGTCAGTGTGCATGTCTGTGTGTTTGTCATTGTTACATTGACATAGGTCAGTTGTGTGTGTGTGTGTGTGAGGTGTGTGTGTGTGTGTGTGTGTGTGTGTGTGTGTGTGTGTGTGTGTGTGATATGCAGTAACAATCAGTTTTCTGAATCGAACCGCAGCTTTTGTACAAGTCTTGCAATAACACTAGATTTCAGCTACTCAAGGTCTTAGTTGATTAATCAAACCGTATGTTCTTGATGGAGTGAGGACCACTGACCTAAATAACTCGCTGAGATAGTGAGGGAATGCTGATGATGGCCTGAGTATGAATCAAGCTCTGTGCTTCAACTCATCAGTATAGGGCAGGAATACTGTTACACACATCACACACAGTTACGAGCACACTGTAACCTTAAGGGCTGAATGGGTGCATCACTACTGTGCTCCCAGTGAGTCACGGTGACGAACTGAAGAGTAATTCCACTTATTCAGCCCTAGTGGGCCTCTAGGTATACATTAGATACAGGAAATGACATCATCATGTGACATCATTACGAGCCTTGAGGTATGGCCTTTCCCAGAAGGGGGTTTGGGGGGCTGATGCTGAATCAGTCAGATAGATGTCTGGCAGAGTGGAGGTGTTGAACACATGTACATCCCGTAACAACTGGTCCAGGGTCAGTTTTAGTCACTGTGCTCGTTATAGGTGGAATAAGGATTGGATGAAGAAATGCTGATCCTACAAAAGTTGGTAGAGGAGTTGCCTGGGTGTCTGCATCCCAGACATACTTTATGAATGACCCAATATTCTCACAGAAGAGGTGAGTGAGTCAATGCCATAGCTACTTGACTTTATCAAGTTGTTAATTTCTCTGTTTCACCCATGAACAGCCCCCTATTAAGAGTAATGATGACAAAAAGAAACACAGCAAATTGAAATTGGCTGTAACTTTCGTCGAGACTCATCAGTCTTTTTTAAGAAAACCTGACACAAAATCAATTGTTCGATTCGACAGGTTGTTCGACTCTACATGAGACGGGAAAAATTGCTCTCTTACGTTAAGGCCATATTAAGGTTCTGCTCCCTGGAAAACACTGTAAATGATAGTGTAGACAAGACACACACAGTCGTTCTTGGGATGCCCTACACCGGGAAGAAAATAATGACTATTGATAGAGATGAGCCTTGTGGCTCTGTTTAGCTTTAGTCTGTTTCATATTGACAGAGAAAATAGGTTAAGAGATATAAGAACGCTGTCCTGGTTTAAATAGTTTAGATAAAGGTGTGTATGTCTGTGGAATGAACATAAAATACTTTTGACAGGGTCACCATTACATTAGACTGGTTGGTTGTTTAGCAACAAAACCGACGCGTGCCCTACTATGGGGCAAAACAGACAGGGTTGGTATAGAATGTTGACAACATGTTAACAAAATTTAGTCTCCAATGTTTATTGAAAACATAAGTACATTTGCACAATGAGCACTTGTTGTCTCTCAAATACATCGTTACAGTTGTTGGTTAGCTAGCTAGCGAATTTTTGCCATATTAGCATTGACAGGAAATCAGTCAAACACCTTAATACAAGACATGGTATCAAGAACAAGAGAAAACTAGCTGAAATTAGCCACTTTCTATTCCCCACAAGGCAGTTTGTCATTGTTGCGAGCCATTTGGCCATCTAGAATACAACAACTCACGGACTTCTGCCCCAATTAAAGCGCGCATATTGCTTTCGTGACGTTGTCCCATCTATGGCTGCGTCCCAAATGACACCCTAGTCCCTACAGAGTCCACTACCACAGAGTCTGATGGGCCTTGCTCAAAAGTAATGCACTAGGGAATAGGTTGCCATTTGGGATGCATCCCATCTCATGGGTGGACAAAGCTCGGTATTATGGCAGACTGTAAGTGAATGCTGCCCTCCTTCAAGGACTAAGTTATCCTCTGGTGAAGCCAGTTAGCTGACAAATAGGTCATAGTAGAGTCAGGTCTAAGCTTAGCATATGTCACCGACCCGGTTACCATCACTTAATGATGACGTCAGAGGCTTTCCTGGACACACACAAACACACACACACACACCTCACTGCAGTTACTCCTCCCTATACAGCCAAGCCAACGGACACAATAAACCATAAACCCTGCCTTCAGCTCTGAGCAATACTCGCTTCCTGCCCTCACATTGTTTACTTCCATAGGAAGTACACCCTCACGGAAAGTCATTAACCCACACACTGACACACTCCCCTGATGTAGGTCAGTGCGGTTTAATCCCCTACGAAGCAGATTCATCACAGACAGACTAGAGTGTGTGAGTGTGTATGGCCTCTGAGAGGGACCGTAGCCTATTAGTACCGATACAGGAGATTGAATTGGATGTGTTGGAGGATCACCTATGGGAGATTGGTAGAGGATCACTCACCATGCATCGCCATTACCTTAGGAAGCTTTCAATGGCTTATTTCCACCTGCGGAAGAGTTGTAAGAGAGGGTGTGCCTGTGTTTGTTTGTGTGTGTGTTTGCGCGCGCTTGCCTGTGTGTGAGAGACAGAGAGTGTGTTGGTGTGTGTGGATGTTGATGTTTCCGTGTCCATCCAAAGGGTTTATATTGGACTGACTGTCCTCACCATCCACCTCACCGTTCCTTTCTCTCCCTCCTTTAGGGAACCCCAACATTCCGAAGCCGAGGCGGATCCTGCGCTCGTCGTGGGGCAGTAACCCTTACATCCGGGGCTCCTACTCCTTCACCCGGGTGGGCTCCAGTGGGGGTGACGTGGAGAAGCTAGCCATGCCCCTGCCTTACACCAAGAGCACCAAGGCTCCGGTAAGAACCGCATCTGGATCTGGATGCAGACTTGGGTTCAAATACTATTTAGGGTATTTCAATTATTTTTCAAGACATTTCAAAGTAAGTATTTTGGAATGCATTTGGAAGTACACTTGGAAAGTATTGGCTTGTATTTGAAAATACTAAACTCTGCAAAAAAAGAAACGTCCCTTTTTCAGGACCCTGTCTTTCAAAGATAATTCGTAAAAATCCAAATAACTTCACAGATCCTCATTGTAAAGGGTTTAAACAATGTTTCCCATTCTTGTTCAATGACCCATAAACGATTAATGAACATGCACTTGTGGAACGGTCGTTCTGACACCAACAGCTTACAGACGGTAGGCAATTAAGGTCACAGTTATGAAAACTTAGGACACTAAAGAGGCCTTTCTACTGACTCTGAAAAACACCAGAATAAAGATGCCCAGGGTCCCTGCTCATCTACGTGAGCATGCCTTAGGCATGCTGCAAGGAGCCATGAGGACTGCCGATCTGGCCAGGGCAATAAATTGCAATGTCCGTACTGTGAGATGCCTAAGACAGCGCTACAGGGAGACAGGACGGACAGCTGATCGTCCTCGCAGTGGCAGACCACGTGTAACAACACCTGCACAGGATAGGTACATCCGACCATCACACCTGCGGGACAGGTACAGGATGGCAACAACAACTGCCAGAATTACACCAGGAACGCACAATCCCTCCATCAGTGCTTAGACTGTCCGCAACAGGCTGAGAGACGCTGGACTGAGGGCTTGTAGGCCTGTTGTAAGGCAGGTCCTCACCAGACATCACCTGCAACAACATCGCCTATGGGCACAAACCCACCATCGCTGAACCAGACAGGATTGGCAAAAAGTGCTCTTCACTGGTGAGTCGCGGTTTTGTCTCACCAGAGGTGATGGTCGGATTTGCGTTTATCGTCAAAGGAATGAGCGTTGCACCGAGGCATGTACATTGATTTGGAGGTGGAGGGTCTGTCATGGTCTGGGACGGTGTGTCACAGCATCATCGGACTGAGCTTGTTGTCATTGCAGGCAATCTCAACGCTGTGCGTTACAGGGAAGACATCCTCCTCCCTCATGTGGTACCCTTCCTGCAGGCTCATCCTGACATGACCCTCCAGCATGACAATGCCCCCAGCCATACTGCTCGTTCTGTGCGTGATTTCCTGCAAGACAGGAATGTCAGTGTTCTGCCATGGCCAGCGAAGAGCCCGGATCTCAATCCCATTGAGCACGCCTGGGACCTGTTGGATCGGAGGGTGAGGGCTAGGGCCATTCCCCCCCAGAAATGTCCGGGAACTTGCAGGTGCCTTGGTGGAAGAGTGGGGTAACATCTCATAACAAAAACTGGCAAATCTGGTGCAGTCCATGAGGAGGAGAGGCACTGCAGTACTTAATGCAGCTGGTGGCCACACCAGATACTGACTGTTACTTTTGATTTTGACCCCCCTTTGTTCAGGGACACATTATTCCCTTTATGTTAGTCACATGTCTGTGGACCGTGTTCAGTTCATGTCTCAGTTGTTGAATCTTATGTTCATACAAATATTTACACATGTTACGTTTACTGAAAATAAATGCAGTTGACAGTGAGAGGACGTTTCTTTAAATTTTAAATACTCCATGCATTTTAACCCAGGTCTGTTTGGTCCTAGGGCAATTTGAAAATGGTTTTGTATATTTTATAGGAAGTCGTTTGAAAATACTTAAAAATACTTCAAATAGAAGAAGTTGATTTGGCCACATTATTTGAAAATACTCTAACATAAAATAAGTATTTTTAAATGACACATAGTTAAATATGCATGTATTTGAACCCAGACTGGATGTAGTGTATATCAGCTGAGTCGTGTTAATTAGGGCACACCGTAGCGAGACGTTTTAAAACATTGTACAATGGAATGGAAATTTTATTGGACAAGTTCAGGTAGTGCCTCCTCGTTTCACTCAGTTTCCAAACATTTTCTCCTTACTGATCATGACTCTGATTAGCCAAGGTGCTGTGACAGGTAAGGAACAATGTGTCAACCACGGTGGGTTACAGTATGAAAAGCCTTCCCCAATGACTAAGTGTTGTTTGTGGAACAGCATGTTAATGACAGTGTATTGAGAATGTATTTACTTTCATTGGTTTTTGGAGGCGTGATGCTTGTTTACAGCCACCAGAGGAACTCGTAGCATGTTGTCAAAGTGCCTGTGTCATCACTGTCACCTAATAAGGCAATAAGGGACATGACAGTCAGTGTTGGATCGATTATGAATCATGGGTCTTGGCCAGCAGCGTAGCCCCTGAAACTTGATGCATGTGTCCTTATCTTTGTGTGTGTGTGTGTGTGTGTGTGTATGTTTGTGTGTGTGTGTGTGCGTGTCAACTGTGTGTGGCCACTTAAAGACTGCTAAATGAGCAGTGTGACCTTTGAGAAATCCCCCTACCGTCAAAAGAGCGACAGATCGTCACAAGCAGCCTTATTACATATAGACAGATACTCTGTCTAGAGCCTAAAATAGCTCCCCATGATTCCGTCTAAATGGCACACTATTCCCTATATAGTGCACTAATTTTGTCCAGGGACCATAGAGCTCTAGTCAAAGGTAGTGTGCTATGTAGAGCATAGAGGGCCATTTGGGATGCAGCCCATGGCTCGGAGGCAGTAATAGAGAACACATGCCATATGTTGGGTCATGCCGACATTCACTGGTTTGTTTAGATCTTGTATTTTTTTTCTCGCCCCTCCTCTCTTCTCTATCTCTACCCTCTCCTCTATCCACCTATCCCCTTCTCTATTCTATTCTTCTGTATATCATATCTCTTCTCTATCCTCTCCTTTTCCCAACCTCTTTCATCACCCTTCCTTTCCTCTTTACCCTCTCAGCCTCTACAGGTGTTATTCGCTGGGGAAGCCACCCACCGGAAATACTATTCCACTACCCATGGTGCATTGCTGTCGGGACAGAGAGAGGCCACTCGTCTTACAGAGATGTACCAGGACTTGCACAAAGAAACCATAAAGCCTAACATGTAAAAATGACAAATGAACCACTGACTAGTGATAAAAAATAAACAACTTGTTTTATCCTTTCTATATTTTAAGTTTTTTAGATTAAGTTATACATGTAAAAGCATAATAGGGGCATTAACAATTATAACGATGATAATGATGAATACTGTTTTTACTGTATTGCGCGGTAGATTTTACCACTTATATGAGATGTACTGTAAAAAGGCAAAGGGTGCCGTCGTCTCTGGTCCTTCATCAATCTGTACGTTTAAAAAAAAAAGTTGTTGATAAGTTAATGTTTATATAATAACACGTCTATAATTGAACTGTTTTTTGTAAGTGCCTTCTGTATTTAATGTCATGTTATTGAAAAACAAACAAAAAATAATGGCAAGAATTAATAAACTTGTATATTAATGTGAGAAATGGTCATGTTCAATTGTAAATGTAATACCATTTGAATGTGTACCAGAAGGTGCCAGTCGAAGACAGACATTGGCAGACGTTGACACTATGTTCCTTATCTCAACCAATCATAGACGAGGACACTGAAGCACACTGTGCCAAGGTAGCAGATGGCAATGGAGCCTCAGTCAAGTCTTCACACCTCTCAGATGTGTTATCATGTGCGTTTGTTCTTTCCTTGTGGGTGAAATGAAACAACGTGTTTTTGTACGTGCTACATCAGGTATTTACAGTTGCAAAGAAATATTGTCTCAATTAGCAGAACTAGATCTGAGGGATGCAGTGGAAGAAAATTGGTTCAGTTCCTCCCAACAGGACTGATCTGTGGCCATATGTATTGAGCGTCTCACAATAGTTTAACGTTTTAATGTCACATGCACAAGTACAGCGAAATGCCTTTCAAACTCAAAACCCAACAATACAATAATAAATGACAATGTTTAACAGGAAAAAAAGCACACGATAAATAAGAAATATGAAAGACACAAGTAAGTAAGCACACCATATACAGGAAATATTTAAAACGTCAGTTCCAATACCATATTGACATGTGCATGGATACTGGAGTGATGGAGGTAGATATGTATTAGGGATGCAAACTAGTTATCCAAGGCTCAGCCAATCAGTTCCAAGGCTCAGCCAATCAGTTCCAAGGCTCAGCCAATCAGTTCACATACATAACAACAGAATGGAGGACGCTACTGACAAGAGAAAAGACAACCCAATTTGCTACAATAGTTACAGCCAGGGGCGAAAATCTGATATCAACTTTGGGGGGGACAATTACATGAAATTTTCTCAAGAGCAATTCCTGAGGGGGACACCAAAAGTAGTGCTGTAACACATAGCCTACATTGTAATATGGTAAATGTATATTGAGGAACCAAAGAAATAAGGTGTTTGCCGTACTCCTAACTACCGGTACCCAAAACTACACAACTACTCACAACAGCAATACCATTGCCTATAACAAATCTTAGTTCAGTCACCAGTTTAAGTTGAGAGTGGGGGTATCCATGGCATTTTCCAATTATGTTCCTATTTTACAAGTTAAAAAAATGGAGAACCTTTCATGTTGCCAAACAAAGACTCAACAAACTTACCTGAGACTCCCTGTCTCTGCCAGTCTGTCCCTGCATATCTGTCCCCAACTCTGCTGTCTGTGTGCCATCTGTTGCCTGCTCTGCCTAATGACATCATTGTGAAACATTTCCATTAGAATTTCATTTCTTTCTTATGAACATTTTATCAACTAGTCTTTGAGATATTAGGCTACTAGGTTTCTTACTTTGCGTTTTGGTGTACTGAAAAATACTCTGATGTCCGTCTTTTATTTTTCTGCCATTTTTCTACCTGGCTGGCTGGCTACACACACACACAGTGTGTAGGTTATTTACAGTAGGAGATGGGCTTCTATCATCTTATCTTTTATCATTCTATTTGGGCTTCGATCTAAAAGGTAGCTAGAAAATGTGAAACGGATTAAAATGACAAGAGTTGACAGCTGTATGAGTTCACCATTTACACAACATATGCTGCAACCTTTTGTAATTTTAATAGTTTGTTTCATATTGGCTGGCTTCCAACAATAGCTGAATTTGCAAAGCTAGCGAGCACCAATTCAGTTTCAGTGGTGTTTTCTATAATCTTTGCTACCCGGGTTGAATAAAATAAATAAATAAAAGTTCCCTTGCGACAATTTAGCTTTTGCAACGAGACCATTAAATATATTTAAGACAATGGTAGAAGAGAGTGTAGTTCTGTTTAGTTTGGACTTCAGTTTATCGCTAACCTTATCACAGGGACTTTGAAGCACTAACTTACATCATCTGCATGCTGATCTCGGAATAAACTGACGATAGCAAAGATTCCATCTTTGACGAGGCCACATAAATGGAATAGGTACTAGCTAGCTTAATAGTTAATATTTGCGCGCTAGCTCTGCATATTCAGCTAGTGTGTGTGCGCGATTGACTGGATTAACCTCACATCAGTTACGTTCATTGAGTGCCTTTCAGACAGTGGGTACGACCCCTCTGTTACCTTGCCAGTGGATCAAACCATTGTGAGGAAAAGGGTGGGGGGGGTCGCAATCTTTTGAAACTTAAAAACGTGCTATTAAGTGTCTATAATCAGCACAATTGCTTTCATTGCGTATTATTAATATTATTTAAATTACATAGTTATGTTTCAGTGATATATTGGGGGGGACAAATCATATTTTTCCCAGGATGGGGGGGTCGTGTCCCCCCCGTCCCCCCCGGGATTTCCGCCCCTGGTTACAGCATCAGCTCTGGAAATACAGCGGGAGAGGGGAAAGGCAGTTTGTCAGTTCATTTACAGCAGAGCGTCCCCTGAACGATAACGAAGGGGTAGGTGAGAAGCCTGACCACGGAGACCGGGGTGAGAAGGTGATGAAGCGTACTTCATTAGCTTTAACCTAAAAACAACTGGCTATTGGAAAGTTTGAGGTGAGGGAGAAAGTGTGGTGTACCAGGTAATGTTCGCGTTGTTAAGTATCTTGCTTGCTGGTTCGAATTATCTGTTAGCCAGCCAGAGAAATGATGAGCGTTGGCCAATTTAATTGATCAAATAATTGAGTTTATGGTGTGAAAACTGTCTGGCTAATAAAGTCAGACAGCTAATGTTACAACAGATGAGTTAACGTTGGTAACCTAACCAATTCGCGACGACTCCTTGCCTTTCCTCAAGTTATAACGCGTTAGTTGCTTACTGGACCCTGGCAATCTGAAACGTTAGCTAGTGAACGAACTACTATCTGTGAACTAATGTTTTTCCTCTACAGTAACTTATGTGATTAATTTTCAAAATGAGAGAATTAGGTGAAAATGAGGCGTTGTTTGTTCTTAAACAAGTGTAGCTGGAGCAATACAATGCCACTGACACAGCCCGCCACCAAAACCTGCAGGCTCGCCTTCACAGCAGCCAACGTGAGTAAAACATTTAAACGTGTTAACCCTCGCAAGGCTGCCGGCTCAAACGGCATCCCTAGCGTGTCCTCAGAGCAAATCAATCCCTATCCCAGTCTGCTGTTCCCACATGCTTCAAGAGGGCCACCATTGTTCCTGTTCCCAAGAAAGCTAACTGAGCTAAACGACTAGTGCTCCATAGCACTCACTTCCGTCATCATGAAGTGCTTTGAGAGACTAGTCAAGGATCATATAACCTCCACCCTACCTGACACCCTAGACCCACTCCAATTTGCTTACCGCCCCAATAGGTCCACAGACGGCGCAATCACACTGCCCTAACCCACCTGGACAAGAGGAATACCCATGTAAGAATGCTGTTCATCAACTACAGCTCAGCATTTAACTTTTTAAGGTATAGGGGGCAGTATTTTCGATTTTGGATGAAAAGTGTGCCCAGAGTAAACTGCCTAATACTCGGGCCCAGAGTCAAATATTTGCATATTATTAGTAGATTTGGATAGAAAACACTCTGAAGTTTCTAAAACTATTTGAATGATGTCTGTGAGTATAACAGAACTCATATGGCAGGCAAAAACCTGAGAAAAATCCAACCAGGAAGTGGGAAATCTGATGCTTGTAGTCTTTTCAAGTCATTGCCTATCTAACACACAGTGACTTAGGGTTCATTTTGCACTTCCTAAGGTTTCCACTAGATGTTAACAGTCTTTAGAACCTTGTTTCAGGCTTTTGCAGTGAACAGAGAGCGAACAAGAAGGCCGGGAAGTTGGTGACTTGAGTTCATTGAAATGAGTTCATTGGCGCGCTATCACGTGATGAGGTAGCTGTGTTCCATAACGTTTTTCAAGACATTGGAATCGTCCGGTTGGAATATTATTGAAGTTTTATGTTGAAAAGGCCCTAAAGATTGATGCTATACAACGTTTGACATGTTTCTACGACGTAAATATAACTTTTTGGGACTTTTCGTCGTGAAATGTTCGGCGCGCTTCCTACATCTGGAGTAGCTTACTGAACGCGCAAACAACAAGGAGGTATTTGGACATAAATTATGGACTTTATCGAACAAAAAAACATTTATTGTGGACCTGGGATTCCTGGAAGTGCCTTCTGATGAAAATCATCAAAGGTAAGTGAACATTTATAATGCTATTTATGATTTTAGATGACTCCAAAATGGCGGGTATCTGTATTGCCTGGTGTATTTTTCTGAGCGCCGTACTCAGATTATTGCAAAGTGTGCTTTCCCCGTGAAGCTTTTTTTAAATCTGTCACAACGGTTGCAATAAGGAGATGTTTATCTATAATTCTTTGAATAACAGTTTAATATTTTATCAACGTTTATGAGTATTTTTGTAAATTGTTGTGCTGATTCACCGGCAGTTTTGGAAGCAAAATATTTTCTGAACATCACGTGCCAATGTAAAATGGGTTTTTTGGATATAAATATGAACTTTATCGAGCAAAACATACATGTATTGTGTAACATGAATTCCTATGAGTGTCATCTGATGAAGATCATCAAAGGTTAGTGAATATTATAGCTGTATTTTTGTTTTTTGTGACGCATGTCCTTGCTTGGAAAATGGCTGTGTGGTTTTTCTTGTGAAGATTATGTCCGAAGCATAAAATTAGATTATGTTTCGCCATAAAGCCTTTTTGAAATCAGACAATGTGGTTAGATTAATGAGAAGTTTATCTTTAAAATGGTGTAAAATAGTTGATTGTTTGAGAAAATGAAATTATGAGATTTTTGCTGTTTTGTATTGAAGCGCCATGCTATTTCACAGGCTGTTGAATAGTGTGTTCCGCAGGTGGGACGATCATGTCCCACCTAGCCCATAGAAGTTAACACCATAGTACCCTCCAAACATGTCATTAAGCTCGAGACCCTGTGTCTCAACTAGAGGTCGACCGATGATGATTTTTCAACGCCAATACCGATTATTGGAGGTCCAAAAAAAGCCGCTACTGATTAATCGGCCAATTAATTTTTTATTTGTTTATTTATTTGTAATAATGACAATTACAACAATACTGAATGAACACTTATTTTAATTTAATATAATACATCAATAACATTTAACATCAATAAAATAAATTTAGCCTCAAATAAATAATGAAACGTTCAATTTGGTTTAAATAATGCAAAGACAAAGTGTTGGAGAAGAAAGTAAAAGTGCAATATGTGCCATGTAAGAAAGCTAACGTTTAAGTGCCTTGCTCAGAACATGACACCATATGAAAGCTGGTGGTTCCTTTTAACATGAGTCTTCAATATTCCCAGGTAAGAAATTTTAGGTTGTAGTTATTATAGGAATTTTAGGACTATTTCTCTCTATACGATTTGTATTTCATATACCTTTTGACTATTGGATGTTCTTATAGACACTTTAGTATTGCCAGTGTAACAGTATAGCTTCCGTCCCTCTCTTTGCTCCTACCTGGGCTCGAACCAGGAACACATCGACAACAGCCACCCTCGAAGCAGCGTTACCCATGCAGAGCAAGGGGAACAACTACTCTAAGTCTCAGAGCGAGTGACGTTTGAAACGCTAATAGCGCGCACCCGCTAACTAGCTAGCCATTTCACATCGGTTACACCAGCCTAATCTTGGGAGTTGATAGGCTTGAAGTCATAAACAGAGCAATGCATTGCGAAGAGCTGCTGGCAAAACGCACGAAAGTGCTGTTTGAATGAATGCTTACAAGCCTGCTGGTGCCTACCACCGCTCAGTCAGACTGCTCTATCAAATCATAGACTTAATTATAACATAATAACACACAGAAATACGAGCCTGTGGTCATTAATATGGTCGAATCCGGAAACTATCATCTCGAAAACAAAACGTTTTTCCTTTCAGTGACATACGGGACCGTTCCGTATTTTATCTAATGGGTGGCATCCCTAAGTCTAAATATTCCTGTTACATTGCACAACCTTCAATGTTATGTCATAATTACGTAAAATTCTGGCAAATTAGTTCGCAACGAGCCAGGCGGCATAAACTGTTGCATATACCCTGACTCTGCGTGCAATGAATGCAAAATGACACAATTTCACCTGGTTAATATTGCCTGCTAACCTAGATTTATTTTAGCTAAATATGCAGGTTTAAAAATATATACTTCTGTGTATTGATTTTAAGAAAGGCATTGATGTTTATGGTTAAGTACAGTTGTGCAACGATTGTGCTTTTTTCGCAAATGCTCTTTTGTTAAATCATCCCCCGTTTGGCGAAGTTGGCTGTCTTTGTTAGGAAGAAATAGTATTCACACAGTTCGCAACGAGCCAGGCGGCCCAAACTGCTGCATATACCCTGACTCTGTTGCAGAGGTGACACATTTTCCCTAGTTATAAGAAATTCATGTTAGCAGGCAATATTAACTAAATATGCAGGTTTAAAAATATATACTTGTGTATTGATTTTAAGAAAGGCATTGATGTTAATGGTTTGAGCAACGTGTACCTAAGCGATTATATGCAACGCAGGACATGCTAGATAAACTAGTAATATCATCAACCATGTGTAGTTAACTAGTGATTATGATTGATTGATTTGTTTTTTATAAGATAAGTTTAATGCTAGCTAGCAACTTACCTTGGCTTCTTACTGCATTCGCGTAACAGGCAGACTCCTCGTGGAGTGCAATGTAAAGCAGGTGGTTAGAGCGTTGGACTAGTTAACCGTAAGGTTGCAAGATTGAATCCCCGAGCTGACAAGGTAAAAATCTGTCGTTCTGCCCCTGAACAAGGCAGTTAACCCACCGTTCCTAGGCCGTCATTGAAAATAAGAATGTGTTCTTAACCTCTTACATCTAGACATTCCGCTAGCGGAACACCGCTCCAATATCCAATGATTGGGCGTGGTTGCGAAATACAAACTCCTCGAAAATCCGAAAACTTCCATTTTTCAAACATATGACTATTTTACAGCATTTTAAAAACATGACTCTCCTTTATCTAACCACACTGTCCGATTTCAAAAAGGCTTGACAACGAAAGCAAAACATTAGATTATGTCAGGAGAGTACCCAGCCAGAAATAATCAGACACCCATTTTTCAAGCTAGCATATAATGTCACAAAAAATTTACTAAATTACTCACGATAAACGTTCACAAAAAACATTACAATTATTTTAAGAATTATAGATAGAGAACTCCTTTATGCAATCGCGGTGTCCGATTTTAAAATAGCTTTTCATCAGAATGCACTCCCAGGACTTCTACTTCAACAACAAATGTTGGTTTGGTTCCAAATAATCCATAGTTATATCCAAATAGCGACGTTTTGTTCGTGTGTTCAAGACACTATCTGAAGGATAACGAAGGGTGACGCGCGGACACGTATCGTGACAAAAAATTTCAAAATATTCCATTACCGTACTTCGAAGCATGTCAAACGCTGTTTAAAATCAATTTTTATGCGATTTTTCTCATAAAATAGCGATAATATTCCGACCGGGAGTCGTTGTTTTCATTCAAAGACTGATAATCTAAAATGGACTCTTCACGTGCACGCGTGCGCCCGTCTCATTGTTCTCAGATTGACCACTATCCAAATGCGCTACTGTTTTTCAGCCACGGCCTGCAAAGTCATCATTCAATGTTCTGGCGCCTTCTGAGAGCCTATGGGAGCCTAAGAAAGTGTCACGTTACAGCAGAGATCCTTTGTTTTGGATAGAGATGACAAAGAAGGCCAAGAAATGGTCACACAGGGTACTTCCTGTACAGAATCTTCTCAGGTTTTGGCCTGCCATTTGAGTTCTGTTATACTCACAGACACCATTCAAACAGTTTTTGAAACTTTGGAGTGTTTTCTATCCAAAGCTACTAATTATATGCATATTCTAGTTTCTGGGCAGGAGTAATAACCAGATTAAATCGGGTACGTTTTTTATCCGGCCGTGAAAATACTGCCCCCTATCCATAACAAGTTAACTGACTTGCATAGTTAAATAAAGGTCTAAAAAAAAACGGCCAAATCGGCGTCCAAAAATACCGATTTACGATAGTTATGAAAACTTGAAATTGGCCCTAATTAATCAGTCGACCTCTAGTTGAGTCAGTATAAATGTATGTGCATATTATGTGTGAGTGAGCAAATGATGGAGTGAGTCTTTGTGTGTGTGTGTGTGTGTGTGTGTGTGTGTGTGTGTGTGTGTGTGTGTGTGTGTGTGTGTGTGTGTGTGTGTGTGTTGGAGTGACAGTGTGTGTGTAGGGCCCTGTGAGTCGTATTGTTTGGGGATAGAAGCTGTTCAAGAGCCTGTTGGTGTCAGACTTGTTGCACTGGTACTTCTTGCCGTGGGGCAACAGAGAAAATAGTCTATGGCTTGGGTGGTTGGGGTCTTTGACGATTTTCTGGGCCTTCTTTTCACACCTCTTGATATAGAGGTCCTGGATGGCTGTGATGTACTGGGCTGTCCGCAAAACCCTCTGTTGCGCCATGTGATTGAGGGCCGTGCTATTGCCATACCAAGCAGTGATGCAGCCAGTCAATATGCTGTCAGTGGTACAGCTGTATAACCTTTTTAGGATTTGAGGGCCCATGCCAAACTTTTTCAACCTCCTGAGGGGAAAGAGGCACTGTCTTGCCTTTTTCATGACTTTGCGTGTGTGTTTGGACAATTTTAAGTCTTTAGTGATTTAGACATCGACGAACTTGAAGCTGTCTACCTGCTCCACTGCCGCCCGGTCGATATGGATGGGGGGGGGGGGGGGGGGGGGGGGGGTGCTCGCCCTCTGTTTCCAGTAGTAGTCTATGATCAGCTCCTTGGCCTTGCTGACTTTGAGGGAGTTTTTTTACATTTTCTTTTACCCCTTTTTCTCCCCATTTTGTGGTATCCAATTGGTAGTTAGTCTTGTTTCATCACTGCAACTCCCATACGGACTCGGGAGAGGCGAAGGTCGAGAGCCATGAGTCCTCCGAAACACGACCCAACCAAGCTGAACTGCTTCTTGACACAATGCCCGCTTAACCGGGAAGCCAGCCACACCAATGTGTTGGAGGAAGCACCGTACACCTGGCGACCATGTCAGCGTGCATGCGACCGACCCGCCACAGGAGTTGCTAGAGCACGATGGGACAAGGACATCCCTGCACTCCAACCAGGATCTCTAGTGGCACAGCTAGCAACTGCGATGTAGTGCCTTAGACCACTGCGCCACTCGGGAGGCCTGAGGGAGAGGTTGTTGCTCCTGCATCACACTGCCAGGTCACTTACCTCCTCCCTGTAGGCTGACTCTTCGTCGCCGGAGATCTGACTTACCACCGTCGTGTCGTCAAAGAAATAGATAATGGTTTTGGAGTCGAGCGTTGCTACACAGTCGTGGGTGAACAGGGACTACATGAGGGGACTAAGCACACACCTCTGTGGGGCCCCTCTGTTAAGGATCAGTATGGTGAAGGTGATGTTGCCTACTCTCACCACCTGGGGTCGGCTTGTCAGGAAGTCCAGATGTTCAGATCCAGAGTCCTAAGCTTGGTGACGAGGATAGGGCTGCTGATTTAGGATCAGTTTTGCCTTTAAGATCACAAACAATATTACACAGACCGAGCGATCTGATCCCAGATCAACACTCCTAATGTGAGACACTTTATGAATACAGGCCCAGAGTTTGATTCTATTTGCCTAGAGTTTACAAAGGATATGACTGCCATCTACTGCATAGTATTATGTACTGTATATGGGATTCAAGTGTATGGTAGTCCCAGCAGTTTTTCCATCTGTTACAGAACAGTTAATCACCAGCCTAGACTATGACCAGTGGTAGAAACGGGAAAGGGAACCCTCCAATGCAAAATCCTTGAATTCAATGTAAAAATGCATATTTTACATGCCAAAATGATTACAATCCCGGACCCAGGTTCCCCCTGGGATGCCGAATATGAACCTAACAAGTTCAGAGCTCTACAGTGCGAGTATTTCACTCGCATTTGCCCCTAAAAATAGATATGTGCGAACCGAAAAAATGATTTACGAGCACAGTGTGCGAGTAAAGATTACAACCTTTCGTAATAAATTTTTTCCCCGCTGCTAATTGTTTAAAAACTACAAGTCCCGCATTCCACAAGCGGCATGCGCCAACCACATTAGAGTTTTCTGTGATGACGCAGTCCATTCAGAGAGAGAATGGTGAACAACACTGGAAAATAGTATCGGTATAGGCTATAAGTTAACGTGCAGACATCGCTAAAAATGAAGCCCATTTTATTTTAAGCGAAAAACAGACGAGGAGAAAGAAGAATCCGGCGAGGGGGATTCACAAGGTTCAACTAATGAAGCCTCTTCACAAGGTTTACCTGAGGCGGCTAATGTTGACATGGCGGTTAACCTGTTAGGGCTAGGGGGCAGTATTGACACGGCTGGATAAAAAACGTACCCGATTTAATCTGGTTACTACTCCTGCCCAGTAACTAGAATATGCATATAATTATTGGCTTTGGATAGAAAATACCCTAAAGTTTCTAAAACTGTTTGAATGGTGTCTGTGAGTATAACAGAACTCATATGGCAGGCCAAAACCTGAGAAGATTCCATGCAGGAAGTGGCCTGTCTGACAATTTCTTGCCCTTCTTGATTATCTCTATCCATTACAGAGGATCTCTGCTGTTACGTGACACTTCCTACGGCTCCCATGGGCTCTCAGAAGGCGGTAAAAAGCTGAATCGTGGCTTTGCAGGCTCTGGCTGAAAAAAAGTAGCGCGTTTGGGTAGTGGCTGGTTACAGTACTGTGAGACTCAGGCGCGTGCCCGCGTCGACCCCATGCCTTGTTTTCTTTTCATCTGTTTACCTAAACGCAGATTCCCGGTCGGAATATTATCGCTTTTTTACGAGAAAAATGGCATAAAAATGGATTTTAAACAGCGGTTGACATGCTTCGAAGTACGGTAATGGAATACTTAGAAATGTTTTGTCACGAATTGCGCCATGCTCGTGACCCTTATTTACACTTCGGATAGTGTCTTGAACGCACGAACAAAACGCCGCTATTTGGATATAACGATGGATTATTTTGGACCAAACCAACATTTGTTATTGAAGTAGCAGTCCTGGGAGTGCATTCTGACGAAGAACATCAAAGGTAATCAAACTTTTGTAATAGTAAATCGGAGTTTGGTCAGGGCTAAACTTGGTGGGTGTCTAAATAGCTAGCCGTGATGGCTGGGCTATGTACTCAGAATATTGCAAAATGTGCTTTCACCGAAAATATATTTTAAAATCGGACACCTCGATTGCACAAAGGAGTTCTGTATCTATAATTCTTAAAATAATTGTTATGTTTTTTGTGAACGTTTATCGTGAGTAATTTAGTAAATTCACTGGAGGTTTGCGGGGGGTATGCTAGTTCTGAACGTCACATGCTAATGTAAAAAGCTGGTTTTCGATATAAATATGAACTTGATTGAACAAAACATGCATGTATTGTATAACATAATGTCCTAGGTGTGTCATCTGATGAAGATCATCAAAGGTTAGTGCTGCATTTAGCTGTCTTCTGGGTTTTTGTGACATTATATGCTAGCTTGAAAAATGGGTGTCTGATTATTTCTGTCTGGGTACTCTGCTGACATAATCTAATGTTTTGCTTTCGTTGTAAAGCCTTTTTGAAATCGGACAGTGTGGTTAGATTAACGAGAGTCTTGTCTTTAAAATGGTGTAAAATAGTCATATGTTTGAGAAATTGAAGTAATAGCATTTCTAAGGTATTTGAAAATCGCGCCACGGGATTACACTGGCTGTTGCGTAGGTGGGACGATTTCGTCCCACCTAGCCCAGAGAGGTTAACGTTAGGGATGCTGAGAACAACGTTAGTGAAGCTACCGTGACCCCCGCTGGCACTTCAACATCCACTGTAGCCGGTGGAGGGAGAATATATAGATTCAATGCGAATTGGCTCAAAATGTTCCCTGGCTAGAGTTCGAAAACAACGTCATGTTCTGCAAATATTGTAGAGGGCAGAAACTGGCGGGCAACTCCTCCTTCGTGTCAGGAAACCCGCATCTGAAAAGAGATAACATCTCGCGGTGGCATCCAGTGCAGAGATCTGTACCTGTTGAGACAGGAGAAACCATCAGGCACGGTGTCAGCAGCCTTGAGGAGGCAGGTGCTGCTGTCTGAGGAGGAGAAGAGGAGGCAGCTGAAAATAAAGATAAACATCGCATACTTCATTGCGGAAGAAGAACCTTTCGTCAAATTTGGGCCGCTTATCAGACTCCACCAAAAAAACGTAGTTGAAATTAATCCCACATACGACAATGATGTAAGATGTGAGGAGATGATCGGTCAAATTGCTGACATTAGGAGAGAGAGCCTGTCAGCGAAGCTGAAAGCCGCATAGTATCTTGCCGTTCTAATAGACGGAGACACTGATATATCTAACACCGAATGCGAGATTGTCTACGTATGCTTGTTGGAGGATGGGAAGCCAGTCAATCTCCTGGTCGGACAACAGACCCTTGAACTCTCATGCCATTGGTAAGTTGTTCGTCTTTATAGGCTTTATTCTTGTGTAAAGTTGAATCATTATTCATAATGGAGATAATTTAGTTTGTCAGAAGTACTTTTGTATAATTGTTTTTTTGTGTTGTCATTCAAGGTGTTTTGGATGCCACCAAGGCCACATTTCGTGCTGTTTGCCCAGAGGAGGATGGAGAGTCATGGATGAAGTAGTGCATCTCCTTCGGGGCAGATGGTGCCTCCGTGAACATGGGCTACCGTGGGGGAGTGATTGCCCACCTGCAGAGAGAGGCAGGGGGGCATATTATCCCAATCCACTGTATGTCACATAGAGAATGTATTTGTTACAAACCTATGATTTAGTTTTATTTGCTTGCAGAGAATGTTGAACAATACTGTGTGTGTGTGCGATAAGTGCTGGAATGGTAAATACCACTGAATTATTGTTTTCTGTTGGCACAAGAGACGGGGGGAAGGAGACGGTGAATTGTTAGGAAGATTCTGTTCTGACTTTCACAGACTAGAGCTGGCAATATTGACCATTCAGAAGAAAGAGCCAAAGGTGTCTGTCATGTACGATCTTCTGAATCTGATATGGAAGACGTATCACTTCAGCGGAAATTCCTAACGGGAGCTCTATGTTCTCAGGCAAGAGCTCGGTGTGGATATTTGCACACCGTCTAGCGTCAAGGGAACTCACTGGATCCCCCATGTCCACAGAGCCCTCAAAGTGTTCCTACGGCATGGACAAGACAAGGACCTTGCAACTGACGAAGGCCAGTACTCCGTTGTTCTGCAGTACATGGAGTACTTGGCCGTAGCATCGACAACAGCGGAAGTTCAAGGGCAGGCAAAGAAGGTCAGTTTTACACAGGAAATGTAATACCACACAAGTTTTAAAAAATAGGTTCAAGACTCAAATTAACTTTCAGAATCAAGTCATTTACAGGTGACAGTTTATTTACTCACTACTTAACAGATAAAGCGGGATATGGAGAATGCACACTTTTGTGTATTCTGCTATTTTCTTTCAGACATGTTTGAGGAGCTATCCTCACTTAGCGTCACCCTGCAAAGGAATGACCTGATCCTCCCCCAAGCCACACCAGAGTTGAGGAAGACCATGACCAGACTGGAAGCACTAAAGCTTAGGGCAAAGGCAGGAGGCATGCTGGAGAAGATCCAGACCATGCTTGCTCAGCAGCAGGGTGATTCCAGGTGTGTTAGGATGAGAGCTTGTTAGGATGTAAGAGAAATCGATGATTAAAATCGATGATTAAGACAGATTCTCAGTGTGAGAATCAATGTATTCGTTGCCCAATAGAACAATTTGAGGATAAGGAGCGAAATGCAGTGGAGAAGTCTTAAATTTATTTTTTATGGGAGACAGGCAAATTTCATTGTGTGTTGGTGTGTGTGTGTGTCTCTCTGTGTGTGTGTGTGCGTGCGTTATTTCTGTTAAAGGGAATAACACTGAAGGGGAATCTGAAAGGCTTCACGGACCTCACCAATCCCCAGCTGAAGCAGCACATGGAGGCGGCCATCAACATCGGCGTGGATGATCTCAAAGCCAGGTTTGGTGGTTTGCTGAAAGATGAGGTGTCCAGACCCCAGTGGTCTTTCAGAGTGCTAAACCCTGACACATGGCCAGAAGACCAGGCCAGCCTTCTCACCTTTGGCGATGATGGTGTGGCATACCTAATGAGGCATTTCAAGGAGCCTCTAGAGAGGTAACAATTTATTTGACACTGCATTGCCATATGAGACAATGTTATGTTTGCATATCTGCAAACTCACTTGCTCTGTTCAATCCTGCAGATCGGGGTGCAACATGGCTGCAATCCAGGATGAGTGGCAGGGGCTGAAAATCCTGGTCAGCCACAATTTCAAGGATAAGTCCTACAGTGGCCTGTGGGAGACCATGTTGACAAAGGACCCCTACAGGCACGAATACAAGGTAGATGTCAAGGGGTGAGTGTAGCTGGTGCATGGAAGTCAGGCGCAGGAGAGCAGAGATGAGTGGATAAAGCACTTTACTTAGGCAATCATCTGAACAGAACGCAACCGCGTCACAAAAACAAATGCCCAAAGAACAAGTAAGGCAGCACAAAGGACAAAACCCAAGTACAAAGTACCGGCTGCCACAAAGCACGGGTAATAAAACAAAACCCGGCGCTAACCAGCCGGAAGCGTGCCAACCTCGACAATAAACAATTTCACACACAGATATGGGGGGAACAGAGAGTTAAATACACAACAAGTAATGAGGGAAATGTAAACCAGGTGTGTGGGAAAACAAGACAAAACAAATGGAAAATGAAAGGTGGATCAGCGATGGCTAGAAGACCAGTGACATCGACCGCCGAACGCCGCTCGAACGAGGAGAGAAACCGACTTCGACGGAAGTCGTGACAGTACACCCCCCCTTGACGCCCGGCTCCAGCAGCGCGCCGACACCGGCCTCAGGGACGACCCAGAGGGCGAGGTTCAGGGAGATCCGGACGGAGACGGTGGAACTCCCGCAGCATTGAAGGGTCCAACACGTCCTCCACCGGGACCCAGCATCTCTCCTCAGGACCGTACCCCTCCCAGTCCACGAGGTACTGAAGGCCCCTCGCCCGACGCCTCGAATCCAGTATGGCGCGAACGGATAACGCCGAGACCCCCTCGATGTCCAGAGGGGGCGGAGGAACCTCCTGCACCTCAGACTCCTGGAGCGGGCCAGCCACCACCGGCCTGAGGAGAGACACATGGAACGAGGGGTTAATACGGTAATCAGGGGGAAGCTGTAACCTGTAACTCACCTCGTTCAGTCTCCTCAGGACTTTAAATGGCCCCACAAACCGCGGTCCCAGCTTCCGGCAGGGCAGGCGGAGGGGCAGGTTTCGGGTCGAGAGCCAGACCCGGTCGCACCGGGGCCTCACTGCAGTGATGGTCTCCGCTGGCTTTCTGGCGCAGCACGATCCGCTGGAGGTGAACATCGGCGGCGTCCCATGTCTCCTCCGGGCGCCTGAACCAGTCGTCCACCGCAGGAGCCTCAGTCTGACTCTGATGCTACGGCGCCAGAACCGGCTGATACCCCAGTACGCACTGGAAGGGGGAGAGGTTAGTGGAGGAGTGGCGAAGCGAGTTCTGAGCCATCTCGGCCCAGAGCACAAACGCCGCCCACTCCCCCGGCCAGTCCTGGCAATAAGACCGCAGAAACCTACCCACATCCTGGTTCACTCTCTCCTCCTGCCCATTACTCTCGGGGTGAAAATCCGAGGTAAGTCTTATCGAGACCCCCAGATGTGCCATGAACGCCCTCCAGACCCTCGAAGTGAACTGGGAACCCCGATCAGACACTATATCCTCAGGCACCCCGTAGTGCCGGAAGACGTGCGTAAACAGGGCCTCCGCAGTCTGTAGGGCCGTAGGGAGACCGGGCAGAGGAAGGAGACGGCAGGACTTATAGGAACGATCCACAACAACTAGGATCGTGGTGTTTCCCTGTGATGGGGGGAGATCTGTAAGGAAATCGATCGACAAGTGCGACCATGGCTGTTGTGGAACGGGTAAGGGGTGTAGCTTACCTCTGGGCAGGTGCCTAGGAGCCTTACACTGGGCGCACACTGAGCAGGAGCAAACATAAACCCTCACGTCCTTAGCCAAAGTGGGCGACCAGTGCTTCCCACTCAGACAGCGCGCCGTCTGACCGATGCCTGGATGACCAGAGGAGGATGATGTGTGGGCTCAATAGATCAGCCGGTCACGGACAGCAGACGGAACGTACAGTCGCCCAGTGGGACACTGGAGGGGAGCGGGTTCTGCACGTAGCGCCTGCTCAATTTCCGCGTCCTGCTCCCACACTACCGGCGCCACCAGGCAGGAGGCCGGGAGTATGGGGGTGGGATCCATGGGCCGCTCCTCTGTGTCATACAGCCGGGACAGTGGATCTGCCTTCACGTTCTGGGAACCTGGTCTGTAAGAAAGGGTGAAAATAGAACGGGTGAAAAACATGGCCCGCCTTGCCTGGCGAGGGTTCAGTCTTCTCGCTGCCTGGATGTACTCCAGATTGCGATGGTCAGTCCAGATGAGAAAAGGGTGTTTAGCCCCCTCAAGCCAATGCCTCCATGCCTTCAAGGCCTTGATGACAGCCAACAGCTCCCGGTCCCCAACGTCATAGTTTCGCTCCGCCGAGCTGAGCTTTCTCGAGAAGGCACAGGGGCGGAGCTTCGGTGGCGTACCCGAGCGCTGAGAGAGCATGGCTCCTATCCCAGCCTCGGATGCGTCCACCTCCACTATGAATGCCAAAGAGGGATCCGGATGGGCCAGCACGGGAGCTGAGGTAAACAGAGCCCTCAGGTGACCAAAAGCCCTGTCCGCCTCAGCCGACCACTGCAAACGTACCGGTCCCCCCTTCAGCAGTTAGGTAAAGGGAACCACTACTTGACCAAAACCCCGGATAAACCTCTGGTAGTAATTGGCAAACCCTAGAAACCGCTGCACCTCCTTTACCGTGGTGGGAGTCGGCCAATTACGCACGGCTGAAATGCGGTCACTCTCCATCTCCACCCCTGAGGTGGAAATGCGGTACCCTAGGAAGGAAACGTACTGTTGGAAGAACAGTCATTTCTCAGCCTTGACGTACAGGTCATGCTCCAACAGTCGACCAAGTACACTGCGCACCAGGGACACATGCTCGGCGCGTGCAGCGGAGTATATCAAAATGTCATCAATATACACCACTACACCCTGCCCGTGCAGGTCCCTGAAAATCTTGTCTACAAAGGCTTGGAAGACTGATGGAGCATTCATCAACCCGTACGGCATGACGAAGTACTCATAATGCCCTGAGGTCGTACTGAACGCCGTCTTCCACTATTCTCCCTCCAGGATACGCACCAGGATACGCACCAGGTTGTAAGTGCTCCTGAGATCTAGTTTGGTGAAGAAGCGCACCCTGTGCATTGATTCAATCGCAGTGGTGATAAGAGGTAGCGGGTAACTGTACCTCACAGTGATCTGATTTAGGCCTCGATAGCCAATACACGGGCGCAGACCTCCCTCCTTCACAAAAAATAAACTCGAGGAGGCGGGTGAAGTGGAGGACCGAATGTACCCCTGACACAGGGATTCGGAGACATATGTTTCCACAACCTGCCCCTCCCTGTCTCCGCCTGTGACAGGGGATACACGTGACTCCTGGGAAGTGCGGCGCCTACCAGGAGATTTATCGCACAATCCCCCCCGTCGATGGGGTGGTAATTGAGTCGCCTTCTTTTGGAGAAGGCGAGAGCCAAATCGGCATATTCGGGGGTAATGCGAACGATGGAGACCTGGTCTGGACTTTCCACCGTAGTAGCACCAATGGAAACCCCTAAACACCTCCCCGAGCACTCTCACGACCACCATGTGAGAGGCCTCCGTTGCCATGAAACAGTGGGGTCATGACAAGTTAACCAGGGTATGCCTAGCACCACAGGAAATGCAGGAGAGTCAATGTGGAAGAGACTGATTCTCTCCGTGTGACCCCCCCCCCCCCCCCCCCCCCTGCTTCACCATCCCCAGAGGAGCAGTGGCCTCGCTAATCAACCCTGACCCTAATGGTCGACTGTCTAAGGCGTGAACTGGGAAGGGCATAGCCACTGGAACGATGGGGATCCCTAAACTATGGGCGAATGATCTGTCTATAAAATTCCCAGCAGCGCCTGAATCGATGAGCGCCTTATGCTGGGAATGCGGGGAAAACTCAGGAAAAGTAACAAACAAAAATGTGTGCAACAGAGGGCTCTGGGTGAGAATGGCACCTTCTCACCTGGGGTGACGCCAGAGTGCCCTGCCTGCTGCCTCGACTCCCAGAGGGACCAACCCGGCACCGACCGACAGTGTGACCTCTGCGGCCACAGATGGTGCATGAGACGGATCCTCCTCCGGTCTCCCTGAGTGCAGCACCTCCCAGCTCCATGGGCATCGGAGCGGTGGTGCTGGGGGATGGAACCGACAGACCCCACTCTGGACGTCCGCGGGTAGCCAGCAGGTTATCCAGCTGAATGGACAGGTCCACCAGCTGTTCGAACGTGAGGGTGGTGTCCCTGCAGGCCAACTCTCGACGGACGTCCTCGAGCAAACTGCAGCGATCATGCTCGATCAGGGTCCTCATGTTCCATCCCGCGCCGGCGGCCAGGGTCCGAAAGTCCATCAAATTCCTGGGCGCTCCTCGTCCCCTGCCTCAGATGGAAGAGGCGTTCACCCGCCGGTCTACCCTCGGGCGGTGGTCGAAGACTGCCCGTAAGCGGCGGGTGAAATCCTCGAAATGGTCCAACGCCGCATCTCCTTCTCCCCACACGGCGTTGGCCCACTCCAGGGCTTTCCCCGAGAGGCACGAGACGAGGGCGGACACCTTCTCATGGCCCGAAGGAGCCGGGTGGACGGTTGCCAGGTAGAGATCCAGCTGCAACAGGAAACCCTGGCAGTGCAGAGCCGTCCCGTCGTACTCCCGGGGAAGGTCGAGACGAATCCCACTGGGACCGGGTAAAGGTGGGGCGAGTAGTGGAGACCCTGGTTGTGCTGGTGGAGGTGCCCGAGGAACTCCCTGTCTCTCCCAGTGGTCCATGGTTTGGACAACACGGTCCATGGCGGCGGCGAGATGGTGGAGCATTGCCGCGTGCTCCCGGACGCGGTCCTCGACCCCTATACCTGGGGCACCTGCTCCTGCTGACTCCATATTGTGGGTGTGAAATTCTGTCAAGGGGTGAGTGTCGCTGATGCATGGATGTCAGGCGCAATAGAGCAGAGATGAGTGGACAAAGCACTTTACTTAGGCAATCATCTGAACAGAACGCAACCGCGTCACCAAAACAAATGCCCAAAGAACAAGTAAGGCAGCACAAAGGACAAAACCCAAGTACAAAGTACCGGCTGCCACAAAGCACGGGTAATAAAACAAAATCTGGCGCTAACCAGCCGGAAGCGTGCCAACCTCGACAATAAACAATTTCACACACAGACATGGGGGGGAACAGAGGGTTAAATACACAACAAGTAATGAGGGAAATGTAAACAAGACAAAACAAATGAAAGGTGGATCGGCGATGGCTAGAAGACCGGTGACGTCGCCCGGTTTAGATAAACTCTTACCATTAACTTAAATGAAATTAAAGATATAACCTTTTCCCTAGAACATGCTGGACTTGTGTGCAGCTTATGCTGGTGCCTCAGATTTCAGCCGCCCAGTGTGAGCTAGGCTTCTCTGCGCAGAACCGGATTAATAATTCGACAAGAAGCTGCCTTGGGGTCTCCACCACCGAAGACCTGATGAGGATCAGTCTGGAGGGGCCTTCTGTCAAGGAATTCGATCCAACTCCTGCCATGGACCGCTGGCTGACCTCTAAGTGTGCCAGACGGCCAACATACAAAAGCAGCTGGACAACTGATATCCTTTGAGTCTAGTAGGCAGGGGTCAACGGGTGATTTTGGTAGTATGTGCTGTTCCACAGATGTGTGTCCCTTAGTACACGCACTCACACTCAAACATGCAGTATAAATATGTATGTAATAAATTGTTTGTTAATAAACTCTGTATTGCATTTTTCACTGTGCTCCTAAATTTCTTTGTGTGCTCCTACATTTTTTCATTTAGGAGCGCATGTACTCCTTGGGAAAAAAGTTAGCGTAGAGCCCTGAAGTTAGGACATGTTATGTCATGCTACAGTTGAAGTCGGAAGTTTACATACACTTAGGTTGGAGTCTTTAAAACTAGTTTGTCAACTACTCCACAAATTTCTTCTTAACAAACTATAGTTTTGGCAAGTCGGTTAGGACATCTACTTTGTGCATGACACAAGTAATTTTTCCAACAATTGTTTACAGACAGATTATTTCACTTATAACTCACTGTGTCACAATTCCAGTGGGTCAGAAGTTTACATACACTAAGTTGACTGCGCCTTTATATAGCTTGGAAAATTCGAGAAAATTATGTCATGGCTTTAGAAGCTTCTGATAGGCTAATTGACATCAATTGGAGGTGTACCTTTGGACGTATTTCCAGGCCTACCTTCAAACTCAGTGCCTCTTTGCTTGACATCATGGGAAAATCAAAAGAAATCCGCCAAGTCTGGTTCATCCTTGGGAGCAATTTCCAAATGCCTGAAGATACCATATTCATCTGTACAAACAATAGTACGCAAGTATAAACACCATGGGACCACACAGCCATCATACCGTTCAGGAAGGAGATGCGTTCTGTCTCCTAGAGATGAACACACTTTGGTGCGAAAAGTGCAAATCAATCCCAGAACAACAACAAAGGACCTTGTGAAGATGCTGGCGGAAACAGGTACAAAATTATATATTCTCATTAAAACGAGTCCTATATCGACGCAACCTGAAAGGCCACTCAGCAAGGAAGAAGCTACTGCTCCAAAACCGCCATAAGAAAGCCAGACTACGGTTTGCAACTGCACATGGGGGCAAAGATCGTACTTTTTGGAGAAATGTCCTCTGGTCTGATGAAACAAAAATATAACTTTTTGGCCATAATGACCATCGTTGTGTTTGGAGGGAAAAGGGGGAGGCTTGCAAGTTGAAGAACACCATCCCAACCGTGAAGCACGGGGGTGGCACCATCAAGTTGTGGGGGTGCTTTGCTACAGGAGGGACTGGTGCACTTCACAAAATAGATGACATCATGAGGAAGAACAATTATGTGGATATATTGAAGCAACATCTCAAGACATCAGTCAGGAAGTTAAAGCTTGGTCGCAAATGGGTCTTCCAAATGGACAATGACCCCAAGCATACTTCCAAAGTTGTGGCAAAATGGCATAAGGACAACAAAGTCAAGGTATTGGAGTGGCCATCACAAAGCCCTGACCTCAATCGCATAGAAAATTTGTGGGCAGAACTGAAAAAGCGTGTGCGATCAAGGAGGCCTACAAACCTGACTCAATTACATCAGCTCTGTCAGGAGGAATGGGCCAAAATTCACCCAACTTATTGTGGGAAGCTTGTGGAAGGCTACCTGAAACGTTTGACCCAAGTTAAACAATTTAAAGGCAATGCTACAAAATAGTAATTGGGGCACCTGACCCATTGGGAATGTGATGAAAGAAATAAAAGCTGAAATAAATCATTCTCTCTACTATTATTCTGACATTTCACATTCTTAAAATAAAGTGGTGATCCTAACTGACCTAAGACAGGGCATTTTTTACGATGATTAAATATCAGGAATTGTGAAAAACGAAGTTTAAATGTATTTGGCTAAGGTGTATGTAAACTTCCGACTTCAACTGTATGTTCTGACATTGGCAAAAAAAATTCTATCCATCTCCACCATTTAGCTCAGCAGCCACCAGCACTAATGCCTGTCATGATCTTGTTGACAATAAATCACTGCAGCAAAGCAACAGTCCATGACCTGATAGTAATGGCAGGTCACCTAGAACCACATCAACACCTCTCTATGGTAGGCCTACTGAGACATTACTCGCTCTCACGCTTTCGCCCTCACTCACGCAGTTGTAGGCACACATGCAATATCAACAGTGACGGAGAGTAAATGGCTGACCGATATCTGACTAATGACCAACTAGTGTCAGGGGTTAGGGTTAAGGGGGTGAGATTGTCATTATTGAGTCAGAGGTCAAAGGTGAGACTGAAAGGGGATGGAAGGTTAGAGTCTAACCAAACCTACTGATGAAACTGTTGGATAGGAAAAAACTGGAGTGTGCGTTTGTGCATGTGGGATAGAAGGGGAAACTTTCCAGAGGGCCTTATTGTGTGATCATTCTTTTTAGAGATAAGATTCAAGTATAACCCCACAGGGGTTTAACTGACCCAGATTTTGTGCTCAGTGCTTTTTGGTCCAGGAGTAGGTCAGGGACTCTGGCCCTTATAATTTAATCTTATCTACCCAATGTGACAATTCAATATTGATGTTTATTAATCCACAGTTTCTCACTGGAACATCGCCACCATGAATTACGTGCTATAGTGTTGTTTTAACATTGACTTCTGAGTAATTGCTACGACACTGACTTGGGTCCAGTCCTCAATATAAACTTAACTGTTTTTCTAAGAGGAAGCTACTCTTTTCTTAAACTTCCATCTTCAGGCTGAGCAGATATCATTTGTCTTTATTTCTCATACGGACTAGTGGTGTTGAGTCTATTTGCAGTAGTGATAGGCCTCCTTTGGCTTTCAGCCTGGTTGGAGCTTCAAGCCATTTCCCACGATCCTGTTTTCTCACAGTTCATAGATAAGGGGACCTTTGTCAATAAAAATAAAATATATAAATATTTTTCTTTTGTATATACCTTGTGTTTTTCATAAACCTTTTGGCTATTTTACTTCCCAAATCCCCTGTGAAATAAGACAAATGAGAAAACAACCATTCTTAAAAAGGGAATTGTTTGAAACTGCACTTGGAGAAATCTATTAAATTCAATGTAACATCCCAGTTGGGACTGCTACACTGTAGCCCCAAGGAGGAAGTAAACCTGAACAACTTCATTTATTAAACATTAACAATCTCAGGGTTGGGCAGGTTACTTTCTAAATGTAATCCATTACAGTTACTAGTTACCTGTCCAAAATTGTAATCAATCACTTAACCTTTGGATTACCTGAAATTCTGTAACATAATTTGATTACTTTCTGTTGCTTTTGTATTGCTTTAAGAGGCATTAGAAGAAGACAAAAAGGATCCATTAAACATATTTGGTGTGTCATCATAGTGGTCTCTGACTTATGGTGAGACTCACTCAGGTGGATCAAACTTAAACTTGCACCTTTTTTCAATTCTAAATTGAATGTCATTGAGAAAACAGAAAAGTGTCAAACAATTTTTTTCGCAAACCTTTTTGAATTCAAAAGTAATCCAAGCAATAATCATGTAGTGTGTCCCAATTGGCACCATACAATACAATACTACATGGGGATTTTGGGAATGCTACTGGAATTTTATAACCTTAGGACGAATCAATGAATGGTGTTGATGTGTTGTAGGAGATGTGGATGACTCCGTGGCTAAGCAGGCCTACCAGGCTCTGTTTGTACTCTTTTTGTACAAACCCAACGACCAGAGGTACTGGAACTTCTCCAATGACGTCATCCGCAGATCCAGAGAGGACTTTGGCTATGCCTACGCACCCAACGAAAAGGTGTGCTATAAAACACACACACACACCTGCCGATTGACCCTGTCCGGAGTGCCAGATGGGGTGGCCTTTGTACCTTTGGGACTATTCCATTGGTTCCATTGTGCCAGGCAAGCTCAATTAAGCACAGCTAAAAGATTTGACCGATTTCCAAATACTATTTAGAACCCGGGCCAGGTACTTAGCTACTATGTTTAACTGTATATATACTGTACACTCTTAGAAAAAATGGTGCAATCTAGAACCTAAAAGAGTGCTTCGGCTGTTCCTGTAGGTGAACCCTTTGAAGAACCTTTTTTGGTTCCATGTAGAACCCTTTCTACAGAGCGTTCTACCTGGAACCCGAAAGGGTTCTACCTGGAAACAAAATGGGTTCTCCTATTGGGACAGCGAAGAATCCTTTTGGAACCCTTTTTTATAAGAGTGTATATACAGTATATGTAACTCTCTGTTTCTTAACTGTTTGTCCAATGGCAGGTGTCGGTCCTGGCAGCCATAGCCCATGACTCTGTATGGCTGTACGCTCAGGCTCTGAATGAAACCCTGGCGGAACACGGAGACCCATACGATGGGTTCACCATAACTCGCAAGATGTGGAACCGAACCTTCACAGGTCAGCCATTTTGTATTATTCATTTCACCTGTATGTTATCTTGATTACTATGGCAAGTTAAGATCATGCCAGCAACTACATCCATAGACCATTTTTAAAAGGAAAATCACTTGTAAACTTCAACTTCCTGGCCCTCCTTCCTGTAACTGACATCCTTGAAATGCGCTGCGTTCAACACACAGCCTGTAATGTGCCAGAAATGTTAAGTAACCATAGATGGTCATGGTATCTTCTCCCCTGGTAGGTTATCGCCAATTACTTTGGTACAAATAAGTCTTATGAGCCAGTTGAGGGGGTCCAAGCCTACTGGCCAGGAGGGAGGAAGACTCCACCGAAGGACACACCCCCACTTAGTCTCTGCAGTACTCAGATGATAATGTTGTGTTGGGTTGATAGCTGACTCTTAACAGACCTGCTTGGGTTAGGTAGATATGACCAAAAATGCAGCTGCTGGTGAAGTTTTGTCCCATGCTTTCTGGTAATACTTTTTGTCAGTCTAATGCAATGATGTATATAAACCCTGGATTGCGGATGATATGAGAGGCTTTGAAGCCATCGGTCGGCCATATTGGCACGCCCCAGTAGGTACAGTCATCCATAGGAATTAATGGAATTCTACAGTATTTTAATTAAATGTTTCAAGGACAAAATGTATTTAAGTATTTTGATGTTGTTGTGGGGACAGTATGATTAGAAATAAAAAAATATATACTTTAAATAAGGAAAATGTGTATATGTTTCTATTTTTATGTTTAGCTCACGTAATATAATTTAAAGGTATGCATTAAAGTGTCTGTAATATAATAAATGTGGCAAAAATGAATGTAGACATTAATAAATGCATTTCTATAGCTTCCAAAAATATTTTTTGCAATGTTGGGGGAGTGCCAAGATGGAGGCAAAGTGGCTTCAACACATCACCTCCTGTTAGCAATCTAGTGTATATATAAATCATTGGTCTCATGATATACATTTATAATTTATTTAGTCATAATTTATTTCTGATCTTTATTCATTCATCAAAATACATTAATTTGATTAGTTAATTTGTTTACTTGATGAAAAACAGCAGGCAGCAGGCATTGTGGTCTGTCCTCTCCAGGCTTGTATGTCCTCATATGTCATATAAGTATTGTCACTTGACAGCACTTGCAGTGTGTTACCACACCAACAGGGGGGGCCAGAGCCCCATATATGCTCTAAAGCTGTGTCTGTTCTGTTGCTGTCTGTCCCACTTCTCTGCTCTCTGATATGCTGTGTATGGACCTGATTGCTCCGGCTACACCATAGGTCACCCAACTCCATCAACCCCGGTGCCGGCACTGTCTCCCCCAAGATTAACACAAGGAGGGAGGGAGAAAGAGAAAGGAGTGCGTCAGAGAGAGGGAGAATGACAGTGGCAGAGAGAGAGAGAACCAGAGAGAACAAGAATTGACTCCCAAAAACAGTTACACATTGAATTGTTCACTTATGCCTGCAGGACGAAAGGAAATCGTTATTTTATTCTCCACTGAAATATTACTTATTTTAATGCCGTTTTATTAAAGTCCCCTCAGCTACCTAGGTAGACCTCATAACGGTTTAGCCGGGGTTATGTAACGGGTTACGTTACAAATGGCACCCTATTCCGTACACAGTCCTGGTCAAAAGTAGTGCACTGTGAAGGGAATAGGGTGCCATTTGAGAAGTAACCAAGGTTTGTATGCTTTGTTATCAATTATTTTCTATCTGGAATTCTCTCTGGATGGATTTGGTATATTGTCCGAAAATGTTTTCTTTGCCGTTGCTTCTAGCTTGCTTTGGCAGACGGACTCGTACATATGGCCCCTAGAAGAATGTGTGGAACTTATTGATGTTTGGGCTTTATTATATATATTTTTTAATTAGTGTTAAGACGGGATTCATGTGGAAGAGATGCAAGAATGCAAATGAGAAAGTTTTGTTTGGCCACCTGTTTATGAAAATAACACTTTTGTGCGTGTATTGATAAATGAATCCCCTTAAAGGGATGATAAAGATTAGAACGTGTAATCTACTACATTATAGATATGCAGGACATTATTGATTTACTTCTCCTTTATCTATTCAGGTGTTTATGTTAAGATGAGCAAATTTATCTTCCAAATGAGTCATGAAATGCAATAAAATCAATGTTTAATAAAAGGTTTGTTTGAAAACAGTCTATGCCACCACATATTTCGAGTAGTACCATTTGGCATTGTTGACCTGTTATCGAAGCTTATGCTACAGTGTATTTGCATATTTGTGTTGCAGAGAGGAGGATTGCTCTAGGGGAAGCTGTGGGAATCATTCCTGTTTTTTTTGGCCACCGGGACACTTATCGTTTGTCTTCTCTACAGGTACACACACGGAGAGAGAGAGAGAGAGAGAGAGAGAGAGAGAGAGAAAGAGAATGGTACACTGTACTACTGTGAAGGCCCTATCTGCAGCTGACGTGTAGGCATTGTCTTCACAACACATGAAGCAAGTTCTGACATTGTTTATTATGTAGAGCAAGTTTGTAGATTTGAAATTGTGTGTAAATCCCATATAATAGGTCTGGAGTATTGTTGCAGACACTGAAATGATCTAAAAGCATGAAAACAAGAATTGACAATTGTGTTCCCCTACCTGTAAATGAAGTAGATGAAATACATTTGACATCGTGTATAAAAAGCCCATTGAACAGGTGCCAGTGTTGTGACCCAGGCACAAACATGTGCATGTGTGACAGAGTGGAAATTCCAACAGTTACATATGCACTGAACTCCCTTGGAACAGGCTTTGATGTTGCTTGGCACTGTTATATAGGGTTTACATACAATAGAAAACCTGCACAGTTTCTCAACAGAAACCCAATTCAATGTTGTTCCCCATATAGTGTTAAGTGCAGGCTAAGTGCAGTAGGTCATCATGATGTTATTGACCCAGAAAGTACTTATCTTGTGACACAGGAAGCACATCATCCAGAAGAAGGTGTCTGTGATCCTATGGAGGTATAGTCCCGGTGATGTCACCATGATGGAGCACTGCTCGTCCTCGGCAGGAAAGGTGAGGCAGGGGAGGTGGAATTTGAGTCACTGGCCACGTTCCAGGCTGACTACACTGCAGATGCCTGCCAGATCTCTCAAACCTGGATACAGTAGGTGTTTAACATATCAGCTAACATCTGATGCTTGACTGCACAGTTGATGACATTGCACATTACTTTTGGTTGATGCCAAACCCCCCAAAGCCTGTATTCTCTACCGTACCACCTTACTCTCCTTTCCCAAAAATTTGCGTTACGACCATACTGAAGCAAGGGCTTAATTTTTCTATTCCTCTACTTTCTTTAACAGCATCATTTCATCATGGTACATTTTTCATTTTGCCATGACCATACTACCTTTACTATTATGAATTGCTACTCAACTTTGCACACCCACTCCTCTCAGTTACTATACCCTGTTTCTTTGTTTAACCTCTACAAGAAGGGTGTCCCTATACCGGGACGGTTGAGCTAACATGCGCTAATGTGATTAGCATGACAGTTGTAAGTAACAGCAAACTTTCCAGGACATAGAAATGTCTTATATGGGCAGAAAGCTTGAATTCTTGTTAATCTAACTGCACTGTTCAATTTACAGTAGCAATTACAGTGAACAAAAATACCATGCTATTGTTTGAGGAGAGTGCACAACAACAAAACTTTTATCACGACAACTGATTTGATACATTCACCTCTGAAGGTAAATAATGTACTTACATTAAGTACTCTTGCTCTGAATTGTCATTCTGAGGGTCCCAGAGATAAAATGTAGCATAGTTTTGTTTGATAAAATCTATTTTTATATTAAAATGTAGGAACTGGGCTCTACAGTATGAACCCCTGCTGTCTCTGGCTCCACACCCACCCTGCCCGGCCATCTAGATGTGTGAAAGTTAGTGTATAAGCTAATGATCCATCATGTATGACATTCCTGGGAGTGTGTAAACTTATGTTATATTACCATATCATTTTGTATGTTCTTGTATGTGAAAATATATCAATTGACCAATTCGGCATATTTGGGCAGACTTGCAAAATATTGTCCAGTATTGCCATGCTTTACTGGATCAATCTGAAACTTTGCACACACACTGCTGCCATCTAGTTGCGAAAATCTATATGATAAAAATAAAACGCATGTTTTTTGGTTTGTATTATCTTTTACCAGATCTAATGTGTTATATTTTTCTACATTCATTTCACATTTCCACAAACTTCAAAGTGTTTCCTTTCAAATGGTATCAAGAATATGCATATCCTTGCTTCAGGTCCTGAGCCAAAGGCAGTTAGATTTGGGTATGTCATTTTAGGTGAAAATGGAAAGAAAGGGTACGATCGTAATGAAAACCACAACTAACGAGAAACAACAAACTATTCAGTTTGATGACTTTGACAAGGATCAACTAATAAAATAAACTTAGTCATGGATGCATACATTTTAAGTTTGAGAGAGAGAGAGAGAGAGACAGGACACACACTGTAGCTCATAGTAAAGCACATGATAAAGTAGATTACTGTGTGTCCATCCACGCTTCTCTGGAGTCCATCCTGGGAAATATGAAGGTCAAACCATCCTCCCACAGAACGGCCGTCTATAAAGGGAGAATTGCTTGTCCTTATTGGTAACTTTTATGAGTGTATTTGTCCTAGCCCCCTCAGGGGAAGTAGCCCCCTCAGGCCCCACACGGACAGGGCAGAGTGTCCAGAGGGTGTGGATGCTCTGCTGGGGGCGTGCTGGAGTGAGAGGCCCAGTGACCGACCAGACTTCTCGCCCCTCAGAGTGACCGAAAAGAGACTGCCCCCGTGGGTGAGACAACACAGTCCACAATCACATATACACCCCTCTTTGCCCTCAGAACAGCCTCAATTCGTCTCCAATCTTTTCCACAGTTGTGTCAAGTTGGCTGGATGTCCTTTGGGTGAGGTGGCCATTTTTGATACACATGGGTAAACTGTTGAGTGTGAATAACCCAGCAGTGTTGCAGTTCTTGACACACTCAAACCGGTGTGCCTGGCACCTACTGTACAACCATACACCGTTCAAAGGCACTTAAAGCTGCAATATGTCACTTTTTGGGCGACCTGACCAAATGCACATAGACATGTTAGTTATAGATCTGTCATTGTCATTTAAAGCAAGTCTAAGAAGCTGTAGATCTATTCTAAGTGCGCTATGTCTATGCTTCCGTTCTTAAGTTTTGTTTTTTGCGTCTTTTACTTTCGGTTTTGTATATCAGCCTCAAACATCTGAAAATATTATATTTTTTATAATACAAAATATACAGTATTTCACAGCGATTTAGATGGTACACTTCTCTACACTATACTTTCTTGTTTTGTCACATAAATTGAAATAAGGCAAACTGAGGGACATTTTGCAACCAGGAAATGGCAGAGCAATTTCTGCATAGTGCATCTTTAAATCTTTTGTCTTGCCCATTCACCCACAATCCATGTCTCAATTGAAAATCTATCTTTAACCTCTCGTCCCCTTCATCTACACTGATTGAAGTGAATTTAACAAGAGACATCACTAAGGGATCACAGCTTTCACCTGGATTCACCTGGTCAGTCTATGACATGGAATGAGCAGGTGTTCCTAATGTTTTGTGCACTCAGTGTATATCAAAGATGTCAGAACAAGAACACAGTGATACAGTACTGTAACACATTAACGATCACCAAGATGTCTGAAGATCTTGTCGGTTCAACCACATCACTCCCACCATAAGATAGATAGGATGTTTTTTTATTGTTGCGGTTCCAGTTCAGTTTGACAACCCTACTTGTGTGTTAAGTACCCTGTGCTCCCTCTAAATGTTGTAGTGTTAAGGGCAATAAAGGCCCTGTTGGGAATAGAGGGCTGTTGAGCACGTTACACACAGACTGGGTACAAATGATATTTGTTTTCTTTCAGACACTTTATCCGTGCATGCCTGGCACAGTAGAACCAATAAAATTGTCCCGAAATGTCCAACCATGCCCAACTGGCACTGCAGGCAGGCTGAAGCAAACACTCAAAGTATTTGAATAGCAAACAAATACTACTTGAACCCAGGTGCTGTAATAGAAAAGAACAACAGATAGTTGCAGAGTGGCGGAGGCCGCGTTATACAGGTTTGGGGTAAAAAAAAGGTCGACATGACGGGCAGACTCCTGGGAAAGAGAGAGAGAGGGACATGCAGTGCAGCACACACAACACACACAGTCTCTAGGGACAGGCACTGTCAGCATTAATCCTGCTCAGAGATAGAGAGAGGGAGGGGAGAAAGGAAAGAAGGTAGCGTGGGGAGCAACAGATAAGGGGAGTGGAGGTACAGAGGAATGGGAGACATGTCAAATACACACGCATATCCAGGTGACATCCAACCAAACTTCCTTTGAGCATCCAACTAATACTCTTTCCCATAGTGTGTGCCCCTGTGCCTATGAGCGTGCCTTCATCTGTGCCTTTGTCTGTGTGTGTTTGTGTGTGTTTGTCTGCGTGCATACTGTATGTGTGTATGTTTTTGTGTGTGCATGCATGTACAGTGCATTCAGAAAGTATTCAGACCTGTTCCCTTTTCCCACTTTGTTACGTTAAAGCCTTATTCTAAAATGGATTAAAGAAATAAAAATCTCATCAATCTACAAACAATACCCCATAATGACAAAGCGGAAACAGGTTTTTAGATTTTTTTGCAAATTTATTCCACATAAAAAACAGAAATACCTTAAGTATTCAGACCCTTTGCTTTGAGACTCAAAATTGAACGCAGGGGCATCCTGTTACCATTGATCATCTTTGAGAGGTTTCTATAACTTGATTGGAGTCCACCTGTGGTAAATTCAATTGATTGGACATGATTTGGAAAGGCACAACCTGTCTAAGATTCCCACAGTTGACATTGCATGTCAGAGCAAAAACCAAGCCATGAGGTCAAAGGAATTGCCCGTAAAGCTTCGAGACAGGATTGTGTCGAAGCACAGATCTGGGGAAGGGTACCAAAAAAATGTCTGCAGCATTGAAGGTCCCCAAGAACACAGCGGCCTCCACCATTTTTATATGGACAAAGTTTGGAACCACCAAGACTCTTCCTAGAGCTGGCCACCCAGCCAAACTGAGCAATCGGGGGAAAAGGGCTTGGTCAGGGAGGTGACCAAGAACCCGATGGTCACTCTGACAGAGCTCCAGAGTTCCTCTGTGGAAAACCTTCCAGAAGGACAACCATCTCTGCAGCACTCCACCAATCAGGCCTATATGGTAGAGTGGCCAGCAAAAGGCACATGACTGCTCTCTTGGAGTTTGCCGAAAGGCACCTAAAGACCCAGGCCATGAGAAACAAAATTCTCTGATGAAACCAAGATTGAACTCTTTGGCCTGAATGCCAGCATCATGTCTGGAGGAAACTTGGCACCATCCCTATGGTGAAGCATGATGGTGGCAGCATCATGCCGTGGGGATATTTTTCAGTGGCAGGGACTGGGAGACTAGTCAGGATCGAGGGTAAGATGAACGAACCTAAGTACTGAGAGATCCCTGATGAAAACCTGCTCCAGAGCACCCAGGACCTCTGGGGGCGAAAGGTTCACCTTCCAACAGGACAATGACCCTAAACACACAGCCAAGACAACGCAGGAGTGGCTTCAGGACAAGTCTCTGTATGTCCTTGAGTGGCCCAGCCAGAGCCCGGACTTTAACCTGATCGAACATCTCTGGAGAGACCTGAAATGAGCTGTGCAGCGCCGCTCCCGATCCAACCTGACAGAACTTGAGAGGATCCGCAGAGAAGATTGGGAGAAACTCCCCAAATACGGGTGTGCCAAGCTTATAGCGTCATACCCAAGAAGACTCGAGGCTGTAGTCATTGCCAAAGGTGCTTCATCAACAAAGTACTGAGTAAAGGGTCTGAATACTTATGTAAATGTTTTTTTTTATATATATATTTTTAAATAATAAATTAGCAAACATTTCTAAAACCTGTGTTTGCTCTGTCGTAATGGGGTATTGTGTGTAGGTTGATGAGGGGGAAAAAACAATTCAATCGATTTCTGAATAATGCGTAACAAAATGTGGGAAGTCAAGGAGTCTGAATACTTTCCAAAGGCACTTTTTAATGTTAGCAAAACGGTCTATGGCTCTGTCATACAGTATGCTTTTAGTTTTAGTTTTCATAGGCTACCTACCTAAAATGCCTGCTAGCCTAACTTACTCAAATGGGCAACAATCAACCAGCTAAATTACCTAGCTAGTTAATGTGAGCATACTAGGCTACATATTTAACTTCAATCATCTCAGGCCAGTGGCATAATATATTCATTTATGGTTAGATCAGAATCGATGTCATAATCATTGACCTGTACAGAGAATGAAGTCAAAACTACAAGTCCAAATCCACATCTCCATCCATGGCATAGGAATAGGCTGATTTAGCAAGCTAGCTACTGCAGGACATCAACACATGCAGACCAGAAACAGGCAAGTGTTTCTGACAATTATGATTTTTTGCATAGGATGTGATTTGATTGGTGTGAAGCCAAATCCAAACTGACCTCTCTTGGGGGGTGATTTTCTATGCCAGGACAACCCACAGCTGATTGGCTAATTATTTTATACTTTTTTT
This sequence comes from Salmo salar, assembly GCF_965601325.2. Lineage (NCBI taxonomy): Eukaryota > Metazoa > Chordata > Actinopteri > Salmoniformes > Salmonidae > Salmo > Salmo salar. Next base: position 11,015,733 of record NC_138298.1, read on the forward strand.
ATCAAGGGAGGCCAAATGCTTGCTGGCATCAATCAATCAATCAAATGCTTCGGCGGCAACATGTCATACTCTTTTGTTGCAGACAGCATCAGATACATGAGCTACACATACTGAGACAGAGGTGGCTCTGTTTCCATCGATAGGATAATTTCTCCAGTGAGATTCAGCCACTAGCGAATTGACAGCAAAAAATTATTAGAGGCGAAATATCACTACCGTTCAAAAGTTTGGGGTCACTTAGAAATGTACTTGTTTTTGAAAGAAAAGCAATTTTTTGGTCCATTAAAATAGCATCAAATTGATCAGAAATACAGTGTAGACACTGTTAATGTTGTAAATGACTATTGTATCTGGGAACGGCTGATTTTTAATGGATTATCTACATAGGCGTACTGAGGCCCATTATCAGCAACCATCACTCCTGTGTTCCAATGGCACGTTGCGTTAGCTAATCCAAGTTTATCATTTTAAAAGGCTAGTTGATCATTAGAAAACCCTTTTGCAATTATGTTAGCACAGCTGAAAACTTGTCTGATTAAAGAAGCAATAAAACTGGGCTTCTTTTTGTGGGTTCGATTACAGGCTCAAAATGACCAGAAACAAAGCACTTTCTTCTGAAACTCGTCAGTATATTCTTGTTCTGAGAAATGAAGGCTATTCCATGTGAGAAATTGCCAAGACACTGATGATCTCGTACAATGCTGTGTACTATTCCCTTCACAGAACAGCGCAAACTGGCACTAACCAGAATAGAAAGAGTGGGAGGCCCCGGTGCACAACTGAGCAAGAGGACAAGTACATTAGAGTGTCTAGTTTGAGAAACAGACGCCTCACAAGTCTTCAACTGGCAGCTTCATTAGATAGTACCCGCAAAACACCAGTCTCAACGTCAACAGTGAAGAGGCGACTCCGGGATGATAGCTTTCTAGGCAGAGTTGCAAAGAAAAAGCCATATCTCAGACTGACCAATAAAAAGAAAATATGAAGATGGGCAAAAGAACACAGACACTGGACAGAGGAACTCTACCTAGAAGGCCAGCATCCCGGAGTTCCCTCTTCACTGTTGACGTTGACACTGGTGTTTTGCGGGTACTCTTCTCTTACACACCCACAACATCCTGCACTTAGTCCAACCTCTAAACTACCATCTCTGACATCAGCAAAATGAAATTATGGTTTCAAAAACACCATAATAGGTTGTCTTTTTAGCTTGTGACTTGTGAGCATAAAGACACATTTCCTGTGAGTTAATGGACATTAAAGTACCTCTTATCATACTTTATCTTATCTAATTAGTGGTATAACCTGGGGATAATTCTAAAAACTCTGATGTAATAACCTGTTACTAATGTTTCCCTTATAGCTTGGTGAGATGGCTTTAGGTATATGCTTTAGTTCTGTCACGCCCTGACCTTTTTCACCTGTCCTCGTTATTGTCTCCACCCCCTCCAGGTGTCGCTTGTTTTCCGCAGTGTATTTATCCCTATGTTTCCTGTCTCTCTGTGCCAGTTCGTCTTTTATGTTCAAGCCTTCTAGCGGTTCCCCCCCATTTTCCTTTTCTCCTTTTTCTAGTCCTCCCGGTTTTGACCTTTGCCTGTTCTGGACTCTGTACCCACCTGCCTGACCTCGAGCCTGCCTGCCACTCTGTACCTCTCGGACTGTGATCTGGTTATGACCTTTTGCCTGCCCACGACCATTCTCTTGCCTATTCCCTTTGGATTTATTAAACATCTTAAACTCCAACCATCAGACTCCTGCGTCTGCAGGA